>NC_137880.1:11823808-12528808 GCF_963924005.1 Protomyctophum bolini | reverse complement strand
TTGATTCTTTATTATAAGGCGTCCGCTAAATTGCGTTGGCTTTATGTGTGTTATTGTTGTTTTTAAGCTGGTTCTGAATGTTTAAGACAGACAAGTCTGCTGTACAGGTATTTTTCTTTTTACAACAGTGCGTCGGATGCTGTCAGTTGCTAAAATTTCGGGGAGCGCGTTTTCTTTTTTTCTCCCTCTCCAATGTGGGCTGGTTTATTTAAGGTCAAATTGAAGCTGTGGATTCTGCAGCCCAACAATATGCAATCCCACACTATGTTATTATGTTATGCTCCCAACACTTACAGAGCGACTGCATTGCACAACCTTACGTCGTAAAGTTTCTGATCGCTCTTTTATTATCAACACATTTGTCTTAATTGTTGCAAGTTGAGAAATTAATTGCCGTTGTTTTACTGGGACCATGGACTACGCTTTGCCACCACCACCACCACCATCATCACAGGTTTCATTCAAGTTCGTTTTTGATTGATTTCACACGTAAATGCCGGAGGCGTGTTGTTTATTGGTTTTAGATGCTGTTTTGCAGGGACGAATTTGTCATCGATTGATTGGAATATTATAGACGTTGTTGGCTATTTATATGATGACCGTATAGTTTGCTGTGTGGTTTCAGATTTGTTTGGGTGTGAGTTTTTCTGTGTATACACAGACTGTAAGTTATTTTCATTTATTTTTAGCCTCAATCGCTAATACATTGAGCGGAGCCATAGACTCCACTAGAGTTTCCAATTTAGTTTTCCTTTCCTTTTTTGCCCCGTTCTCCAATTATTTTCACATTATTGTGTCGTTTGTTTATTTTGCATGATGTGCGGCTGTCAAATCAAATCAAACGGTTTCAATAAATAAACTGTCCGTTAATGAGGATCAGTTTCTGCAGGCTCAGTTCTCTAAAAAACACATTATGATGACTTTTGTTTTCACAAGTACTTCCTGTTGGGGGGCTTCCTCCCTTGCGCGCGTGTGTGTGCGTGCGCTTCAGGGTGCGTGTGTGTGTGTGTGTGTGTGTGTGTGTGTGTGTGTGTGTGTGCGTATGTTAATACGTGGGGCCAAATCACCCCCACCACCAGTCCACCACCCGACCCGTCCAGTGTGTTATGTGAGATATTGGGCGTACCCTCTCTAATGGCTGTGCTGCAGTGGGCCCCACCATCTCTCTCTCTGCCTGTATATTTCTTTACCTTTTCTGCTCTTACTTCATACTCTCAGCTCTGTCTGTCTGTCTGTCTGTCTGTCTGTCTGTCTGTCTGTCTGTCTGTCTGTCTGTCTGTCTGTCTCAGTCTGTCTCCATCCCCCAGTCTGTTTCTCTTTACCTCGCTCTCTATCTCTTTTTTCCAGCACACACCCTCCCTGTCTCCCCAGCCCACCTCTCCATCCCTCTTTTCCGCCTCTCTCTCTCTCTTTCTGTCTGATGCCTGCCCCCCCCCCACCTTGCCTCCCCCCCCCCCCCCACCTTGCCTCCCCCTACTCTTCTTACTCTCTCTCTTCTCTCCGTGTCCCTCTTTACCCTCTTTCTCCTCCTTCCACCCTCCCTGTCTATCTTCCTCCTCACATCTCTCTCTCTCTCTCTCTCTCTCTCTCTCTCTCTCTCTCTCTCTCTCTCTCTCTCTCTCTCTTGGCCAGCAGCAGTACTAGTAGAACAGATGCCAGTTAACTTATATCTGAGCACTGCACTCAGAAGCCCTTTGTTCCCGTATTCTGATTCACCTCATGTGCACTCTGGTCGATAATTATATTTATAAATACTCTTATGTCTACTGACTGCATGCGCTCACTGCAGTCTGCAGCGCAACAATCCGTTTTGTGCAGGTTATGTGGAATTGTGGTTGTTCTTTGTAGTCGGGTTATATAATTTTATTTACAACTAATACCTTTTTGAGTTGTGTCGGTGTGCAGTTTGTGGATTCACGGTGACTTTTTTTACTCCTCCATCTTCTTCAAGTGAAGCAAAGCTCTAGTTCACTGTTCTACTCGCTGATACCATACTTTAATTCTCCCAGTGAGTGAGTATATGGTTTACAGTAGGGCACTAGGGCTGCTCAATAATGTATATCGCTATCATATTGATATTGTGATGACTGTGTGAGGAGATTGGATATTATGTGGGATATCGTAATTTACAGGCATAGGACATAACACTGTTGTTTAGCGCTATTTACTCTCAGCCCCTCCCTGTCCAATTAACCTGTGTGATGTCACACAAGGTCGTTAGGGAGCAGCTGGAAGGCTGTAAAGAAAGCTAAATGTCAACATCCACAGTTGTGGCGTGCCCCCCCGTGGGTTGAGTGGGCAGACGCGTGCTTTGCTTGTGATGTCACAAGTTTGACTTGTGGCCTTGTGGGTGGCTGCAGGCCTCAAGTTTCCTGTTGCCCATCAGTCAGGATCACACAAAGCACTTTTTCATCACATAAGATGAAAGTAAGAGTAATTTGACTTACTTGGCTGATTTTCTTTTTAAACGTATACCTCCGGGGTGGTTGGTGGCTCAGCCGGCTAGTGCACAGACCACCATATACTCCCACCACCTGGGTTCGAATCCGACCCCCATCTTGTATCTCGTCTTTCTTCCTCGGTTTCCTGTCTCTCTCTCTACACTACACTGAACTATCTGAAATCAACAAATTGTGACAGGGGAAAATAAAAGTATGGGTTCTTGTTATACAAGCACCCCAAGAGAATAGGTCTGCAGCTCATTTATGGTCCATATTTAACCCCACAGAGAACCAGGGTGCAGAATGGAGGAGGTTCTGCTTATTTCAATTTCACTTGTATGTATTTGTACTACAGTACAAATACAGTGATTTTACAGTGTTTTAGATTAGAACAGTGGTTCACAAACTTTTTTAGCTCACCCAAAAGACAAATTAGACGTTTGACCGTGACCCACACTTGTGAAAACAGCAGATCTACAGCTTTCCACCGTGTTGTTGTGAGCTTGTAGATCTTCTATTTTCACTACTATTTATTTATTTATAGAAATGATTTCATTTGTTCATTTTTTTAAAACGTATGTTTATTGATTTTCTTTAACAGTACAAAGAAGTATTTTCAAAACAATTGACATATATTTTTCCCCCCCCACATTCATTTGTTCATTTTATTTATGAAACACTTTTGAAAGGAAAGAATTACCCATCAAAACATTGGTCTGCGTCTCAGGCATGGGTCCGGAGTCGACCCTCTTATTTGGGAAACAAGTACTGTAGAGTGTAGACTAAAGGTGTTCCATGTGTCGTCTGCAGGTCGACCACATGGACTCCAGGCCGCAGGGCGGGGCCATGGAGAGGTCCGCCTCCTGCGGCGCTGGTACCGCCGTTACCACCACCAGTACCTTCGAGTACCACGACCTGGAGGCGGCCGAGGCGCTCGTCAGCATGAGCTTCTGGTGCCAGCGGTCCAATCAGCACAAGCCACGCCCACTGACCCCTACCTCAGACTCCTGTGACTCCCTGCACCTCCCCCCAGAAGGGAGCCCCCCCGACACTCCAAAGGACATGATTGCATTGTCCTCGCTGGTGAGGAGCACGCACATACGTACGCACGCACGCACGCACGCACACTCATGATGAAGCCGTAATCTAACCCAAGGTGTGTGTTTTGTGTCTCCCTCAGTGCATGACTCCACCTCACAGTCCCAGCTTCGCCGAGACCTCCGCCACAGCCGCGGCGGTCGCTGCCACAGCCCCCCTGCCGGCCCCGAGCCGGCCCAGGCTCTGCATCGGCATCCCTCCGCCAGCTTCCTCTGTCCACGTGCCCGCCTCGGAACCCCAGCTCGCCCCGTCCGCGGACTGGTCGGGCAGAGCCATGGCCACCAGCGTTATCCGACACACGGCCGACCGCTCCCCCCGTAATCCCGGCGGCAACGGCAGCAGCAGCAACATTCCTCCAGTCGCCGCCGTCTGGCGCGCAGACGCCTCCCCGCAGTTACCCATGAGCCCCTGCTTCACGGCGGCCCCTCCTCCCTCGGAACCCGTCCCCATGGAGACGGAGGTGCGGAGCATCGCCAGTCGGAGTCCGGCGGAAGAGGAAGTGTGCTCTCCGTCTTGTCCGGAGGCCGCGACACCCGCCTCGCCTTCCTCGCGGCCCACATTGTCTTCCACTCTCTCCTCCTCCCCTCCAATGCTCTGCCAGGTGTTTCCGGTGAGCGGGCGGCCGGGGATGATCTCCGCCTTCGTCCAGGCGCCGGTTCAGGTCCAGAAGCACCTCCTCCCTCACCACCACGCCACCTCCCCGCCCTCCGCCTGCACCCCGACCTCCTCCTCCTCGCCTCCATTCCCCTCGGCCACGCCCATACTGGTGGGCTCGCCGGTCCCTCAGGGCACGGTGATGTTCGTGCTCCCTCAGAGCATGGTGCACCACCAGAGCCACTCCCACTCCCAGGTGGGCCACTGCCCCCAGACCACCACCGTCATGACCCTGGGCAGCACCAAGCTGCTGCCCTTAGCCCCCGCCCCCGTTTACATGCCCTCCGGACCCGCGGGGGGCAGCGGCGTCCACAGCGGCGCCGCCCAGGCCGACTTCTCCCGCAGGAGGAACTACGTCTGCAACTTTGCCGGCTGTAAGAAGACGTACTTCAAAAGCTCACACCTCAAGGCTCACCTCCGCACACACACAGGTAATGTAATCCAGCACTCCCAGTTTACTAGTAGTGTAGGTACTGAACATTATTATTACTATTCTCCAGTAAGAGAGACAGAGGCCAGCCAGATAAGGGCACAGTGTGCCCGCCCCGATGGATGGCAGGGGTGTGGAAATGTAACTCCATGCCACGGAGTCGGAGTGCCGCAACCGGAAGCATTCTGTCACTGTTTGGGTCACTGTGACCGTACCCTAAAGCCGTGTCAGTAACTCGGCTCACATTTTGTGACTTACTTTAATCAATAAGACATAATTTAAACCAAACTGTATGGTAGAGTATCTTAATAAAATAATAAATAGCACAGTGGCATTGTTCCTCTGCCACTGAGAAATTTAGACCCTGGTCATTGTCAGGTAGGACACCTACTGGTTGATAATGTTATGGCATCATTTGAAGCAAACTGGAGACAATGAAAATAAAACGGATGGGTTATTATAACTTTCTGTCCGTTACTTAATACTCATGGCCGGTACTTCTTCCCTGATGTGTCCAATAAAGTTTAATTCTTTGAAAATGTTTGAAGAGATGTGTCCGTAACAGAATGTGATTCTTGTCTCCCGGCAGGTGAGAAACCATTCAGCTGCCACTGGGAGGGCTGCGACAAGAAGTTCGCCCGCTCCGACGAGCTCTCCCGCCACCGCCGCACGCACACGGGCGAGAAGAAGTTTGTGTGCAACGTGTGCGACCGGCGCTTCATGCGGAGCGACCACCTGACCAAGCACGCCCGCCGTCACATGACCGCCAAGAGGACGGCGATGGCGGCGCCGAGCGTGGCGTGGACCTCCGCCGAGATGCGCTGCGACACGCAAAACAAAGTGCCGCTGCCCGCGGGTCAGTCGAGAGGCCCCGGCGTCTCCCTCGGCATGCTCGTACCCGCAAACAATTAACTCATAACCGCACAGTTAAAACGGCTCAACGACACAGGACCACCTCAGGACCAGGGTGGGGGACACTTGACACCAGCCAACCTGCCGACAACCACGTGCTGATTTAATGTACTGTCCGCATTAGGCAACCAGACATCATTCATAGATTCCATCGAGATGTTTGGTATATTACTCTACTCAGGGTTCGATTTGTAGGGGGCCCTATACTTCTTGGTTGTAAATCAGTTATTTTCACTGTTTGACATACTAAGTTTTGAGCTAGTAGATCGGATTTGTTTAGATATATAGGCTATTGGAAAAATCCTAATCAAATTCTTACAATTTGCCCAAAATAGAGATGCAAGGGTTAGTGTGGTTAACATACCTTTTTTTATATAATTTTAAAATTGTGATGTTATGAAATACAACTATGAAACATATCGGACAGTCTACAAAAGAAACAAAAGAAATGCATGTTTAATTCAGCCTGACACCCCCCCCCCCCCCCCCCCCTCACAACAAATCGAACCCTGACTCTACTCTACTAGGTAGCCGGCCATCACGTGGTTGTTTTCCCATTTTAGACAATGTTTTGGATGGTGAAGTTGTTTAAACGGTTGGTTTGTGTGTTGTTGTTTTTTTGTTTTTGTTTTACAGTTCCATTCGATGGGAACGTTGAGTTTCCCTACTCTGCTCAGGATAAATACCTCTCTCCAGACACACAATGACTCAAAACAAACAGGCTGCTATTCATTCATACATGGACGGATTACAAAACAAAACCTTGACGTTGCACTGGATTTTCTATTATCATGCTTGTTTTGTACTTTATACATGTAAGCTACATGTGTACCCAACGTGTATAATGTAATGTTTAGCAAAATGTATGCACTCTTTTTTTTTGCCAAAGCCTCTGTAATGTGCTTCTATTAGTCTACTTCTGTTTGTCTGTGATTGTATATACAATGTAAATATTGATATCTATATGAATGTTATGTGTATTCCAATCTGCATTTATTGACAATACATGAGTATCATTTTATTGATATGTTAAAAATGTCAGTGGACAGTATTTTTCACTGTGATACTACCTACTATGTTGCTTTACATATTATTATTATTATTATTATTTAATAAACATTTGTTCAAAAAGTGCAGTTTTTTTTATAGCTTGATTTGGCCTATAGTGTAGCCAGTAAGAAAATACCTCATGTTATTAAATGTTATTCTTAATAATGGCTTATTATATCTGAAATAATTCACTTTCTGAACACTTGCCTGTAAGCAACTTAAAGAACATGGCTTTTTTATAATAAAAAACAGAAAGAAAAAAAGAAATTCACCATTGAATCAGCATTGTGTATTCTGTGTCATTTATTTTCCACTGAATTACACATTCTTACATTCTAATAGAGGCCTATATATGCCTATACTTTTTCCCCCAATCTGCATTCCTTGAGACAATGGTACCTATTACGTACTCTGTTATACAACAGTAGAGTGTACATAAGGAACAATTTTTCTTACATAGGTAGGACTTGCATAAATTACGTTTACTTTTTAAAGTTGAACATAGATTTAACAATTGTTTCAGGAAACACAAAGGTACAACACAAGGTGGCCACTTTAAAGACATAGCCATGTAAGTATTAATTACATAGGGCCTAGAAATGTAGCCTAACATGCACATTTTTTAAGGCCTTCTGTTCTTTTAAACATTAACAACGTTCAATATTAATATTTAATGGTGGCTCTCTGTCGTTTTTTATGTCCCATTAAACGTACAAGAAAAACGTCTCTAATTAAAAAGTGAAGGAAATAAAATACCATATGCGACCAACGCTCTTTATCTATGCTGCTGTACACCCCCAAACATCTTAGCGGTCTCCCCGGTAACAGCGCTCCTCCAATCATGTGTCCGCGTCGAGGGGGTGTGACCAATGGGAGACGACGACGTAAGAGCCGGGCTTGTGTGTGTGACGTCACTGGCTGATGGGTGCCGCCCCTTTGCCTTACTGACCGACATTCATTCAACAGAGAAAATAAATAAATAAAACACTGGCTCAGCGGACAGCGGGAGCTGCGCTTTCAATGAGGCGCAGCAGTGACACCTAGTGGTTTAACATCGTTACGGCACTGCAATGCAATGTGGAAAACTGGCTTGGTTGAGTGAGTTTTTTATTACATTTTTCTTTTTGCAATGTGAAGTTAACATACACAGACAAACTCTACTATTCTCTTGTAGTCTCTACCTCGCGGAATTAATGGATCACGATGTAGAACGCCCCACCAGCCATTATAAGAAATGTGAATCCCTTCACTGCTTCAAAACCGCTCTCAAAGAGCACCGACGGAAGGCTGCAATTCGAAACTGGCCCCCATAAATGCTTTCGTTTGAAATGTACCCATTTACTGTGAAATATAAATATCAATTAAATCAAGACGAAGATAATAATGTCACACAATAATGTCATACAATCAACCGTTAGGTGGCAGTGTTTCTGGTCAGTGGTTGCTTCGTCTGAACAGCACCTTCTCACACTCTTTGCCACTTGTTGTCTTTGCTTTCAGCCAATCAGAACCTTTGTTGTTGTTGCGAGGCGGAAACAGCTGGTCTCTGACTCTCTGCACTCTGCAGCGGCTACTACAGAGTTAGCGCAGAGCATAAAGAAAGGGTTTTTTTTTACCAGGGAAATATTGCTATTAAATGTTTGGTAGTTCTGCTGGATAGAATAAGCACGTTTCCCATTTAATCAGGAAACTATAAACAGCAGATGGAAATACATAAATTTGAGCTCATTATACATCGATATTACGGGAGGTTTTGGTCAGCAAAGGCACAAGAGGAAAGCGAGCTTAATGTTCGTTCATCCTGCGGTTTTGTGGAACATAAAAAAGACTGGGTTAATATTTCGAACATGATGTGAAATGCATAAACAGTTGCTCGGTAATGCTTGTTGTGGGTCTGAATATTGGACACTATGTATCCTGAATGTTGCCGCTAAACAGCAAAGTACACACAAGAGAAAGCGCGCTGGCGGGAAACGAACCCATAAATGCAGCATCATTTATGCCTCCTGTTTCACAACGTTTGTGTTGAAATTACTGTCTGTGATTACATCAGTCACGATGCATATTCATGTTATACCCCCGCTCTTTTAACCAGCGGGAGTGCTTGTTTTATGGAGATAATTAGATTTTTGCTTGAACACTAGATATGGTTCTTCTGATATCTTAAACAATGGTCCTTCCATAGAAGGACCATTATTTTTAGGCCCTGTTAGGCTGTTCTATCTCAATACCTTATAACAAACAAGGGGATATATGATGTCATCTGTCTAATCTGCTATCTACAGTAAATAACATTCTTAGCATTTGTGGACAACCTAAGTAAACATACAGCTGTGTGTATCTTAAGGCCAGTCCACAGTACACACCAAATGCAACTCCTGATCACGAACATTATCACCGTCACAGTTGCAAGGAGTTGTACTGGTGTGGAGTGGACTGGCCTTAAAACTGTTTTGTTGGTGCGCTGCCTGTGTGTAGTGTGTAACATCTACAACTAAATACATACTACTAGTGTACTAGTGATACATTTTGTGTCCATGGTTAAACGACATAGTTTATTATCTAAGATCTTTTTTTAATACTTTTTAATGTTTTCTGGTTCAACGGACACCGTTTTCATAAACGCGGTTTTATAAGGTTTTGTAACTTTCTTTTCCTGGATCATGTAAGCTTCTTATTCGTTACGCTATACAAAGACTTGAACAAAAGCGTTTAAAAATCTCCCGCAATAATTGTCAGTGTGTACGTGAGCGCGCGGACTGCGCCCCGATTGGCTCATTTCCTTCTGCGTAGTTTCCGGGTTTTAAAGGCAACTCATCCGATTGGTTCCCAGCGGACACGAACCTTAAATCCCCACAACAAGGCGCGCTCTCATTGGTCGACACTGGAAGCTGCCGCCAAGGTTCGGAATAAAAAAGGACGGAACAAGGGAAAACAGCTGCGTTTACCAGAGTAGTTTCTTTGTGCTGCAGTGTCCGCCGTGTAATTAATAGAGTAGCATTTTATTTTAGCTAGTGTATCGTTTTTATTGTTTAATCTTAATTTATTTCTGCCGTCTGTTTCTACTACTTTATACTTTATAATCAAAATGCAGGCCGCTCGCTCTCCTTTCTCTGTAAAGAACGAGAACGCCGTCACTTCCCAGATCAACAACATGTCTCTGAAAGTTAACAAAGAAAACACGGTAAGGGATTACAATCAGCGTTTGTTTGTCGTATAATTCCATTGAAAGATTGTACACTAGTGTTAAATTATCTATGTAATTTAGAGTGTACAAATGTGCCCGCCATTTGTAGTTGACATTATACTCGCCGTCCTGCCCCGAAATGGTCTAATTTGGTTCCATTTGTACACTCGAAGTTAACTTGATGATGATTTTATGTGATCTGTGATTGCTTGTGATATTTTCTTATGTTTTAGCCCCCAAGCCTGAACTCCACCCGAATCCTTGCGTCCAAAACCGCGCGTAAAATCTTCGACAATACCGAGGTGAGTCTGTCTTTGAACATTTATAGCAATATTTAAATGATATGATGACGCTAAATAAAATCACATGAAGCCAACATTAATTTAATGTTCCCAACGTTGAATCTTTACTAGTATTTGGTGGGCTTTTGTGACAACGTGGCGCGTAATTAGACGTAATGGCGCCAACAAAGACTGCAAAACCAGTTTACACAGCAGTTAAGTTGTATGCAGTATGGACTGTTATAGCCTATAAGGATACTAACACTGCTTTTGTCGATTTGTTATGGTGTTTTGTCACTGTTTGATGATTGCACCGTGACCTAGATAGATTTGACTGATCAGCTGAAACTAAAATTGTAGCATCGGAAGTCCCAGTCGTCCTACCCTATGGCGAGTGCAATTCATTATATCTAGACCTAGTCTGTGGTCACTCGAGCTTAAATGCTTAACGTTTTTTACACTTGTTGCTGACTTTGATTGTGATTATGTTGTGTTTATATTATGCTAGACATTGTTGCACAGTATGGAGACTGCCACACCAGCATTCCACTGTACTGTACCTGTATGACTATATAAATATTTGTACATAATTATTGTACAGACTGTCTATGATTACAGGTTACATTTACTTTTAATTCATTCTCAGGACAGTTACTTGCTAATTCATTTCAGACAAAGTAAAATAAAACTGCTTATCTGCCAGCAGACTTGGGTAGAAGGCAAGCAGAAGGATTTTGTAGATTTGGTCCACTCACTGTTTGCTGAACAGTCACTGGACAGTCTTTGCAAATGTAATAATGCCACAGCACACCAGAATTGAATCTGGCTAATGAGAAATGTGTGCATATTAATGTTGCATGGATTGGGATGGCATCTGTTGCTAATAAGCGGGTTTGCAATGATGAGTGGCGCAGGGGTACGGACCTCAGCCGTATGATGGGGGCTGAGTGTTGGTACACCCTCTGCTCAGTGGCGTGTAGTCTACTGACAGAGACGTACCGGCATGATATAGACGCCTGTCTGAGCTCACCCTCTTACTGCCAATCTAATAATAATCTAAATTTCATCATGCTTTATGTAGCATGTGACATGTCAAACTAGGGGGTTTTCATGATGCTGAATCCATTCCATTCCAAGCATTAGTTTTGCACAAAATACACTCCTTAGGCTAAGGAAATGCAAAACATTAAACTTTGGTGTACTAAACATGTCCGGGTTCACAATGGGGCTCTATGGGCTGGCAACTAGACTATGTAGTCTTTGTCATCTGAAAAGTATTAAACTTTTTAATATGCCATTTTGGAAGTATCTATTCCTACTTCCGAGGCCCGGAAGGAGTCATTTCCAAAATTGAGTGCATAGCGCCTTTTTGTGTTAAATTTCTCATGATCCTGGTGGTTTGTAGAAAACTAATTGCCTTTGCTTTTACCTTAAGGTTAAGGCCAAAGCTGCAAAGAAGTCCGTGGAAGACGAGCCTCTTCTTAGAGAGAACCCAAGACGCTTTGTCATGTTCCCCATCCAGTACCATGACATCTGGCAGATGTACAAGAAGGCAGAGGCCTCGTTCTGGACAGCCGAGGAGGTGAGGATGAAATGCATGTCAGTGGTCCTTGATTAGAAAATATCAACCACTGTTATGAGATGATTGATCCATTCATCTCTGGGCCATGGATGTTAATTTTGCTTGGGTGGGTATTGGTGTGCACCTATTTCCCCCCTGTATTGTTTTTATTGAAGAATACAGAAGGCACACATGCTAACACAAAATTGTAATATCTGTGGCGTGCATAAACTGGGGTGAAGTTGCTTAATGGCTGTCAAGATTATGATTGTTTCAGGAGTAAGGCAATGTGACATTTATGTAACGGGTGGCCAAAACTTATGTATATTAACAAACCTTTACATGGATCAGAGTAGCACCAATAAACGGGGGTTTGCAATGATGAGTGGCGCAGGGGTACGGACCTCAGCCGTATGATGGGGGCTGAGTGTCGGTACACCCTCTGCTCAGTGGGCGTGTAGTCTACTGACAGAGACGTACCGGCATGATATAGACGCCTGTCTGAGCTCACCCTCTTAACATGATTATACTTTCAACTGATAAGTAATCTGTGCACAATGCTTTGTTTCTCTTTGCTGCTTAATGGCTGTCAAGATTATGATTATGTTTCAGGAATAAGAAACCAACATGTAGCATTTATGGTGTTTTACAGTAGATGTTAATGCTGTTGTCTGTCTCAGGTTGACCTGTCCAAGGATTTGCAGCACTGGGAGTCCCTGAAGGATGAGGAGAGATACTTCATCTCTCACGTCCTTGCCTTCTTTGCAGCCAGTGACGGCATCGTGAACGAGAACCTGGTGAGCTTTACCTTCTGATGGTTGCAGGCCTAGTTCCATTCCAATATTCACTTCTCAAACACTGCTCACCCTACATGGCAATTATCTTTCTCAGAAAAAAAATTCTATTCATTTTTGTAAAATCAAGGTAGCCGTAACACTTTAGTCTTTGTTCTATTGGTCCATGTTGTATGCGTGCAAATTGAATGCGCGATAACTTCCCCCTTTTGAGCTGGTTTGCAATGATGAGTGGCGCAGGGGTACGGACCTCAGCCGTATGATGGGGGCTGAGTGTCGGTACACCCTCTGCTCAGTGGGCGTGTAGTCTACTGGCAGAGACGTACCGGCATGATATAGACGCCTGTCTGAGCTCACCCTCTTACTGCCATGTTAGTCTAGTAGCCAGAATGTGAGCCTCGACATGTTGATATGAGTACACCAACGTTTTATGGGTCCCCAGCATGTAGAAACTGCTGGATGCTAACTTGCATATGTTGAGCCATTTTCATAATTTGCATAATATCTTTGTCACCACCGTGCTCCGACTGCCCTGGTGCATTGTCCTCTAAAAACAAACATTTGGCAACACTGAGTCGGATTTTCATTTATTCATATGCAAATGTTTCACTAGTTGTGAGCTTGTAGATCTGCTATTTGCTCAATGTTTGCTACTGGATTAAAACATTATTACAGACTTGACTAATTGGAACCATTGATTTTTACATGATGGCTGTATTGACTCATAGTCTTTGCCCTAGTCCTACTGTAACCCGCACTGCTCTAGTTGTTCAACTGTGGCTTATTTCCTCTGACAACTAGGTGGAGCGCTTCACCCAGGAAGTACAGGTGACGGAGGCCAGGTGCTTCTATGGTTTCCAGATCGCCATGGAAAACATCCACTCTGAGATGTACAGCTTGCTCATCGACACGTACATCAAAGACCCGAAGGAGAGGGATTATCTGTTCAATGCCGTCGAGACACTCGAGTGTGTAAAGAAGAAGGCCGACTGGGCACTCAACTGGATCGGGAACAAGGATGCTGCTTTCGGTAGGGATGCTGGGTCACTTGGGGAGTTTAAAATTGCACCCTCTTTAACAGTCTGTTTATGCACTGTCCTGTTTGGTCAACTTTCCACTCTTGGTAATGAAATGTTTTGTCATTCTAGGTGAGCGTATAGTGGCCTTCGCTGCTGTAGAAGGTATCTTCTTTTCTGGTTCCTTTGCTGCCATTTTCTGGCTGAAGAAGAGGGGTTTGATGCCTGGCCTCACCTTCTCCAATGAGCTCATCAGTAGGGACGAGGTATGACTTTCTGTTCACATTCAGAATGGCCATGGTTGTGTTTAGTTTACTTATTACACCAATTTCCAAAAGTACTGATGCACTTCATCTTAAATGTACAGTTTGTTAACTTATTGTCCATGCTTTCTCTTTGATACTAGGGTCTACACTGTGACTTTGCGTGTCTGATGTTTAAACACCTGGTGAACAAGCCTTCTGAGGAGAGGGTCACACAGATCATCAGGAATGCTGTGGCTATTGAGCAGGTGGGTTCAATTGTGATAATTTGATCGTCCTTGAGGTGTAACATGTTTAGTTTTGAGCCTTTCACAACAATCTGACTTTTCTCTCTGTCCAGGAGTTCCTGACCGAGGCACTGCCAGTGAAGCTGATCGGTATGAATTGTGACATGATGAAGGTGTACATTGAGTTTGTGGCAGACAGGCTGATGCTGGAACTGGGCTTTGACAAGGTAAGGCATCCCATAATCGGCAGTAGCGCCTTGTCTTTAACTCATCCAGTGAATTAATTGTAGTCTGATGTATATTAACAAACATTTACATGGATCAGAGTATTACCCGTCACCATTAAACGGGGGGGGGGGGTTTGCAATGATGAGTGGCGCAGGGGTACGGACCTCAGCCGTATGATGGGGGCTGAGTGTCGGTACACACTCTGCTCAGTGGGCGTGTAGTCTACTGGCAGAGACGTACCGGCATGATATAGACGCCTGTCTGAGCTCACCCTCTTAACATTTAACATACTGTCAACTGATAAGTAATCTGCACACAATGCTTTGCTGCTGCAACTCTGTAGATAAGTGAATGCTCAGGTGTAGATTTAAGTGACAGCTCAAGCTGACTACATGATATTTTTCAGGAGGTAAATCATGTGTTTTATTTGTTCTGTAGCTCTACAGAGTGGAGAACCCATTTGACTTCATGGAGAACATATCACTGGAGGGAAAGACCAACTTCTTTGAGAAGCGGGTCGGCGAGTACCAGAGGATGGGAGTCATGTCCGGTACCGTGGACAATACTTTCAGACTGGATGCTGACTTCTAAAGAGTCAGTGGACAGACACTGGACCTGTTCGACACTTGAAAGACTGTTCTCCATACTAGTGATCATTCTGGAACTTCTTCATTAGACTGTCATTTTGGCCTCAGATTTTTACCGGGTGTCATATTGTCTGGAATCAGAATTTTGGTTCTTTGTCTTAAACGTGAACACGCCACAAGTCGAGTTAATGTGTGAAACATAACATTCTATAGTTGCTGTGTTGCAGCATTCACTAGCAAAATTCACTGGAAGACTTTGACTAGGACCTAAAATATATTTTTATACTTCCAAGTCTTTCTTGCACTGACAATATTTGGTGCAGACAATATTTGGTTCAATGTGTAAACTGCTTCAATGGCACTGCAGCCCTGCTTGTGTAAACTGCTTCAACGGCACTGCAGCCCTGATTTTATGTTTGTATAATAATTTTAAGCTATTCTGGCGCTTGTATATGCAGTACTTTTTTTTATGTAGTCTGTTTAATGTATTTTAGTTGTGTTCTTGTACAGTATTTTGTAATTAAAGTTGGCTATATGCAGCTCTTTGAGTAATTACTGTAGATCGTGTTTTTCTTTGTGCACAAAATACTGACTCAAAATTAAGCCTGTCAGCTGTTTTCCACCTGTATTTGTGTAGAAATAAAAAATGGGAGGGCCTTACCCTTACACACATGATATGGTAAGGTATAGGTTGTCCTAGGAGTGGAACTGCTGTAAATGCAGCTTCCTCACAAAATGAAAGGGCAACCAATAACCCACCCAGCTTCAACTTTCCCAACAAGTCAAGTTTCAACTGCTTTCAGACGCATTCACAAGCGAAGCCTTCAGTACTCCCCATCTCTGAAACTGGGTTGGTGCGAGTGAGATTATAATGCTAAAGTAATGAGTCCATTGTACAAACTCCATGTTTAGAACCACATGTAATTGACTACAACTATTCACGAAATGGTTTCCTGATTATGACAATAGTTTGCAAACTTATGTTGTGCAGCTGTACTGTAGTGCACTGGGTCATTGCTGAACGGTTTGAGCATTCCTCCACTAGGTGGTGGTGTTTATCTATAGTCTGTTTATGCATACAGTTGCCTATCGTAGTTAAAATTAATCTTAATGTACCAGTCCTTGTAATGGCCTGGGTGTAATGGTAATTATTTGTTACCACGCACGTGCACTCTCGCCCAGAACTGCTCATGGCCTACCTAAGCCTATAGTGTGAGTTTTAGACGCACGTAGACTTAACATAATCAGACTTTGGACGAATCTCTTTGATGGTGGAGGTGGCATTCTTGTTGCGTGCAGCAGCACCACAGAAGCGTAAGTTACAATGTAATGATTTGATGTTGGCTGAATTAATTTCGGTTCAATTAAAGTCAGACGTACGTTGTCCAAATTTTTGTTGGTACAAAAAAGTTAACTACCGGTACATGTACATGTAGGCCTATGCGTAATTTATCATTGGCTTGGTTTGTTTATTGGTCTCACACATGACCCGTTTAAGGACCTCATCACATACAAGGACGAGACGTGAACGTCAGCAATATTTTGATACTTTATTTTCTAACTAATGAAACTACCACTTCCTGGTCTCCGTCAATCTACATCCTTGTCATTCCCAACCTTGCTGCTTACGTAGACGGAAGTAAACAGACTCCAAGGTTTTTGGTATATTTCCAAGTAGCATCAGATCAGCAGCAGTGACACTGACAGTGAGATCCTCTGATCAAATTACAAACAAACATGTCCATTACAAACCCGAGGCAGACGTTCTTAAACCCGGTGAGATGCAATTCTTTACCTATTGAGATTATGTCAGGTAACATTTGCGGTTAGTAGCAGCTGCCTGTCATGAGGTTTGCTAAAATCAATGGCGCAGCAGGAGCTTGTTCATCAGACACTGAACTTGTGTTTTCTTCTGCCATGAAAGACTAACAGTCCTCCATTTGATATCTCTTCTGTTGCCCTACCTACACTACACTTCGTTACGATGAACGTCTATAGATCCAAAATAAAATAAAAATAAACACTGACTTCTAATGAAGTACATGGACACGGTTGTCCTGTGTTCTTTTAGTCATGTCTGACAGTCGCTAGCCCCAGTATCTTCCTTCAGCACTACGCTCATTAGACAGTCGCATGCATTTTTTCCTGTTTTTTTTTTATGATGGACCCACCCCTCAATGTATTCCTGAGAAAATGAGTAAATGAACGATCACGTCTGTTATGGTGAATTCCATTACAGGTTGTTCCATTTGCTGGGACCATACTGGGGGGCCTGCTCCCAGGGGAGATGGTTCTCATTCAGGGCTCTGTGCCCTCCGATGCTGACAGGTAACCATGAAAGTAATATTGTGGAAGAAAGAATACAAACACACCGCTTATTGAGTTGAGTCCACTATTCTCTACTGAGGCCTTTGAGGGGGTTGTATGGGTCCCCAGCTAAATGATTGATAGTTAGGATCCTTACAGGTCTTATCTCAGGTACTATGTGTAAATATGTAGATCATTCTTTTTGTTTGTTTTCTTGAATGTTTGTCCTAACAGACATCGAATGCCATTGATTATGAATGGCCAGTTTTGAGTAGGACAATTGATCTCTTTTCCCCCTTCTTCTTTTTTTGAGGGCCTCCTATATTCAGCTATTAGTGTAGATTTTCGTCTCACACAAACATTAAATTCCCATTGACAATGAAATTAGAATTTACGTCATATGTGTCTGAACAAATAAACATGTTACTTCATGATGATGTACGATGATAAGAGCGCCCCTCTTATCACATCCGTTAGTCCCGTGACCCACATGGGTCACAAATGTGATTTTTTTTAAATGGAAGTAACAAAAACAAATTTCACCCACTGTTTTACTTAGCAAACCTGCAATGTGACAATAAAACAGATTCTGATTCTTCTGAACTAAAATTCAAAAAGGTCGAGATAGAACTTGAAGCGGATTCTGATCTCGTCCCGTCCCATCCTTGTCTCACGCTGTGTTCCAGGTTTCAGATCGACTTCACGTGCGGCAGCAGCGTAAAGCCGAGAGCAGACGTAGCGTTCCACTTCAACCCCAGGTTCAAGAAGTCTCAGGGAATCGTGTGCAACACCATGCAGAACGAACGATGGGGCAAAGAGCAGATGCAGTCCCAGACGTCCTTTAAGCCAGGATCAGCATTCGAGGTGTTTGTCCTCGTACAAACGCAGAGCTTCAAGGTGAGAGGGAACAGGAGTGTGTTGAGTCGAGGACAAACAAAGCGTTGTTTGACATAGGACTGCTTCTTATTCTTTCTGTATAATATTGAAGGAGGCCCCTCGTGCCCCAGGCAGAGCACAAGACGTGTGATGAGGTTGTAACAGATGTCACGTTGTGTAATTCTGTCTTTTCCACTTCTCGTTGTGTGGTAGAGTTTTGTGATGTGTTGCCCAGGGACCCCCAGGGGTCTTTCAGGGACAGTAAGGTTAGTATGAGATTCTTACCCCCAAAAAGATAGGTGTGGCTGCGATGTGCCCCGTCTGTGATGTCTGTTATTCTTTGACGTATCAATCTATGACCTATGACTTCAGATTTGTGCAGGGTTTCAGCCCCTTCCGAGCCTCTCTGACTTTGATTATAACAAAATAATTTTAATATTTCAAAAGGGAAGTCCCTACATTAATGTGCAAACTGCTTCATAAGATCAATGTTGGTGTAACTAAAAGGGAATACCACTCATTTTCAACATTCAACTATGTCATTTTTATACATTAGAGCTGGAAAAAAGAGGGGCACGGTGGCACTGTTGGTAGTGCTGTCACCTCACAGCTAGAAGGTCCTGGGTTCGATTCCCGCTCGGGACGCTGTGGGTGCTGGCTGGCGGCGTGTTTCGTCCTCCACGTCATCAGTGCCCATACCCGAGGCGGGGTTGGCGAAAGGGCCTTTCTGTGTGGAGTTTGCATGTTCTCCCCGTGTCCCCTAGGGTAGGTACCCTCACAAAAAACATGCAGTAATCATGGTCACTAAACTGCCTCCCCCTGGCCAGCCGGGGCGCCTGATGAAGGGGAAAGGAACTGGTTGGAATAACGTGTTCCTTCCACGCACTATGTCCAACCAGAGAAACTCCCCCCTGTCAGGTGTAAAGGAGCAACTTGGACACTCGGGCATGAAGGAAGCATGAGTTCAAGTCCGTTGCTCTCCCCATGTCCCTCATATATGGGGACTAGGTTGGCGGAGGGAGTGTAGAGCCCAGGATCACATTAGATAATTGACACAGGGGTGAAAAATGGGTTCCAAAATCGTGGGATAAAAATTAAAAAAAGAAAAAGGTCCTCCCTTTGTGTTGCCTTGAACTGGGGAATTGATTGTTGGGGTCATGTGATCTGTGACATACGGAAGGTGTACTCATTGGCCCACCCTCTAGGCCAGTGGTTCCCAAATGTTCTAGCTCAATACCCACCATAGCTGATCTACAAGATCACAACGCGTCTGTTCGCACTGCGTTATAAGCTTGTAGACCGGCTTTTTTCACTCATTCTTATTCTAAACAATTGTTCATTAGTATTACATTTATTTAGAATGTAGGCAGGCAACATACTGACATACGTATATTATACACACTCTCCACAGGAAATATGTTCTGTAAACAGTCACAAACACACACACACATGCCCATGTTGGTTGGTGAGTTGAGTGACATCACATTCTCTCCTTTGCTGTCTGGTTGGTCAGTGGGCTGGTTGGTCTGCATATCCTCCTCTGAAAGGCTTGTTTATGATAGCTGCCGTCTTACTTGCTTTAGACAGCCCTCGAGATAGCATTATGTAATGCAGTCCTTTACATCCATCTGATGTTGCAACAGTCACCAATTTTACATAATCTATTTTTATACAGTAATTGTTATGATGAATTTCATGTGGTAACATGGCAACAGTATAGCTGACATACATGGTAAAGAGACAACACACCTCGGATACAGTGAACTTACCCAGTACATACTGACGAGACCTGGGGCGGTATGGCCCACTGACACCATTGTATACCATGTCTATGCTAGCTCGGACGCAAACTAGATATACGCCACTGGATGGAAGAGAAACGACACCCCTCAATTACAGTCAACTAACCCAATGCTGAAGAGGCCTGTGGCGGTCTGGATTTTCATAACCGCAGTAAAGAAATCACACAGCGGTTTGGCCTATCGCTTATCGCCCCCCCCAGCCCTAATACTGACACACATGGAACAGAGACGACACCCCTCAATTACACATTTACAGTGAACTAACGTTACTTCACTTTCACACATGCACTGTATTATGGACTTTTTCCCGACTTTAAACGGGCTGTATGTATGAATGCAACATTAATCGGACATGCAACAGACTTTATGCTGGCAGGACCCTTGAGTTAAAATAGTAGTGTCCGATTGAGCCAAAAACTTCTGTGTGTGAATGGATGCGATGATTGTCCTCCAGTGAATTTATTTTACATTCAGCGAGTGGACGTGTTGATGACGCTTCTATTGTCAATGAGTGGAGCCTCCCCTCCTCCTGAGGTATTTGGAGAGAGAGATACAGTAGTTTCATTCTGTTTTTTATTAGAGTTTGAGTTGGAAATGTTCACTGATGGAACTTCCATGAAATTGCTCATAAGTAACACGGTACACATTGACACACATGGTACATAGACAAGACCTCACATACAGTGGAGACGATGCAGACTGCAGTTTAACCAGTGCGTTTTTCTTTGTCTCGTCAAGGTGGCTGTGAATGGAGCTCATTGTTTGGAATATAAACACAGACTTGACCTGGACAGGGTTGACACTTTGGCCATATCTGGAATGGTCAAAGTCGAAGTAGTCGGCATCATTCCATCAAACACTGTGAGTTGTCATTTTACAATACACAATATATAGTTTATTAAGTTAAAGTGAATTGACTCTTTGTAGTATTTCTTTAGCGAGAGGATGAGAGATTTAAAGGGCTATTCCACACCAAGCAGGCGCTAAAATTATAACTACCGGTATAGTGTGTTATCGCTTTTATCGTTCCTCTGTTTAGACCACAGCTCCCGTTCCAGCCAATCTGAGGACAGAAGCCACAGAACCTAATGTAAGTGGTTGATTACATTACACTACTAGTAGTGCAATGCCTGTTCCACATGGCATATCCACCATTTGGAACACGTACCCTTTCAGAGCATTTCTGGGAAAACCGCTGATCTGATCAACTTCACACTCGGCACTGACTGCACTTCCCTCAGTCCTTGGGAATGCACCCGCCAAGTGTGAAGTCGTTTTGAGGAACGGTTCTCAAGATATGCGAAGGAAAGTAGAGATTACTCAATATACTGTAGATACCATAGACTTCATCTCTTATGTTTATTTCTCTCTTCCTCTCTTTATTTATTTTTATTCCTACTTTCCTTCCTTCTGCAGTCCCTGCTGTCATCGTCGGGTGACTTGGTGAGTACCTGTCCTGTTGCATGATGGTAAATACATAAACAGTCAGCAGGCTGAAGCTACAAACAAGCTTTTATTTTCACATTTATTGTCTACAAATCACAGAGTTCATTCTGTTCTGTTTTTCTGCTCAACACAACAATGTTTTCCCAGAGTCTTCCGTTCAGGGGTCAGTTGGTGAAGGGGCTGAGTGTTGGACACACCATCACCATCAAAGGAAAGACCAACGTCAGCAAGTAAGTGTCCTAACTGACACTGCAGTAAATGTCTCCATGTAAGAGTGTACTAGTTATATTGTATTAAGATACTCTACCACAAGGGTTCTCAACCCTTTGTGTGTGTGTGTGTGTGTGTGTGTGTGTGTGTGTGTGTGTGTGTGTGTGTGTGTGTGTGTGTGTGTGTGTGTGTGTGTGTGTGTGTGTGTGTGTGTGTGTGTGTGGTAGTTTCGGTGTGAACCTCAGGGTGGGAGGGGGTACAGACATCGCCCTCCATTTGAACCCCCGCCTGAAGGAAGCACAGTTTATCAGGAACTCCTACCTGTCAGAGTGCTGGGGTCCCGAGGAGACCGACCTGCCTGGCACATTCCCCTTCAAAACGGGAGAATACTTTGAGGTAAAATCAACTGATAAATACTGGGAAAGGGACTACCGGTATGTCTTTTTGGACACAGGTGACCAAGTTGAATGTCAAAAACAAGTCAAAAAGCTTTTATTGAATTGGCTAATGCACGGTAAGCTAAAAATAAATTAATCCTATGCTTTGCCGCACACAGCTTCCATAGAGTTGACTCTTGAATTCAACAAAGGCTTCTTATTGAATTACTATTACCAGTGCCCGGGTAGCAGTTAGACATTAAGCGTCTTGCTTAGGGACACTTTGACCCCAGCCCTGGGCGACCTTCTGATTACCTGATAGTCTCTCAAACCACTTGGACACCAGAAATAGGGACACCAGTTTGTAATGTTACTGACTGTAAATGTATTGATAACCCTTTCTGTTGTCCTTACTTTGTAGCATTATGGAGTGTAACTTAGTAATTTAAAGCACAATGTTGATACATTCAGTGTGTGTGTTAGGGTAATGGATAGGCACTAGGGACATCTGGGCACCTCAATGTAAAATTGGCTACTTTGTCCAAAATGTGTTTACAGGAACCCCTTTTGGTGTTTTAACTAAGCATTATGTTATACTTTAGCTATTGAAAAATAGCAGATCTACAAGCTCATAGAGCGCCTACGAGCTTGTAGGTCTGCTATTTTTGAAAACCGTGAAAATGTGGCACAAATCTTTAAATATATATATTCTTTCAGAATACTTTTTTTTCCAGGCCTAAATGGGTAAAAAAAGAAGAAGAAAAAAGTAAGCTTTTTATGGTGATCATCAGTATCACTTACAGGCTGTACACCATTTTAATTGAATCATCAATCATATTGCTTGTGTTGGAGCTTCACCTTGTGGAATATTCATATATTGCAGCTAAATTCCACATTCCACATCCTCCTGGTCGAAAGTGCTTATTGTCAACTCCTGGGAATAAGTAAGCCTTGCAGAGCCATGAGGCCCATAGTGCAGGAGCCTATATCCTGTTTTTGTAGCGTGAGGCAGCTTGATGTACAAGTACACGTACAAGTATGTTGAAGGGCCTTACCTCCAATGGGCCACTGACCAATAGCCAACACCAATTCTGGACTCCTGAATTGGTGTTGGCTAGTCTACCTTCTTGCATTGCACACGTCTGACATGATTGTGAATGTCAGACGTGTCTTGTTAACTGTTGTGTATTGAATTCCTTCAATACGAGTGAGGTAATTGCACAATTCCACCAGCTGCTAAATGCAGGCGTGTCTTACAGACTTTTGGGCAGCAGTGGCACAGGAGGTAGAGTGGCCACTTGGATTTCAGAATGCCGCCTGTTCGACACCCCACCCCCCTCGGTTAGTGTCGAAGTGGATCGCGCTGTATCGACATTGACTGCATCCAGAAATGTTGTTATGAAATGCATTGGTTCAGAATTGATGGTTTGCAGAAAAGCAAAAATGCACCGTGTGGCTCGAGGTGCTTAGAAGGCTGTAGCTAGACACGTTTTTGTACCAAATGTGTGTGTGTGTGTGTGTGTGTGTGTGTGTGTGTGTGTGTGTGTGTGTGTGTGCGTTCCAGATGATCATCCTGTGCGAAGCTCATGCTTTCAAGGTCGCTGTGAATGGCGTTCATCAACTGGACTACAAGCACCGCGTTCAGGACCTGAAAAAGATCACCGAGCTGGAGGCCATGGGAGATGTGCAGCTGTTGGGTGTAAAACTGTTGTGACCCATGACCCCTAGGGCCCCCCCGCTCCAAAACCCACTGCCCCCCCCCCCAGCACAGATCGAGAGGCGTTTGATGACAGACCCCAAGATGGTTTACGTGACTATTTCTTGTCGTCATGGTACCTGATCATTCCCAGGGGCCTCCTTTTAGAACAGTGTTCTTCAGCGTCATCCTCGGCTCCATCACATAATTAGCCTGATTTGTACTGAAAATAGCTTTAAGTTCACAACACGTCACACCGTGATCCCTTGTGAGCTTGAAGATCGGATTTTTGGGGCACATGTCACTCCGTCGTATGATGCGTATAATTTTAGCAGTTGGGTGAATGCTCTCACATTTTTAAGTTAATTAGAGACCAATTGCTTCAGAACCCCAATGCTTACAATGCTGGAGCGATGATCAATGAATAGTCTCAACAAAATCTCACATCTCTGAAATTGAAGTGCACTGTTCGCTATTCCATGATCCTGGAAGTTTACCACTAGTCTTAGTCACTGGCATGCACTAACATGAACACATAAATACAATTGACTAAAGTATAGTTCTGAAAATATAAAGGTGCAAAAACCAAATGTAGTATTATGATTAATGTATACTCTTATAGATGTACGATGGTGTCGCAACCTTTGTATGACTGCTGTCGTGCAAGCTAGCTGATCGGCAAGCTCACAAAGCCTTGCATCGCAATGCCTTGTGAGTTTGCAAATCGACTATTTTGCAGTACCATCGCATCGTACCATTGCTTTGCTGGAGAACTTGAACAAACTTCCATTCTTCCAGGCTCATTGAACTGTTCTTTTGGAGGCAGACATGAGTATTGAGTATCATTTGCAGTGTGTAAATGATACTCATCAGTAATTATTTACTATAAATATTGACTGTTATGATGACTCAGGCTAAACTCAGGCTTGTACGTGAAGTTACTATGATCCGTTAAATGAAGGAAAGATCTATATTCTTTTTCGTCGCATATTTCTTTGTCGACATGTATTTGAAGTTTGGTTCCAATATTGTATCCGTTTATGAGTATCCTTGTCCTTGAAATTCTTCTCTCAATATCTCAACAGTTCCTCTACATTCTTTAAAACATAACATGTCATAATATAATGTCTTAGAATTACTTAATCTTTCCCAGGAACCCAATATACTTTACTTTCATAATTTCAAATTGGTAATGTACTGTATAGAGTAGACCTGTATTTACATCCATTTACATATATATTGCATACATACGAACTTAGCAGTACAACTCATATCTTGTACCTTTTTGGATCCAATTAATAGTTTTAAGCTGTTCAGATCTCAGTTGCATATCAGAGCGAGCTTTTGTCTTTATTCAGGGAATCTTGGTGTTGGTATATAATAGGAATTATGATCTCTTGAACGAAGAGTGCATCGTGTTCAAGGTTAAGACTTGTGGTTGATGCAACACAAATTAAATATTCTATTTTTAAGCTGTATTTTCACACAGACAGAAAACATTGGATCTCACGAAATAATATTCTATTATACTGATCCTGGGAAGAAGAAAGGATTGTGTATTATAGGGTTATAGGTTTTATTTTTGCACTGATGACCGTGACTCATTGTCATAATATTACACCGTTTTGGCATGTTAATATAGGCAAAACAAATAGCTGGTCCACAAGCTCAAGATTATTTTTCAAAATAGGGCTTTAAAGAAAATCACCTTCAGCTTCTGCTTCCATAGCAATGTAAACAGAGGCAGAACAACAGTGCTGTCAGGAAATAAGTTAGTTAAAAGCCTACTGTTTGGCATGTAAATGCAGTATGGATTCACTTAGGGCAGATAAACCATTAAACAGTCCTATTACGGCAATAACCAAGTAACCTATATGGAAGCAATGCGTCTCCGTATCCAATGCTCTACTATGCAAATATTCATAAACCTACCGGAGACTTTTCTGTTCCCGATTTTATTTATGATCAATGTCACTATTTGTCACCCTAGAACAAATGTGAGCTGCTCTGTCCTGCGATGCTTAACAGCAGGAAACTGACAAACCAACAAACAATAAAACATTTACTGTTACACCTGTATGCTGTTGTCGCTTTTTGTTTGAACAAAGTGTGCATAATATTTTAAACTATAGTATGGCAAATCGTTAATTCGCAAGAATATACTTCATCCTTTTTTATCTGTAATCTTATATTGTTGCCAGAAGATGTCACTCTAATACATGTGTTATTAGCTGGTCCCCTTCCACAACCCAATTCAGTCTTACACACCAGACACCATACTTCATCTTTTAGTGATTTTTGGGATCCACATTCATTTGCTGTCCTATAGATGTGTATGTACATTATGTTATGTTTCGATAGAGTGCAAGCTTTTACCTCTATTCAACAGATGCTGGAGGTGGCAATAGAAGGAAAGTGCAGATTATTTGGGTGCTGTGAATCTGGACCAGATGCCTGGTCATGTGGTGCTGTGCGTAGCTGCAGCTCATTGCTCCTGGGAGCTCAGGATGTCCACGGCTGTTCCCACAATACACATAGCTACAGTGAATGGAGACCCATGGCCAAATGGTATGTCACCCATCATGTGAGAAACAAACTATCACACCAGCATGTTGGTTACTAGTTTAGGGACAGACACAAATAGTGACACATTGAAAAACAATTGCATTGTATTGACTGCCTAAATAACATTTTAGTTTGAAATCATTATTCCACCAAAGTCTGACCAGCTCCTTATCTAATCCTCAGGCTCAGTCAGTTCAAGGCTTGACTATTGCAACTCCCTCCTCCTTGCTGGCTTGCCCTCATGATCCACTTCTACAACCCTTTCCACACACCTAGATCAACTGACACAGAACATCTGTCGTCTAGACGGAAGTACGGAACTAGTGTTTTACATTCTTCTCCCAGAATTGTTGAATTATGTATTACATCTAATATAACTACAGTCCATGGATAACAAACAAAAGGGTCTTGTTTCCATTGTGGGCCTCCGTATTAATCGAGACATTTAAAGACATAGAATAATATACAAGTCAGCGTCAACACTATAGTAGCAATAAGACATATAGTTGGGGAGGGGGGTCATTTCTGGTGTTAAGCTTAGACGTTTAGTTTAGAGCAGTTGTTCCCAAAATGGGGGCCAAGGACCCCCAGGGGTCCTTGAGGGAGTTCCAGGGGGTCCCCAACTAAATGATAGTTTGGAACCAAATAACTCTGTAACTCTGAGAGTGTAGAAATGTACTGTTAACAGTTAACATCGATTTTGCAGTATAAATTGGGGTCACGGAGATAGAAATGCCATTAAATGGGGGTCCGTAGCCTAATGCATATCAAACTGGGGGTCCTTGAATTTTTACGGCTAGAGCCGTAAAAATCTTCTCTTATGGGGGTCTCTGGCATATCTTTTCAAATGGGGGTCCATGGGCTAATTAGTGTCAGTTTGGGTGTCCTTGACTGACATGAAAAAGTTAGGGAACCACTGGTTTATAGGACCAGTTACCATTTGCAGAGGTTAAATGGAAAATTATGCATTTATATAGCACCTTTATCCAAGGCGCTTTACAGAGATTGTGCATTATATTCACACACACACACACACACACACACACACACACACATTCATACACCGATGGCAGCGGAAACCATGCAAGGCACCAACCGGGTTTGAACTGGCAACCTTACGGTTACCATCCAGCCATTCTACCCCTGAGCCACCGCCACCCCTGGTTCTCTTTTATGTCAGTTTTGGAGGGTAAGGGTCACCCTGTCTCTGGTGAGGGTACTATAGTATGTAACCGCTTACATGACCAGACATAAGCCAATGATGGCATGGTACATAACACAGTATAAAGCAGCCAAATCAAAGGAGACCATCAAAAAGATGTGTAATCAAAAACAATACTTAAAATGATCATGTAAAAATAAAATAAAGACAAATGATTAGGCCACTCAAAATTCTATAATGGCTTTAACTATATCAATTCAAAACTTCACCTCCTTAGGAGAGACAGCTCAATGTCTTCAGCCGTTATATACCACATGGCCTCTCCCACTAAATTGAACAAATTAATAAGGCAATCCAAAATACTATGTTATGTTGTCAAGACATTCAGGAACACATTGCACATCTCATTTAAATAAGTTATGGATAGGCTACAGTATTTGCGTTCAGTCAAAGATATTTTAACTTTCCTAAAGTTCACTGTCCCTCTTTGACACATTCAAACCTTGGTTGGTTTGGACCAATTTCGTCCCAATCAATGTGGTTGGCTACAGGTGCGTTTCCTGGCAAACCTATATAATGACCTGAACCCCAATTTGACTCTTTCAGGTTCCACAGCACATCTGAGGTGGCAGAGAGATGATTATGAATTGTTGGTGATTCTTTTCTTGAATGAAGTAACTGTGAAGTCTGTAGTTTGTTTGTAGTTTGTGTCCATGCACCAGCCAGCAACTCTTGATGGGCATGTACAGCACAATTAGTGGGCATTTCATGAAGATGTGTGGTCACAATGTCACAGCTGTAAGCAATGTTTGACAACTACTGCATAACTGGTAGAGCAGTGGTTTTCAACCTTTTTCATATCAAGGTCCATTATTCGGTATTTGAGCCACGGACCACCATTTGATGAGGTTTATCGTCTCCGATAATATTTTATCATTGGATAAGCATTATGTCCACAATTTCATGCTGTATTGATGTTGGTACCATAGGAGATGACAAATGATTTAAAAAAAAAAGCTCTACATTCTCTAATTGTGTAGACCTCTTGTAAATTAGGTGTTTAACAATAATTTCACTCTTGAGAGCGTAAAATGAAACCAAATGGACCTGTAGTCCATTTGGTTTCATTTAAGAGTTAAATAAGTGTCTCATTTGGTTAACCAACTTCATCATTTAGCTGGGGATCACCTGGAACCCCCTTGAGGACCACTGTTGGAAACCACTGCTTTAGAACTGTTGGCCTTACGATAAGTAAAGTGAACCATCTCCAGGCCTTTACAGGTAGCTTCTTAGGCCAGTCAATCTAAGCTAAAAAGGTGCGTGACCCAAAATAAATTTTGGGCAAGAGGCTATATGGCCTTTTTAGCCCAAGAAGTGTTTTTCAGGGGAAACTAATGCTTGGAATGGATTCAGAATCATGAAAATCCCCTAGGTTGACACATTACATGCTTCTTAAAGCAAAATTAGATTTGTTTTTAATGGTACTCCAACTTTCAACCCCTGAAGTTGCCATGATCCACAATTTATATAATACTCTATTTTTAATGTTATTTGGATGAACCTACGGGTCATAAAAAACCTTGAATGGTTACTTTTGCCATTTCTTTTGGGTCAAATCTTAGATTGACTGGCCTATTCTGGTACTCTGGTAACATTTTACTGCATAAACTGAGCTGTATTCAGTGAAACACACTGCCATCCCCTGGTCAGATCTGGCCACAAACATCCAGGTTTTTCTTGGGCGTTCTTGTGACTTCTGTTGAACACACTGGACTGATTATGTTGCAAGTAACATTTGAATGAGAGTTGAGCACCCCCCTCAAAATACAACTCATGTTTCTGGGTGAGATGTTATAAGCATATATTATATATTCTGTAATTAGTCATAATGCTGTACTAATTATATTTGTCAAACATTAAGCCTATCTATATAGTAAACCTGTGTTGTTGACTACTTGGCACCCTCCTTTTGGTCCTCTAGCCTACTACATCACCCTTTGCCAAAAAATGTTTGCAGATCTGCTATTTCCGCTGAATATTTGCCTATTTTTGCCAAATGTTCCCTATTACAACATGCCCAGAGTAGAGACAATACTAGGGTTCATATGGTTAACACAATGTTGTGACACATAGGCCTACAGAAAGAAACACGTGAATGTGTGAGATTCACCACAATCTCAGCATCCCCCCATCAGAAAGGACCCATATCTCTTGTGAAGGTGTTCCGTCCTGTGTCGGCCCAGGTGGGGGGCAGGGGCAGGGGCAGGGGGGAGGGGGGGCTGGAAAGGCTGCATATAGACAGCTGTGATAAGAGGAGGGTGGGCTGGGCCCCCACAATGCAAGCTATCAGGAGGACTCCTGTCTCTGAGTGACAGGCACCCCTTGTGACCATACGACCCTATAAGGGAACATGAAATGCATCCAACCCCACCCCCCACCCCAATGCCACGGCCACTACTCCAGTGCAGCGACCACCATTTGTTCTGGAACTTTCTCAGTGGGGTTCTTCTAGAAACCACTCCCAGAGTATAAAGAGGTGGAGGCAGGCCACATGTTGGACACAGTCATTGACTAGAACCAACTTGGAGGATTACCATCCACAAGAGGCTAAGAGCAGCAACACTCACTACAAGGCCTACAAGGAGAACACACTCCCAAGATTCAAGGTACGTCAAGTCAAAGTGAGATTGAGTTTTCTCAACTGAAATCAGGTCATGTCATTTGAAACAGGACAAGTTAAATACAAATTAAGTGGAGGAACACGTACTTGGTTCTGAAACTGTGCATATAAGTGAAGCATAAATTCTTCCAGGCAACGAACGCCAACAAATTAATTTACCATGTATTGGTTATGCAGCAGAGAAGTGGTGTTTCTACTGTGGATGTCTTTGTGAGAGGGTGGCATGGAAGAAAGCAGCACATGGCAAAGAACATGGGCCCTCATGAGAGGAGCCATGACAGACTAGCAGGAATGACATTCAAGCGTGACAGTTACACTTTTGTGTTGAATATAACAAGACAATCACAGGAATGATACAAGAAAGAAAGTTTAATTTAGCATTTAAGCATAAATATCATCAAACGATTAATAAAGCATCATTATAGCTTATTCATATCCAAATATTGAACATGCACACTCCAGATTAAACTATAGCTGTATCTTTACACCATTTTAATTTATTTCTCAAATCATATGTGTATATATATATATATATATAATATCTCCAGTTGAATGGTAACATTAGACTTTTCTGTCTGCAGAGTGTCAAATGACACTGCAGCTGTTGGCAGCTTGGTGTGAGATGCAACAGAAGCTCCACCTCTTTTTAAATGGTGACGCTTTGATTGACAGATGGAGCATGTGCAATAGGCCACAATTATCTATGGCCGTATCAGCTGTTCCCTCACCAGGCTGTCTGCCTCTAATGGCCATGAGGCTGCTGCAGTGAGGGACAAGTTTTCATTAACAAATTCGAGTTAAGCATTTTTAGTTAGAAATACACTTTTTTGTTTTGTTTTAGACAGTTTTTCTTTTCAACAGCCACCCCAAATCAACTTCTCCAATTGGATCATAAGTAATAGATACAATAAATCTCTTCACCCATGCAGATGCCAGAGAAAGCCGCCCGCCCCGTCATGGAGGAAGAAGCGGAGACCTTTGCCTTCCAGGCTGAGATCGCTCAGCTGATGTCTCTGATCATCAACACCTTCTACTCCAACAAAGAAATCTTCCTCAGGGAGCTCATCTCCAACTCCTCAGATGTAAGTAGAATATCAGTTCTCACCATGTTCCTTTTTTAGAGATGTGGGGGGAAAATGCCAACTAACCATGAAATGCACAAGACTTAATAAATGCATATATCCTTAGTTTCTTCCATGTCAAACCACTGTTTGTAATTCCATTCTCTCAGGCGCTCGACAAAATCAGATATGAAAGCTTGACAGACCCAAGCAAACTCGAGTCCTGCAAGGATCTGAAGATTGAAATCAGACCTGACCTGAGGTCTCGCACCCTGACCCTGATCGACACGGGCATCGGCATGACCAAGGCCGACCTCATCAACAACCTGGGAACCATCGCCAAGTCTGGCACCAAGGCCTTCATGGAGGCTCTCTCGGCGGGAGCGGACATCTCCATGATCGGGCAGTTTGGTGTGGGTTTCTACTCCGCCTACCTGGTGGCAGAGAGGGTGACGGTGATCACCAAGCACAATGATGATGAGCAATACCTTTGGGAGTCTGCAGCCGGAGGCTCCTTCACTGTCAAAGTAGACACTGGTGAGTTTACAGATCTCTATTTCAGTGGTTCTCAAAGTGGGGTCCTTGGGGACCCTTACCCTGTAACTCAGAGCGTGAGACTGGTCTGAATGGACTGCATGGTTCCATTTGTCCGCTCTCAGAGTTATGGGGAGCTGTGGCTTACTGCTTAGCAAATTGGGTGTCCTTGACATAAAAATGTTTGAGAACCACTGCTAAACTGCAGTGATTAGCATGGTGAACGTGAAGGTTATGGTATATCGATCTGGCAACTGTGGTAATTCATTTTATGCATCATTTAAAAGGTGCGTCCATCGGCCGCGGCACCGTCGTCACCCTCCACATGAAGGAGGACCAGACGGAGTACTGTGAGGAAAAACGCATCAAGGAGGTGGTGAAGAAACACTCCCAGTTCATCGGCTACCCTATCACGCTGTTTGTAAGTTCTTTGCACAATGGCTCAACACAGAACCAAATAAAAAAACACCATTAGAACTCCAGGACTTTGTAGCATTTAAGGCTGAAGCTTGAAACAGCATCGAAACAAACGCAAAGTGTTTAATCAAGTTAAGGTGGTGTGTAAGTGATATTGTTTGCTATAGGCCTATAGTTCTTAGTAAACTAATTTTCAGGTCGGCAATCGGCATACCTAACTGGAACACAAGCTCATAAATGATCCTTGTGGGGTTCTCTTTCTGTTTATTAAAAAGCTGCAGAGATGGGGAGACCCTTATTGAACAAACACACTATAGAATGACAATGATTAGAATCAGAATATAGAGCTTTACGGTTTAACTACACTTTTTGTTTTAATAAAGAAATGTACCACTTTTCTTTTACCATTCCCTTACGATTCAATTTTGTGCTCTTCTTTCAAGGTGGAGAAGACAAGGGAGAAAGAGGTGGATATGGATGATCCAGAGAAAGAGGAGGTGAAGGAGGATGCAGAAGGCGCAGAAGGAAAGGACAAGCCTCTAATCGAGGATGTGGGTGCCGACGAGGACGAGGACACCAAGGCGAACAAGGAGATCAAGCGGACGATGAAGAGGAAGGAGAAATACATTGACATCCAGGAGCTGAACAAGACCAAACCCATCTGGACCCGCAACCCTGACGACATCACCAACGACGAGTACGGAGAGTTCTACAAGAGTCTGACCAACGACTGGGAGGACCATTTGGCTGTCAAGGTAAACCCTGGAGGATGGGTATAATTGTGTGGATGGCTCATGTCTCCATATTAAATACTAGTGATTCTCAAACTTTAACATACATTTATTTGATATGCATTCAGCCCTGGACAGTGGACACCTGCAAGGGCCCATTTGGTTCCTAACTATGAATAACTTGGGTCACTGGCGAGCCATCACAATGTATTTTGTAGTTGTCAGCTAAGGCAGGGACTGAACTTTACACTTAAACATGCAGGGTTTAAGCCCCTATAGTCCTACCACCCACTTCTCCTGTTACTTAGGATAGCATGTTTTGTGCTTGTAGATCTGCCAATTTTGCTAGTTTCAAAAGGTTTTGAAACTTTAGAATTTCTTTTACAATCAAGACACAATATAGGGACGCAGGTTGTTGAAATCCTGTGAGTGAACAAATGGAAATTAATGTTTATTTTCTTGGGTCTCTGCAGCACTTCTCAGTGGAAGGCCAGCTGGAATTCCGCGCCCTGCTTTTTGTGCCCAGGAGAGCTTCCTTCGACCTGTTTGAGAACAAGAAGAAGAAGAACAACATCAAGCTGTACGTTCGCAGGGTCTTCATCATGGACAACTGTGATGAGCTGATGCCAGAATACCTGAGTGAGTATCTAACACATTCAAACAGAAAAGTGACTCCTGAATCTGTAATTCAAACATAAAAGAGCCTGAACCGCTTGGTTCAGGTTTAACGGCAGTTAAGCCTAATTATATTACATTCTTACGTTTTCAATTTGTTCTTAAACTGAATACATAAATGATCTGAGCATTTTGTCTTCATCCTCATCTCTGCAGACTTCATCAAGGGCGTGGTGGACTCTGAGGATCTCCCTCTGAACATCTCCAGAGAGATGCTGCAGCAGAGTAAGATTCTCAAGGTGATCCGCAAGAACCTGGTGAAGAAATGCCTGGACCTATTCTTTGAGCTGTCCGAGGACAAAGACAACTACAAGAAATACTACGAGCAGTTCTCTAAGAATATCAAGGTAATGAAGAAATGCCACCAATTTCTCTGAGAAATCCACCAGGAAATAGTTTTTCCAGTTGAAAGATTTTAATTAATGACTTAAAACCTATATACTTTATTGACTGGGGTCCCTCATGGTTCTATCCTTGTAGATGGGCTATTTTCACGGAATGTTCAAATGGTTAAATAGTTCCCTTCCCATTAAGGCTCGGCCAGTCAGTGTTGCTCACAGTATTTTCTTCTATCATCTTGCAGCTTGGTATCCATGAAGACGCCCAGAATAGAAAGAAGCTGTCCGACATGCTGCGTTACTACACATCAACCTCTGGTGAAGAGATGGTTTCTCTGAAGGACTACGTTTCCCGCATGAAGGACACCCAGAAATTCATCTACTACATCACCGGTTAGCATTTGTCCCTACACTTTTTTTTCCTTCTTAAAACCCTTGTGGAAAATGTATTCACATTCTTTTTTTTATTATTATTTTTTGATAAGTCATGTCAAACAGTTACTTTTCACGATTGAAATTCAAAAATGGCAAAAGTTGCTTCGTGCCACGTTTCGGGCTTGCAGGTCTTTTGATGCTTTTGTGTAGTATAATCAAGTAGGGCGTTAATTTACGAAAACTGTTAAAATGTGATATTTATGCCCGACAGCAATGATGTACTTATTCACTTTTTACTTTTTATAGGTGAGACTAAAGACCAGGTGGCGAATTCTTCCTTTGTTGAGCGTCTGCGCAAAGCCGGCCTGGAGGTCATCTACATGATCGAGCCCATCGATGAGTACTGCGTGCAGCAGCTGAAGGAGTACGACGGCAAGAACCTGATTTCAGTCACCAAGGAGGCTTTGGACCTGCCTGAAGATGAGGACGAAAAGAAGAAGTCGGAGGAACTGAAAGTCAAATTCGAGAACCTTTGCAAGGTCATGAAGGACATCCTGGACAAGAAGATTGAGAAGGTAACGGTTCTCTTTAAATAAAAGATTTTATTCATCTATTGCGACGCAGGTTACTGAAAAGTACATTTTGCACATGAAAGGTGTCCAGTGACAATATGTACAGTATTTTCTTTTGATAAAAACAAACTATATCCTGCCCCCCCCCTTAACAGGTCACTGTATCCAACCGCCTGGTTTCATCTCCCTGCTGCATCGTCACCAGCACCTACGGCTGGACGGCCAACATGGAGAGGATCATGAAGTCTCAGGCCCTCAGAGATAACTCCACCATGGGCTACATGACCGCCAAGAAGCACCTGGAGGTCAACCCTGACCACCCCATCGTGGAGACGCTCAGGCAGAAGGCCGACGTGGACAAGAACGACAAAGCAGTCAAGGACTTGGTTATTCTTCTGTACGAGACAGCCCTGCTGTCCTCTGGGTTCACACTGGAGGATCCTCAGACACACGCCAACCGCATCTACAGGATGATCAAACTGGGTCTTGGTGAGTGTGGTCTCTGGAGTTGCAACAGTTAACCCAAGTACCCAACCAATCTACAGTACAAGCTCGTCGTTGGACCATTTCCCCCTATAATGACATGGCCAAAATAAGGATGTTTAAACCACTTTAATTAAAATATGCTTACACAGTACATAGCCAAAAGACATAAATGGAACACAGTCCAATAGGGTTGTAACAGATTTGGTTCCATTATAAAAAAATATTTTGTGTCTTTTAGTTAATTAATTTCAAAGATGATAGAATAATCTTTTGTTGAGGCTATACTATAATAATGCGTCTAGAGAATTACAGATGAGGGAAGAAGGAACTGGTTTCAGCCAGCATGATGAAAAATATCACTATTTTTAGCAAATGTATTTAATGTGAGCGAAAACTGAAAAAATAACTCTAGTACAGAGCCCTGAGGGACAACCACATGGGTTTAAGTGATTATTTTCTTTTCACTCTAATGGAAGCCACATGTTTCATTCACACAGGCATCGATGACGATGAGTCAGCTGTGGAGGATCTCAGTAAGGACGTTGAGGAAGACATGCCCGTCTTGGAAGGAGATGATGACACGTCAAGAATGGAAGAAGTGGACTAAGATTATTTATTTTGCTTTGAACTTTAATTTTTTTTAAGTTATATTGTTTTTTCATTTATCTTTTTTTCCTTTTTTCCAAAATATATTTTTCATATTTTTCAGCTGACTATTGACAGACAATAATATTTACAAATTATTATACCTGAATTTATGAAACTATGTAGCCGGTCCATGCCAACAATCATAGTACTGTAACATCAGCTAGAATAGTCTAAAATCACTTCTAGAAGTAATATCAAGTCAAGTTTTGTAGATGTTGAATGTTTTTTTTTGTTGTTGTGAAAACTAAAAACTTTGTAATAAAACGTGAATATGCCATAGTAGATGTTCTCTCATTTTCTTTAGCTCCAATTATTTCTCATAATGTATTCATGTAGCTGGTTTGGTTGCAGCCAGTGTGACATGGGGCCATTCTAGTTCATCTGAATCCAAAAAACATATTTGTTCTGGAACTTTCAACTTTAGTGAAGTCACTGTGGTCAGACAAAAATGTATTAGGCCTATAGTCCCTCCTTCCCAATTCCCATAGTCTGAAGGTTGCTTGTCTTTAGCCATGCAAAAGCTTAAGGGTTCCCTTGGTACAAACTTGACTCCTAGATATAAGCGTATATATGTACGTAGATATGTAGCTGTTTATTAAACTATAGAATTTCATTTTGATTAAAGTTAAATCGTGATCATTGTCTCTCCCCTGGCCCTGACATGTCAGCGCCCAACCAACTAGTTAGCCAATGAGGTTATAGACAGCTGAATGGATAATACGGGGGGATAGGATTGACAAGCGCAGCGGGCCTATCACCGTCCCAGGACAAAAGGCTTCACAAGTGACGGATCTACAAGCCCACAGCGCAGCGCGGACGCGACGCATCGTCTGCTTGTAGATCCGGATATTTTCGGGCTTCAGTCGGGTAGGGGCGGGTGGGTACACTGATTGACGGGCCGGCGGGCCTATCGGCGCCCAGGCCGGAACGAGGAACATTCCAGATGGTTCTGGAAGCGGAGGATTTTCTCGAACAGTCCACTCAGAGGGATAAAATATAACCCAATATATAGCTCAAGCCGAGCCAGCATCACTCCTACCCGCTCTCTCCGTGTGTGGAACGACCCGCCGCTGAACATTCCCAACTGGACCATTTATTGACGAGCAAGGTATGGATAATGATATGCCAAGATAAAATGTTGTTTTAATGTCATTTTTATTAATAACGTAATTAAACAAACCTATGAATGCTCTCTTTGTTTTTTGTTCTGTTTGTTTGACTACTACTATACTGAGCTTGACATTTTTTTTATGAATTCGACGTTGACATCATGACATGACATGCCATACTGTTTGTTTTATCATTTTAATTTCATGATACATACTTAATGTAGGCTATCATGTTCTTTTTATTTCGCGTGGGGGAAAAACTCCAAAAATGTAACTCTCTCACTGTAGCCTCTCACTTAATTGTGGCTGGTGTTCAGATTACATGGCACACTTGTCTCTTGTCCGGCCACGCCAGCTGACATGTCATGAAGTCTTTGTTAATTACTTGGAAAGGCAGACTGCTGCAGCCACATGGTCCATGGACATGCATGCACATACATACTTCCAATCAGGAATGAAGAGACCCAACTAACAATAATCTGCTTAAACATTTAAATGTAGGCTAATTCAGATCTGAATTAAAATCCCAATAAAGAACTGGCCATCGTTTATTTAAATTTGGCATGGTGATAAGTGAGTTGCATACTTGCTCTCGTTTCACATTTCCATTGGGTGCTGGAGAGTGCTGGTAGCTTCTAGAAACTTGTCATTTGCAGATGGAGCCACTAGGGGGAGTAGTCACCTATGAGTATTCCACTGAGCTGAATGCATCTTATACTCTTAGTTACAGCCATCATGTGCTTTGGAAGTCTGATTAACCCAAGTGAGGTCCCATCCCACACACAATTCAATTCAATTCAAAGGGCTTTATTGGCATGAGAAAACATACGTTTACATTGCCAAAGCAGAAAGAACAATACAACAATACAGTAATACAATCAAAACAAAAATGATGTACTTTGAAGGTCAGAATCTTCAATAGATCAACTTCTATGTACCCAATCTATGTACCCAATCACCCATCACTCGATGCACACACACACACACACACACACACACACACACACACACACCATTATTTCAGTTATATCTTCAATGGATGGTGGTTGGTGTCACCATTCAATGCATACCACAGTTTCTCACAATTATCTTGTAATTACTGAAATAATTCTCTGTAAGAATTAATTAATTCCATCATCAATTAAAGTATTAAATGGCATCAAATAGTTATTATTTTAGGAGAGGTGTATGAATACTAAAATGTTATTTTAAAGTTGTTTGATTATGGTCTTCGTTATACTAATGTATACTTATTCCATTGAGCCATTGTCTCACACTCAAGTGGCACGTGTATGCATTTATATATTATGTACTATGCATGTGTTACGTGCCAATGCATTCATTGCATTGTGATACTGTTATTGCGCTCATAACATGGGCTTATGCCACAGTTATATGTTATATTGTGATATAAGTGTTTTGTGAAACGCAGCGACTTCGAGCCCAAGCCAAATCGCCCTTGCTGCACAATAAAACATATTAGTTACCTCGTCTTAATATTAACTCGGGTAGTAATGAATTTTAACACCCCAAATGTCCAATTGCAAAGTAGTATTTTAGTCCAGATTCAGACTCTGTTTGAGAAGGATGGTTAATAGAAATGAATGCAGCAGAACAGAAAGGATGAGCTGTCACACCAGCTGCTTGTTTGAAACTGGACCCCTACTGAGTCTGCTGAACTCCTAATTAGTAGTGACACAAGTTAATCTCTACAAAAAAAAGATGCAGTGGGGGTGCAGTACAAATAATTTAATAAAATATCAGATTAATAATAATCTATTCTTATTTTGGGTAATCATGATTGATTATATATAAATATATATTTATTTTCATTCCAAAACAAAAAACATCTCAAGCTTTGAGGCTGTGAGCTTGTAATAGATTGTCTATTTAATATATTTATCTGCAGGACCCCATTGTGCGACAAATAGGGCTTATTCATGGTTATGTTTTTGTTGCATTCCTATTTCCTAAGCCAATCATTGGTGACCAGCAGCAGTGGTTCCCTATGAAGGCACAAAGAGTCTCCTTTGTGTATATATTACAGTTACAGATACAATATTGTAACGGTGCATTACATCACCGGCGGTAGTGACTCACCCTGCCGGTGTGGAGACCAATGGACAATGACATCAGTATTCTGTCAGTTACAGACTATACAGAGGCTTATGCGTAGGTCTTACTCGGCTTCTTATAATAACTTCCAGATTTTAGATCCGTGATGGAGTGAAACAAAATTTTCAGTTTTAAACTGCAACCACTTAAGCCTTGTTTTAGAAATTGCTTGAAAATATTTGATGTTATTGGAATTTTATTTAAAACAAAATCTGGACATTTTCACCTAAGGACGACAGCTTTAAAGTGATCAACAGTCAATTAAAACACAAACTAAATGAAATTCACAGCTTCTGAATCTGAACCATAATGGCCTCTTCTGTACTCTGTGTTCAGATGCCTGAGGCACACGACCAGCCAATGGAGGAGGAGGCTGAGACCTTTGCCTTCCAGGCTGAGATCGCTCAGCTGATGTCTCTGATCATCAACACCTTCTACTCCAACAAAGAGATCTTCCTCAGGGAGCTCATCTCCAACTCCTCAGATGTAAGTCTAGTCTACCATTAATGTTTCATTCTGATTTACTGTCATTAAATTACAGCCTCACTGAGAACGTCGCTGGCCAATATATGTATTGTATACAGTACATACATGTAGAGATATTAACGCTGCAATCCATAACTCGTTTCTGGAAATAAACTTTTATTGCAGTTTGTCTACCTGCTCTTCTAATTGAGAAATGTAATGTGCTGTAGGACACCTACTGGTTGACTGAATGATGCAGTTTTCATGTATTTTTCCCCAAATGGAGTTGTTTGAAACCATTTAGGCATTATAAAAAAGACACAAACTGGAAATAACCTAAATTAAAAGCAGGTTAAAATCGATGACTGCATTGGTTGACTTTATTTCTTCAGGCACTGGACAAAATCCGCTATGAGAGCCTCACTGATCCGTCCAAAATGGACTCTGGCAAAGACCTAAGGATCGAAATCATTCCCAACAAAGAGGACCGCACCCTGACCCTGATCGACACAGGCATCGGCATGACCAAGGCCGACCTCATCAACAACCTGGGAACCATCGCCAAGTCTGGCACCAAGGCCTTCATGGAGGCTCTGCAGGCGGGAGCGGACATCTCCATGATCGGGCAGTTTGGTGTGGGTTTCTACTCCGCCTACCTGGTGGCAGAGAGGGTGACGGTGATCACCAAGCACAATGATGATGAGCAATACATCTGGGAGTCTTCAGCGGGGGGCTCCTTCACTGTCAAAGTAGACACCGGTAAGTAACACGGTACACCTACTGAACAGTTGTTTCTTATGTGTGTGTGTCCGTATGAGCACGGAATGTGCTCAGCTGATTGAAGAGCGCCCCTCACTTCACACAAGTGTGACTTTTTGTTTACATTTATGTGTTAAGCCATTAAAACCGGGAAAGCATCTGTGTCATTTTAGAGAATAGCACACTTTGGCATATAGCATACTTTTTCTATTAAAAAACAGCAGATACACAAGCTTTGTAGATCTTCCATTTTGTCTTTGAATATGTATATTTTAAACACAAACATGTTTTACTCAATGTTCAGAAAACTGTTACGATTTAGAAGACATTTGTAGAATTGCACTCGGGTCAATTAATTGAAACTAATTCAACAGCTGCACTTCATAATGTATGTGTTTTTTAATTCATTGCTACTGGTGCTACTTTCTGTACACTAACCTGTGTTTTTTTTGTGAACCTGTGTTTCCCGCTGTTAGGTGAGTCAATGGGACGAGGGACCAAGGTGATCCTGTTCCTGAAGGACGATCAGTCGGAGTACATCGAGGAGAAGCGCGTCAAAGAAATCGTGAAGAAGCACTCTCAGTTCATCGGCTACCCCATCACACTCTTTGTAAGTACACACAAACCTGGGATACAAGTACCATACAGTTGTTCACCCATAATACAATGTGTGCCAGTTGGTAGACCTATTTCTGTTTCTCAGTGAAACTCTTCACAACAAGGTCTGTGGATTATCGTAACTAGGACGTGATTTGTAATTTCTAGAACAGAAGGACTTCCAGATGAGTGGAACTATTCTCAAACGACCGCAGTCATTTTCAATTGTTATTTTCTTTCTTCACTTTCAGATGGAGAAGGAGCGCGACAAAGAGGTGAGTGACGACGAGGCTGAGGAAGAGGAGAAGGAAGAGAAGGAGAAGGAAAAGGACAAAGACAAAGACGCAGAAGATGACGACAAGCCCGAGATCGAGGATGTGGGCTCGGACGAAGAGCACGATCACGACCACGACCACGACACGTGTGGGGAGAAGAAAAAGAAGAAGAAGAAGATCAAGGAGAAGTACATCGACCAGGAGGAGCTGAACAAGGTCAAGCCCCTCTGGACCCGCAACCCTGACGACATCAACAACGAGGAGTACGGAGAGTTCTACAAGAGTCTGACCAACGACTGGGAGGACCACCTGGCTGTCAAGGTAAACCCTGGAGGATAGGAATTTCAAATAGAAATGTTTATACGGATTGTGGATGGCTAATGTCTCCACATGATATGATATGTTTTTTGTTGTGGCTTTCGCCTGTATTTTTTATGGAGGGATAGACAGTAGGCTGACAGGAAATGGAGGGGGGGGGGGGGGGGGTGGGTGACGACAACCGTGACATGCAGTAAAGGCCGTCGGGATTGGGAGTCGAACCCGCGCACACTGCCACTCTGGACTACCAGCCAAGGTGCCTGGACCTCTGAGCCACGGCCCAGGCCATAATATGATATATAGTTAGATATGAGTAATTTATTATTTGTATGAATCTGTACATACCGATACTTAATAATGTCGTACCTTTATGCCAGTTTGGTCTGTCAAAGTTTCAAGCGCAAACCAAGAGATGGTCACAGCTTTTAAAGTGACTATGCATTGCATTTGATTTATTTAAAATACAATTTAACATCTGAATGTCATAGTCTTCAAATGAAACTTTGCCCTCCATAGTAGTACAAGATGGTTTATTATGCTGTTTCATCCCCCACAGCACTTTTCTGTGGAGGGTCAATTGGAGTTCCGCGCCCTCCTGTTTGTTCCTCGCCGCGCGCCCTTCGACCTGTTTGAGAACAAGAAGAAGAAGAACAACATCAAGCTGTACGTTCGCAGGGTCTTCATCATGGACAACTGTGACGAACTGATTCCTGAATACCTCAGTGAGTAAGAACAGGACTGGAGGGATTCTTCAAACCGGTATAGCAAACAAGAAAGCACGTACATCCACTCAATAAAGTGCCAGGTGCAGGACAGAAGTGAAAAATCCCCAAAAATATATAAAGTCTGCACACTGGATCATGCTCCAAAGATGCTACATTTATTGGCCTCCACCATAGCTCCACGAGAGAGAGAGAGAGAGTCCTGGTCTAGGAAGTATGTAGGGTTTAAGTACAGTGAAACAGTTCCCTGTATGTACATACAGACTACAGTAGAACCTTGTTTTGGTTCTAATCGCTTGAGGCAATGTCTCTTAGCCTTTCCAGTTGACCTCTCCACTACTGTATGGAGGTTGAGTTAACCAGGAACATTATGGTTTAAAATCTTCTGTTCATTGAACGCGGAACAATGAAAAGTTCTAAACATCGACTGTTGGTTCTCTCTGTAGACTTCGTCAAGGGTGTGGTGGACTCTGAGGATCTCCCTCTGAACATCTCCAGAGAGATGCTGCAGCAGAGTAAGATCCTCAAGGTGATCCGCAAGAACCTGGTGAAGAAATGCATGGAGCTGTTCACCGAGCTGGCCGAGGACAAGGAGAACTACAAGAAATACTACGATCAGTTCTCGAAGAATATCAAGGTAATAAAGAAATGCCACCAATGGTTATTTAAGAATATCAACGTAATTAAATACAGAAATATTACCATTAGTTATATGAGAATATCACAGTATTAAAGAAATACCACCAACCGTTTTTGAGTGGTGCAACCACTCCAAGGAACAGCAATGTCCGTGTTCACCTTATGTGTTGGTTCACCTAGTATGTGACGTTAATGAGCACCAGTATGAGGAGTACCAGTATGGGCGCTGTTGTGCCAGAAACAGAGAGAGAGAGAGAGACAGTGCTGCACTGTTGCCTATGAGAGAGACAGAGAGAGGTTGGGGGGGGGGGGGGGGGGGGAGTTGCACCACTCAGTTCACACGGGTGTGATTTTTTAAAGAATATCAAGGTAATGCAGAAATAGTATTCACCATTCTCTTAAGAATGCGCTGTCATGTTGTCATTAATGAGGTGTAGAAGGACTTCTGGCAGCCATTTTGTCATGTGTGTAGGTATTTCCCATGGAGTGTAATATGAAGTGTCTGCATGAATTAAATTCAGAATATTATCTTTGGAATGAATATGAAACTTGATCTTCTTTGGTGAATTAAAATTATTAGAAATGTTAAAGGAATATACATGAAAGGTAACTGTTCCAGTTCGTCTGTCTGACCTTTTAAAGGGCCATCTGTCTGCATTTTCAACAGCCACCTGTCTGATCCCCTGTGATAATCTGCTTCAAATGTCCTTTAGAGGGTCTTTACTGCCACCTTATGGTCTGTCTAGGTGAAGGCAAAGCTTGGCTTAATGACTAATGTCATGTGATCAACAACCCTATTTTAGAAAAAGCCCATAATAAAATGTTACTAAGCTGGTGTGTTACACTGAAAAAAATCATGGATTAAAGTTCTCAGTCGCACGTTATGTTTTCATACTGTTTCACCAATTGCACATTACATTTTCAATTGTGAGATGTTATTTTGCTTTAATTCATGCTTTCTGTGGTCTTTGTCTTTTTGTACTGTAGCTTGGAATCCATGAGGACTCTCAGAACAGGAAGAGGCTGTCAGAGCTGCTCCGTTACCACACCTCAGCCTCCGGAGACGAGCTGGTCTCCCTGAAGGACTACGTCACACGCATGAAGGACACCCAGAAACACATCTACTACATCACCGGTGAGGACCGCATGCACGTCTGCACACCTTTCATTTAGAGTTGTTTTCCGATACCGATACCAGTATGCCTAAAATGCTGATATTGGTGAGTATACCAGTTGATTTTGCACTACTGCAGTGGTTCTCAAACCTTTTAATTTCAATGATCCCCATAACTCTCAGAGTAGGTCAATTTGGAACCCCCTCAAGGAACCCTGAGTTTCCCTGGACCCCACTTTGAGAACGACTGTCTGAGATTTTTTTATTATAAAAAAATGGGATTGGTACTCTGTATTGATCGATACTCTATAATTTTAAGAATAGAGCATTTGAATATTTTCAGAAAGAGCAAAGGTCTAACCCTCAATCTGTGATTTCTTCACCTGGCTGACAGTAGGAACAATAGTATACAACTAAAACATAATTTTACATACAGTATTGGGGGTTTTCACAAATCACACATTAGGATTTTATTTTTCTTTAATCCATGTTATATATCCGATGTTCTTTGGTGAAAAGTAACATTATGTGTTTACCCCATGTTTCAGGTGAGACCAAAGACCAGGTGGCCAACTCCGCCTTTGTCGAGCGGCTGCGCAAAGCTGGCCTGGAGGTCATCTACATGATCGAACCCATCGATGAGTACTGTGTGCAGCAGCTGAAGGAGTTCGAGGGAAAGAGTCTGGTCTCAGTAACCAAGGAGGGCCTGGAGCTGCCTGCTGATGAGGACGAGAAGAAGAGGCAGGAGGACAAGAAATCTCAGTTTGAGAACCTCTGTAAGATCATGAAGGACATCCTGGAGAAGAAGGTGGAGAAGGTGAGTTTCCTGCAGTGGCTGAGATAGATTGTTTTTCCACCATTTGAACCCCAGGCCAGAATGCCTACTTCTGACGGGGGAACATTCAACGCAGCGTGTTGTAAGCTTGTAGATTGGCTATTTTTTAGAAAAGAGATTTGGTGTAAACGGGAATAAGTGGTCCAAGTTGTGCGTTCTCACCAAAAGATCACTTGAAGCACTCCACTTTGGTTGTGCTGGTCAGTGTTGATGGTGGGAAGCCAACAATTTTCAATTTGGAGCAAAGATACAGAGGTGGCAGAACCCTTAGTTCGGGTCGCCAAAATCATCACATAGTGACTTTGGTTATGTGAGCACTGAGCGGACATCAACACACAAGGCACTGATCAGATTGGGCCACCACGGCCGTTTATTAGGATAAATGCGCTTTTAGGCGCGCAGCATTAAATGCAACTCAAAAATGTCTTTAAAGAACAGAACAGCCCTTCCCTTTTAACCTTCCCTGGAAGGTGGCGCAGGCGCGTACACTTGGCCATGAGACCGACGTACTTCTGTTTCTATTCATCAATTATCTCTGTCTCTGTACTATGGACTATCAATAAAGGACAAATATAATAATAATATAAGACACAATAATAAAGACAAGACATTTTGGTGAAGTTGTAAATAGCACATATTTGAATTATTTTTTATCTTGATTACACCCCTAAAACGGTCTGTGCTTGTCCATCCACAGGTCACCGTGTCCAACCGCCTGGTTTCATCTCCCTGCTGCATTGTCACCAGCACCTACGGTTGGACGGCTAATATGGAGAGGATCATGAAGGCGCAGGCCCTCAGAGATAACTCCACCATGGGCTACATGGCCGCCAAGAAGCACCTGGAGGTCAACCCAGACCACCCTATCGTGGAGACGCTCAGGCAGAAGGCGGAGGCGGACAAGAACGACAAGTCGGTCAAAGACCTGGTCATCTTGCTGTTTGAGACGGCCCTGCTGTCCTCTGGGTTCACACTGGACGACCCTCAGACTCACTCCAACCGCATCTACAGGATGATCAAACTGGGACTGGGTGAGTGCCACTGTGTGTGTGTGTGTGTGGGGGGGGGGGGTGCTGTAGCTCAACTAATAGTTATTTTTCTTTATATAATCTATTGTATCATCTTTGACATACTATAAGATGGATATGGCTGAACACCGTTTTGTGGTTTCTAATCTATCTAATTAAAATCGGGAAAACATCTGTGTCAGTTGAGGTTTTTGCGTTGACTATTCAAAAGTAACAGCAAGCTCACACGTCACTTAGTGCCGCGCTGCGAGCTTGTACATCTGATAGTTTTGAACATTTTTTTTAAATGTGTGAGAACTACTGATTTAGGAAGCATTTTTAGAATCTGCCTCAGGTCTTAATAAGGGAAAACCCTTCCCGTGAAATGGCAGTAGAAGGGGAAAAAACGAATCTCCTCTTCCTCCATCTCCGCTCCAGGTATTGACGAAGATGACCTGGGCTCAGATGAGCCTGCTTCGGCCCCCGTGGTGGAGGACATGCCCCCTCTGGAAGGGGATGATGACACATCCAGGATGGAGGAGGTCGATTAGTTTGACCCCCCTGCTGTTTGTTCCTATACCCGCTAGCAATAGGGTAATAGTGTTATACAAAATTACATTTTGATGTACCTGGAATGTCCCTCTGAGCTAATAAGACCCCCATAGCATTCACACACTGTTGAAGAACAATCGTTCCTTATGAAGGTTTATTCGATTTATTTTTTCTTGTTTTTCGGTTACTTTCATTCCGTAAGATGTTGGGGATTTTTTATTTTTTCATAAAAGAGATTCAATGTTCTATTACTTGTTTTGTATGCTGAGTTGCTTTTGAAGCATTTTTGTTGTTGTATTTATTGACATTCCAGCATTTGTTTGCGTGGTCTAATACTGTAAATATTCTGAAAATAATTGATACTGTTATTTGAAATGGTGGAACCCAGAAATAAAGGTTTACCACGTTTACCACCAGTCACGCCTTGTGCAGTCTTTGTGCTAGATGGATAGAAACACTGTTCTAGATTCGAGAGAGGAATATTTATTTTAAACTCATCCCAGTCAGGGTCAGCGAAGCTTCACTTACTGTATTTGTATGTTTAAAGTTAAGATTTCAGATGTGAAGTTCTAATCCGATTTACATCATTATAACCTTATTACATCACAATATTAAGAATTACAAGTTGGAATAGCATCCCCCCAAAATATATCTTATGAATTTAGGAAACCACTCCAAATGCTGCATGGTTTTGTCTCAGTCGCTCGATCAGTCAACTCAGCATCTTACCATGAAAAGCATTCAGGTTCGGGTTCTGTGTCCATACCATAGTCACTTTGTAGTGTGCATCTAACCCACTGAGCTACACTTCCACACTGCCAGATGGGGGCGGTATTTGAGCAATTATTATTATTAGCAATATTATATCTATCTATAATTCTATATCATCATCATTATTAGTCATTACATTTGCTGCACAAACAATTGCAGCTTTAATGTCTTGGTTGGTAAGCAATGTCGTGAAAGACTATAGGGAGGCCTATATTTAAGAATAAAATATGACCAAGTTCTTGAGCTTAGTCCAGTTACCCTGGGTAAACATAATACCTTTCCTTTCCTTACCATTATGGCATGCTGCTCCATTCCAAGAATTATGGACAGTCCGAGTCCACACAGTCCACAACTATTAGCCCAACCCATATGTCCCTCGGGAGCAATATTATCATTAGTCATAATAACAACAATGATGGTTTCTTAATTTAATCTCCTACAAAGCAAATAAGGTCCCGAAATTTGGCTGGCTGGCTGGTAACCGTGTCACAGGCTCAGAGTCACAGGCTCAGCTCAAGTAGCCTCGGAGACCGCAGGGCAGGCGTTTTGTTGAAGTGAACTTTCCCGGCATGAAGTCTCTTGTTGTAAAGGCAGCAACACTGCTGCTCTTGGCAACATGCATATGGAGCCTGCTATGTGACACTGTAGACCCCGAATCCGATGATAAGAACTAAGAAGGGTAACAACAGGTCATCTCGCCCCTTTGCCAACTCGCCCCCACAGCGTGGAATATCTCGCCCCAAAGCATGGATATCTCGCCCCATGTTTATTTCATGTTTAAGATGTGTATCTTCATGTGGAAGATACACTGATAAAGCATTACACTTGTTTAAAACAGGGTCCACCCTTTTCAAATTCATCAAAACATTTAGAGATGTACAAATATACATTTCTATATAAAAAAAACAGGAAAAGGGAAAAGAAACACAGTAAAGTAAAAAAGGTTATGCATCTGGGCCAACCTGTGCGCTTGTTGTCTCATGGTCACTCTGGGCAATTCAATGTTTCATTCACATTGACTAAGATTATTAACCTTTTAACCTTACACTTCTCATGCATAATGGGTTAGCACTTCAGTCATCATCGGGAAGAAGAACAACCCCACTCTGTCCCATCTAATCTCGCGTGAGCTTCAATAGAAGCTCATAGGTGGCATTAAAGATGCCCCAGGAGAGGAGCGTGCGGTGGAAGTTGAGGTGAGCCCCTCTGAACAGCATGACAACGCTGCTCCCCCTCTCTCTCCACACCGTCTGCAGCACCTCACTGCAGGGCTGGAAGGCCCCGCCTACCTTGGACTGTGACCGCGACTTTACCACGTTTATCGGGTAGAACAGGAGGCTGAGGAACGCCCCCAAGACCGCTCCACACACAAAGTCATTGACAAAATGTCCCGTCTGGCTGGTGGCCTCGGGTAGATGCTCCTTTACAGGTCCGCGGAAGGCGAAGAAAAGCATACTGCTGGGACCGGTACGTAGCAACACGGGAACTAGACCCCGGTACCACTCCCTGACCCCGTACTCGGTCAGAAGTGTCCGGAAGGTCTGTGCCGTGGTGTTGAAGCGGGCATGGTGCCGGTGGTCCTGGAGGAGAGTCTGCACCCGCTCAAACGGTGTCAGGACGCAACCCACCGTGCCGGCCAGTGCCGCGGCAAAGCTCCGCGTGGCCAGCTCTGGCATTCCGCTGCCGGCCGTTCGGTCCAGGAGCGTCCTGGAGAAGTCCTCATACAGGCCAAACATAGCCGCGCCCCTGGTGGTCTTGTGGAGCAGCGGAGGAAGCAGGCCTCGGTACAGGTGCCTCAGCCCATCCCTCTGCAGCTGCCGCACAGCCTCGATGGTCCCCAAGCCGTGCAGTTGCTGGCGGAACTGCACCTTATGGATGGGGAAGATCACCACCGTGGTTGTGATGGCCGCGAGGGAACCGCAGACGTAGTGCTTCCCGTCCCGACCCCCACCACCACTACCTGGGCCACTGGGTTTCCCGGGGGACCCTGGGGCATGGCCAAATATCCTATGCCATGGGCTGTGGTGTGGCTCCTCCGGTAGCATTACCTGTGTACTGCATAGTTCTGTAGGAATTGGATAGACTGGCCTCCAAGTACTCTGACAATAGGTACTGATGTCATAGTACTGACATCATAGACTCTAAGTACTCTGACATTCCCCACTGCAACTAATAGTAACTAGATGTTCAGACCTCACACCTATGTCGCACAGAAGGAGGCATGGCAAAAGAGATAGCGCCACCTACCCTATCCTACCTGAATTATCAAAAGAATAGTGAGAACAAAAACATTTGAGATTTGGCTTCTGAACTTCGGCACACTGGAGGTATAAATCAAAGTGGCCATTTATCCTTCCAGCAGTCTCCTCCAGTAAGTGCAGCCTCTGTGTCAGGATGGAACCCTGGTCAAGATGCAATCCAAGAACTGGAGTGCTTCCAAACAAAGTGATCACTGATCATTTAGTTTCTCCTTAGAATTGAGAAGTCGAATCAACTGCTCTGCTGTGATGAACCAACAGGAATTCAGTTTGTAAAAGAAGCGGGACATGAAGCTCATTTGACTGACTGGTGCTAGTACGTGGAGGTGGAGATGTCCAACAGAACAAAATGGAGGCCAATGGAAGCCCAGCCTAATGTCACCGAGGTTTGTGACGTTGTTCTTCCGCAGAATCTCCTTCCCTGTCTCCACCATCTTCTCCACCATTGGAACATGTTCTTTGCCGAGGGTCTTGCAGTTCCCGACATGTTTAGTAGGAACCACCAGGTAATGATGGGGGGCTCCTGGCTTGATGTCCCTAAAGCAGGAGATGTCCTCATCACTGTAAAGAAGGTCCCCGCCCTTATGTTTGCTCACAATTTTGCAGAAAATGCATTTCTCGTCAAACCCTTTGCCTTGGGCTTCCTCTGTGTCCTGGGCTCCTGCTACCATGTTGTGGCATTGACTGTCTCAGACATATGCATTTAAAAATGCATATATGGACACAGACAGTCTGTTTGTCTCCATATATGCATTTTTATACAGCATTTGGACTTTTGGAGGGAGACATTGGTCTCTCTGACTGCATGTCACATGACCCCACTATACGTCATCCAGACTGGGCTCTCATTCTGTCTGTGACAGCTGTCTGTCAGACCTGGACAAATCATTCTGTCTGTGACAGCTGTCTGTCAGTCCTGGACAAATCAGCGCCAATTTTTTATTTTATTTTTGCACATATTTAACTTAGACTCACACGTCCAATATACAGCTTTTTGTCATAACTCGTGTCACATTTGCTGTTGACAATGAAAGGAGAATTTACGTGTCTGAACAAATCGGCTTTAAATGCCATTGACAATGATAGGAATATGTCATGTGTCTGAGCAAATCGACATGTTACGTCATGATCATGTACGATAAGAGCGCCCCACACATCACATGGGTGTGATTTTTTAAATTCTGTATAAGCTTTTGGTGATGTCATGTGCATGGCATCATGTGATGTAATGTGTGTCAATATATCATACTATAGTACTAAGCGAGCTGCTTGAGGGACAGTGCAACCATACCTGAAATCCCCCATAATTGCACCATAACAACTGTTCAGCAGTTATTCAGAGTGACCAATCTTACTGTACCAACTGTATTTGTAACCATTATATTATGGGCTACCATATATTGAATATAATAAGCTATATATGGCTTTAATGGCTATAAGATTTGCCCCAAAAAGGCAGAAAAGAATGAACACACACACACACACACACACACACACACACTCAATCAATCAATCAATCAATCAATCAATCAATCAATCAATCAATCAAAATACAGTAAGAGAGGAAAAACCCAGAAAAAACCCCATACACTTAATACTCCTGTACACTAGATGGGGGTATGCACCTGATAATAAGCCACGGTTGCAACCAACGCAACCAACCCGCCAAGAGAAGAAACACATTAGCCGGCGGCCGGAAGTGCTGTGTGTGTCAGAATGTGTGTGACTTGACAGTGAGGAGGAGCAGTCAGAGAGTTGTGTATAGTCTCTGAAGGGGAGTGAGCGAGAGAGAGTGTACACACCACAATGCCAAATAAAACCAAAAAAGACAAGGTGAGTAACACAGGAGCACTTAGAAGTCTCCATATGACCACGTTAATTCAAGTTTAAGATAGCTTTACGTGCTTCTATTTCGGGATAAACCGAGGTGTGTTATGTTGCGTGTGCACAGATAAGTCCCACCAAGCAGCAGTCACCAGCAGCTAGTGGCTAGCATGCTAACGTAGCGCCTCGCTAACGGTGCTGCCGCCTGGCTGCCACCAAGTCCAAACAAACTAGTTTATGTTGATGCGCGCTGTGTTTTAGCACGCGCCAAGTGTTTGTTTATGGTATTGAAGTCATCGTTTGCTTGTTTTAAAAAGTGTAAATCCAACCGGCATCAATGTTGAGGTTGACTCAGACTGGCTGTGATTAAGTAGTGGTTTTCAAAGTGGTGTCCGGGGACCCACAGGGGTCCTTGGGTTGGTTCCAAAGGGGTCCCTACTAGCTAATTGTGTAGTAGACAGTCTAGTAGTTTAATGTAACTTAATTAAATAATTATAATTGTATAATATAATTATTGCAATATAAACAATGTGTTTCTTACATACAATGTGACATTTGCATAATGTCCTTATTTCTATTTATTTTATTTTGCACCTTGGACATCTGACCACCTCGATGTAAAAAATAAATAAATATCTATTTTGTTCAAAATGTTCAAAATATTTGGTCTAACTAAAGTACAGTATACTACTACATTATTGGAACATGCTTAATATACATTTGACAAATAAGGTCTAATATTTCTACTACAATTGCTATAAATTGCTACAAAACCTGTATATTATCCAGTCGTTTTGAGGCATAAACAAGAAGTTGAAAGACAAAACTAAGTCTGATAATGATGTACAGTGCATGTTCACATCATACATACTTTACATTTATGTATTTGTTATTATATATTCTTTTACATTTTGGACAAAATAGCCAATTTTACATGAAGGTGCCCAGATCTCCAAGTTGCCACCTATTGTATCTGTTCAAAATGTCAGTATATGTACATGCATACATGTCCATGTGCCGCCTATGCTTTGCAGAAGTTGCAGTGTTGGTCTGTGCATGGCATGACTCATTGTTCCTCACAGTTATTATACAAGCTAATAATACCTCCATCAACTCCACTGACGTTTAACCATTTCTTTTCAGGAGCCCCCTAAAAGTGGAAAAGTGGTCAAGAATGCAGGACAGGACAGCCCGGAGCTCGAGGTAGGCTAATCCCTGATTAAGTATGCAATTATTATTATGTTTCATGATTGTCAATCAGCATTCATTATAGGTTAATCCATCGTTAAGGGAATGCACTATTTGTGGCTGCTGTCTGCTGTGAGCCATTTAATAAATACCAATAGCCTACATTGAATTTAGTTGATCATTAACATCCCTACCCTTGATATTAGTGTTTTGAGATTGATTTGTGGTCTATGATGCATTATGTAAGGAGTAACTAGGTTGGTAATTTGATTTCACCACTTTCACCCTGGCATCCCTATTTTGAGCATGTCTGAAAGTGAAATAAAAAAATAACATCTACATTCCCGTGTAGAGTAGTATATTAGTATAATATAGTTATAAATTATGTATATGTTTATTAAAGGATCCCCACAAGTTAGTTGCCTGTCAGGGTGGCAAATTAATTCTTCTTTTAGTTCACCTGTCACAGTATCTGATGATTGTCCAAAATTTAACAGCCAATAGGTCTGCACTATCATTATTTGTTGGTTGGTTGGTCACCCCAGACAAGCCCTCAGGTCATTGTGACATCAGCCCCCATATATGGTGCCCAGGTCATCGTGACATCATCAGGGATGGCCTGGTGTGACACACTGCAAGATTCCATAGTAAATTGCACAGTGGTTGGTTTAGTACTGTGTACAATACCAAAGTATAAAAGTAACTACGCTAGCCTACACTCTGAGGCATCTGATTTACATTTTGTCATGTTGCTTGATGAAAATGGTAGATTCCAGAATGGTACCAGCTCACAAGGCATTGTGATACGCTGTGGATTTGTAGATCTTTCAGTGATCGAGCGTGTCATATTCAGGTCTGTCTGTCTTCTATTGTTCGACATAGAGCAGGTAATGCAACACTAGTTGCGAGAAGCCCTAGCTTATCATGTGTTTACTGTCTAGCATCTTTATTCTTTAAATATCCCATTATCGGTGTTGATTGCAGTCATATCGCAGTGATAGGTGATGACTTGTGTAATGTTGTGCCTTTTGGGAACCTCACACACGTTATTGAGGTTTGTGTGGTCTGGCAGCTCAGATTTAGATTTCTGTTGCTAAATTATTTTATGTTGATAAAATGTGTTGTTTCAAAAGCACTTGTTGCAAAATGTGAGTCCTTCCAAATCCACACTGGACTGGATTCCTCCTTTTAAAGTATATAAGCACAACTTCACTCTCACATTTTCAGTCAGTCGCTAATTTCTTCAACTTGAAAACACATTTCCTTCGACAATGCAGTGCCAGGGTAGCCTATCTGGTTACTGTAGTATCTTTAGCAGTCAATGAGGAATACTAGATGATGAGAAACAGAAATGTAGAGTTGTATGACATAATATTGAATTAATAGCATATTTGATTGACAATTTGCAACTAGAATTGTTTTAAGTCAACACGAGAATGCAACGTACAAGAATGTGACGTGAAAGGAATCATGGTCATTTAGAAATGAGATTGCATAGATGTATGAATCAGGATTCTATTTAGATTACTACATTTCCATGCCAGACGACACTTATTTTTTCCAGACTGTTGCTGTCTAGTATAAGCAACTTTCCTATCCAAAACGTTAAAACAAAAAACGAGAGCTGGCCGTCATTGCTTACTGTTTTTTAGATGGGGAAGCAGTTTTCTTCAAAGTTGCGTATACTGACAGATGTATCACTTTACACTAATGAGCATAAAATTCTCTTTACAACTGCGTCTGATTATTGAGTCCACTGCGCACAGAACTATGGTACAGACACAGAGTAGACTAGTACAGATTACAGAATATATAAAAAGAAGTGTACTAAAAATTCACTTGATGATTTATTCCATATATTAGCACAGCTGGGAAGAGAGGAAAAACGTTTTCAGCCACTGGATTTCATCACTCTTAGAACTGCTTTTCTGAGAAGCCCTTCTAAAGGTGTGGCCAGTCGTGTATGATTGCGCTGATGACGTCATCTCTGACAGCTTATTTCTCTCTGCCTCAAATCGGTCAGGCATGTGTAACGGGTGGCACATTTCGTCACTGACGCAGGAACGCAACACGACTGCACACCGCTGATGTAGTCACGCTGAAATGGAAAAAAATTCAGCCATGCAAGCAGCATTCGAAGAGTTGAGTCCCTCCTTCCCAGTCCCAAACCTGTGTTGATATTCTTAAGTCTGTGCAGTCTGAACCCCCTGCCCCCTCCCATCTCTCTCTCTCTCTCTCTCTCTCTCTCTCTCTCTCTCTCTCTCTCTCTCTCTCTGGGTAGTAATCCCCATGGTTATCTGCCCTCACTCCTCGATCTGCTAATGCGCCAACCCCGTGTCAAATTGAAATAGCCGGGAGGCAAGCTGTTGCTGTATTACCCCCCCACCCTCTAAGCCCCTCTGATTGTTGGAACCACCAGACCTGTTGGCTTTTAGATATTACATTAAGTCATTCATTTCTTTCCACAAAAAATAATATATTATATTTGTCATGCAGTTCAGACAGGTCGATCTACCCACTGCATTAACACTATTCATGCACAAGAGATTTTCTTTTCAGTTATTTGGTTATTGATTGACGTAAGGTCAACTGCACAACATGGCCTTGTGTTTGTGTGTATGACAGCAGGTGTGCTGCGGGTTTTGGATCTTTTTCTGTCACAAGAGGCAGATTGTGTTCCCTTCTTGTAACCATGCATGTTCCACTTATGGTCTCTCTCTCTCTTTGTCACCGTCAACCCTGCTTGGCATGGTGGGCTATAAACACCATCCCACATCTCAGAGGGCCATGAGAGTGTAATCTAGCCCAGTGGTTCTCAACCTGTGGGGTTGGGACCCGCATTGGGGACCCCACCTAATTTTTGGTGGTCCCCAGATGACGGTGAAGTGGCAATACAAAAATAATAATTAAAATAGCTGATGTATAAGCTATTTCAGGCATTGTGAGCTTGTAGATCAGCTATTTTCACTATTCTTCTGTAGAACAGAGTCAAACTAATTTGAAAGCATCAACTCCTACATTCCAAGTGCTTATCAGGGTTGGGGGGGGGGGGGGGGGTGGGGGGTGTCACGGCCTGAAAAGGTTGAGAACGACTGATCTAGCACATAACTAGACTCCCCCTGTTTGGCTTGGATCAACCCCTTTTGTAAACTGGACACAAACGAATCAAATTATATTAGTAGGCGGGATCTAGACCAGATCACGCTGGTCAATTCGGAACACAAACTTTCTTTCTGCCGTGTGGAAACTGGTGAGGCCAAGGCTAGAGGCCGTGGCTGAGGCAGGTCCACAGCTGCAGTGACCCTTTGTGCTGTCAGGTGTGTGTTGATGAATGGATCCTAGCTGGCAGGCAGGTGGCACCAGCCATGAGAAACGGCCCACATTCACTAGATTCCACATCCACACAACAACAAACCTTGATGGGACTTCTTTGGCCCCAGGCAGGGTTAAACTTTCCTTTAGTCAAGTCTTCTCCATGGCTGAGTGGTTTGGTAGGGTGGGATGAGATGTCTCTTGTAGACAACACTGACTCCAGACAAGTCTTAGGTCTTTTAACCACTTTGGTCTACTAGATCTGCTATTTTCACACATAACAGCCCACTTTACATTTTGCCTTATAACTCCTGAACCGTTGTTGTGCACTGACTTTTGGTCATATCATGTGTTATTTAGTTTATACTGATTAATGTCCACACGTTATTTAGATGGCATGTTGTTTAGACAAATGTTGGGTTTGATTTTTACCTGTGCTGGTTATCCTAGGTACTTTATTTGTAGCACTTAGTTGAATTATTTTCTTTATACTTAATTTCCTTGACCCTTTACTCTGATCCTCCACTTAGTAAATTGCATTGGATTAAAGTGTCTGCTAAATACTTTTTTTTTAAGATGGGTTAGCTTAAATAACCAGGTACAGATTTGATCACAATGCATATTAGTGCGGCCGGGGAACGTACATGTGTGCCGGTTAAAAAGAATACCCCCCACCACCTTGGTAGCCACAGAAACGTCTCTGCTTTTGCATGTGATGTGACGGACTAGACAGTGTACTTTTCATTTTATTCCTCATACAAAGATGCCATTGCCTGGCCCTGTATCTCAATGGTCAAATACATATTTGATTAACACAATCAGTGCCGGGATTCCTTCAAAATAGGAGCTCTGGGGTGCCGGAAACTTAAAGACATGGCCGCTTTTGCTCTGAAACCCACGACCCGGAAACAATCCGCTCAAAAAAGTTCCCTTTACATTGCTATCGTTTTAATTCATACGATATATGATCCAAGAAGCGTTCATATTTTGCGGGAGAGACGGATGAGGAGCAGAAATGAAGCGCTAGTATATCGATCTGTTCAAAACCACGGAGAGCGCTCTGGATTAGGAGAGAGATTAATCAATCGATAGGTTAACCCATTTTGGACGGGAACCCCTTTTGGTGTTTTAAATATTATGTTATAATTTAGCTATTTTTGAAAAATTGTAAAAATGTGGCACAAATCTTTGAATATATATTATTTCAAAGTGAATGTTTTTAACTCGGGTCTAAATGGGTTACGGTTATCAAAATGTATCAATTAATGAATTGATTGATATAATTCCCATCCCTAATCCAGAGTGCCTATACTGCTCCTCAAGTGTGTTGACTTTGACTCTGACAGACCTTCTCAGCCTGTCTTGTCTTGATGTCCAGGTCATTAACGCAGACTGTCTTTGTGTCTCCTCCCAGCAGGGTTCCAACCGGAAGAGTAGTAACAGTGTCCCACCGACCACTCAGCTGCTGAAGGGGAAGCTGTCGGCTTCCCCAGCTGTCAAGAAGGACAAGAGGCAGAGCTCCTCTCGTTTCAGCCTCAGTAACAACAGAGAGCTGCAGAAGCTGCCTGCCTTCAAAGGTATTTAACAAAACAAGCCACCTTAAGCCGAGTTCAGACTACACGGTTGTAGCCCTGATTTTTCACCACCAACAGGTCTTTGACAAAGCTGGCAAAAGCCCCACATCCAGGAGCAAATCGTTGCTCGCTCCCGTGAACATTGATCGCTGTGTGTGGACTGACAAACACAGTCTGAGCATGCTGGAGACACTGACTCACAGATGCGTCACAGTCCGATGATATCTTGCAGCCTACAGTGTGTGTATATGTATGTATGTGTGTGTGTATTCTTTTTTTTAAACCTTTATTCTTTTTATAAAGTATAGTAACTAGTAATATAGAGCGCCTAATATCGGGACTGAGTCCAAAATTAATGTAGTATGAAAAGTGTTGTGACCAACAAAAAATACACCGAGCTCAAGCCAATCAGAACACAGGACACAGGGTGGGGGGAAACCATGGGGCACCGTAATACCTGCACATTCTTTTCTCAATCTTATTTTTGTTTTGCACACAAACTACTTGGACGTTTCTGGCAGACATCCATTTCTGGAAGAACAAAAGTCCTGTCACTTAACTTCCTTTTTGTCAGTATTGTCACCTCTTTCTGTGTTTTCGTGACAAAATGTAGTTTCAAGTTCTTTTGTCAGAGATGGGCTCCATCTTGTAATGTGTTGCCGATCAGTCATGTAGTCTTGACTGTAAACCACAATGACTCAGGAAAGATGGCCGGTATACACGGCAAGGAAGTTGTGTATGTGTGGTGTGAACTGCAATGAGATCTCGCGACTTTGATAGCCACGTAGTGTGTGTGTGTGTGTGTGTGTGTGTGTGTGTGTGTGTGTATGCCTGCCATTAGTGAAGCTAATCACATAATGACCTCAAAGACGTCACGCAGCCTCTGATGGTCTGCAGAGAGTTGTAAATGTGAATGTTTTACAGGCATGTGAAGCTGTATGTTTACAGCCCCGGCCTGGTACCGTGCCAGTGGTGGCCTGGGGCTTGTGGTTGGGCCTGTCACGATATGACATTGTAGTTGTAGTTGACGATTAATTGTTGTACAAGTAATTCACGATTTCATTGTTTTTTTTTTGCATTGGACATTTAATGCAAATTACATTTCTGTTTGCCTTGTAGGCTTTGTAATCTGAACATTTTTGCTGTTGGAAAGAAACCACCTAACTCTAAAATGTTATTTTTCAGGAAATGAAAAAATAAATCTTTTTTCAGGAAATGAAGAAAACAAACCAATACTGCCTCATCAAAGTTGGTGTTGGTACTTTATGTACTTGCATGAGAGGGGGACAGGTGGTGGAGTTTGAGGGTCCAATGGAGTTAAGACGTTTTGTCTGAAGCACTTTTTACTATTCTGACCGCAGCGATAAGAAAAATCACTGCTGTGCATTTTATACTATTTGCTATTTTGCTATTTCCACTAATTTTGAAAGATCTACAAACTCAACACCTTAGCACTTGTATACTTGCTATTTCCTCTATTTTGTAATTGAAACTGATTCATTCACGACATAAAAATAAATTATTCTGACTATTCTGCAAAAATAATTGTGATAGTCATTTATCTCTCATAATGTGGTTTGGTCGTGATGAGCCAAAGTAACACCTTGCATTCTTTATGTAAAACATATTGATGTCCACGCACATGGGACATACGCGGTTTTAACAAACTGTACTGGCTCACCCACTCACCCATTCCGCGGTCAGATGTGTCTAAACACATCCACCGATGGCTCCCCCTCGCACGGCTAATTTATACTCGCGCACCGTAAATAGCCGGTCTACAAGCTCATGACACATCGCATCGGCGAGGTGTTGTGAGATTGCATTCAGATCGGCCACTTTCGCCGTCTGTACATCAAGACACAGAAACAAGCAGAGGACATAGATGGAATGGACTTTGTGCTGGATTTAACCCAAGGGTCTATATTTAGGGTGTAATCCACAGATAAGGCCCTAATGCCACTGGTCCTTGTGCTTCAGGATGCTGGTACTCAGATAAGCAGTGTCTGGCAGACATTAAGTAATATTGTTTAATGTCTCTCTCTCTTTCTCTCTCTCTCTCTCCCCCTCCCTCCCCTGGCTGACGGGAGCAGCTATAGACTCAGTAGCTGACATTTAGGCTGATATCCCCAGCAGCGCTAGCAGAACAGCAGGTTGATGATGGGGAAGAGTGACTGCTGGTTTGGTTTTATACAAGCACTTCTTTCCTCAAGCTTGACAGATAGGCATTTGGTCAAATTCTGAAAAATCGTATAATAAGAAAAAGTGAAGAAACCTTTGCCTATAATGACATGGCCAAAATAATTACTGTCCAGGGTTAATGTGGATGGAATGACACGTATATCGTATTGTCACCCTGACCCCACAATGCCAACTCATGTTCCCACTGTCTGCCTGGAACAGAAAGCCTCTGGAGGGTAATGTCATAAAACCAGATGGTGTCGAACAGCGTGCGTCCAGGGCTTAGGTCTCCTGGTAAACACCACACTGGATCCACCCAATCAATCAGTATAAACAACTGACTGTGTTTGCGTAACTGCATCTCATCATCTGAAGTGGTAGTGAAACAGTTGTGTGTGTGTGTGTGTGTGTGTGTGTGTGTGTGTGTGTGTGTGTGTGTGTGTGACTGTGTTTGTCTCCACCTGGTGGTAAGTAGCTGAACAGGTTCAACTGTTGGTAGAGCATTTGAGCTCCATTGGAGCAGGACACTGGTAGAGCATTTCTGCTTCATTGGAGCAGGACACTGGTGGAAACTAGAGGTTCTCCGATGGATCGGCCACCAATCTGTGATTTTCACTCCAAATGACTCGATCGGTGGTCGTCAATTTACCCGATCATGGAGAAACCGATCTAATTCTTTATACGATTTATGTGGTATAAAAGTCAATCAGATATATAGTGTAATATCGTTTGATGACGGGCCTAAACATTCTCCCCTTCCTCCGCACACACAGGAACAGTTTTGATGTGGGTTTTGATCCCCGGCTCCTCCTGGCAACACGTGTCAAAGTGTCCTTGAGCAAGACACTGAACCCCTAACTGCTCCCAATGAGTTACTTGTACAGTTTCCTCCGCTGTGTGTGTGTGTGTGTGTGTGTGTGTGTGTGTGAGTGAGTGAATTACACATTGTAAAGCGCTTTGGAGAAAAGTGCTGTAAATGCACTCCATATATACATATGGTCCATTTAAACAAGAGCTTAATTGTAACTTCTGCCCCCATAACTATCGACCATGCTTCTAATCTGTATTGATGTGTGTGCGTGGCAGCGTGCAGCTCAACGCATTGAGACGTCAAGTGACACTTTGAGGAGCTTTTCAGAAGGGTTGTGTTGCAGGCAATTTAGTATTGCATAAAGTTTGTATTACCGGTCCTTGGACTTGTTTGGATATACTAGTGTAGTGGGTTCTATCTATTACAGGAAAACAATTGGCATATTATGCTGTATTACATAGAAATCAGTGAATGGTTAGCCACTTAATCCCCTGGTGTCCCTTTGGGCATGGCATTATATTTTCCTACTATAATAAAATAAACATATGAAGTCCATATTCCATGTACATTTTCTCTTTCGTTTGTTGACCAATCGATCTGTAATTGCAAATGGCCATTGGCCTTTGCCACATGCAGGGAGTGAAGGAGTCAATTTGTCGGTATACCCACATTTTTACTGTTTGATTTGCCACCACGGGATGTAGTTTCAGTCGCATAGCCTAGATGTATGGTGGGTGGATTGGATACGCGTACAATTAGGTGAAAATGCTGATGGGAAAAGTGTAAAAAATAAAAAAAGTAAAATGAAAGTATAAAATAGAATTTATTGAGTGGCTAACAGTTATCACGGTGATAGATTTGTAGCCGCTGTGTGCCAAAGCGGGGATATCGCAGTGATAAAGCTTTATATCAAAACCAACCAGCCAACGCTGAAAACAAACCTCTAGCCTGCTCCAGGTTGCTAGGCAGCGCCTGCGTCCTTTCCAGCATGGGGATGAAGTGGCATCCACCCAATAGGAATCCACTCATAGTTTCTTTGCTTGTTGTTTCCCTAGAAAAATACTCCAAAGTTGTTGTTTTTTGTCCAATCCATCTGATGTAAATAGTTGTTTTTATCGCACCGCGCTCGACATTACCGTTTCTGGCGAAAGCTAAGCCATATCTGCTCCTGCTAAAACAACATGGACCTCCTTCTGTGAATGTCTGACGCTTAGGGGTGCAACGGTTCAGTTAGACCACGGTTCGGTTCGAACCTCGGTATGGGGGCCACGGTTTCGGTTCGGTTTCGGTACAGTAAAAAAAAAATACCCCCTTGTGAAGTGATCCCCAAGAACGCGCCCTACTGTACCCTCTACTGTACTGTACTGTACTAGTGTCACTGTACTGGCACACACGAAATCATCATATATACAGTTAATAATGTGCGTGTGTGTTAGGTTGTGCACAGGTGGTGAAAAACAACCACGCTGTTTTCATGCTCATACCCAGCCAGCCAGCCAGGCAGTGGCTTGCACCACTCAAAAAAGTTTATTTATAGCATTTTCTTTTCTTCTCTTTTTTTAGCATATATTATTTTATTAGGCATTTCTGCCTTTTCATTATTTTAAAGGGGGAAAAAAACCTTATATTGCTATTTTAATGTGCCTCATCATTATTTTTAAGGGGAAATAAATGCACCTATGCGCTCACACGGGGCATTAAGCACATGCAGGAAAGAGGAGAGGAGAGTGTCTCCTGGGAGGGGAGTCATTCACAGTGAATGCGTCGTGTCTCAGAAAAATAGCCTACAAAAGTTTACAATAAGTCTACATGAGGATTTAAGGATATTATGCTTATATTATTAGAAGAAGGGCTTCTATCTACAGTCATGGATTGGACATGGGAGTATTTTGTTGGTACTTTTCTGACGGAATGAATGTCCTGCTGCGGGTTGTTTTTGCTCTCACTCTCCCTCTTAATTAGCACTCAAACAGCGAGTGCAGATGCAGAATCAGATCTGAACAAACTTACAACGACCGTGCTTAGAAGCCTGTTGGCGCGAGGTTACTCCGCTGTGTGTGTCTCTGTGTATGACGATCAATAATTATTCCAAGAACGACGTTTAAAGACGAGTGCTGGATTCTCCTCATCATGCCGTCTCTCTCTCTGTGTGTGTGTGTGTGTGTGTAGGGGGTGGGCCGACAGAGTGCTACACTTCTGTGACCGAAAGAGTGCTAGACTTCTTAGTAGGACGGTGTGTGACCGATAGAGTGCTAGACTTCTAAGTAGGCCAGTGTGTGACCGAGAAATACATTCTTCGCAGCTGTAATAAATTAATTAATGCAAACCGAAATAGCGCGGTTCATTAGAGCGCATTGAACCGTGTATGTGGAACCGAACGGTTCGGTTTTCGGTTGAAAACCGTTGCACCCCTAGACGCTGTGTGACCCGGATGAAAACTGACGTCATCAGCTACTACTGTTAAAAGTTGTCCCCCTGGATCTTTTAAAGGTGATGCTGTGTCGATATAGGCCCTTCTCTCTAAATAGACTTAAGCCTTAAGCACTTCTTTTTATAGCTGACCAGCATGGAAGGATCAGCAGACCCATGAAATGTTCCACTGTTAATTTATAGTGCAGGTCGCCGCCGTCCGATGTCGTGAATTCTCTGAAAGTCGCACTAAAACACACCAGGACACCCATGACGCCTCACAAGGTCTCCGCTCTCTCCATAGCTGCCAACTGTGATGCCCGGTTCATGGCCTGTGCAGAGAAAAAGTACTAATCTACGAGCTCGATCTTGTAAATGGGCTGTGTATAACCCATTAAGACCTGACGCTAATTCTACCAATCTAAACAGTTATATATACGGTGGTTCTCAAACTTTTTCAAGGATCCACAAAATTGATATGTATTTGGCCGCTGACCCCATAGAGTATTAAAAGGATAGAGACTGAACTGTCCGCCTGTAGTCCTTCCTCTTACCACTAGGGCCCAGCGCTTCAACGTTGGAGAGTGCCTCACTGGCCCCTTGGCTGACCCCCATCTTAAAAAAAAAAAACCTTCCAGGGACAAAAATAACAGATCTACTAGCTTTCTGTGCAGCACTACGTGGCGCGCTGTGCTTGTATATCTGCTATTTTTGAATAGCCAACAGTAACATCTAAAATTACATGGATGCTGCCGCGGTCTTAATGGGATGATTCAGGCTTGAGAGAGGACTTTATAGAAAGCCGCAGCATGTTCCTAACGGAGATGCCGCAGGGCAAATGACAGTGCGTGGGCTGCGTTCGGTGCGAGCGCGCCCTACACCAGAACAACAGCTCTTCTGACGGGGGAGTGCCCCATGACCAGGGGGACAGTCGGCTTTTACTCACATGAGAGCCCAGGGGCCATATGCACTGTGGGAAGGAAGGCCCGCTCAGCCGCCTCATCCACACTTGTAAATGGATGTGAACGCACACTGTTCGTACGCATGGATCTCCTCGGATGTTACGACGAATCATGGTGTGGCAGAGAAATCAGTGTGGCTATACGCACGGCACATTGACGTGCTTGTATCCAGTCCACTACCATGGTCCATGGTTAGAACAATGTTTATAGCCTATATAGTACCTACTACCATATTATATTAATTAATGTTATATTGGAAGTTTATAGGGTCTTAACATTTTGCGTACACTAATGTAGGTCAATGTAACTTCACAGATTGTGAAATTGAAACTTCAGTTGCGGAGGTAGCAAACGGAAGTCCTCTTTGTATTTTCATAGCGCCGAGCTCTGTCTGATAGGTGTTGTGAGTCTCCATCTAACGTGGTGAGTCATGGTTCAGTTGAGTCGTGTGCACAGAGAACATGACGACACCAGGCAGTATCACACCACACATTCTGAAGTTTAATACACACATGGAGCATATACAGTCTTGGACACATGACGTGACGAGAAGATATGAAACGAGGACAAGAACAGAATGAACAGGAACAGAACATGCATCTCGTATCATTGTGCACAGACATCAGTCTCTGATAAAGTCATTGATGGTCATCGCATCACGCATATCAATATGCTGACATAGAGGAGTCATTCGCCACTGAGTCAAGCAGATAAAGTCATAAATCATGACAATAATAATATAATAAGGGCAACTATGCATGTGTTTGACTTGATGAGCAATATTGTATATAAATGTGAGACTTATGTCGTGGTGCTTCTCAACATGATGCCGCTCTGCTGTAATAGAGATAAATCCTGCAAACATCCTGATTCCTGTGCATTCACACACAGACTTCCTGTCTCTGTTTCTTTCTCTCTCTGTTTCTTTCTCTCACTCTCTCTCTCTCTCTCTCTCTCACACACACACACACACACACACACACACACACACACACACACACACACACACACACACACACACACAGTCACACACACCTGGGCTAGGTCTGCTCTCCTGGTGAGCCATCTGTCAGGCAAACATACTCACGCATGCACACACAACAAGTACAACTATTGCATTATGCAACATATGTGCACCTAGTGCCCCCCTCACACATTTGCACACGGGTTCACTGAAAGAACGTAAAACACAAATACTTGCTCACCACACACTTGCTCAAAACGACCTGTTGTATAAATCTGCTTGCATACCTGCAGATTTTTGTGCCATACCTTCCTAACTGAATGTGTTACTTCAGTGGTAGTGCTGTGTTTGTTGTGTGTTCTGTTGGGAGTGACTATCCTACTGTTCTGGTTGGAGGTGAGACATCATATCGTTGCCGACCTTGGCGTGTTCTAACCACCAAGGTGTGACCACCATGGTTGCCCCTTGGCAAGTGTTTTCTAGTACAACCTGGCTTCCCTATTTGTTTTCAAATCAATTAAATCAGAGTGATGAACTGGGGTCTCAGTAAACGAGCCCAACCTCCTGGCTAGGAACTCCCATCTAAAGAAATGTTTTATTAAAACCACTTAAACTGTACTTGTTCCACACTTTATTTAACTCTACACCAAATCTTTTCGCTGAAAATGGCTGCTCTACAAGCTCAGCTATTTTCAGTGAATGTTCCCTAGACTAGGGAGGGATGCTAGGTTTCAAGTGGTTAATTTATACAAGTATGTCAGCGATGAGCAGCGAAAATAGCCGCTATACAAGCTCACAACGAGATGCGAGCTTGTAGGTTGACTATTTTTGTCATGTGACGGACAGTGTCAGGCTTGAGTGATTCAATCTTTTTCTGACTGGGAGGAAGTGGGGAACCCCGATTTCCTACTTATAATCAACTGAACCTCAAGCATGAGGTTCATTCAAGGCCGCTGGTGCAGAGATAACATTGAACAACCCACACAAGAAAGATCAACAAGGCCCCGAGGACGTATAAGCTTCACTAGCATGTACATTGTGGAGAAGCGGTTTCCAAATCATGGATCGGTCGGGACCCATTTTTAAGGGTCATGAGTCATCATGACTAAATGTTGTAGTGTAGAGTGGTGGTTCTCAACCTTTTCAGGCCGCGACCACGATAATCTTATGATTATCTTATGAACGAGGACCCTCCACCCTGACAAGCACTAGTAATTGTAGGAGTTGAGGCATTCCATTTCGTTTGACTACAAGCTCAGGCGAGTCTTTGAGCTTGTAGTCTTCAACTGTCATTTGGGGTGGGACCCCCCCCAAAATCATGTGGGGACTGCCTGGGGGTCCCGACCCACAGATTGAGAACCGCTGTTGTACAGCATCAATTCAGACGGTATATTACAGTAGACAACAGGCGAAGCTCACCACGTAATATTGAAGTATTATAAAACATTTGTTGTTGTGATGAATAACCTTGTATGGAGGCATACTGTGTACCTGTCACCCAGCGTAACTGGTGTAGTTGTGATCAATCATGCATCCTATACAGTGTAAACATTTATTTAACATTTAAGGCTATCTTGGCTAAACAAGGTTTTGTCAAGTAGGACCATATTGCATCAGTAATATTGAAACGTGGATAACTCTCCAGCTCCACAGAGCTTTACTACATTTAGCTTTCGTAATGGAGGCCGAAACTGATGTTGCGATCTGTCTGTGGTAAAGCTTAGCGTGGACTCTCAACTGCCCAAAATGGACCCACCTTGGGCCCACATGAAAATCCTGAAAACCTTCGCGACCCGCCCATCTGACCACTTGACGCCCAATGTATAATAGCCGATACAAGTGTTGTGAGCTTGTAGATCGGCTATTTTTGTGTATGACTCGCTGTACGTTGAAGTTCGAAGTATAAACGGCCATAAGTGGCTGTAGTGTCAAGGGCTGGACTGGGTCAAAAATTCGGCCCTGACAATTGGCCCAGACCGGCCCACCACAACTGGCAAGCAGATAGCAGATACTCTTAACGGCCTGCTCTGTCGAGGCTCACACAAACAAGCCCTAGAACCACCACTTTCATAATAAAAAACATGTGCGATAAAATATAAAAATAAAATAAGGGGTGGGGGGCTGTACGTCAAGTGGCCAGTCCAGGCCTGGCTGTGTCAGATGGGTGTGGGCTCCGTGCATTTTCAGAGAATGATTATTTTAATCATACAAATTAAAATTGTGTTCCTGCACTGAGGTAACATAATGTAGTTTAAGTTTCCATTTATTGGTATCTCAATGAGAACTTTTTTCATTTTTCAAAAAAGACACATTTTATTTATTTATTACATATTTTTTATATCAATGTTAATTGTATTATCATTAAAATAGAATTATTTGGCAATATTCCCATGGCCCTCAGGTTGGCAGTTGCTTGATCTAGACCTCCAATCACAGCAGGAGCACCCCCCCCCCCCCCCCCCCCCCCCTCTTCTGCCCGCCCAGCCAATCCCTTCCCTCATGTTTATGCATTCTGACAGCCAGCCCATGTGACCGTGGCCGGCCAACCGGGCGGCCCCTGCGAGGGGTGACATCACTAACTAGCTGGTTCCCTCCAGCACTGGGGGAAGCTTCATTTTCTGCTCCGAGTGTTTGTGCTAAAATGGAGGCTTGGTTGCTGCGTTAGCCTGGGCTTGCCCCCGCGCTCTGCTCCCACCCTGCCTCTGCTCACGGATGTTGGCAGGTACTGGAGCTGCCGGCGGCATGGTTCTGGACGCTCCCAGCTCCAACGGGCCTTTTCCGCCCGTGGCCCTCATGCATTTTAGAGGTGAGAGAACCACCAGAGTGCTGCTTGTTTTGCTGCCTGCTTGTGTGTGTGTGTGGTGTGTGTGTGTGTGTGCGCGCGCACGCACGCGCGTGTTTATTTGATGTCTGTACGAATGTTAATGTTTAACGTTCACCAACTGTGGCCGGTAAAAGCAGATTGTTGTTGGACGTAGTGACTTTTCCCTGCGTGAGGTAGCGTGCTAGCGCGCCTCTGCTCTTTGTCTCTCTGCCCGGCCTGTGTGTCTGTCTCAGGAGGAAGCACAGTGTTTATATGTCAACGAGGAAGGCTTTTCCTAGGGCATTGCATAGCTCAGATTCAGCCCGGGGGTGTGGGGACGCGGGTTGTTTTACTGCCTCTTGCCTCTCCCATCCCCCCACCTGATGTCAAAGGAAGTGAGGTCAGAGTGTGTGTGTTTGTGTGAAATGTCTAATCTGTTGTGTATGCACGTGTGGTGTTGTGCGACAGAGCTGTGGGAACCGTTTGCTCCTTCTGTCACACACACACACACACACACAGAGACACAGAGACACAGAGACACATACACACGCACAGACACAGAGACACATACACACGCACAGACACACACAGTTACGACACCTGAACTTCAATGGAAATTTGTAGCATATATAGCCCCCTTTGAACAGACGTGTCATAACAATAAACACAGCTAATATGATAAAGATTTATAGAGGGTATGTTTGGTTCAGCCGAGGTGTTCCAGTTCGCAACCATTGACAACCATACTATTGACTGGTCAGTGCTTGCTCTTTGGCTTACCTTAATCAGGCTGACTCGTTTATCAATTTTATTAGCTGCAGTGGTCTGTAAAAAGGGTTCATTGTGTGTGCTGAATGCAGGGTGGATGGGGATGAAGCCTAGTGAATGCAGGGTGGATGGGGTTGAAGTCTAGTGAATGCAGGGTGGATGGGGTTGAAGTCTAGTGGATGGGGTTGAGGCCTAGTGAATCCAGGGTGGATGGGGTTGAAGCCTAGTGAATGCAGGGTGGATGGGGTTGAAGCCTAGTGAATGCAGGGTGGATGGGGTTGAAGCCTAGTGAATGCAGGGTGGATGGGGTTGAAGCCTACTGTACATTTCAGATCTGAGGAAAACCCTCGTTAACCACTTAAATCCTAAGTCCTTCAGTTGACCCCAGTGTTCCATTCCATACTTGTCTTGGAACCCTTAACCACTTAAGCCTATATACTTTGTCGTATGGCGGAAATCCGCTATGCAGGGCGTCCACAGCAACGTGTTGTGAGCTAGTAGATCTGCTATTTTGTCTCAGCGTTTTTAACTGGTTAAATGACACCCCGGTTTTATGTTTTGGCTCACCATTGATTGCTCTGTGTCAATGAGCCATCTTGGCTAGAAAATGGATTATGAAGCAACCATGTGTAAGCCAATAGCATTCCTGTTTGCCTAGGGCAGGGGTAGGCAAACCTTTATTTTCAAATGAGCCATTTTTGTCCTAAAAAGTTTTTAAAAAATCTGTCTGGGGCCGCAACATATGTTTGCTTCATGTATTTATTTGTGCTTTTTCTGGTCTTTCAATAACTTATTTGCTATTTTCTCTAAGCAGATCAAGTATATCAGTATGCCGGCAGCGTTGGTGGTGAAAGAAAACAAACATTCATGCACTATCTGTGTATTTAGGCAACACTTTTGTCTTTATAATAGGAGAATGTAAGAATAGCTGTTGATGATGATGTCATGCTGTATTCGGCTACATTACGTTGAATGACCCTGTAACGCACACACGCACGCACACTTTTGTGCTTTCATGCTGTTTGGATATTGTCAATGTCATCATTTTGATTCAGCATATTGCTTTGCCTGCAGGGCCCTGTGTCAATGTACTGGTAATGATGTAGCCTGGCCTGGCCTTGAAATCCTCTAATAGGCGTGAAGGTCTTTGTTTTGGCCTGTTAGTGACCACAACCAACACAAAGCAGACCATTTGTATGTAGCTAGATGCTGTGCTGTGTGCCACAGTCATAACTAGGTACACTCAAATGCCCCATGGCGAGAACAGTATGGGCACTAGACAGGCCTGCCTTCACCAGGTGAGGAGGATAGAGTTGACTCATATCAAGGTCCACTTTCCTCCCCAGTTGTCAGACTAGTAGATCTACACGTCTCAATATTTGCCATTGACAATGAAAAGGGAATTCAGGTCAAATGTCTGCTAAATCTTGTCCCCACACGTCTCAATATTTGCCATTGACAATGAAAGAAAGTATGTCAAAATTCCGCCAAATATTACGTAAATTAAACATCAAAACATTAAACTGTCCTGACTGATATGTGAGGGGGCCGTGGTTTTTCATTGTCTGTTTTCATTTATTTTTAATAATTATTTTGGAAAAGAATCCTGCAGCTCCAGCTGCTGTTCCTCACAAAATCAAAAATAATTATTAACAGTTGAGTAAATGACAAACCACGGCCCCTCACGCATAGGAAGGATATTAGTCAACAGAGTTGTGTGCTATTTAGCATCTCACGTTACTGTGTGTGTGTGTGTGTGTGTGTGTGTGTGTGTGCGTGTGTGTGTGTGCGCGCGCGCATCCATTCATTGTCATTCCATTCATCCCATTCATGGTAATTTAATTGTGTAAGACAAAAATAGCCGATGTATGACATTAATTCTCCATTCATTGTCGATGGCATTTAGGAAAAAAATCTACACTAGCTAAATATATTAGGGGCTAGCGCTCCTCAAAACTGTTGGAGTAAATTAATTGTTTTTTGTTTTTGTATCAGGAAATTAATGTTAACATCTTGCTCAATACTGACTAGACTTTTTACTGATTTAGTAAATCATCTGTCATTTTATTCTATGATCTTGTCAGGGAATTAATTTCTACATACTGAGAGTGATAGGTTTGTACTGATGACTCTTAGCGTAGTATAACCCTACTGTCCCCCACGATCCCCCCCAAAGTGGGTTTGGTACTGATAAAAACGCTCGTCACAGCGTCGGGCCCCGCACACTGTCACCTTTCTCACCCTGGGCCTGTTTGCATGCCTGATATACGGATGACATCAGGGATCTTCATATATGGCCATCAAAGGAACGGAAAAGTAAGGAATTCCAATGCAGCTACGCCCAAGTATGGAGTGTGTATTGTCATGGTACCAGGTGCAAATTACATCACAACCATGCAATTATCCTTTCAAATGAATCGTAAGAGACAAAAACATCCTTCAGCAACAAACTGTGCTGTACAGTGCAGTACGTTCAGGAGCAGTCTGGACTCCCACATCAGGTGGAAACTGGCATCCTTGACTACCAACAGCATCAACATACATAAATGACAAATAGGGCAAACATAGCCCCGGGGCTACTCCGAAAGAAAGACGTAAATTACACATACATTTTCCCTAAAATGTCAATTGCGTTTAATGTTTTGATATTTACGTCATATTTGGCAGAATTTTGACCTACCGGTAATTTCTTAGCAGGGGGCGCACTTAGGTATGGTATGGGTATAAGGTTTTTGTATAAGTAGTTACTAGGGGCGTGCCCAATGCGTTTGCACAGCTTTTTGAAAACCTTATACCCATACCTAACACCACGCCAAAATAAAAATAAGTCACCAAAAGCCAAAACTTGGTGATTTCTTACGGGTTCACCCCCTGCTATCTCCTTTCATTGTCAATGGCAAATATTGGAACGTGTGGGCCGTGGGGACAATATTTAGCAGACATTTGACCTGAATTCCCTTTTCATTGTCAATAGCAAATAGTGAGACGTGTGAGGACAAAAGCTGTCTATAGGAGAAAATCATATGTTCTGAACTTCTTTCACATCAGGACATTGTAATGATCAATATAACCCCACCTATCTGTGTGTGCAGGATAGGCAGGAGTCATTTGCATACAGAATGTGAGGGTACTTAATTTAATTGATATTTTAAAAGAAGAAAAAAAAAAATCCCCTCCCCTCTCACTGGCACACTTTAAGTGATTATCCTCCCCTGGGCCACCTGTGTTGCCACCTGTGCCTAAGGTTGTCTACCCCTGCTGTACATTTATGTTTGAGGGCATGTCTGCAAGATTTTCGTAAATGTGTTTGCTCTCATCTGTGGTTAACTGTAACGTGTATACAAATTAACATATGTAGCGCGTCTGACTTGTTGAATGCAGTGAACGATGGAGACGCCAGTCTCATTATTCATTCATTATTGTTGATTCTCTTAGTGTTTGTATTTCACACTGCCCCTTATTCACACATTTTATGTTTTTAAATGTTTATGTAATAAGTGTTCTGTATAAATTCATTTCATTATTATTATTACGTGTATGGACAAGGTGAACTTAAAATGTATCAATCTATCTTTCTGGAAATGTTTTCCAAGTTCAATCAGCTACGATTTTGTACCAACAAAATAATTTTAGAAGCCAAGCAATTAATGACTAAATTGAAACCCAACTGTTATGGCTTGTTTTGAAGTTGGGAGAAGTTAATACTTATAGAAAAATAGATTTATTTTGTGCATATATCCCAACAATAATATCGCTCTGGACCAAGCAGGCGTTGTTCAACCTTGGTAATTCATGAGAGGTGGGCGATTATTTCGGACACCAGAGAAGTTGAAGGCATTGCCGCAAGCTAGCGTGGTCCTGTGAAATTGGCACACATGTGTTCAATTGTGCACGTGCCCGCGGGCGACTAGACCTGGATTGTGGTGAGCTTTTGTTCACACTACAGTACGTGTCCCTCATGAGCGGACGTGTCGTCGATATAGGGATGGGATGATTTGAAAATTACATGTCATGATTACTCTGGCAAAATAAATGGCACTTTTGTTAAGCACTTGAACCCCCAGCATCCCAATTCTCTGCGGAACGTGCCAACATGTTGTGAGTTTGTAGATCTGCTATTTTTGGCGATCGATTTGTGAAAAGTTAAATATAAGAGCATACCAAATGTGCTCGTTACAGGTCCGTTTTGATCAAGTATAGAGGTTTTAAGTGGTACTGAATTTGCAGCTCAATAAAAGTGAATAAAGGGCCTTTCAAATGTGAAGCAATATAACGCGCCTATAGTTCATTTTCAATGAGACCTGCGTTTTTGCGAGGAGCACTGGGGAGCAGTTTTTTTATCACTATAAACGATAATAATAATTATCCTCCCATGCCTTATTGTATGATGAACAATTGTATTATTATATTTTAATGTATGTATATGATGAAAAAGTTCAGTCAATCAGTTAGTGGTTTATTTTCGTATACACGGGTTAAGCTTGTATCTCCCCACTGCAGCCTGTAGCATAGGAAAGGTCATGATCCAGATTCCAAGCCACGCAGACTGTGTCGAGTACCCGGCATGTCCCTTAATATTTTAGGCCCGTTCAGAAACCCAAGTGCTGCTGTTGTGTAACCGGAGCAGACCTGAGGACAGCCTCGGGGAGAGGCGGCGCCACTCATCTCTGAGGCTGTGGTTTTCAACCTTTTATCATATCCAGGTCCGTTATTTATTCGGCATTTGAGCCACGGAACACCATCTGATGAGATTTAGACTTGCAGACCCAAAACGTAGAATATTTGTCCGTCGTTAGATGAGATTTTGTCCACAATTGTGCGACCATTTTGTTGACCAACATGACATTTCTTCTACATTCTCTAATTGTGGAGACTTCTTGTAAATTAAGTAATGCAGATGATTAACAATACTTTAACTATTGAGCGTTATAGATTACGGTAGATCTATGAGGGTACACTTGGTTACTAGCTCTCCATCATTTGGCTGCGGACCACCTGTAACAGCCTCAAGGACCACTGGTTGAGAACCACTGCTCCTAGGCTGTGTGTTGGTCTCATGTCATTGGCAAGAGTCAGTGAACGGGCAGCAGCTTCCTTACACGGAGGACGATGTCAACGGGGTGAGATTTGCTTAGGGCAGTGTTTCCCAAACTTTATTAGCTCGAGACCCAAAAGAGTTTGCCTGGGACCCAAACTAGTTAAAATGGCAGATCTACAAGCTTGTGAGAGCTTGAAGATCTGCTATTTTCATTACATCTTACATTTATTTCACATTTTAATCATGGAAATTATTTAAATTTAAATTTGTATTCATGATATGCTTTTGAAATACGTTGGAATTGTTTTTAATTGATAAAGTTGTGATTTTCTTTAGTTTAAACTTTTTAAAATCTTTTGAAATAATATTTTATTTTCAATAAATTGCAATTAGATGATAATTGTGACGGGCCTAGTTATGGCCTGTGTAGTGTTCTGCTGTCTGTCAGTTTGAGGTTTGTTGTGTGGGAAGTGGGAACATCTCTGTGTTTGCTGTTGTTGCAGTGATAAGCCATCGTTGCTTATCTGAACTGCGTCCCACCGTGATGTGTTCATTCTTTTGTCTTTCATTTCACACCAAGATGTCCAGCTCTTGTTCACCATCACAGAGTTGTTGCTATTTGGACTTTTAGGAAGTGATTTAACCCATTAAAACCTGAGAGGGCGATTCTAAAAAAGACATTTCTGAAAAAGTCAAGTTTCTTTTTTAGAATTGGTGGTTCTCAAAACATTTTATGTCAAGGACCCCCACAATTATATGTATTTGGCCTGTGACCCAGATCTCAAAATACTTGTCCAGGGAACTCCAGAAGCAAAGAATCAAGATGTAAGTAAATGGCAAAACGGCCAAGCTAGACAAGCTTCATGAGCTTGTTTAAATGGATTGTCCAGTAAATCCAACATGTTTTGGCGCTGTACACACACGTGTCATTAGTCATGTTTGTCATGGTTCAAAAAGCTATCACATCTTTGTCTGTTGAGGCGGCTGACTCAACCCATGGCCACCGTAGATCAGTTGGTAGCATCAGCAGGGTGATGATTGGAGCTGACCCCGTCGTGTATCCAATGCAACACCAGACGCCTGCAGGCATCTCCGATTAGCCGCAGTCACACTGGTCCAAAGTCCCGTCACTACGGTAACTTAAACATGCCTATTGTTTAGAGTGAGAATAGGTTTGACTCAAAAACCACAGCTGCGCTGAGAGAAAGAAAACAACGTAACTAATTAACTATTCAAAGCGATAAACAAATCTATTCTTACGGCATGAACACACATAAACCCTGCATAGGTCATACACCCTGCAGAGATGAATAGCAGTACTTTGCAGGAAAGGTTAAATCCATCCAAATTGTATTTATAAAACACAAAAAAAAAAAAACTCTGACCAAAGTACTAGTCGACACAAAGAACAGTTTAAAAGACAAACTTACAATAAAATTATCAAAGCATTAAGATGATAAGAAAACTAAACAAAGCTAACTCATACTGAGTTGAAAGCCAAGCAATACAGATGTCTTTTAACAGGGCCAGGCAAGTCAACACACAGGAGCAACTCTTTCCAGAGTTTGGAGTCCGCTACACGATCTCTTGCGTGCTTCAGCTTGAGCACGTAGATTGGCTATTTTTGGAAAATCTGTGCCTATAGTGACGTGCCCAAAATCTATCCCAAAATGTACTGGGAGACGGTGAGGGGAGACATGCAGTATATGCGTGTGAAATGTTCTTGCTATTGCTGTGTTTCGGTTAAAAGATGTGCTGTTACATTCTCGAGTCTGGACTAACTGCAAGAATGAGAGGGAGGCTGGCTAACACCAACATTACAGTAGCCAAGCCGGATCGACATGAAAACATGTATTACCCGTTCAAAATCAGCAGAATTATTAAAAGGACTTGACCTTAGATAAGATCCTCAGCTGGAAAAAGCTGGATTAGATCACTGAGTTGATCTGTGTGTCCAATTTAAATCTATCCATGATCACACCCAGATTTGTGCTATACAGTTTGTTCTCGCCAAGTTATCTGTTTGTAATAATGCAGCTGTTTTATGTAGCCAGCTGTTCTTACAGGTTCACGTTTCAAAATCAGAAACACATTATTGCCTTGTATGAGGAATTTACTGTAGCATCTGTTACAGTCTAGAGACAGGCCAACATCAAGACTAGTGGTTGATATTGCTTGCAATCTCATGATAGATATGTATAGATAATTAGATATGTATACAGAGGCCATGATAAGATATATATATCAATATGTCTATCAATATATATCGATTATATGTTTATTCAAAATGTCTCTGTTGCACAAATACAATAAAACACTTTCAGGCCCACAGAAACTTTAAATTAAAATAAGATGTCTAAAACATCCTAACAAGGGGTCTGGGAAGGGAGTGCATTGCAACTTGCAAGGGCGTCTTTGATGACGTTAAACAGAGCTACGTTTGTCAACGCTGATCACCCAGATAATTCATGCCGTCTACTGCCGTATCGATACAGCAGCCGCTCGATCGATTCACCTATCGTCCGGATGTTCTATCGATATATTGCCATATCGATTAATTGAATGCACCACTAATCAAGACGTGTATGTAGTTATCTTTCACCATAGTCTTGACTGTCTTGCGTCAGACTCGGTTGTTAAACTATTGGTACTTCAAGTCATTCAGGACGGGAACCTCTTTTGGTGTTTTAAGCATTATGTTATACTTTAGCTATTGAAAAATAGCAGATCTACAAGCTCATAGCAGGGCACTCGTGCCGCGCTACAAGCTTGTAGCGCTACAAGCTTGTGTCATGATGCTTGCCCAAAATGGGGACACGTCACCAGGGGGTCAGTGGTTAAATGTATTCTTTTCAGTCTAAGCTAACTGCTGTACTTTACTTTCATGGTATTCACTCCATTTTTTGGGGAGGATAATTGCTTTCGCTCTGCAGCCAGCTTTCCAATTGCTTTCCAATTGCCGCTCGCAGATGGTGCCGTCATTTGACATGTAGTTGGTCCAGGTCATGCTCGGCAGATGATGAACATCGATTTGTCCGCCGCATGCTGCTCACGCATGCACACCGCCAGGCTTGGCTGGCTCACAGACAGTGTTATGCATGCATGCATGCAGGCATTCATGCATGCATGCATTCAACCCTTATTTTGTAGAGCCAAATATCCGTAACCGGATGTTACAATGCTGTGTGTGGTGTCTTAACCGGTTGTTGTTCTCCGACCGCGAGTATCATATATTTGGATTTGGAGATGCAGGTCATTGAAAGCAGCACATAGAGTACAAGTGGATGTGCGCGCATCTTCAAAATGGCCACGGCCACCGTCACACTTTACACTAGGATGCTAACGAGAGACAGCTATCGATGTGATCCGATCAAAACATGGATTAAAGAATACAAAGCCTATAAAACGTAGGCTACGCTGTTGGCCAGGCAAAGGTTAATCTACGCTTTCTATGCTTCTGGCGGGCTCCGTGTTAAATTGTTAATGCATGCATCCATCATTCCTGACTGGCTCACTCACTGACAGTCGTGATTGAGTTTCATCTCCTCCAGGGACTCGTGATCACGCTTAAGACGTTAGTGATCGCAGACCAACAGGTGTGGCTCCACTCTCCAACTCTATATCCATATTCATGAAATCATCACACATCATCAGTGTTTGTACAGCAGAGACACAGTGTTGACTGAGTGACTCTGGGTGGTTCATGGAGGCTTTGATAGGTATACATGCATTGACACTCAGATGAACTGCAACAGAGAATTGTCAGAACAGTGGCCAACACGCTGCAAACGGGGTATTCCTGCTGCATATACTGTAGCATAAGTGGCTGGGGTTGCTTGTCAAATTCCCATCATCAATCTTATAGCCGCTGTAACCCTGATTTTCTGTTTGTTTTTGAGCTCTTGAATTAATTTTAGCTGGGCGTTTGTGCTCAATTGGACTGTGTTGTCCGGCAGCCATGTGAAGAATGAAGTGGCAGCCTGTTACATGTTGCAGCCTGTTCAAGCTGACATGAGGTGATGATGAGTAGTGCTCACAGTCACAGTGATGTATTCCAAACACTTTTCGCATGATCTCTAGTGTTAGAAGAGTGGACATCTATCGATTTATGGTTCCACACCGGCATTCCTAAGCCTGCTATCCCAACGCACTGCCATTCCAACACGCTCAATACTAACTAGTCTGTTCCATAACCGCATGCGTAAGCCACGTAGTCGATCATGGCAGTGTGTCGGAATGGCACTCTGTTCCCCTACCAGGAGCCATGATTACCCATGCACTAACATAACTAGGCTACATAACATGCTAGGCTAATGCAACCGGAGAGATGACTGAGGGTTGGCTGAGATCAGAAATAAGTCATTACAAGCTATGCACACCCATGCTGGGTGGTTGATGGCAGACATCTGGGCACATTCTGAGTTTTACTACGTACATAGTAAAATCCTCAGTGTTAATTTAACACTGTACAACTACAAACACAACACAGTCACCAATCTACATGCCCACAACTGAAAATGGCAAATCTGCAAGTTCACAACGCATCGATAATGCGACCTGCTGTGGCTGTTATCTATCTATCTATCTATCTATCTATCTATCTATCTATCTATCTCCTTTTCATATTTAGGGAAGCCCATTGAGAGCTTGTACATGCTATTTCGGTGAGAGAGGTCTCTATATTGAATTTCAGGCCATGATGGCCTCCTTTCTTCACATGAATCCAGCAATCCTGTTTCTTAATGAATAGTGGGTGTGTGTTAGATGTACTAGGTTTGTCAGTACCGTCTACCCGTGGTGGTCTCACACTGGTCTCACACTGGTCTCACACTGGTCTCACACTGGTCTCACACTGGTCTCACACTTCTAAATCTAACAACGTGGCATGCCATAAGTATAATCAGGCTTCATGGTTATATTGGTTAACATTGGTTGTAAGAGATTACATAATATTTAGGGTCCCAGACAGTCCTCTACAGGTGGTCTAGGTGACATGATGAACATCAAGGCTGATACCCGTTTAAATAAGTAACTTTGTACGGATTGGTGTGACGATGTAGTTCATCTGGCTGAAGCTCTAGTAGTAATGCTATGCAAAGCAGCGAGGTAGAGAGCTTTTGTTCTATGTGTTTTGCGAGTGTGACGCCGTCAACTTGCGTTGGCGACTCTCGCAGGCATGCTCGTGCAGACGTGCACATGTTGGGCGTGTGCGTGCAGCTTCAGAACGAGCGGACTCCGCTGGTTGTATTGTATAGAGCTTATAGTCAGACATGTTTGTGAAGAATCTGTCTTAGAGCTGTTATGGGAAAACTTATTTTTTATTACAAGGCCAGCACACTTAAAATTATAATGCACTGCAGAAGGATTTGATTTTGACGATTGAACATTTTCAGTAGACACAAAAATGTATGTTTGAAGGAGAGTAATTTATTGTATATACGTCGTGTAAAAGCAGTTTCTGAATCAAAAAGGAATTCAATTCATCATATTTATTGTATTAACAGATGGAACAAGTAGAATTGAATCGTTAGGGCTGTCACAATCATGACAACATTTAGTTGACGATGCATTTTTGCCATTTTAGGAATTTAAAAGAAAATAAAAATGTTGCCCTTAGTGCTCAAAATAGGGACGCGATGTTGGAAGTGTTTAAACAAGCGTTGAAATAATGATGGAAAATTGGAATTACGACATTACTGTTCATTTCATCTGGCTGTTTTTATAGTACAGATGGAATGGAAACGATTACGCGAAATGAATGATCAGGCACTTATGTAATAAATCGTGTGACAGGCTTACTGCATTGTAATCAAATCATGATGAGGCCAGTGCAGGTTCACACCTCTGGTGTTGGATGGGATTTCTTTGGTCTGCTTGAAAAGAACCTCAAACAATCTCCCCCCGCCTCCTCCCGCCATGCAAACACTGACCCGTGTCCTCTCCTCTCCTCTGGTTGTAGACGTTCCACCGGCGGAGCAGGAGAAGCTCTTCATCCAGAAGCTGCGTCAGTGTTGCGTCCTGTTCGACTTCGTCTCGGACCCGCTGAGCGACCTGAAATGGAAGGAGGTGAAGCGGGCGGCGCTCAGCGAGATGGTGGAGTACATCACCCACAACCGCAACGTCATCACAGAGCCCATCTACCCAGAGGTGGTGCACATGGTCAGTAGTGCAGGCAGCAGGGGTCTGGGATGGGTGGTACATATGGTCAGTACTGCAGGGGGGCTGTGGTTTGGGATGGGTACGTCCCCTGGGAGGGGGTTTTGGGAGGATGGGGTGATGCAATGGGATACACTGTAAAATCCTCACTTGTTAATTCAAAGCTGCAATATGTACAATTTATCTCCAACCCGGGACCTGAACCTGGTTCTGCCGAAATGTCTACCGCTGAGCTGAGACGGGAAGTACATATTATGCTTTGAGATTCATGCGATACTTGTCATACCAAATTAATTTCCATTAAAAGGAAAAATTGCCCAATTTAGCCAATTAATAAATGTGTGGGGAGGACACCTGCTAGTGAGGAGCCCCCAACAGAAGAAAATAGCACCTCCGTCCTAAAAATGCTCCCGGTTCAACTCCCCCTGCTGGTGGGCGCCGCCCCACCTGGGTTTCCTCCCCTGAACGTAGCAAATTAGACGCTCCACCAAATTGCAGCAGTGGATTTGAACCCCACCCAGAGGATATACATGAGTAAGACGCCCTGGGGCGAGAAGAGATGAAACGGAGCTTCTTAATACGGCACAGTTAAGAAGCAGGAGTTAAACTATTAACCTGGTGTCAGTGACAACAGATGTAGAGTTGCTGGCCGGCTCCATATATGCAGATCTAGGTGATGACAGTCTTCTCCATGTATGGCTATCCAGGGTTTGATGAGGTCAGATCAACATATGGAATGTCAGAACAGGTCAGCTCCATATATGGAGATCGGAGGGTCAGAGGTCAGATCAACATATGGAATGAATTCTGTATTGGCCATATATGGAGCGTGTCACAAGGCGGGACTGACTGACTGACGGGAGATTTTCATAGTAAACTGTGACTTGCGGTCGGGTCACAATTACTCAATAGAAGAGTAGTGAGCACCTCCAACCTCTGTATTATACTAAATGTTAAATATTATTAACATAGGTTAAACTAATGTTTGATGCACTACAATGTTATCGATTGCGCAATAACCCAGCAAGTGTGTCTTACAGGTCCATTTGGTAACATTTGGGTTATCAAAGGGTAAATGGACAGTGAGGATTTTACTGTGTTCTACTGTAATTATTACTTCACATATACTGTATGTGCGTTGAACACAGGGAGGGTGATGATGGTGCCAAGTTGTGAAAATGTGCGTTTACTGTTTTGATTTGTAAGTCCTCTCACCTTTTTACAGGTGTCACCCCCTAAGAAGTGTGATAATGAAAAGGTGTTTCCCTGAGCTAGTAAATGTTGAATAATTTATAACATAATTAAGTTTTGCCAGGTTGAGTATAGAACTGAATCTATAAGGGTCCTTTTTGACACCGCTGTCATGTACTGTAAATAAATGCGTCTTTGATCACTGCCGTGTATAAGAGGAGATGCGTTCCTGTGGTCGGTGGTTTATTTTCATACTACTTAGCTTTCCCCCTGACGACGGAGTCACAGGAAACTCACATGTCGCTGTCAATTAACCCAGTTTGAGTCAGAAGGCATCTGGTTAACACAAACCTACTGTACATTGATTACTACTACAGTCTGAGTCTTACTGGAGGTGTTAAGCTTGTTTGTTTGCTGAAGATGTGGTGCTATTTTAAAGATGTTTACTGTATTTACGACAAACAAACCTGTAAAAAAATAGGTTTAGGGCTGGGTGATTTTACACGTCAAAATGTACCGTAGGCTCTATTTAGAATTTTAGAGGATGACTGCATGGGGATTATAGACGGGACAAGACAATTTTGAGAAATGATGGTTAGCAATGTGGAGATGGCATCCATTGTTAATTTAATTTTAATTCAGCTAGGTGAAAGCAATAAGCTTTCTGGTAAATTAGGGTTACAGTGGATTAGAAAGTGGATTAGAGTCCCAGCAGTACTAGAGGTCCTGGTAGGATAACGGCAGCAGTACTAGAGGTCCTGGTGGGATAACGCAGCAGTACTAGAGTAATAAACCAGCAATATTTGAGCTCCTGGTAGGACTACTAGGGGTCCTAGTAGGATAGAAACCCCAACAGTATTAGGAGAGATACAGTATATAACCAGCAGTACTAGAGGTTCCTTAGTACCAGCTGTAGAGCTGGACGTGATACAACATCCACACAGCGAGGATGCCTGCTGTGTCTCCATTAGTTTGAACAGTTTCCAGTGAGGCTGGTTGGCTGGGTGCTCCTCTGGCTTTCCAGGTCAGCTTTCTCGGAGCTAAATTAAACCCCCTTTTGATGTTTGATGTTTATCAAAGCCCTGCCTCAATACCTCACGGTAAACTGCAGATTCACCCCTGTTCACCCTCGTCCCGCCTCTCATTTGATCAGCGCGGGGGAAAATGCAAGAGGGATGCCAAATCAGCATGAAAATATACTCGGAGGGCTGACTGCTTAAACAATGGGGACACTTTGAAGTCAGCTGTTGGCTTTCATCATCAAAGTGTGTCCGACTGACACGACCAACTCCTCTTTGGACATAATGACTGTGTGTATGCTAGCACGATCCTGCTGTCGGAGCTGTAATCGGAGATCCGACGTGGTGGCGCGGCGGGTCTCCTGTCATCCTCTTCTTAGTCTTTTAGTCTCATACTGGGAAGAGCAACCAACATTCACCTGCATGTGTTTGCATCACTATCACTAAGTATCAGGCTACAAGAAATTGTCTATGGAAGCCAGAAAAATATTATACAGAAGCCTGACACACACACACACAAAAGCTTTAACTTTTTTCAGCGCTCCATTGACGATTTGTTTGTTTGTCCTACTCTGTTCTGTAAATATCACATAGGCCACTGTGATATTTCAACTTTTAACGTATACAATGTGCCATGTAGCTGGCAACGTTTGGGTGTTTTATAGGGGAGGGTGCAGAAAGAGAAAGAAAAATACCATTGTAGACACAAAGCAGGGCTTATGTGGTTAACCTGTTTGCTGAAGAAAGACAATTGAATTTCAGGCCATGATGGTCTTCTCCTTTCTTCATGTGAATCCAGCAATCCTGTTTCTTAATGAATAGTGGGTGTGTTTGTCTGAGTCAGTACCATATACCTGTGTGCTTCCTTGCACACTGGTCTCACACTGGCCTAAATCTAACGACGTGCTGTGCCCATTATTAATTTGATTAGCTGCAGCTGTTTTGCTTACTAGCATAGACTAAATGCTAAATAAACTCCAAATCTGCCTACAGTAGTTTTCATGTCCTTTATTTTAACACCTATTTCATACTTTGTCGTACGATGGTGTCGTTTTGTGCAAATAATTACTCCACAAGCTCACATTTTGGCCAAATTCTCTGTGCCCATCAGTAGACTCAGACTGTGGTTGTGACCTGTCTGTCTGTCTGTCTGTCCGTGTCCAGTTTGCTGTGAACATGTTCAGGACGTTGCCACCGTCGTCCAATCCCACTGGAGCGGAGTTCGACCCAGAGGAGGACGAGCCAACGTTAGAGGCTGCATGGCCCCACCTACAGGTACGCATGCACACGGCACACGCATGCACAAATTAGCTAGCAGGTGAATCAGGTGGCCTCTATTTTCTTCCAAAACACACATACATTAACTAACCTTATATTATTCTCTGGACAATTAAGCCTAATTTGTATGCAACACTGTCTAAATGTTTAAATCTTTACTGTGATATGACCATCTTTCTTTCTTTATTGCAGCTTGTCTATGAGTTCTTCCTCCGGTTCTTGGAGTCGCCAGATTTTCAACCAAATGTAGCCAAGAAATATATTGACCAGAAATATGTAATGCAGGTGAGAGCTTCATATAAAAATGTAATATACGGTGTAGTTTCTTTCTTTTTTTCTTATTTTTATAGATTTATTAGTTTAATCTTTCACACATGATACCAAAAGCCTGCATGAAATGAGGAGGGGGAATAAAAGCTATGCATGATGACGCACGCAGAACAAAATGTGTGGTTGGCATACAGGAACACATTGCTGTCGGGCAGAAACCTTATATCTGTATTTATTTGTTCATAAATTAATGGCCTATTTTATATTTGGGTCTCTGTTGGGTGTAAACCCCATTATATCCAAAACTGTTACTGTTCAGGAATGAAATTCAAAAATAGTAAATGTAGCAGATCTACAAGCTCAAAATGTGATGCGAAGATACTTACAGTATGTGTGACAGAGAATATGGAGATATGGGTTCTGCCCGACAGAGAAGCTAAATTAGGAGATCTACACCTTCAAAATGCATCGTGAGCTTTCTCCTATAATGAGCATGCCCACATTAGGGATAATTTATTTATCATAGGAATCTGACAAAACCAAACACATCTCCATATTAACTTGAACCACGAATTCAAGGCTTCGTGGGGTGTGCAATTGATAGAAAATAAGAAATCTTTGGTGTGAACTACTCCTTCAAGTTAATATGTTAGGTTTTTCTCTGTTTCCATCCTGTCAGCTGTTAGATTTGTTTGACAGTGAAGACCCCAGGGAGAGAGACTTCCTGAAAACCACTCTTCACCGAATCTACGGCAAATTCCTGGGTCTGAGAGCCTACATCAGGAAACACATTAATAACATATTTTATAGGTGAGACTATGCAGGTGTCTGTAAGGGCATGCGACTCTCAGTCACTTCATCAAAGACTACTGGATGTTCTGATTGGATGGACGGATTGTAACATTGTGTGCTTCTCTTCAGGTTCATTTATGAGACGGAGCATCATAATGGAATAGCAGAATTACTGGAAATATTAGGAAGGTAAGCTAATATCCTCATTAACCAACTCTTAATTCCCATTCAGAAGAACTTTAGTTTGAGGGCTGTAACAGAAGAACTTTAGTTTGAGGGCTGTTACTGTTACTGTAACAGAATAACTTTAGTTTGAGGGCTGTTACTGTTACTGTAACAGAAGAACTTTAGTTTGAGGGCTGTTACTGTTACTGTAACAGAAGAACTTTAGTTTGAGGGCTGTTACTGTTACTGTAACAGAAGAACTTTAGTTTGAGGGCTGTTACTGTAGTGTTGTATATCCTTTGCACAATTGATCGGTTCACAACTTCAGAATCAGTGAATCTCAGCGCTGATGTTACCTCTGATAATCAACTAGTTATTTGAAAATCAATACTTTTTTAATCTGGCTAAAATGATCCTTTTTGCCATCATGGTAAATGGTAAATTTAAATAGCGCCTTTATCCATGGCGCTTTACATAGATTGTGCATTACATTCACCCATTCACACACCAATGGCAGAGGAAACCATGCAAGGCACCAACCTGCACATCGGGAGCAATTGGGGGTTCAGAGTTTTTCTCAAGGACACTAACTCTGGGGGATCACAGGTTTGAACTATGAACTTTGCGGTTCCCATCCGGCCACTGCCGCCCCATGGTAATACTAGAGCTCCTGACTATCTCAGTAAATAAGAGGGCTGCAACTGTCGATTATCTTGGCAATTATTCTATCAATTACTTTTTCAATCTTTCTTTTAACATACATTAACGAATCGGAATGGAAAAAAAATATTAACACATTTTGATTTTACCTGATTTTAAAATACTGGTCCTTACCAGTATTATTCCTATGCTGCATAGTATTTCGCTATACCATGTCTCCCCCTCTTGACCGTTTATGGTACGTACCCCTATTGCCCCCCTCCCCCCCTTCCCCTCATGAATTTCACTGCGTGACTCGCAGTGAAACAGTGTTAACTGTTGCAACTGTTGCTGTTGCACCTTGCCCGTTCTCAGTCTAACTGTGTGACGTCTCTCTTCTCTTCTCAGTATAATCAATGGCTTTGCGTTGCCGTTGAAAGAGGAGCACAAGATCTTCCTATTGAAAGTCCTACTGCCTTTACACAAAGTGAAGTCTCTTAGTGTCTACCACCCGCAGGTGACTGCCAGCTTCCTCATGATGTCTCATGTTCAACATGTTTAGTTTTTTTAATTATCATTTACAACTTACGGCTGTCATTGACTTATCTGTTGTGTGTGCACCCTTCTCTCTGCCAGCTGGCGTACTGTGTGGTTCAGTTTCTAGAGAAGGACAGCACACTTACAGAACCGGTAAGACTGCATAAAAGGCTATGTTCAGACCCCTATGTTCAGTTTTTTTTTTTCTATGCACATTGGAATAAGATTGTTTGAAATTATTTTGTGCAAGCTGCCTACGAACTGTGCTTTAATTGAATGAATAAGAGTGAATGTGAAAATATCTAAACTAATATATAAAGTGTGTGAAGGTGGTACCACTGCCACCTGTTAGAAGGGAGTGTTGGGTGGGAGGAGTCTATGTACTCCCAGTGGGGGCTCCTCGCTCGCTGGCAGGCGAGCCAGTAGGATACAGCAGTGACTGGACACAGAACTGTGTGTGGGGAGGAATCGATTGAAATCGCACGACTAAATTTAGGGAAAATGCAGCAGTAGTTATACATCTGGGCATCTCAGCACGTGTTCAGCAGCCTGATGGCCCGACTGTGGAAAATGTCCCTCGTTTGGCCTGCCTGATGGGGAAAGAATCTGTGTCATTTTAGATTTTAACCACTAACTATATTTTATACTTGAATGCTATTCAAAAATAGCACTTATACAAGCTTGTAGATCTGCAATGTATTTTTATTTAAATTGTCGTGAACATTTGTGGAAATAATATTTTTTATCTCAATTGTTTTGCTTCATGGGGGTCCCTGGAACAAAACATTTTTAGATATAATTTTGGGAGTCCTTGACATGAAAAAGTTTGAGTGTCACTGATATAGTCATCTCTCAAGAACACAAACAGCAGAGGGTGCTGTTTTTCTTTTATTGGGTTCCCGGATTGCTGATATAGAAACTTGTTTCAGGAAACTTGTTGGGATTTAGAAGACATTTTAGACTCTACCTCAGGTCTTAATGGGTTTTATTGATCCTCTTAGTCCTGGAGGGAGGGAGGCTCCGCACCACCCTCTCTAGCGCTCTGCAGTCCAGGGCTCTCGCCCTTTACGCTATTAGGAAAGAGAGCAAAGATATCTGCTTCAAGTGGAATGCTTCACAGTGTGTGTGTGTGTGTGTGTGTGTGTGTGTCTGTGTGCATGCGTGCAGACGGTGATGGCTCTGTTGAAGTACTGGCCAAAGACCCACAGTCCAAAGGAGGTCATGTTCCTCAACGAGTTGGAGGAGATCCTGGACGTCATCGAGCCGTCCGAGTTTGTCAAGGTCATGGAGCCCCTATTCAGACAGCTGGCCAAGTGTGTGTCCAGTCCACACTTCCAGGTAAACCTGAACAGATGGGAAAATATTTTTGCGAGTCTGATCTGAAGCACATTGCCGGGTGATTTTAAATGTGATTCCGATCTGATGACTAAAGATGTTTCTCCGTTTGGACACTCGGACACTGAATCCTTATCAATATGTCTGTACACTGACAAATGTGTCCGTGGCAGAGACTTGGGTGGTCTTTACACCCGAACGGTGTTCATAGAAAACGGCAAAATAAAGTATCGTTTGCTGGTGTTTTCAGGAGGTGAAAGCGCAGCAAAGTGAAAACACCTTCCAGAGTGGAAATCTTTGAGACCGCCGTTTCATCCCTTCTCCGTGTAAACAGGCAAAACTGTGAATCCGCAAAACTTATGACATCATGGCTCACGTTGGCTCACAGCGCATATGTTTATTACTGATTGATGCAGAGTTCCTGAATAAGCCTCCCTCCTCGCCTACAAAGCGCTGCTCATCAGCGATGGTGAATGTAAAACCGTGATGTAAATAAAAAGCCTTGTTAGGCGGCAGCCGCGCCACCAGTGTTTATGTAGCCTAATGTATTATAAAATAAAATATATAACCATCCCGTGGCGCGCTCTGCTTGCATGCTCTGGGCTGCCTGTCACCTCGATGTGTTAGTAGAAAGCAGGCAGCGCGCGACGTCCACAACCACGTTGTGTTCTGGAATCATTCAAAACCCCAATAGGGTTGCGTGTAGGGGTTCATCTTCTTGTCCGTGGGTGACTGGTCTATTTGGCAGCCCGTTACTGCCACCTAGCGACGTTATAGCGTTTTCATAAAGTGTGCGTTCTCTTGTAAAGGGTCAATAAAAATTGAGAACGCAACAGGACTTTGCCGTTTTATCTGGAGATGGTCGCCGTCTAAAAGAGGCCTTGGTCTTGTCCGTGGCTAATGTTTGATTTTCTGTTTTTCAAACCATTGTAATGTTTTGATCATAAGATTCCAAATACTGAAAGTCAAGTACTTTTATTTGCAATGACACCCTTAACTTACAGAGTTACAGAACCTGTTATGGTCATTCAGGGCTATCTCTCTATATATGTTTCTGGTAATATTGTCAACTCATTTTGTCTGTGGCATTTCTTTTTACAAAAATGTCCACCACATGCTGCTGTGGCACTGACCCCTGAGACTTATTTATTGTTCATACGTTGACGTGCAACAAGTGTCTCTCACCAGATATAGCCGTCCAACAAGTTTGCAATGCATCACATGTCGTTACCACAGCAACCAATGCAGATGGGACGGACATGAACAATTCTGATCGCTTGTAAATAACATTGTGAACAGTCGGTCCTAAAGATCAGATTTGATAAACGAATCAGATTTGCCTGCGGTCTCGGTCCTTCCCATAGCCAGAATCTGATTGTGGAGGGAGGTTTCACGCGTGCAGATTTTTGTGGTTATAGATATTGTAATTTAATGAGTGACTACTTGCCGCCGCTGGTGAGGAGCTACCTCACTCCTTAGTGCTCGGATCCGGTGTACTGCCCGCCTACTGTATCGGGCACGAGCCTTTCCGCGTCCGTTTTAATTCATAACAAGTTAACAAGGTTTACTGGATAATGCAACGGCCCTGCTCTTCAAATGCTCCCGCATTACATTGTGGAATTTATCCAAAGCCTAGCGAAGTCCATTGTACAGATATTGCAGGTAACCATTTCTTAACGACATTGCAAGTGAAAAGCTATCGGTAACAGCCGTGAGTACTGATTTAGCCACAGCCTAACAGGGCACCGCCATCTTTGTTTACGTCACGTCAGACGTGAATGCACTAACCTACGTGAACGCACAATTGTAAGGGAAGTGAAAGGGTTCACACACACTAAGCTAGCTTAGCCACTGCTGTGTGAATTGTAAAAAAAAAAAAAGAGATAATATAATCCATTGGCAATTGATTCATTGCTGTGGTTGGCGGTCATGTTTGTGTAGGCCCACCACAATAATGCATATAGGGGAAAACACGGGTCTAAAGAGTCTCTAAAAGCCTGCCGTGTGCTTCCAGGTTGCAGAGCGGGCTCTGTACTATTGGAACAACGAATACATCATGAGTCTGATCAGTGACAACGCTGCCAGGATCCTTCCCATCATGTTTCCTGCTCTGTACCGCAACTCCAAGACACACTGGAACAAGTCAGTCTCTTTTATACTATATATTGACGGTGATGGAAATGCTACTTGTTCTGCCGTTCAGTTTTAGGTGCCAGCAAGGAGAATGTTGATCATGTTAAACCTGACTTCCCTACTTTGGGCATGGTATTATCGGCATGCCATACAGGCAGACGGACATACAGAGATCTCAATATATATTTTTATAAAACCTAGCCCCCTCCCCCCCTAGACCTCAAATGTTTATATGATGTTTTGTATAGTATCATATTTACTTGCGCAAACAGAGCTCGCAAGTACTGTGGTCGGCTGGACTAAAAGTGGTATGTATGTATGGTATGCATGTCTCTAATTGGCTATTGATGGTGATGTAACTAAGATACGTTTCAATGTTGGATGGGTAAAAGGTAACATATGTATGCATGTATGTATCTATGTTGGTAAGAATGGTGGTCCCTTATTGGCTGTTGATCATGGTAACGTAACTAAGGTACGCTTCAAGGTGGGTATAAGGTCAATAACGGGTCTAAAGGATTTAGAACAGCAGTTGTAATAGACATTAGTTAGTAGCAATACTTCTGGCAATCTGCTGGCACCTCGACAAAATGCATTTCTTCCGTAGTTTTGTCTGTCATTAAATGTTTTGATGAATTGAGTACATAAGGACCCAAATGGAAACAAGCCATAGTGCATTCGTGGGTTTAAACACTCTTAGCAGACCTTGTATTGAACTGTCCATCCCTGTGCCTTTTTTCTGGACACTGCTAATAAAGTATTCAATCAATCAATCAATGGACACAAAAGGGACACAGACAGATGGTTAAAACGGGTGCTATGGCAACAGGTATAACAGGTATTGCATAACAGGGTGGGGTATGCATTCCCTATTTTCATTGTTGCAGAGTAGAGTAGAGTATTCCGGTGCCAGGTGGGCACAGGTCTAGTTTTCTAAATCTACATATTTACAACATTAGCTATTTTTATAACCCTAGAACACTAACGAACAATTACGTTTGAGATTTTCATAATGTTGCTGATGTCTGAGGTGGGTGGGTCCTTTGGTAGCTTCATGATCCTCAGTAACATCATAGGAGGTACTGTAGGTTTGTTTCCTTGCCCACACCCCTGTTTTTTGGGGGAAAGAATAAAATGTCCCTCATCTGCATGGCCTTTATTGCCTTTATTCTGAAAGATTTGGCGGCACCAGAAGTGTTAAATCGTCGCTGTCAGGAGGAAACCAGCTTACTCCATTTTTGAGGTTTTAGATTTTTTTCTCCCATAAATCAATGCTATTGAACACTCTTTACGTCTGTGTTGGTTATAAAAAAATCTTGAACCGATGAACAGTATTAAAAGGTGCTTCGGACAAAACCTTAACTCCATTGGACCCTCCAATTGTCTGCTAACCCCACCCCCTCTCATGACTTGCATGAGAGGGGGAGAGGTGGTGGTTTCTTCCCATAACATTGGGACAAATATACTCGGGGTTTGACAAATGTTGAGTTTATTGTTCCTGGGTTAAATAATTGTATTAGGTTGAAGGGGTTTTTAAACCCTGTGTGATTCTGTGCAGGACTATCCACGGGTTGATCTACAACGCTCTGAAGCTGTTTATGGAGATGAACCAGAAGTTGTTTGATGACTGCACACAGCAGTTCAGAGCAGAGAAGAGCAAGTGAGTAAACACAAGATCAAATCTTAAATAAAATAAAAAACAGCTTTGGAACATTTGTTTTTAAATTATTTTATTTATTTATTTGTTTTTTCATCTGAATTTGAAAGTGTTAAATAAAATCAGCAGAAAGTAATGGGGGGGCATTTTATATGATTTGGTTTGCGTGTTGTGTTGTGTTCTAGGGAGAAAGCCAAGTGGAAGGAGAGGGAAGACGCTTGGCTGAAGATTGAGCATCTGGCCAAGACAAACCCACAGGTGTGAGAGAGAGAGAGAGAGAGAGAGAGAGAGAGCGCTCTCGTGCCCCTTTTCCTTTGGTTCACATCTGCATCTTCAAACCTGAATAGTGTGTTTTTTGCCAGTACATCTGGTTGTGTTCCTCATGTGACCCCTGTCTCACGCTGTCCCCTTGTCTGTCCAGTTTGTGGTGTACGTGGACTCGACGGGCCTGGGCAGTCCCATGGACATAGAGACAGACGGACTGCTGCTGGACGATGTCGGCATGCTGAAGAAAACCGTAGAGGAAGAAGCAGTACATGTTACTGTAGGATAGTGTTTTTTTTCTCCTGCATGCTGCTAAGTGAAAATCAGCCCGACTATAATCCTATAATAATTTATATTTAGTCAACTAAAACTAGACTAAAAGTAGAACATTTCGGGTGACTAAAATATGTCTAAAACTGAACAGAATTTTATTAAAAAGACCATGACTAAAACTAAATCAACGCCGTTTCTCTCTCCCTCAGCTCCAGAGGGACCCGCGCAAATGTCCTCCGTTAATGAGGAGGAAGTCGGAGCTTCCCGCCGACCTGAACACGGTCAAAGCGCTGGAGACTCACCGGAGAGCCGAGGACATGATCACCACAGACGCACACTAACACACACACACACACACACACATGCACACTCACTAACACACCAGCAAGTATCCACACGCAACACAAACAGGGGCCAGCACAACAATACAACTACAGCACCTCGCTTGCACACACAACGGCAACCAAACCGAACTCGACTGAACCGAACCGAATCGACCCGACTACAATACAGAACCACATCTCTACTGGAGATCAGAGAAGCCTGGTTTAGATGTAACACTGTTGAAACACACGCACGCAAGCACACACACACACACACACACACACACACACACACACACACACACAGTAGTCATAGTCCAGTAATGATGTCAGTAGTTCTGGACTGTTGCATGACCAGAACTACGCCCTTGACCCTTAAAACCCCTCAAAGAGTAGTATTATTCTTTTTTGTCTGTCTCAGTCTCTCTCTCTCTATCTCTCTCGTCATTCATGTTGTTGGGGTGTAGTCATCTCTCAGGTCTTCTGTTTACTGTCCCCGATGTGAGTCGTCTCTCTCCTGCCTCCTCTTTCACAGATGGCCATGTAAATAATTGGCCCTGTTTTCTTTGTTCCCTGACTTCCATTGTTGTAGCTCAACTACCTATCCTATTGGTTGTTTAGAATGATTAGCGCAGGTGAGGAAATTATGGCCCTCCTACAAATAACACTGGGTTAACATTCATTGAGCTATAAAACCACAGTCCATACTGCGTAGCTGTCGTCATGAGTAATTTAAACTTCTTCGCTCTTCTCAAATTAAACCTTACGTTTAGCTAGAACCACTTGAACCCTATATCATCCCTCTTCTGGCTCTAACATTTGACATAATTATAGGTCTTACCAGCTCATGGCGAACTTGTAGATCGGTGTTTAACTATTACATTTTGACGGTGTATGCTGTCAGAGTTACAGACTTGAAAGGGTCCATTTAGAACCCCCTCACAGAACCCAGAGAGTCCCTGGACCCCGCTTTGAGAACCACTGTGGTAGATTACCTTTTTCAGCTAAGATATTTTGTGTACAGTGAAAACGGGAAAAGGCCTAGTTTATAACCTTTGGGAATCCTTTCGACCAATTGGAGTTTAAGTGGTTTAAAAAATATCAAACGTCACATTCGTGACATTTAAAAAAAGTGATTTAAATTCAGCTATGTTGTATCATTCACTACAATGACGACAAGACAGTTTTCATACCCGGGGCTGTACAAAATGTGACTAGATATTTAACCGACTACCGTTTCATAAAAGTGCAGCAAGCTACTGACCAAAGCACCACAGGTTACATTCCCCTACAGAAAGTTAGCCTGTTGAAATGACATTTGGTTCTAATTGAAAACAGAATGGAAAGTAAACATTATTTATTCTGAACACGCAAGCTCTTTTGAAATGCTTGTATTGCACAGCATTACAATTTTATTTCGTCAGTCAGGTGGAAACTGTTACTTTTCAGGAAATAGGAAAAAAGGGTTCCAATGCCATCAAATGTAATTATTTAGTCACGAGCTCTTGTTAAGAAAATTCATTGGTTAATTTTTATAAAAACCACAAATTTATTTACTTTCAATCTGGTATATGTATATTACCTATATGTAATTATAGACAATTATATATTTTTAAACTATTTCATAAATATATTATATACACCACCAATTCACCATTAGTGATTTAGACACTTTTTGTTGGTACAGTTCACTCAGAACAGTGTTCCGAATGATGTATCATGAAACATTGGCACTTATTACCGCTCAGCCAATAAAATTGCTAAGTTGGAACTAACTGAAGTATAATTATAGTTTTAGTTGTTTAACTAACCGCTTTAGTAGTCGGGGATAAAGTCGGCAGTAGCCATACAAGCGAATTTAAAAATGTAAAACTTTTTTCTTTTTCTTTTAATTCTTAAAGTTAATTGGGGTGTTCAAAAACAAAACAAAACCTTGTGTGAAGGGTCAACATAGCTGACCGCTTTCTTTGAAACACAGGTTTGAAACACGGGTAACTAAACTGTATGTAGACTATAGCCAAAGAATATTCCCTGATTGTACTTGAGAGATTTATCTTGATTGAATATGGGTCAAAGTGACACAGGGCAACCGGTTGAATATGAAGTTCCTGTTTGTAAAGTCTAGATATGAATATTACGAACTGTCATGTTGGCTCAGCTGGGAGAGCAGCACACTACTTGCATCTTGGTTGCTGTTATTGACGACGAGATCTGTTTCTTTGTCATCTCCCTTATCTGCTGAAGAGTAGATCTAACAGTGGGTCTCAAATGTTTTCATTTCACGCTCCCATAACTCTTGAGTGTGTGCAAATGGAACCAAATGGACCCGTAACGGGTCAATTTGGTTCCATTTGTACACACTTAAGAGTTACAGACCCGTAAGGGTCCATTTGGAACCCCCAAGAAGGATCCCCCCCGAGGTTCCCTTGGACCTCACTTTGAGAACCACTGAAAGTTTTGATCAGGACCGAGGTGTCTGACATCCAGTATTGATGGTCTGATGGAGGTCCAGGTGTTCTAGATTCAAATGGAGAACCGTGGCTTGGTACCAACTTTTACTTTCTCTGTCAATCACCTTTAGTTTTTAAATGGCGCTTGTATGATTTCAAATTTAATGTTTAGAGCTGTTCAATAGCCTACTCTGGGCAATAAGTTGGTGTGTGTGTGTGTGTGTGTGTGTGTGTGTGTGTGTGTGTGTGTGTCTGTGTCTGTCGGGGGAAGGGTGGCGGGGGCTTAGTTCCTTGTGAATCTCCCCCGCTTCACTGGTGTTGAGTGGTTAAATATGAGAGGGTATTTGTCAAATAAGACATTTTGAGTCATAAATCTCCGTTTGAGTCATAAATCTGGTCACTCTGTGTACATGCTGCCATTCAAGTCATGCTAATAAATACACACTCAAGCTCAGTGTGTTGTACTTACGAGAGAGTCGCCGTACCTAGGTTCAGTGTTTACCTCCTCACTGACTGCCTTGCTCAGTGGCACATTGAGCCGAGCAAGGAGGAAGCAGGTTCCGGTGACTACTATCTCCTTCTCAAGCATAGCAGAAGCTACTAGCTAGTTAGGAGATTAGATGGCGTGAGTGGTGAGTTATGTTTTGCTTTTGAAGAAGTTGTACACAAGCCTTTCAGTTCACAGTGCCTTTTTAATTGTACAATGGAGGGGGGGAGGGGGTGTATTGGCTCAGCAGAGGGTTAAAGAGAAGAGCAGCTCCTGTTTAAAATCCAACATTGGTTTCCAAGTGGAGCCACCCCATCGAATGGAGCTCCTCGTTAGTGGGTATGCTCACCTCGTTAAACTAGCAAAGTGCATCCAAGCTGCTTTGACCGCAGCTCATGACCTTGTTGGAACCAACAAAGCAAGATTTGTAAGAGAGAATGAGAGGACTTTAACCCACGCCCTCTGACCACTTCAGCAACGAAGCACTTCCTGGTGAAACTTGAAGAGAACGCAACTAAACGAGTAAAAGATTTGGAAATCCTCGATGCTGTCTGTTGTGGTGTGAAAGTGGGGAGGACAGCTCCGCCCCCCCCCTGCTGTGTGCCTATGATACGTTTAAAGAGCTACACTGCGTCCAAAATCACATGCTACATACTAATCGGTATGCCATTTTTAATACTTTTAATTTCAGACATACTGATAAGAGCATACAGAATGTTAGGAAAGTGCCCCATCTTGTGTCAATGCAGAAGCACTACACACATAGTAGTTAAAGGTCTGGTGGACATGCCATTGGTTTTATGCCAGTGATTTGGTCACTGCATGGCATGTATGTCACGGCTACCGCATTGCATTGTGGGACATTAACACCAGTGTTGTGTCCAGTGTCCAGAGCACTGTAATATTACCCAAATTTGGACTGCATTTGATTGAGTCCCATAATTTGACGCTAAATGGTATGTTGGTATGGAATCTTCGGACGCAGCCCTAGTCTATAAGAGAGGCAATCGATCTCTCAACGCATCCCCTTGTACATCCTCGACCCTCTAGCTGTTCTTTACATTCATGTCCCGCAATGTCAGGAAGCCCAATGTATATACGCCATAGGATGACTTTTGCTCACCCAAAATAGTGCCGATTTCTTAGCTTGTAGATCGGCACCTTTTTGGCACGTCACACCGTCGTGTCATGGAGTATGTTAAGCTTAACACCCTCCCTCCCATCAGACCTGCACGCTGTGGCTGTATGCCCCCCAAGCCCCCCTCATCCCAGCAAACCCCCGCCAGTTACAGAGTGGTTGTTCTTTGGACGTCAAAGTCCTACTGGATGCTTGCAAGGTTTTCTCCCTCTGTTGTGTTAATTATTTTTGTTGTTGCCTGCAAGAAGCTTCTCAAGTCAGTGTCTCTCCACTGAATGTGCAAATTGTAAATAATCCCATGCAAATCTCATTGGTTTCCTTCTTTGTTTTTTATTTTACTCTATTGTCATTTGTCTTAAGAATAACATTTAACCGTTAATTTAAGTTTTTTTTTTAAATATATACATACCAAAACCCACAGCCCATAACAGCGACTCATTCACTGATTTGATGAAAGCAAAACGATAGTTCCCTTCAATCCTCAGTGTTTTCTCCATCCTCTGGGACTGGTGATGTGCTGCTGTTGTCACATTTACAAGGCTGTCATCAGAGAGTCTCATTAGAGTCTGTTCTTCATTTAATGGCTTTAATAATAATACTGTAGCTTCTTTGGAGCTCTTTCATTTTACATCAGCTTTTTTTCTTTACTTTTTTAAGAATGACTGTATTGCAAGTGTCCTTTAGTATACTGTCTTGTACTAAATGGCTTCATCTAATATTGTACATATTATGTACTATTATTTTATGTTATCTATTATTAAATGGTAGATTTCCATATTTTCTACAAAAATACCCCCCGTGTACAGATTTCTGCAGATAGATGGTATGATAAAGATTTCAACACATGTGACTTTTTGCATTTAGAAACCGCATAGAATTTGGATAGTTTTTATTTTTAAACTTTTAATCTATTTGTAACCTGACATTTTCATAATTCTTTTTTGCAGCTCCGGGCAGACATATGTGTTGAGATTCGACATACGTTTAGCTTTTTCTGTGTGCTTTTATCCAAATCTCCAGTGGTGTACATCTATCTATATACAGTAAATAAAGAGAACATGTGAGTTTTATATTTTCATCCTAAACACGTGTGTGTCGTTCTTAGACAGAATTGTAGCCTCTGCCAGTGGGGGACAGTATCAAAGTACATTTATTTGACTATGAATACCACTATAGTATTGGCATTAGTATCTGTACTTTACTTGAGTTTCACTCTCACAATTTGGCATATCAAGCCAAATTTGTACTTTTGACTCTTATTTCAATTAGTGAAAATAGCCGATCTTGTAGAGCTGTTATTTGAACTATTGTTTCTTTTTTGCACATTTGAATACTTAATTATCTTTAAAAGCAAGTACACATTGTACTTAGTTTCTATACTTTGACTCAAGTACTGGTGTTGAGTACTCTGTCTACTACTGATTATACTGTATGTCCTTTTTAAATTCCCTCAAGATCTCATGGCCAATAACAAACCCTTGATCCTGGCAGGCCAAGAGGCTTGTATACAATGAAATCCTCTCTCGCCATCTTGTGGATTGCTGTGGAAATAAAAGTTGAGCGCGCATCCTTTCAGTATTTTTGTAATAATGGGATATGTGGGCTAATATTCAGATATGTAGTATCTGTTATTTTGGACTACCTGCGTCCTGCACGGTTACCTACATTTAACGTGGGAAAATGTGAGGTTTTAAAATTGAAGATTTAGATCAGCTGACATACAGCTTGTATCTTTCTAGTCTATTCATTTATTGTACTTCAAGTGTATTAGTATGGATGGCAAAATATCAAATAACAATTAAATTATACTAAAGGGAACAATAAAAAGTCAGTCCCATTTTCAATTGCTTGACTGTCTTCTACCCAGAGCCATCCTATGCTATCAAGATATGTTGCATAAAGGTGGGTCATGGGCCCTAGGCCTAGAAGAAGTCAGATTAGTTTGTTTTGGGAGGTCTGAAGCTTAGTTTTTTGTGCCATTGAGATGTTGGACTGAGAACCAGGTGGTGCAAGCATAGTCTCTTCTACTTAATAGACTAATTGCTATGTACAGTATACAAACGGCACAGTGTACAGACAGTGGCTGCAACGTGAACATTCTAAAGGTCTGTATACTACTGAAAATGGCAACATACAGAAAGGGCAAGTGGGCAACACAACGTGAGCAGAATCTGTGCAGTCCGTCAACCATAATCCTGTTCCAGTTTATTATTTGTTGAGTTCAGCCGTTTTAAGGTCTGAACGATTGTATGCTCCACTACACGCTGTCGTTGGGCAGATATTGGCAGAGTGAACAGTCAATTTCTGGCACCAGGCCCACCCCAGGTGCAGCGAGATACCACTCCAATTAAACACTTTGGAAATACCCTGACAGTGACAGCCACGCTGACTGAGTGAAAATTCTTGAGTAGCCCAGCCCAAAACTGCCCTTTTCTGGGTGTAGAACAGGGGTTCTCAACCTGTGGGTTGGGACTACAATTCTAAGTGCTTCAGCTCTGTCCTGGTGATGTCACTGTGCTTCACGATTAACCACTGTAGTCTTCAGCCCTGTCCTAGTATGTGCTTCACTATTAACCACTGTAGTCTTCAGCCCTGTCCTAGTATGTGCTTCACCATTAACCGGGCCGTACCTATGTTCCATCAGCCCTATGTTCCCTCGGGTCCGCGTCAATATGCCGACGGTCCGATCGACAACCTACCTCAAACCCTCACCCTAACCTCCCCCGGGGCAGACACCTAAACCTAACCACCCGCCCTCTCCCGACCCCCAGCGCACCTCGGACCAATGCTCCTTCTGAGGGAACATAGGGCTGAGGGAACATAGGTATGACCCCCTATTAACCACTGTAGTCTTCAGCCCTGTCCTAGTGATGTGCTGCACTATTAACCACTGTAGTCTTCAGCCCTGTCCTAGTGATGTGCTGCACTATTAACCACTGCAGTCTTCAGCCCTGTCCTAGTGATGTGCTGCACTATTAACTGTGGAACTGATAGATTGCAGATGGAGATATCTAACCAACACACACACACACACACACACACACACACACACACACACACACACACACACACACACACACACACACACACACACACACACACACACACACACACACACACACACACACACACACACACACACACTCTCTCTCTCTCTCTCTCTCTCTCCCCCTCCCTGTTGGCAGGCAGAGCCCTTTCGTTATCTAGGAGGTAATATGATGACAAGATCAAAAGAGCCTCCAACAGACTCTGTATGTTGTCCAGAGTCCTATCATCAGCCAGGCCAACAATACAGCCAGTACCAGTCTCTGGAATGCTTGGACTTTCCTCAACAATGCAAGTAAAATATAAGATAGTACAAATATGATTCCAATCACAGCATGCGCGTGCGTGTAGCAGTCTTACGCAGTGGTGGAAAGTATCTAAGTACATTTACTCAAGAACTTTCTAGTTTCTTTGTAGATTAAAATTATTAGTGTATTACTTTATTTGTGTGTGTGCGTGCGTGCATGCAGGGCTGTGTGATGCGTAGTGCAGTAGGACTGCAGTAGTGCTTGTAGTTAGTGCATGTTGTGCATGTTGCTTCTGCTTGCTACTCTGCTTTCAGCTACTGCCGCCGGCTAGCCCTCCTCGCGGGGGGTGAAAAGAGGAGCTGAGCTGCGTAAGTCTCCTCCTGCCGGTACACAGCCTCTCCACCGCCAAGACTTCTGCAGTGCCTCCTCGTGGCCACACACGGTAACTGGGTACCTTGCGGTCCCAGGCCAAACTGTAGAGGATCTCGGAGCAACAGTGGGCCCCAGAGGCAAGGCGTGCAGGCCCACCGGTGTGTGGACACGCCCTGGCGCCTGCCAACCACTGTCCCAGCTATGGGCAAATAGTATGGGCAGGTGGGGCTCATAGCCGTGGAAGGCAAGGCAACCCATCTAGGAGAAGGACACTCTGAATTAAAACCAGGACTGCGAGGAGTTGCGCCCCACAGTCCTTAATTAGCATTGTAAAGCCAACCATGAAGTACAAAGTCATCCCAAATCCTATACTTCCAGCAGCGGGAGTCTGCAGGAACATCGCAGCGGACGGTGGTGTTGGTCCTCCTCCCGGAGGACATCATGACGATAGGACCTTAAACCCGCGAGGGAGGGCCCTGTCCGATCACAGCACCCCGTCCAATGCACTCTTGCGTTGTCGGAGACCATTTCTTATGGGAACCTTCAACGCATGTACAGTAAGAGAAGATGCTAGACTGGTGGAGCTAGCACACTGTGCTGAGGAAAGGGGAGTGGAGATCCTGGGGATCCAGGAACACAGGAGAGTGCACACTGAAGACCGGATCGTGTACCGCAGAGTGGAGAGATGCACGCTCATCACTTCATCCGCGTGGCGAAACGAGGCCCAGGCTGCAACAGGGGGCGTAGGGCTACTGCTGGGTTCTCGAGCGCGTAAGGCTCTCCGTCGGGCTTACCATCACACCGACAGGATCCTTATCGCAGAGTTCTCAGGCAACCCAGTAACAACAGTCATAGTTGTGTACTCGCCCACCAACGTGGCACCACCTGAGGAGGTGGAGAAGTTCTATGAGGACCTTTCAACAGCGGTTCAAGACGTCCCAGCGCACAACTTTCTGGCAATCCTGGGGGACTTCAACGCAAGGCTCGGACCAGAGGACGCGCCCTTCCCATATCATGACTCTACCAACCGCAATGGTGCACACCTTGCCTCCCTCCTCATAGAACACCAGCTACTGGCAGCGAACACCATATTCAGGAAAAGATCAGGCAAGAGATGGACGTTCCAAGACCGAGCCTCAGGTATGCTACGACAACTGGATTATATACTAGTGAGGCAAAAGTGGAGGAATTCCATCCTGAATGCTGAGTCATACAGCACGTTCAGCTCTGTGGGCTCTGACCACCGCGTGGTCTCCATGAGGGTGCGACTGAGCCTCAGGGTCCCCAAGCCAAGCCCTAAAATCCGCTATGACTGGAAGGCATTCTCAACAGACCCTGGCCTGCAAGCCAGGTACACAGAGGAGGTCACAAGGCGCTTTCAGCTGCTGGATGAGGGTGAGGAGCCCAACAATGAATACAGGCGCTTCGTTGTCGCAAATGAGGAGGCAACCAGGCTGTGTGTGCCTGTTCTGGATAAATCCAGAACCACCCTGCAGTCCAGGCACCCGGAGGTCGTGGCAGCACGAGGAAGGGTGGAGGAAGCACGGCTTGGCTTTGCGCGAGAGCCAACTGCGGAGAGACGTGGGCGACTGAATGAAGCCAAACAGCTTCTATTCAGAACCTACGATAAGATCAAAGGGGAGGACCTCATGGAGAGGGTGCATAGAGTCCAGGAAGCGCAAGGTGAGAGGCAGTACGGTGAGGCCTGGAAGGTCATTAACGAAATGACTGGACGGAAGAGGACCAAGGAGGGACAGGTGGAGGGGCTCAGCCCTGAGGAAAGGGTGAACACCTGGTTCAACCATTTCCAAAGGTTGCTGGGAACAACAGTTGAGGGAGAGGAGGAAGACATACCACCATTACTCCAGAACCTCGACATCAATGATGGCCCCTTCACGGTCAGTGAGTTAGCCAGGGCGAAAGCCACACTGAGAGTGGGCAAAAGTGCTGGGCCGGACGGCATACCTCCAGAGGTGGTAAAGAACTGCGGGTTTGACAACGTCATCCTACAGTTCTGTAACCTCGCCTTGCTAAACAGCAAGCAGCCTGACATCTGGTCTCTGTCCAACATCATCCCTGTGCCTAAGGCTGGGGACCTCTCGAAGCCAGACAACTACCGAGGCATCAGCCTGACATGCATCACCGCAAAGGTCTACAACCGTATGATCCTGAACCGGATAAGGCATGCCATCGACCCTCATCTGAGGGAGAACCAAAACGGTTTTCGAGAAGGGAGAACTACCGTGGCCCAGATCTTGGCCCTAAGGAGAATCATTGAGGAGGTCAAAAGGAACAACCTGACTGCCGTGTTGTGTTTTATCGACTTCAAGAAAGCATTTGACTCGATACACAGAGGAACGATGATGAAGATCCTTAAGGCCTACGGTGTCCCTCCCAACTTACTCCGGGCAATAGAAACCATGTACGCAGGAACAAGGGCCAAGGTGTTGACTCCAGATGGCAACAGTGAGGAGTTTAACATCGTGGCTGGAGTACTGCAAGGAGACACCCTAGCCCCCTTCCTCTTCGTCATAGTCCTGGACTACGCGTTGAGGAAGGCCATCAATGGACGAGAGCAGGACCTTGGCCTCACCATAACACCAAGGAGGTCGAGGCGACACCCAACAGTAGTCCTGACAGACTTGGACTACGCGGACGACATCAGCCTGCTCTCTGACCACGTGGAACAAGCGCAGGAGCTCCTGACCAGGGTGGAGTCAGAATGTGCCAAGGTTGGCCTCCGGCTGAATGCCAAGAAAACTCAAGTTATCACTTATAACATCCCATCAGAGCATCCACCTCTAACAACAACAGAAGGCACTGCTTTGAAGGAAGTCAATGACTTCAAGTACCTGGGCTCATGGGTCAACTCCACCGAACAAGACCTGAAAGTGAGGAAGGCCCTTGCATGGAGGGCCCTAAACGGCATGGCCAGTGTATGGAACTCCAACCTCCCCTGTCAAACCAAACTCAGTTTCTTCTACGCAACGGTAGAGTCCGTTCTCCTATATGGCAGTGAATGCTGGACCTTGAAGCCAACCCTGCAGAAGTCTCTCGATGGGTGCTACACCAGAATGTTGCGGGCAGTACTCAACATCAATAAGAGCACACATGTTACAAACACAACTCTGTATGATGGAATGCCAAGGGTGACCCAGAAAATAGCAGCCAGGAGAATGAGACTAGCAGGACACTGCCAAAGACACCAAGAGCTGCCAGCCAGTAAACTAGTGCTGTGGGAACCAACACACGGGCACCGGTCACGAGGACGTCCAACACTAACATACGTGGATGTACTCAAGAACGACGCAGGAGCGCAAAGTACCAACGAACTGGCCGGATGTATGGAGAACCGGGATGACTGGAAACGACGATGGAGGGCTCGTCTGAGGACGACCTAGAGAGAGTGTATTACAAAACATAAATTGGCCACTTAATTATGCCCTATTTAAACTTTGACTTTTAGAAAATGGCAGATCTACAAGCTCACAACATGCACATGCACCTGCTGTTTTCTGTTTTTTTTGGTACTTTATGTATATCATACATATCGTACTTCATGCCAATACTTTTGTACTTTTACTTTTTAATAGAGGGTATGCGCGTGACATCATCATACCAGGAAGTTATGCGGGAATGCGTACTGAGTGGCAAAAACTACTTTCTGGCCTTCACAGCCCATACATCCAAAAGTCATTTTTCATTGCATGAAATGACTTTAAACAACATTAAATTAACTTTGTCACCCACTTGGCCACTCGATCTGCCATTCACTATATGCATGCGCATATACCCTCTATTCAGATTTTTACAGCAGCAGAGTGCTTCTACATTGCAGTATTGATACTTTTGGAAGAAATACTTTTACCACCACTGGTCTTGTTTCTTTTTCCGCAGCAGCTTAATTCCTCACAGCTGCAACCCACGACTCACACAGCCCCGGGAAGCTAACCCAGCCTCCATGGCGGTGATACGCGCTGCGCAGAGCACCCCTTTCCTCTTAATTACTGTGTTTGTCAGACAATTAACTCACTGTCTCACATCAACACCATCGGCTCCCAATCTCATAAGAAACATTCCTTTGGCGGCCTGCGATGAGTCACTGGAAATGACAAATAACAAGGGGCCCATGGTTGCACTTTCAACACGGAGGCTCTATTTTGGGCATACATTGTTCAAAAATAGCTCACAATGCATTGCAGGCTTTGTAGCAGGAAATGAGCTCCCCTTGTAGGCTACAGAGTACAGACCCCTGGGGGACCCTGCTCAACGGAATGTATAGGGTTTACCTCAGGGTGTCCAGGACCCATGGGAGTCCTCAGAGCTCCTACAGGGGGAGGCTGTCAAATCTTTGTGTGATATGAAACTGTTTTTTTGTTTTCTACATTAACCACTTGAACCCTAGCATCCCTATTCTGAGTTATTTGGGTGTAGGGGTATAAAGAGCGGACCAAGTACTGTACATGTGTGTTTCTAAGTATTGAGGGTTTAAGTGGTTAACTGTCTGAAAATTCACATTAACATGAATCCAACCACACAACAACGTCAAACAAGTCTATGAAGCTATCTATCAAAATAATTAATTTGCAACACAATTTTATACAGTATGTACAGTAGTTTGGGGGGGGGGTGCTTCATCTGTCTCTGTAAGGGGTCCTTGGCCTGAAAGACGTATTTGCTTTTAGTGGTTAAATTGTCTCTGACAGCCTTCACCGGCCTGCCCCCCCCCCGGCCTGGCCCCTGTCTTGCTGGGCAGCCTCCAGAAAGATCTCGTCACCACGGGAGATGTCAGAACCTAATTGCCATGGAAACAGCTGGGCTCAAAAGTTTTTGAGCGAGCGTCGACCCCATTGTGACTCAGTCCAATCAGGATTTTAGGGAAAAAGCTTTCAGCTGCAGCTGCAATACACTTTAACTGTGTGTGTGTGTGTGTGTGTGGAGAGAGAGAGAGAGAGAGTGTGTGAGAGTGAGCGAGTGAGTGAGAGAGTGTGACTCAGCATCGTTCCTCAGCTCGTGGATGAATGGTTCAGATGAACCGACTCACAGGAGGAACTATCAGCCGCGATGACTCATACCTTCACCCAACGGCGATACCACTCTCTTCTCTTCTCTTCCCCCCTGTCCTTTCCTCTCTTCTCTTCTCTTCTCTTCTCTTCTCTTCTCTTCTCTTCTCTTCTCTTCTCTTCTCTTCTCTTCTCTTCTCTCATCCTTTCTTCTCTTCTCTTCTCTTCCCCCTCTCCTCTCCTCTCTTCTCTCTTCTATCCTCTTCTCTTCTATCCTCTCATCCTCTCTTCTCTTCTCTTCTCTCATCCTCTCTTCTCTTCTCTTCTCTTCTCTTCTCTTCTCTTCTCTTCTATCCTCTCATCCTCTCATCTTCTCTTCTCTTCTCTTCTCTTCTCTTCTCTTCTCTTCTCTTCTCTTCTCTTCTCTTCTCTTCTCTTCTCTTCTCTTCTCTTCTCTTCTCTTCTCTTCTCTTCTATCCTCTCATCCTCTCATCCTCTCTTCTCTTCTCTTCTCTCATCCTCTCTTCTCTTCTCTTCTCTTCTCTTCTCTTCTCTTCTCTTCTCTTCTCTTCTCTTCTCTTCTCTTCTCTTCTCTTCTCTTCTATCCTCTCATCCTCTCATCTTCTCTTCTCTTCTCTTCTCTTCTCTTCTCTTCTCTTCTCTTCTCTTCTCTTCTCTTCTCTTCTCTTCTATCCTCTCATCCTCTCATCTTCTCCTCTTCTCTTCTCTTCTCTTCTCTTCTCTTCTCTTCTCTTCTATCCTCTCATCCTTTCTTCTCTTCTCTCCTCCTCTCTTCTCTCGTCTCGTCTCCTCCCCCAGCATCTATTATTATTACATTATACTTCTGCCTGGCACTTTCATCCTGCTTGGCTGTGGTGGAAAAAGTACTCACATTTTTTACTTACTAGTAAAAGTATCAATACTGCAATGTAGAAATACTCTGTTACCAGTAAAAGTGGAATTGTAATTGAGTAAAAGTACAAAAGTAGTGGCATCAAAATGTAAGTTTTCATAATGTAAAAAACTATGACTAAAACTAATCTTATTCCTAACCTTAACCTCAGTAAAACTGTGTGTGTGTGTGTGTGTGTGTGTGTGTGTGTGCGCGCGTGCGTGCGTGCGTCTCTCTCTCCCCACCACTCAATAATAGAGCACATTAGGTCTCTGAGAGGTTACAACGCATGGCTACCCGAGGCTACTGAGGTGAGTGTTTTGTGATGGGAGTCTACGTTCATTCACCGGGCCTGGGATCTGCAGAGTGAGACACACACTGTTGAGAGGCCAGTGCATATGCCAGCACTAAGATGAACAGGCAAGCATATGGGTTTATGGGATATACACACACCACCACGACGAGCACTGTAGGTTATGTTTAGTTTGAAAGAAAATAGTGGTAGAATAGCGTCACTTCGTGAGCTTGTCTGTGGGTTTTACAAGCAAATGGAAAGTATTAACACAAGAGCTTGCACTGGAGCTATTGGAACATAGGTTTCCACCCGACTTTTTGTAGGCCTTTTGCGTTGCGTATGAAAGTAGGGCTCGATAAGCGTAGCCTACTGTGAACTTGTTTTTCTGATTGTGCCACTGTGGCACCAAATTGCAGTGTTCTTGTTCTAAATTGCACTGTTGTACGGACACAGATGTATTCTTTTTTTAAATGCTGTACTGAACTGAAAAGCAGGATTCTGGGACATCGTGGTCATTGTGAAAGCTTGCGTGCAGGTGTGGGGACAGCAGTAGGCTGAGGCTTCGTACACACTTAAAGAACCACTGTGCTGTGCTCTGCCTGTGTTTCACGGCCGCCCCAATGCTTTTCCAATGGAAGTCATGTGGTTTGACCAAACACTTGTTTGAAAACTTTATTTACAGTTTGCTTTGTAGAATAATAACAGGAAATCAATACAAGGTCTGAGAGGACTATTAAGTCATGTTGCCATTGGTGTCGCACATTTTTAATTAATCAGAAACTTAATGGGATAAATCTGGCTTATAACTGCGGCCACGGAAATGTCACAGCTGCGGCTGATGTTTCTATAAATGATTAGATCACTGTCAGCTGGGACAGAGACCTCTGCATAATGGTGCTGCATGGCTCTCTGGGTAATGTAGTCCACAGGCTCTTTTTGAGAAGGATCTTATCCAGGACAGTGTTTGTTGTTGTTTTGTCATTGATTTTCAATGAATTGATTGATTAAAATACCATCACTGCATCAAAATTAATCAACAAAGTATTTGCTATAGAAACTGGTCAAACATTGGCTAAATTGTCAAATAAATAATATATGTAAGAAAGATTGTCTAGTGGATTGTCTAGTGGATTGTCTAGTGGAGATATCTAGTGGAGATATCTAGTGGATTGTCTAGTGGAGTTATCTAGTGGATTGTCTAGTCAGTGGATTGTCTGGGATCAATCTTCCGCCGTAGTCTGAAAACCCACCTTTTCAGACTCCATCACGGCCCATAGCTGCATAGCACTTACCCTACCCCCTTAGATGCATTTCTCATTTGATACAGATTTATAGCATGTTATGTAGACAGCACTATAATTACATTGTATGTAGCCATAGCACGTCATAGTACATATGCAGCATAGTATGTATAGTTTATATGTATAGTTTGATTATATAGATTTTCCACTGTTACGTTCTTAGCTTACGCATGTTTCATGATAAATGCTTTTTATGTGATTTTATGTGATGTATGATGCTTTTTTGTTCTTGCTTAATGTAAATCGCTCAAGATTAAGAGCGTCTGCTAAATGCCTAAATTGTAATTGTGTGTGTGTGTCTGTGTGTGTGTGTGTGTGTGTGTGTGTGTGTGTGTGTGTGTGTGTGTGTGTGTGTGTGTGTGTGTGTGTGTGTGTGTGTGTGTGTGTGTGTGTGTGTGTGTGTGTGTGTGTGTGTGTGTGTGTGTGTGTGTGTGTGTGTGTGTGTGTGTGTGTGTGTGTGTGTGTGTGTGTGTGTGTGTGAGTGAGAGAGACAGCAACAGAGACACAGGAGGAACACACCCATGACTGCCACTACCACTACGACCACTACAACCTACCCATGCCCCACCCGCAATAAAACCTGTCATTCCAGGATTGGACTCTTTAGCCACCAAAGAACTCACCGTTAAGGACGTCATCATCGGATTCGATGGACAACCGTAAGTGTGTGTGTGTGTGTGTGTACGTGCGCACGTGCGTGTGATGAACCACATGTCCCTGTCTGTCTGTCTGTCATGGTTCATGTGGATGTGATCAGCCTTTGAGGAAGGTAAGCATCATGGTACCAGCATTGAAGGGGAAGGCTGAGCCACTCACATTATGCGTATAACATGCAGGGTGATAAAAGTTGATGGGGCATGGAATGAAATGGAAGTGCTGCAGGGACTGGAGAGGAGGGTCATGAGACACACACACACACACACACACACACACACACACACACACACACACACTTTGGCTTGCTGCCCAGCGAAGGTGCTACAAATGTGGTTGCAATTTGACTTTTTCACACTGGAAAAAATGTATACAAAATGTACAGGGTGCGCATTGCACAAGCAGTGTTGCCATGTACGCTTACTATAAGTGCACCTCGCGCTCGTTTCTGTAAAGGCGCTTCTAAATATTGGTACAGTAGTTGTGTTTTTTTTACGGGGGGGGGGGGGGGGCTATTTATGATCTGCTATTTTCACCGATATACAGTTTAATTGAAGTGCTCATGTGGCCTAATAGTCGCGTCTTTGGGGCTTGTTTTCCTAGACCTGGTTACTTATTTGTCTCACAAAATACAACGTGACGTCATGTTGTAGTTATTCCAACCATTGCGGTGGTCACCTTATCACCTAAAACTTTTAGTTTTATTGATTGATTGATTGATTGATTTATTGATTGATTGATCACCTAAAACTTTGAGTGGGAATAGGCCAGGAATAAGTAAGTAAGTATACTGTATAGCAGAGTGTGCTTAGTGATAAGCTTTAAATTAACCACGCACCATTTTGAATGCCGGTAGTGAAAATAACAGATGTAGGCCTACAAGCTATATGTGTTGAACATTCCTGGAAAGTCTTTGAAATGTCTACATTCTTTATAGCATGCACTTTTGAATACCTAAGTATCAAGTACTTAAAAAGGTTGTTTAAATACACTGAAGATTAGTCGTGGTGCGACAAAAACTGCAATTGTATATACTTTTACTGAGGAACAGGTCCTACCCCTCAACCGCTGCAGGTTACCTCCCCATATCCAGTGAGTCAGTGACCTATATATACAATAATTGTACTGTCTGTCCTTTTGCTCTTTACTCATCCCTTTGTTAACCGTTGGCCCCTATGTTCCCTTGAGCATATAGTACCCATGTGTTGCCATGTCTACCTATTATAAGCGACTTTGGGCATGTTTTTCTGTAAAGTCGCTTATAAATGGCAAAATGGTGCATGTACAGTATATAGTGCCTCTATCCAAGGCGCTTTACAACGATTGTGCATCACATTCACCCATTCATACAGTACACCTATGGCGGAGGAAACCATGCAAGGCACCAACCTGCTCATCGAGAGCAATTTGGGGTTTAGTGTCTTGCTCAAGGACACACTAACGACACTCTGACACTAACTCTGGGGGAGCTGGGAATCGAACTCGCCGCTCTACCTCCTGAGCCACTGCCGCCCGCAACTACCGTAAATATTAGTAGTAGTGGTTGTGTGTGAATGTGTTTTTTCTTTTCTTTTTAAAACTTATTTCTAAAGTCTCTCTCTTTTTGGGGCAGAGACCCTCAAATACCAGATTTGTGTTCTATTTTCAAATAGACAATAGGTTTAAACGTGTTAAGGCCTATCCATGGTGGTTAATAAAAACAGAGAGATGTGTTGGGGTGAGCAGTGAGTCGTTTACCACCGTGGCGTGACGTCATGTTGTAGTTTTCGGTGGTCACCTTATCACCTACAACTGGAGTGTGAATAGGCCTTTAGTTATAGTCGCTTATTTCTCTCACAGTCAGGGTCTGGCAACACTGTACAGTACGTTGTGTGTACAGTATGTACAGTACAAGTCATTGTCTGTGTACTGTGTATTGTATGTCTGACGAAGGTCCCACCGCAACGGAAAACCACTGTTTATTTCGGTTGCCTGGTGACATACTATACCCAAATCACCATACCAGAACTACTGCATTGTGCCATGTAGTACGCCGTGTCCTGTCTGCATGCTCTCAATGTCAGCGCTGATGTGATATAATGTCCCAGCTGGGTTACACTATGTGTATCTAAAGGGATACCTAGTGGTTTTCAACCCTTTTCATATCAAGGTCTATTTTTTATTCTGCATTTGAGCCACGGACCAATTCTGATGAGATTTAGCCTCTCAGACACAAAATGTTATGTTGTTGTCGTTGGATAAGATTTTGTCCACAATTCCATGCTGTATTGATGTTGGTACCATCAGGCAAACATTGACCAAAATATATTCTACATTCTCTAATTGTGTAGACTTCTTGTAAATTAAGTAATGTAGATGTTTAACAATAATTTAAATTGAGAGCGTAAAATGAAGCCAAATGGATCTGTCATTTTACACTGTCAAGTGTTAAAGATCTATAAGGGTCCATATTCCATTTGGTTACCAACTCTCCATTTTCTCTAAACTGAGTAGGCATATACATATACTTTGCCGAAAATAGGCGATGTAGTTTGACTATATTTTCACAAAATGTTAGCCTCAGAATAGGGATGCTAGAGCTCAAATGTAAGCGGGCCAACCTCCATTGGACTACTAATTGTTTACATAATTGGATATAATTAGACATTTGTGTGTAATTGACCAAGGGAAGAAGGCCTCTGTTGAGAGTGTCAGCCATCTGGTTTGTGTGCAGCAAAGGCCACTAGCAGGTCAGAGTTCTGAACATCCATTTACATGTAACATGAGCACACCACACACACCTATTGTGTTCATTCTACACACAGAGTAGAGAGTACACACACGTGACATACACACACACACACACACACACACACACACACACACACACACACACACACACACACACACACACACACACACACACACACACACACACACACACACACACACACACACACACACACACACACGCGCGCACACAGAGAGAGAGAGAGAGAGAGAGAGAGTGCTGCTGCTGCACAACAATCAATAATGTGATTATTTCTCATGGCCGCACTAATGGCTAATTTATTATCCATCATATGACTGAAACGTAGCTTGAAACAGAGCTCGTAGATCCCATGTTTTCATCATCTCAACAACACACCGTCGTACATCACCATCTGAACGAGGCTGTCGTGATGAGGTATGAGCCTGTCACAGAGCCAGACAGCGGGTATTCCCTGTCCGCCGCCGGCTGAGCCGCGTCACAAATCATGGACGCATGCAGGCATGGAACACGTGCGTCACTCTGGGAACCCGCTGAGCGCTGCACAAGTGCACAGACATATAGCCCTGGTCCAGTGCTTACAGCGAGTCTCTGTCAGAGAGAGACTCGCTGTAAGCACTGGACCAGGGCTAACAGAGATATAGAGCCATAGAGCCCGCAACGCAGGGGGGAGGGAGGCAAGGGCTGAGAAGCACTGAGCAGGGGAAAAGGTACTCACAATTTTCAGTTAAGTAATAAAATTATCTGTAATATAGAAAAGTCCGGAATTCAAAATGTTCAAAAAGTACAAAAGTATTGGCATCAAAATGTACTTAAAGTACCAAAAGTAAAAGTACTCCTAGTCCTAATGCAAAATGCTCCTGTTTAAAATTTCAAATGTATACAAATCTAAGCCTATTTTCAAATGGCTGAAATGTATCGGGTTGAAGTGTTTAATGTCTGTTTTGTAATAATAATCAAAATCTAGTAACTAGTAATTCAAGTTTTCAAATAAATGCAATGCAGTAAAAGTACACTATTTTGATCCGAGATGTAGTGGAGTATTAGCCTGGATAGTGGAGTATAGGCCTAGAAGTAAAAGTATTGAGAATTGGAAACATTCCAGTAAAGTAGTACTGGAGAACTCAAAATGTTACTTTACAGTACTTGAGTAAATGTACTGTCAGATACCCATGTATCTACTCTAACTACTTCCTAAACATCAACACCGTCCACACTGAGTCACAACACCAGAGGGAGTTCCACAAATCATGTTCAAACCAGATTCGTCTCAATTCTCAAACAAGGGGGTTAAATTAAATTAAACTGCAATTCAAAACTAGCTGGCACCAGTAAAAAGTCTGTCTGTTTGGTCTGATGAATTGAAAATGGAGGACCGCAAAGGAAACAAGCCTTGGTGCTTAATTGGGCTTTTCAATCCTCTTAGCAGATCTTGTATTGAACTGTGCTTTCCTGTGCTTATTCTACAAACGGTTAAACTTGGAATAATGTTTTTTTTCCCCTTCCAATCAATCAAACTGGTGGTGAGGGGGTGGGAGGGTGGGGGGAGGCATCGATCGCCTTCTCCACATGCAGCCAAAGTTCAGACTCAATAAAATTCCACTGCAGGTAACTGTGTGTCTGGCAGCATCCATAAACAATAGCCTACAGCAGTGATGGAAGAGGTACTCGCATGTTTTAATGAAGTTGCCGTAAACCGCAATGCAGATATACTCTGTTACAATTAAGTGGAAGTCCCGTATTCAAAATGTACACGAGTGTACAAGACAAAAAAAAATGGGACCCAGTGCCTCCCTGCTTGGCACTCAGCATCAAGTCCCTGCGACATGCTAGTGTCATGTCCAGGGGCTGTACTTGAACATCAAGCTGGCTCACGCTACAGAAACAGAAGATAGGCTCCTGCCCTATGGGCCTCATGACTCTCATGGCTTACTTTACATAAAAGTAGCAGAATGTCCCATTTCAAAAGTTCAACATGTGTAAACAATCTTTTGAAAATAGCTGATCGATCTACAAGCTATCGCGACGCATTGTGAGCTCGTACAGTAGATCTGCTGATTTGTGTTTAGTATTAATAATCAAAATGTAAAAACGTAAATAGTAATTAAACTCAAATTATTGTAGTGGAGTAAAAGTATAATATTTGCCTCTGAGATGTAGTGGAGTAGAAGTAAAAGTATTGCAAATTCTGTAAAGTACAAATACTTCAAGTACAGTACTTGAGTAAATGCACTTAGTTACTTTCCACCACTGCAAAGTTACGATAAAAATATTTCAACATTTTAAAAGGTTTTCCCATGGACCACCTGCAGATATGAAACAGTGTGGGTGTGCGAGTCCTTCATGCGTCCTGTGTGAGTCTTGTGTCAGTGAGAGCAGACTGGGAAGATCTCCAGATAAAATCAATCTCATAGCAACAAGCGTTGCCCGGGTAACCCCGGGGTTGCAGATGCCACCCTGGTGGCACATAGTGACGTGGAGTGACTCCCAGGCTGACATTTATCCAATCAAACCAAAACTGTAAACTGTTACTTCTTCTCACCTTGAGTGGCCGTTTGCTGAGTTAACTCGAGTTAGTTATTTGGCGGTCGGGTCAGCTCGGTCGGGTCAGCCGGTTCCTTCGGTCTCAAAAGGAAAACAGTTTGCTGCTCTCACCATATTATACTGTGCAAAAACACAAGCAAACTGCAACAATGTTTTGACCCTGAGTTGACCCTCAGGTGAAGATAACCCAGGACTCAATACGTACACTTATTGCATCACGTCGACAGTTTAGTGATGCAATGGGTTCAATATACAACAATGCTGCCCAGAGAGGCGTGCAGAGGGGGGAGCAGGTAGGTGTTAAGTGTCAGGGACACTTCGGCACATTGCTGAGAGCTGGAATCGTACTAGTCTGCTTGCCAGCCCATAGAGCCCCGTTGTGAACCTGGACACTTTGAGTACCCTAAAGTTTCATCATGTTAGAAATGTTGAGTATGGATCCCCAGCATTTAGAAACTGCTGGATGCTAACTTTATATGTTACATAATTAGCATAATAATGATTCTGAATCCATTGCAATCCATTGATTAGGTTTGCACGAAAAACACTCCTTCGGCTAAAATTGTCCATAGTCATCATCACAAATGTGATGAGGTCAGCACATTTGGTCAAGTGGACTATACCTGGGTTACCTTCCAAAGTTCCAATACATCTGGAGTGCTAGGTGGGCTCACTATAGCTGAGTGGAAATCTCGTGCATGTTTTTAAGATCGAGGTCCCACTAATGCCAACCAGTCTGTTGTGTCCAGACTCATATAGTGCACTGCATGCAGTGAATGAAGACTTTGAAGAAATTAAATTAATGTGTTTTGAGAGGTCACAGTGACCATATAACCTTTGACCTATGACCGCCTACTTCTAATCAGTTCATCACGGATGTACCCGTAATGTCATGAGATGAGAGAAAAGCCGATTAACAGCCAGAAGATACGCACACATCCCAGACCTACTAGGCTGGGTGCTGGTGGATCAAAACCGTTAGACGGTATACAAGAATACAAATCTGCACGCCACACGGTATATGTGCGTGACATCAGCATCATACCCGGAAGTTATGCAGGAATTCTTACTGGGTGGCAAAAAAACCTACTTTCTGGCCTTGACAGTTCATACATCCAATTGCATCTGATTGCATTAAACAACAGTAAACTCATTTGCCACTCACTTTGCCACTCGATTTGCCACTCACTTTACGCATGAGCAATTGCTCATAGCCTCTATTGGAGGATATTTACTAACGTTTCGAGACACCAGGCTCTAATAGGATGGATTGTGTGAATTTGTATTCTCGTGAAATGGCCTCAATGCCCTCATTTTACTGTTTGTGCAACCGGTGGAGTCGGCTTAGGTCCTGTATGTTCCCTCACTTCTTTGTTCCATGAGCATCATGGGGCCAGCGGTGGAATAAAATCATCATTCAATGTTCTCGTCAACATTCTCAAGTAACAAGGTAGAGAAAGAGATTGCTCTGTTTTGTGCTTCATAGTCGCCTCTAAGCACTTGTTGCCGGGTAGTGTCTGAACACAGTGTGAAAGACAAAGATTCCTTTCTTTGTGTAGGAGGAAGATTATGGATGGTTGTGTACATCAGACAGACAGGTTTTTACAAGCTATCAAAGTTCAAAATAGATTGTACTTTGCTGGCTTTTTTTTATCTTTAATCTCCGGCACCGTTGGCCTGATCCATGCCAAACTTTGTACACACACTCCCTGGATGCCAACGACAGAATATTCCTCAATGGCCTGTTATAGCGCCACCATGAGGCCACAACCTGACCTTCCCTGGTGGAGACCTGTGCCGATGGGCATTTTATCTAGTTTTGTTATTAAACCCCTCTGGCGTCTCCCATTTTGTTTTAAAATGCAAATTTTGGCTATTTTGTACTGTAGCCTAAGGGATATTTCTCATGTTATTTTAACTTATAAACACATCTCGGAAAATAAACAATATGAGAGCTTTACAATAGAAATCCAAATAGGTGACTAACTATTAGGACATGATGCAGACTCTCAAGCATATGGCACACGTGAACCACACAAAGAGAGGGAGACAGAGAGACAGCTGTGGAACATATACTTTACAGCACTTTCCCAAACACTAGGTCGGGACTTGCCGGGACCCAATTGTGTGTCGCAGACACATTTTTATGGGTCCCTTTATTTTTTGTTTCCTACATTTTGTTTTTAATTATCATTTTGACATCATTTTCAGTACTTTCATGAAATTCCATAAATAAGAGCGTTGTGAGCTTGCATAGATCGGCTATTTCACTATAGTTTGGGTGCCCAGGTCAATCAAAAACATAACATTTCTCGTTTGGGAACCACTGCTTTGCAGTATCTCCAAACCGGTACTTATATCTAACCATACATTTGTTGTAATTAACAATATGCTGAATATGAATAACATAACTTACGGTTCCCAACCAGCTCTCTTCCAAAAGAGGCCAGAGGGAAGTCAGTGGACACCTTGTTCTCAACACGTCTCAACACCAATTCCTTTTTGCAGCAGAGCACAGACCGTTTGTGACTGTGAGTCACTTTTAAACAATCAGATTGTATTCATCACATCTTGTAACTGGAACTATTATGGTCTATACAATATGAATCCTCTGATCATTAAACAATGGTCATGTACACACACACACACACACACACACACACACGCGCGCGCGCACGCGTGCACGTTGCCGGCTTGCCGCTGTGCTATCAGGGATCGGGTGCTCAGATCTGGAGACATGACGCATTCATGTTATGACTATACAGCAGGATAGCTGATACCTCACTGTACAGGATGCACACACACACACACACACACACACACACACACACACCTGTGTATATTCACAAGTGGTTCACAAAGCTGGGGTTCCACTTCCAGGGGGTCCACTCACACGGCAACATGTATGATAGGAATCAAACGGGTCTGTTTCCCTGAGTGTTCAAATGGAACCCTTACTCTTGAGACTCGTGTACAAAGGGAACCAAATGGACCCTTACATGTCTTCGAATTATGGGGATCCGTGACCTAATCTACAGTATATCAAAATAGGGATCATTTAAAAACAAATTAGTTTGAAAACCACTGACTTAAACCACTCTGAGTGAACAGCACTTAAATCCTAGCTTCCATATTCTAGGGGGAAAAAGCGTTCACAGAAATGTCACTCTGGTATTTAAAAAATGAAGTGAGGGGCGCTCTTATCATCATACATCATCATCCACATTCCATGCTCAGCCAATCAATTCCGTGGTACACACAGACACAAAGCTGGCCATCAAAAAACAAACAATTTGGCACTGACAGAAACTAATTTGAACGCTGTGCCTGCATGTACGTGGTCCCAAAGGCACGAGGATTGATTTGAACACAAACTAGTCTCAGTGCATCAGAGAAGAGAGAGAGATAATGGCATTAAGTCCCTTGGTGTACAATTAGCCGTGCACATGAATCCTATAGCGTCCTAATTCTGGGCATGTCATAAATCATGATAGGCAAAAATAGAAAGCAATATGATGTGAAATAGGCTAAAACTGGTTCTCAACCTGGGGTTCGGGGCACCTGGGTGGCCTGTGTAGATATTGGAAGCGAGCCCCGCAAATCATTAGTAAAACACTAAGAAATGTATGACAGCATAACGTTAATTCATAATTACATTAGAAATGATGTAAAAACTAATTTAATTGAAATTATTTGCAGCTTGAAACACAGCCCAACTGGAGAACCAATGGGCTGAAATATAGTCTGGTCGAAAATGTATGAACATTTTGCAAAAATAGCAGATCTACATACGGAGGTTGTGCACGTTGTGTGCTTATAGATTGGCTATTTTCGATCGTACATCCGAGTATGTAGGCCAGGGTTAATGCTGTGTGTGTGTGTGTGTGTGTGTGTGTGTGTGTGTGTGTGTGTGTGTGTGTGTGTGTGTGTGTGTGTGTGCGTGTGTGTGTGTGTGTGTGTGCGTGTGTGTGTGTGTGTGTGTTTGCGTGAGTGTGTGTGTGTGTGTTTGCGTGCGTGCGTGTGTGCGGATGGGTGCCGGGTGTGTGTGTGTGTGTGTGTGTGTGTGTGTGTGTGTGTGTGTACTGTACAGGCATACATTTTCTCTGTCGGATGGAAACCTCATTTCCAAAACAGGATTTTCAGTACAAATTCAAAAGTAGCAGATCGGCAAGCTCAAAATGCGTCACTTTTTGAGCTTGCAGATCTGCTACTTGTACTTTAGATGCTTTGGTGTGACGCCGTATCATGATCAAGTACGGCATTCATTTACAAAAAGACTAAAAGTTAGAATATGTCGACGATAAGAGGTTTCTGCCCGACAGTGACCAATTATGATGATCAGCATGTGCTGTATATATACAGTATGTGCACACACATGCACTCACACATGTGCTGTGTATACAGTATGTGCACACACACATGCACTCACACATGTGCTGTATATACAGTATGTGCACACACACACATGCACTCACACATGCAAAGACATTATGCAAATGCACATACAAATAAACACACACAGATGTACATACAAATAACATGCAAGCATGCACACATGCACGCGCTGATGTAATGACATTACATGTTCTGAAGCAGGACAGACATGTGCTAGAGATGTATAATCACATTTTCCACAAACCTAAATGTATCTGCATGGCTGTCTGTGTGTGAGAGAGTGTGCGTGCCTGCGTGCGTGCGTGCGTGCGTGCGTGCGCCAGGTATAACCAGATATTATAGATACCTTTGAGGTCAAAACATGGAGAAACAAAAGTGGTAGGTATAGAAAATACCTCTGGGGGTGTATTTTTCTCCAGTGAGATCCACAATAGATACCGGTATGGTGTATTCATGGTTAATACACATTTTTAGAGGTGATTATAATAAAGCTAGGAAAATATTCAGTCAGGAATTGGATTAGGAATTTAGGGGTTACGTTTATGGATATAGTCACGGTTATGGGTTAAGATTAGGTATAGGGGTGAGGTTTATGGGCTTAGGGTTACACATGTCAATATAAAGGTAAACGTGCCATTTATTACAAAACATACCATACAATGTAATACAATGTAGAATGTTTCTGACCTCACAAGTATAGTAATACTGTGTGTGTGTGTGTGTGTGTGTGTGTGTGTGTGTGTGTGTGTGTGTGTGCGTGTGTGCGTGCGTGTGTGTGTGTTGTTATGGAAATATATGTCCATCCGGGTGAATGTATATCTTAGAAGTTTATTCAGAAGAACAGCAACAAGCAAACAACATCTCTCAGTCTATAGCAGGCTTAGCCTGTATCACTCAACATTGTCTCCCAGTACATCTCTCACTTGTGGTCTCCCTAGTCCCTCCCACCAGTTTTCTGTCTGAGCTTCTCCGTGGGTCCTCTCTTATACCCCCCGAGCAGGTCCACAGATAAACATGACCATCACAAAGGTACAATACAATCGCTGTCTTGGCTGTCGCCCCCCCTCCTGAGACAGGAATTACCTAGTGATACCTACTCATAACAAACAATAGGTGTGACATGGTCTTTTACATACAACTTGATTGGATTAAGACTTTGGCTTTCAGGCCAAGGTGTCGTTGCTCACAGACACGACCAGACAGACTAGCATGGAACCATACACTATATAGATTTGAGTCTTCATATTTCCCACAACAGCGTGTGTGCGTGCGGGTGTGTGTGTGCGTCTGCGTGCTTGTGAGATAAGGTGCAGTTCCTAAAATTAAATTAGAAATGAGAGTGAGATATAAAACAGATGCATTTCAGATAAGAAACGCTATCTACAATTGTACAAAGGACCTTTAGCTATACCTCCCCACTCTCTCTCTCCCCACGAACATAAATTTATATAAATGTCAAACGTGGTGCCATATACACTTACAGTACATGTCTACTTTGCTCAGGCTGGGTCATGTTTGTTTAATGATCAGTCCATTAAGTATTAAATCTTTGACATACATAATGGATGCTCCCTACAGCATGTCTAGACACAACATTGACCCTATATGTTTCCACGTCAGGCTATATATCAAAGTGTGTGTTTGGAAGGCTTACAAAGATCATGTTTCAGCAAACACATCGACCTGCTCCATTGATTTTCTGTTTACCAGTCTCAAAGATTGATAAATCCATGAGCAAAGAAATGTGTTGAGCTGTATGAAAACCTCATTTGGGTCAATTTTTACACTCGTTCTCGGAGTTAAGTGAACCCTGGGGAACCCTTGTGTATTCATTCACAACGATTTTTATAAAAGACGTCAGAGACACCAATAGCACTGTGTGGATTTAACCAGTGTTTCTCAAAGTGGGGTCCAGGGACCGACATAGGGATCTTTAACCCAATAAAATATCCCAGTCTATTTAGAAAGATCTTGGAAGAATTCTGGGAAAATCAAATGGAATAATTTTGAAAAAAAAACTTTAACAAGACAAAATCGTCTTATGCATGGAAATGTTTATGAACCAGTGATTTAAGACATCTGAGAGTTTCAATATGCTGTCCTCTCTTATCTGTTCCGAGGTCGATGTTTACAGGAATCCAGGAATGACACGTTTAAATCAATGGTTCTCAAACTGGGTCGACTCCAGAGACCCTTAGCGTTCATTGACGCGTTCAAAGTGAAGAGGCCTAGTTGTTCATGGTGGGGTCAAAGGTCACAGCATGGCAATGGTGTTTATGCACACAGAATAACTCTTCCTACCTCCGGGCCACTTGCCTATACTTCCTTCACTGGTGTTACTGATGATACTAATGAAGGCTCTGTTCCAGTTAAGTGTACAGTGGTTTTCAATTTTAAGGACCCCCATAACTCTGCTACTGTGCATGTTGGCTCCAACATGCACAATAGCAGCACCCTGACTCTTTTTGACCTGAATGGAACAGAGCCTTTAGTTTATAGTATCATCTGTAACACCTGTGAAGGAAGTAGAGCAAGCAAGTTCTTTCCAAATTGTGTATTTCACAGAGCCCATTCAAGGTAGTCTATTTTTTTGTATCAGTTCCTCAGACCCAATGGTCTGAAAAGAGCCCTTATGGCAAAGACAAACCTTTTTTTGTCTCAGGTCACCGCTGTAAACACAAAGCGAAAACAATTTAGTCAGAAAAAGATGAAAACAATATATTTGGACTGATCCTCTTGAAATCATGATCACAATAAATATTATAGCCTATAATTGATGATATTTTGTGACTGCATGGTCATTTCAAGATGACCTCTTATCAGGAGGCATCACTCCTGTGGGAATGAAAGCACAGACAATATACAAGTAAAGTCATTTAGTCTATCCCTGTTTACTGTTCAGACAGAGAAGCAGCTCAGAGTACAAAATATCTAATTTCCTTCCACATGAATACTAATTAACAAGCTCATTCTCAGCAGAAAGAGAAAAAGTTCAGGAGCATGTATACACAGTCTCAGGAGGAGTCGAGATTAAATACAATGTTTGACATTTATTAAAAAACAAACAAACAAAAAACAAACATTTGTTCAATGAAATATACATCTTTATAAGTAGTCGGCTACAGAGGGCGTTTTGGCGGTTGATCGTGAAGGAGAATCCCGCAGTTTAACACCATCCTGCTCCAGTGTAATTACATCAGTATCGGTTTTCTGGCAGCACCTTTTAAAAACCGAACTTCACACTCACTGGAGTTAAAGATGTTAAACCTACACGCACGCACGCACGCACACGCACACACACACACACACACACACACACACACACACACACACTCACACACACACACACACACACACACACACACACACACACACAGTATAAAAATAAAGTGATCACAAATTAAATAGGCTAGTATTACCGATATAGAATTCTGCACAGTTTTAAATGATTCTAAGACTTGTCCATCACAGTCACAGAGTAGGCCTATATGGCACGAGCACATGACAGCCAAACAGCCTTTAAAATGACTGGTATGGGCTATACATTTGACATATGAATATAAAATAAAATAAAATGTATCGTGTTGACAGTTCGTATAGCAGCATCTGGAAAGTTTTTTTTCTCACTGAAGCATGAAACTGGCCATGCTGCAGGCAGAACATATAAAATACAAATACAAATATAAAGATCTAGACTTGAACAACGGCCATTTGGGCACTAGTCAGATCGTTCCTGTACTGCTCCAGCCAGTTCCTGAGCTCGGAAATCCGATACCCCTCGGGTCCGCGGCCGCCCTGGTAGACCACCGTCTCGTCCCGCAAAATGTAAAGTCTCTCGAAGTAGGCTCCGTACGCGGCGTTGGACGCGTTGTCCATGGCGTCCACCACCACGCTGATGCTCCCGGGCACCTGCTCGGACAGCATGAGCCGCGCAGCGCTCAGCCGGTCCTCCAGGCAGCGGTGCCGCGGGATCTGGTACGGCGCGTCCGAGCTCACCCAGCCGTCGGACGGGTGCGCCTCCTCGATGTACACGAGCAGCGAGTCGGCGATGTCCGCGTACTGCGACGCGACGCGCCGGAACGCCGCCAGGCGCGTCATGAACGGCGGTCAGCTGGAGCTGCCGAAGTTGAGGATGAGCGGGCGCCGGCCGCGGATGCAGTCCAGGATGCGCACCCGCCGCCCGGGCTCCTCCTGCACCAGCACCACCTCGGTGTTGGGCGCCGCGCCGCCCAGCCGCGCCGCCTTGAAGAAGTCCAGCTTCTGGCCGTACCACACGGCGCGCAGCGACGCCATCGTGAACATCCTGTTGGAGTCCGAGATGCACACGGGAGGGTCGTCCGGCTCCGGAGAGCCCGAGCCGCCGCCGACACTACTGTCGCTCATCCTCAGCAACACCTTCCGCCTGATGCAGAGGAAGTCCAGCAGCCACAGCATGGTGGCCGCCAGGAGGAACCGGGGCAGCAGCATCAGGCACAGGGCTGCCTGCTTCAGAGCCACCCTGGCCGGCGTATGGACACCGCCGGAGTCGTGCATCACTTCTTCACTTCTCTCCTTCTTCTTCGTCTTCTTCTTCTTCTCCTTCTCCTTCTTCACGGATAGATGATGATGATGATGATAGTATGAATGGGATGATGCCCCTATGCCTGCCTGCCTACCGGCTGGGAGAGAGCGCTGCTTATTAGTGCACTCGTCGCCTTTTTTTTTTTTCTTCTGTTGTGAGTGACGCCGAGAGCCTATAGGTGCTCTTTTTATACAGCTGCGTTTGAATGAGAGTAGGAGAGGGGAGGGACGCCTGTTCCGGAGCCCGCACCGCCCACTCACATGGTGGGGATTTACCTCCCGTCAACTCTATAGTGTGTGTCAGTATGTGTCAGCGTGTGTGTGTGTGTGTGTGTGTGTGTGTGTGTGTGTGTGTGTGTGTGTGTGTGTGTGTGTGTGTGTGTGTGTGTGTGTGTGTGTGCGTGTGTGTGCTTGTCTGCGCGCGCGTGTGTATGTGTGACACAGTGTGAGTGAGTGTGAGAGAGAGAGAGAGAGAGAGAGAGAGAGAGATGTTTCAAGACTATAGGCTACTTAATTGCATGGCAAACTGTTTAACCATAGTTAATTCATAAACTTACTCAATGTCGTGTTAATTTTTAACAAACCCCTTTTATTAATGGTCCACGAACTGCTCATGAAGTAGCTGGGATAGCCTGGATCACACTTAATTGAATAGTCTTATTGGGCAAGTTGGCAGAGTTATGTTGGAAATAGGCCTATACAGCTACAAGTAAATCACCATGTGTTTGAGTGTTAATAAACCCACTAGTAGTTAAAGTTATCCACTTGTAGAGTGCATCAACAACTGACTATATGCAGGGTCCTATAAAGTCTCAGAAGTGGTTGCAGAGGTGGAATTTTTACGTATAGCTACTCCACTATATCTCAGATCCAAATATTGTATTTTTACTCTATAGTTATTTGAAGTTAGAAGTTACTTATTAATGCTAATGCCAAACATAGCCTATATTACCTACTCTTACTTCAGACCTATAATGCTCATAACGTCTTGTGATGTGAATGTGATATGCAATGAGCATGTCTGCTGTTTTCAAAAGATTTGTATAGATTTTAATACTTGTGAATTGGAACATTCTGCATGAGTCATGCTAGGCTAGGCAACTAAAAGTATTAAAGTAAAAGTAAAAGTACTTCGAGCACATTTTGATGCCAATATCGGCTAATTGATTGCAGTGTTGATATTTTTTTTAAACTTATATACAGTGCCAGTAGTGTGTGTGTGACCCAAAACAAAGAAAAATCTTAACTAGGTACAGACTCAGTGAGCACAGTCTCGTGTTCGAGAAAGGCCGTCATAGCAGACCTGTATCCCGAGAAGACAGACTATGCACCCACTGCACACAAAATGAAGTGGAAACCGAGCTACACTTCCTAACCATCTGCCCATTGTACCAAGACATCAGAGACACATACTTCCCACAGATTACAACCACATGACCACATTGAAAACATGACCAATGACAAAAAACTCCCATATCTAATCTGCTGCGGGTGAAGCACAACAATGTGCAAACACAGCAGCAAGATTTGTGAAGGATATCAAATGGAACACAACCACCCTAAAGACTAATCATTGTGTATATTCCTGCACTATACCTGCATCGAGTGATCTTGGTACATAGAATTTTATCTATTGTAGATTCTGACCTTCAAATGTACATCATTTTTGTTTTGATCGTATTGTGCTTTCTGCTTTGGCAATGTAAACGTTTTCTCATGCCAATAAAGCCCTTTGAATTGTGTGTGTGTGTGTGTGTGTGTGTGTGTGTGTGTGTGTGTGTGTGTGTGTGTGTGTGTGTGTGTGTGTGTGAGTGTGTGTGTGTGTGTGTGTGTGTGTGTGTGTGTGTGTGTGTGTGTGTGTGTGTGTGTGTGTGTGTGTGTGTGTGTGTGTGTGTGTGTGTGTGTGTGGGGGGGGGGGCATCCCTCCCACTTCTCTCATGTCCAATATATTTATTTAGTGTGTCTGTGGGCGCACACGGGCACACAAATGCGCGTGCATGTGCGCGCGCAGTACGTGTCATATTTGGCGTCCCCCCAAGTACCACTACAACACTGCTTATATAAGTAGAACATTTGAGTAGTTTACTTTTCCCATGTACCACTGCAGATTTGAACAGTGTAATTAGTAATAAACTAGCCTATATTGATATCCCATCGTATAGCTGGCTGCTGAGCTGACTCCGTTAATTGGACTTTATGGGAAGTGAATGACCACGTGCGTTCACTAGACGGCGCTCGACGATTACGCACAGATGACAATAATGTCCAGGCTGCGTCCCAAAACCTCCGGTCAACTCAGGACAGGTCGCATCGCTGCTCGGACTTCAGCGTGTGTGTGTGTGTGTGTGTGTGTGTGTGTGTGTGTGTGTGTTGTGTGTGTGTGTGTGTGTGTGTGTGTGTGTGTGTGTGTGTGCGCGCGCGCGCGCGCGTCATCTTTTCTAACGTGTAAACTGGTTTCATTCCCGTCTGCCCAGTGCCTACCATGCAGTGGTGCAGTAGGCTATTCTTCCAAACTGTGGTGGTATTTAATTTATGCATGGGCTAATGACAACGTTATTAAATTATGACAACCTCATTAAAATAGTTGATTGATTTATTGTTATCATTATAGCCGTATTTCACATTCGGGTCGCAAGTGTTAACAGCCAGCGCTCAGGCAGGGCGAGGATAATCCAATTGGCTCGCCTCAGAGGCATCATGGTGCGCCATTGTCACCAAATAAACTGCTCAATGGAACAAGGCAAGTTAAAACCTGGATTTTTAATGAATTCACCTTTATTTTGTCGGTTATGGCAATTTGTTTATATCCCATATAGTCTATATGCTAAAAGGCAGGCTACAGCCTAAAATAAGAACATGAAGTTTCTTATCAGTTTATATTTATTTAGAGACTAATTGATCATACATTCATTATCCATGGGCAGGCCACGTGCGACCGTGCGTCATTCATTTAACGTGCTTATAAATTAATTGCAGTGGTTCTCAACCAGTGGTCCGGGGACCCCAGCAGAGTTGGTAACCAAATTGACCCTTATATTGTTGAAGCTAAAATGCCTTTCTGATTATTTTGTTTTGTTTTATTTTAATTAATTGTTTGGCCTTGGTAATAATGACTTGGATGTCATTCTAATCAGTGGGCAGCCCTATAGGCCTCAAGGTGCAGACTGGCACTCGGTGATGGGAATCAGCTGTGCAAGGGGGAAAGCCAAACCGTTTTTGACGTGTTTTGATGCCGGTTCTTGTCGACTTTCATTCAATGCCTTTCATTTGATGGAGTTTCTTGATTTTGACTGATGGAAAGAACAACTCTGGATATTGAAATAGGACGTGTTTAAAACCCTAACATGCAGTTGCCCCGCGGTGTGTTAGGCTATAGCTACAGGTAGGCTACTTGTGCTATGTGACTGTGTTTTGTTGTTGGTGTTTTGAACAGACTGTGACGATGAATATCCTTCGGGGACAATAAAGATTATTATTTTTATAGCCACCATGGCATTTGAGTTAACAACAACTGGACCCGAGAGTTGGCTCCACTGCTTTTCCGTCAGTAGCCAAAAAATACAAGCAGTGGTGGAAAAAGTAGTTTACTCAAATGCAGTGATGGAAACGAAGTAGCCTACTCAAATAGGCCTGCAGCAGGTTACTTAAGTTAAGTAACATTTTGAGGTAGGCTACTTTTACTTTACTGGAGTTTTATCCAGTTTCAATGGCCTACTTTTATATTATACCTTTAGTTCTACTCCACTACATCAGTGGTTCCCAAAGTGCGGTCTGGGGTCCCCTACGGGTCGTTGAGGCAGTTCCAGGGGGTCCCAGCTAAATGATAGTTGGGAACCAAGTGGACCCTTATGGGTCTTTTTATATTTGGGTCCCAGAGATAGATTCCGGTCAAACTGGGGGCCCTTGAAATGAAAATAGTTGAAAATCACTGCTCTACAAGTTCACGGCTGTGAGCTAAGCTTGTAGATCAGTTATTTTTGGCAAGTGACTCCTGGCCCTATGGGCTTCCCAAAGCCCTATTCAAAAATGTTGAAATTAGGAAACTTACAAGCTCACAACACATCGCATTGTGACACATGAGCTTGTAGATCTGCTATTTTAACAATATTTTAGCATCCTTTTTGTTTGTTTTTTTTCTCTGCAGAAGCCTATAAATGAGGCTTGATGGCAGGGGTCATGGCCATGCTGGCTTGTGGTGGACATACAAATGAGTGTACAATAATATAAGAAATGAAAGAGCTAGAACCTTTAATGATCTTTACAGGTCTGTAACTCTGAGTGCGCACAAATGGAACCAAATGGACACTACATGGTCCATTTGGTTCCATTTGTATACTCTCAGAGTTCTGGGGGTCCTTGAAAATAAAAGGTTTGAGAACCACTGTCCTAGTGAACTCATTATGCGTATATATTGTGTTCTAGTAAATCCTAGTGTCATATCATTGATATTATGAAGAAAGCCTACAGACTGACATTCAGTAATTGGGTCTTATGATCAAAATGACAACGTTATAAATAATGTAATATGTAAAAAACAAATCTTGAATGGGTGAGGCCAAGTCTTGCCACAGACACAGACCCGGGCTCTGCTTGATGGTTTTGTTATTGTTTCACCATGCAGGTCCCATGCAGTGGATGTTGTGATGTGAAGTTGGATACAGCTGTCTGTCACCACGTTTATGATCAGACATAAAGCAGAGATGTCTCCGTGGGCTGCTTGTTCACCAGAGAACCTCTGCGGTGGTGAGTGTCGTTTTCTCGGGCTTTTGTCTTGGTTTCCTGGTATCATTATCCCGTCAGCCTGAGTTGAGCCCCAACATGGTTCAGGGCAAGAAGCTTGTCTTGAGTAACTATATATTCAGAGACAAACAGTGGTGGAGTGGTGACGTACAATTTTGAGGAATTTTACTTTTGTGGAGTATTTCCAAATGTATTTCTAATTTTCAATACTTTTACATTACATCTCTGAGGAAAATATTGAGAGGCTGGACTTGAGTAAATATTTTCAGTGACAAACATCCAGTTCAGTTCCCTCTGTGATCAATCTTACTTTATAGTTTGCTCGAAGCATATTTGACCTCGCTTAAGGCCAGTTTGGGTTGAGCCTCAGGGAGTGGTTCAATAGGTCATTCTTCTGAGAAGTCTATAAAATTGTCCAAATTTCAGTACCCATATGTGGGTCTCATATATAGATATATAGATAGATTATTTTTCTTCTCCAAAATAATGTAATAAATCAATTCTGTAAGTTAGAACACACTTTATTTTCACTACTTTCTACATGGGGAGACATCAAATTTAATCTCGAGGTAAAAAGTTTGGGAACCAGTGCCTAAAGTAAACTACTAAAATACTATAAAATTCATATCATTATTAAGGATTTTCCAGTGTGAAAAGTAAGTAATTACATACAATAACAATGACGTAAAATATTGAGGTGCTATTACTTAACTTGAGTATTTTCTCTTTTTATTTTTTAAATACTATACTCCACTACATCTCAGCACATTTCGTGAATTGAGATTGATCCTTTGACGAGGTTCCAAGCCAGCCACCTTTCTTAGAAAACCCACAACGACCTCCTGGCCGTGGCTCATTTTTAAAACCCTCTCGTCTTCAAACCTCAAATCCCACAACGACTGCTATATAGCTTCAAATTCTCCACATTCACACTGGCAATTAATGAAACGCTGGTGGCCTAACTCCTAGATTCTTTTGCCAGGGAATTTTGTTGCTGAAATAAACTGCTGGAACCTTACTTTCATTAGCCGCTGCTCAGAGCTTTGGCATGGGTGCTCGCAGCTCGCCTCAGGTCACCCCGGGACATCCCAGAATAGCAAAAACAGCCCCCTTCAAGAGCCGAAGCAAGGCCATAAGCTCCAGCCAAAAAACCCATTGGTACACTATGCTACTACTAGCCTGGGAACTTCTACATCAGAGGTTCCCAAACCTTTTTCAGCACCAGAACCAAAAGAGAAATTTGGTGTCTCCCCAGGACAAAAGAAAACCCATTATGAACTAATGACTTAAGTCCTGTTTGAAAAGTTGTGAAAACTGCAGATCTACAAGCTCACAACACGTTTGGAAATATTAGCTAGAAACGGAATATTTAAAAAATGTTTTTTAATTCAGATTTATAAATTAAATAAATCAGAATAAACTATACACTTGCGACTCGAATATGGTTCTCACTGCTATACATTACAAATCATAGTTTTATATCTTTCATTAGTTTTCATTTTTATTTTGTTTTTGATCAATTCAGTTTGTTTTCAGTTAGTTTCCAGAGTGGGTCTGCTCACTTCAGCAATCATTGCTATTTAATAGAGTGTGTTCAGTAACGGATCTGTCTGAAAATAGATTTTCAGGAGAGACGAGAGAGAACATAATGGATACAGATAAACAAGTGCAATTTGAAGTAATGAAACAAGACAAAATGGAACTGGAATTAGTATTGCAATACAAACACAGCACTTTGTTAAGGCATTTGACTCACATTAATGTAGACTCATCCCTCTCATAAACATTAATGCCTCCTCATGCTTGCCTGACAAATCTTCTCACTTTTATTTTACTACAAAAAAACATTTGTGCCGGTTCGTATAGATTTTGTTAACTACAATGTGCATACGAAAGTGCACACAAACATACTCACTCCAGGCACTTACAGGGTCGTCAGGTGTGTGCACAGTCCTGTATATATATATATATACTAGAATTTCGTGCGCGCTTCGCGCGCACTCATCCCAGAGCTACTTCGCCACGCACTATGGGAAGAAAGAAATGGCGGGAGTTGACTCCACATGTAGTAACGGATGGGTTATTGGAAATGTACCATTGTTTTGTCGTGAATATTTCCACAGCCTAATTACTAAAGGATTGTGACTGTGGGACAGACATACAGTCTGACATACAATAGGCTACACGTGTGCACAGTGAAGAAACAATGACCTATATGCCCAGATTTCTTAAATTAACATAGTTGGATTTGAACAGAAAGACAATGCCATAAATCAGTCAAAGTAAGTGACAGACTCAACAGTAGCACACAGCATGCAAGGCAGCGATGCATGCATGCAAACATGTTTGTCCAGCTGAGATTTAGTGTCTCCATCTCTCTGTGGAAGAGGTTGCACATGACCTGTACGGCCACACTGAGGCGCTCCAACACAAACACAGACACAAAACAACACCACGCTGTTTGTCCAGTTGACCCAAATCAACACCAATACCTAGCCTGTTTGTCCAAAACACAGTATCTGCTGGCCACGTTTCTACTTCGCCACAACCTAATGTTAGTAACAAATGTAGGGGAGAGCCGCCAAGGTTGTAACGCTTCACGGTTGTAACATGGACGTTATATCTTGATTGGTCAACGCCACCATGACGCCATGGCGTCAGTATGTGTACAGCAACGTACTCTACGTGCCCAGGAAGTTTGAAGTGTTTACCTTCAAAATGCGTATAATTTTACACCTGGAGTATATGTGTGCTACAATTTTTGTCTTTGGTGTTGGTGAATAAAAATCCACATGGATGTGTTCATGCTTATGTTCTTCATTAGTTTCATCATGTTTAGACGGAATTCACGTTCATTCTGGTCTGTAAGCAACTGCAAAGAAAACTTGCAAAAGCGGGTCATTTGTAACATGTGTTACAAATGGTCCGCTTCCATTCAATGGGATATGTAATATTTACATATTTGACATATTGGCCAATATTATATGTTCTGAAATTGTATTGTATTGTGTAGTGTATTCGAAAAGTAGTTTAGGGTTGTATAACATTGTACAACTCAATCAATCAAACGTTTGTTTAATCAATGTATTGCCCCATTGAAAAAAAAGAAAAGGCCAAACTGGTACACCCGATACTATTTAATATTTCCCTTATGTTTGATATTTTCTTATCACATCCATGGTATGAAAACAATGCTAAGGAGTTGCTTCAATGAAATATAATTGCTTTAAGCTGAAAACGGGTTATTAGTTATTATGTGTAGTGTAGTGTAGTCAACATGTTAAGGCTCATACACACTGCCCGGTATTTGCTGCGATTATGCTTTCGGGGAGCATTGTTGGCGCTGGCCGACAAAAACCCCTGATCTGACGTTAAGTGGTGCCCAAATGGTAGATCACGATCTACAAAGGCTTTGCAGGTAGACCACATGACATGGCAGTAAAAATATATATAATTTTAATAAAAAAAACGATTTTTGCATCTTCCGCTTTAGATGAACTGAAATGACTTGAGTGATTGACATCAAAAAGGGCCTGTCAGCTCAAACACACAATGCAATACTTGTTGTTGCTTACAATCATCAGTAGCAAAGTCAAATACCAACAAAAATAAAAGCCTACGATTTGCATTGTCCCCCCTCTATTTCCCATTCCATGTGCGTTTGTCTTATATGTAGCCTATATGAAAGGCCCCTCAATTACATTTTGTCACTATTTGCAGCAATGGGATGATAGTTTTATTTGGTGGGTATGTTGAGCTGGTCGTTTTGAAAGTAGCTCTCAAGTCCATAAAACAAACTAACATAGGCTACTTCTCTATAAGCAGAATCATGAATAGGCCTATTTAATTTATACAAAAGGAGAAGAGAGAGAGAGAGAGAGCAATGTGTTTGTGTCTCAAACTTTGTCTAATATTGTTTTAGAGCAGTGGTTCTCAAACATTGTCATGGCAAGAGCAAAGGACCCCCAATATTTTTTCAATGTACAAAAATAATCCCAAAATTGCGCATCTATAAATTCTAAGCATGTGAGCCGGGACTGTGTGTGTGTGTGTGTGTGTATATACATTCCGTCTGTAATTCCCTGTAGGCTTCACGTGAATAATGTTGTGTGCGCGCGTGCGGAGAAATAGTTATTTAATGAATCGCATGTTGGTGTGTGTGTGTGTGGGGGGGGGGCCTTACAGGCGTGCATGTGCGTGTGTGTGCGTGCAGGCGTATGTATACATTAGGGCTGTCACGATTCGCCTAGTCCACGATTCAATTCAATTTTGGATTTGCAGCTCACGATTCGATTCGATGTTCGATTCGCTATCACGATTCGCCTAGTCCACGATTCAATTCAATGTTCGATTTGAAGCTCACGATTTGCTTCGATGTTTGATTAAATTTTTTCAATCTATTTTTTTAAAACCTTCTTTTTCAGCATTGAGGGCTATATTCATTATAATTTAGGCCAATATCTTGGTTTGTAAAGAAAAACACTTGTTTCCCAATAAGTCACATTTATTTGCTATAAATAACAAATCAGAATGAGAATAAGAAAAGGTTTAACACCTTTGGGTTTTATGCCCTAACATTTTTTAAATGTTTCTTTAAGATGAGATGACTTGTAACATTCTTGTTAAGCTCTAAGTAAGTAAATGAAAGAAAAAAGAAGAAAAGACAAATAGTATATAGACCCATCTGTTGTTAGTTCAAGTATTAAATACTAATTTAAGTGTGTAATTTCACTTATACACTACCTGGTTATAAATAGCTGCAGTAGGCTACACCATTTTATGCAGTATTTTATACTATTTCTATTTAGTGTACATTTAGTGGATGTGGCTTACATCCGGTCTAAAGCCCACCCACTGTATGCGCTGATTTCCATACACAATCCGTATCCTCCCCTCACCGGATGTTGAATTAACAGTACTAACGGCCATATATTTGACGATCTTTTACACCAAACGATTTTAACGGCCAACGTTTCACATGTATTATTAGTTGTATACATTTTAGGAGTGAAAACATGTGTGACCTGCATGGCATTTTGTAACGTGGTTCTGCTGTTCTGCAACTGTCATTAAATATTGAAAGCCAGCGTTTGCCACCACTGATAGTGGTCGCATGTCTGCAGCTATGCAGACCGCAACTCCGTGCGTTAATTGTTTTGCACGGGGCGAATTAGCTGAGAGCTTTTCTCTATAAGAATATAGTTGGCTGTGTTGTTGTCTTTGTACCATCGTCGTTGGACAGATCGATTTCTTTGTGATGTCTGCTAAGATGCTGGCCAACTCCTCTCTGTGTGTGTGTGTGTGTGTGTGTGTGTGTGACTGAGTGTGTGTGTGTGTGTGGCACTGCTCCGATACAGTTGGATTTTCGTCTCTTTTTTTTCTCCATGCATTCGCATGGGCGGAATGGCCCGGCCGCTCGCGGAAGTAAATTGGCTGTGTGGCGAAAATAGGCAAAGTGATCGGTGTAAGGGTGATATTTTGGCCCAATCCGATTATTGACAAAGAACAATGTTGATGTAACTAAGGGAATCGTCGAGTCATTTTTTTTGTAAATAAAGAGATTTAGATGGAATAAGCGAAATAGCGATCGTATAATCTCTCCTGTTCCTTCTGTCTCTCATCAATGTCCTGCGCGAGATCAGATTCTGTGCTGCGCGAGATGACATTGTCAAGCTAGTGTGGGGGCGGGGCTGGTAAGAGAGGCCAGTGTTGCCAGGTTTGCGAATTGTAAGCGAGTTGCAGTGTATGCAAGTAGCGTGGTTAAATTCCTTGTGTTGTGGCAACAGCGTAGGGCGCAGCAAATACGACATTGAGGGGTAGAAACCATCCCGGGCGCGTGGTTCATGTAACATGTGTGTCACTGTGAAAGACTGGCCCCATTAAGTGAACGTAGTTGGCGTAGTAGACGCCAACATGACGATTTTGGTAGACGCCAACATGACGATTGTGACGTAGGCTGTTGACGTTGAGCAATAACAGCGTGTTTCATAAAAGTATTATTTGCAGAGTAAATAAGACACTTGAAGGGCTAAAAAATAGGCTATGTCAGTTCGGGGAGCGTGGCGAATTTATTTTGCATATAGAGATGTGTGGTGAAAGTGTGGTTCGGTCGGAGATAGAGCATGAAGAATGAGTATGGGTACACCTTTTCACTTGTATATATAGATATAGTCTTAACACAGTGGACGTTATGTCGCACGTCGCATGAAGCGGCATTGACTATTCATGGTGAAAACGCCGTCCCCTGTCCCTCATGTTCCGTCAAGCATTTGAGGAGGCTTGCCGTTACCTAGCAACCCTCCCTGAAGTCCCACTCAGGGCTAATCCCACCTGGCTGGCCTGTGTCTGCCTGGCTGTGTCTGCGTGAAGCCTCCCTGACACATCACCTTGGATCACCAGCCAGTCTTTTGTCCGAGGAGAAGAGCGCAGCATCAAAGCGGTAGCACATCAGTAGACACAGGCAGGCCGTGGGGCTTTTCTGCAGGTGTCTAATCCAGTGGTTCTAAACCATGTTGAATGTCAAGAACCCCTGGAATTATGTCTTTGGGTCGCGCCCCCCCCCTCCCCCCTGTGCCAGAGAGACCACCATAGAGAAGATTTGTCAACATTTTCGAAGATTATATAGTCACTCTGCTAATAAATAATAATTCTTCAATCAAACTCTACGAGCTCACAACAACAGCTTGTAGATCGGCTCGGCTATTTTTTGAATTGCCAAAAGAATATAATGAGAACAAGGTTTAAGTGTTTAAACTGTTACTCATTTTTACAGAGTAAAAGCGGCCATATCTTCCCGGAACCCCGAGCTTCTATTTTTAAAGAAATCCCGGCGCTGATTGTGTTAACGGCATTAAACCGGTTTTCGCTATTTTGGGCATAATAAGTGAAACATTTCAAAATAAACTTCCCAATAGCAGGTCTAAATCATCTGAATGTACATGTTTATATCCCCCAAAAATCATTCCAGAAGGAGATTTTCAGTACCATTGCCCTAATTTAGTATTCCATGCATAGCCATGAATTATGCATGAATTTGATCCTCCAGAATTTAGGTGTAATCCAAGAGAATGCACAATATGTGCCATGACCAAAGCGGGAGAGTCTTTTCCTGGTGTTTCGCCCAGGTGGACAGGGTTTTGAGATTAGGATAATTAGGCATACATTCTGTGAGGTTAGGGTTAAGGTTAGGGCTAGGCGTAGTTTTTGTGACTCAGATTAGGGTTAAAGTTAGATTTAGGAATTGTTTTTGTGGAGTAAAATATTAGGGTTTAGGTCTATGAGCAATCTGGGCGACAACAATGAAAGTCCAGAGTCCCGACAAAAACATCAAGCCAGTGACTTCCTTGTTGACTGGATGCTGTTGGTTATGGGGAGCACTTGTTTTGTTTCACTTAACGTCCCTGCATTCATTTAGTGAGGCTCTGATTGGAGGTTGATGTGTGATGTCGCACCTTGTCTGAGTTGTGTGCCCTGTGTCAAACCTGCAGTAAGTGCTTGTATATATTAATGCGTTGGATACATGTAGAGCACAAGAAACTATACCAGGATTTTTCTACAGTTTTGAGGTCAGATATAGAGTTGCTGGTCGGCTCCATATGCTGATCTAGGTGATGATCCAGTCTTCTCCATGTATGGCTATCCAGACGGCCATATATGGAGTGTTGACCATATATGGAGCGTCGACCAAGTGTGAGGTGTCACGAGGCGTGAGGGGCTGACAACCATATATGGATATACCTGACTGACGGACGGATGGTTTTGCACGTTTTCATATTAATCTTCGACCTACAGTAGCAAAGTAAAATAAAAAAGCAATCGCCCATAAGGAGAGAATAAAAACAAATAGGCAATTATTACAAAGGGAACAGTTTTGTCCCCTTCATGTCCTGGTGCTTAAAGTGTCTGAGTGCTTTTAAAGATGCCTGCCTGTATGTAAGTGACGGTTTGTCTTCAGTGATTGTGGCTGCCCGCTGCCTCTCACGACTTCTCAGCCTCCAAAAGCTGTAGAGATAAAGCCGGAACAAACTGCGCCAGCCGAATGCAGTCCGATACGTGACAATAAACCACAAAGCACAGACCTATTATCTGTAATTGAGTTCTAGTGAGGCTACTAATGTGACCTTGATTTTGTCCCAGCATCGAAAGCCCGTCCATCTCACTTTTTGGCTGGTCCTTTTGTTTGTGTGCTTTGCTCCTTCCTCTCCAGTGATGATAGAAGAAGTACACACATTTATACCACAAAAGTAGAAACACTGGCATAAAAGTATACTTAAAGTATCAAAAGTAAAATTACTCAATGTGCAGAATGTCCTATTTCACAAGTTTTCAAAATGTATAAACGCATCTTTTGAGGATAGCAGATCTACAGTATAAGACAGTATACGCATCACGATGTGAGCCGTTGTGACCTTGTAGATCGGCAATTTTCAAATAGCTGAAATGGTTACTGTATGTTTTGTAATGAAAGTAACTAGTAACTATAGCTTTAAAATAATTTTAGTGGGGTGTGGGGTAAAAAAAAAAGTTTGCCTCTGAGATATACAGTAATACAGAATAGAAGTAAAACTATTGAAATTTTGAGATAGTCCATGAAGTTAAAATATCAAAAACTTTACTTGGGCCTCCTGTAAGTACAGTACTTGAGTAAATGTACTTAGCTACTTTCCAGCCCACCGCCTGCAGCCCTGAGACAATTTTGGTGGAGCTCATGAAACTCTCTGTCATCATGACACCACAGCGGGGAGTGTTCTCCGAAACCCGTCTTCTCAGAAATGATTTTGTTTATCTGGGCCACTCCAATACTGTAACCTAAAAGGAAAATTAATCTTTCCAAAAAGGAAAATGCAACCAGGCCAACCGGGGTGACGGCTCGCATGTTGTTGCTATTACCTTGGACAGATCAGACGAGCCTTTTTATGTCTGAATGCAGACAAGAACACTCGATGCCATAATCATAGTATGATTATGTCATTGAGTGTTCTTGTCTGCATCCATTGCAGCCATTCATCTCAACATGAATGCATTTATTTATTTATTTTCACCACACTTAAACCCTAGCGTCCTTATTCTGGGGGCAAACATTCGGCACCGTGTGAGCTTGTAGATCGACAGGAGGGGGCCTATTATAGAACCAATCATCTCAGCTGTTCAGCCACCAATCATCCCACCCAATTCCTCCTCCACCAATCATGCTCCTCTGCTACCCTATAAAAGGGCTGTGTTTGGATCAGTTCATGCTCTCTACCACCCACACCAGTTTGTTTCCTTCTGTGGCTAAACCCAGAGAAACCGCATTGTATTGTTCTCCTACTTTGTAAATTTGATTGTCTTGGGACAGGAAAGAGATGCCTCTATACACACTACTACAGCCATCACGTAGGCAGCACCTTGCACATTAGGTAAGGGGTGTTTGCCACGTATGTATTTTTTAACAATGTTTTGGTTAGTGTATTAACTTAGGTAGGCAGGCTTTTGTTTTACTTATATGAGTTAGTTGGTTAGTCTGTCTTTGTTTTCCCTAGCTGGCTGCTCCTTTTGTTATTTTGGCAACACCTGTGTCCTCTGGCAATGGCTTGAATAACTTTGTAAATGTTTGAGTAACTGTGAAATTAAGTTAAAAGTTAAAAGCGCCTCACACCTATTTTACTCTAAACTGTGTTGACCCCATTTATTTGCATCTCCAATACTCGGCATCCCACTAACCTTTGTTGCAAAGTGTGTGAGTGAGTGAGTGAGTGGGGGGGTTCGTAACACCAGTCAACTACACTAGAGGGAGTTCCACTGATTTCATTCCCCCTAGATTAGGCACAAACATGGGGATGTTTGTGCCCAATCATTCTATCATTATTAAGCCAAAATGTGGAACGCCCTCCCACCAGCCATCAAAATGTGACTCCACCCCCGCCTTTAAAACCGCCATAAAAGAGCACCTGTCTGCAATTTGCAACTGGACCTAGACAAGTCTTCTATAGCTTGCCAAAATAAATGACCCCCCACTGTTTTTCCGTAAATATACTTTTATTGCTCCTAGTATTGATTTCCTCCATAGGAAAACAAGTAAGGGGAAACAAGGCCCCAGGGCTCTTGTGTTATAATCCCTTTGCCATTATTGTATAACTGTACCGTTTGCAAAGTGTTAATCAATGAATCAAAAAAGGTTTATTTTAGGTATTTTATGCTTTATTTCAGATTGGTACAAGGGAACAGACGGGGAGGAAGGGGATTAGAACCGGAGGTCAGCTGCAGTAAGTTTAGTCTTGTTTTATATACTGTAGGAACAGGTAACGGAAAAACAAGATAAAATTGCAATCAATACTAATTAGAATAACATCACAAAAAATAATATTTATTAATTTGACAAGACTAGGCTGTAATTGAAACAATGCTCAATATGTGTGAATCCATCCATTCCTCCCTTATTGTGAGCTAGTCGATCTGCTATTTGCTGTGTATGTGACACCAGAGTACATGCGCATGCATACAATGAGTGTCAAATCGAGTGGCAAAGTGAGTTTAACATTGTTTAACATGTCTAATGCGATCAGATAGGACTTTTCTGTTCTGAGCTGTCAAGGCCAGAAAGTCATTTTTTGACACAGTATGTTCCCACATATAACTTCTGGGTATGATGATGATTTCACACGCCTACCTTCTATTGTATGTATGCGATTCTACAAATGCCTTCTAAGTCAGTAGACAGTACACACTTAAGGTAGAAGATTATTCAAACATGTTAACACATAGCAGATGTACATATTTATGAATATCGAATACAAAAATCTAAACTGACACAGATGCTCTCCCGGATTTAATTAGGGTTAAATGTCCTGACAGATGAAATGTGCCAGATGCTGCGCTTCAACAAATGCCTCCATTGTTTGGTTTTTTTTAACGACTGTAGTCAAACTTGAGTCGTCAAGTGCATGCTTCAAAACCTAATGGCGTGTCTTTCAGAGCAGCCTTATCTTCCATGCATCAATGTATCCGGCACAACGACACAGACCACCAAAATATACCTTACATCATGGCATCCATCCAAGCATTGACGAGTTTAAACTTGTATTGAATGCGTTTGTGTGCATACACACGCAGTATATACATATGGTACCCCTACCTGCCCCTGTTTACACATTTCCAACCGCACAACCCTTCCCGCTCACTTAGAACAGCTAACTCAGCAATGCCATTCCAGCCTTCCCTAAAACACCCTGGCCAATTCTCCACACGACCTATAGTCACATCCATGTGCAGAATGAAAACTCACCTTCAGACTCCACCTCAACCCCTATAGAGGGTATGCGTGCGACATCATCAAACCCGGAAGTTATGCAGGAACGCCTACTGAGTGGCAAAAAACTACTTTCTGGCCTTGACGGCCCATTCATCCGAACAGAAAAGTTGTATTTGATCGCATTCAAATCGCACTTTGTCACTCATTTTGCCATTCACTTTATGCATGTGCATACCCTCTATAGCGCACTCTCTCCGTGTATCGACTTTTGTCACCTTTTAAAATATGATAGTTTACCATGTTGGTGACTTGTTCACATGTTTTACATTTGCTTTGCTTGACCAGAAACAGTATTTAGATCAGTGTCTCAAACTGGGGTCCAGGGACCCCTGGCCGTCCTTGAAGGCATTCCTGGAGGTCCCCAACAAAGTCATAATGTGTTACCATTGAAATTAATAGACAAAAAGGTGTCTTTCCTTCAAGTTGTACTGCTTAATTCCCAAAGGTGTAAATTGCAGACTTACAAAGAAAAAAGGAATCCAAGGCACAAGAATCATATAGTTTATTGATGAGCAAGGCAATTAAAAAACAGGACCTACGCGTTTCGACCAAAATGTCTTCGGCAGGGTCTATCCGATAGACCCTGTTACTTATGAGACTTACACAACACTTACTGGTGCATAGGCTCACAGGCACACACAAACACACACACGTACTCAATAGCACTCACACGTAATGGCATGCGCACACACACGCACGCAAACACACGCACACCCCCCTGTTTGTTCAGCAGATGTGGTAAACAAATGTTTACCACATGTTTACATAGAACAATGTTTACAGAGAACAGTACGTTGTCTGAAAGGCTGGCTCAGCTGTGACAGATATTGACGTAATTTTACCTTTGCACCAATAACCGCATCATTGGGGTAATGGACGGATTTGCTGAGTGGTGCAATAACAACTTCCTGGACCTAAACCCCAGCAAAACTAAGGAGCTGCTGTTGGACTTTAGGCAGGGCCCGCCCACTCCACCTCTGGCCCTAGAGATAAATGGCCATGCAGGCAATAGAATGTGTCGAAGAGTACAAATACCCCGGCACCACCATCGACCATAAGCTCACATTCAAGACCAACGCGGAGAACATTCACTCGTGTCAATGTGTCAACAGAGGCTGTTCTTCCTCAGGAAGATGAGGAAGCTTCAGGTCCGACCATCGATCCTGCAGGCCTTCTACAAGTCCTTTGTAGAATCCATAATGACCTTCAACATCACATCATGGTTTGGTGTGATGCGTACCATCAACCAGAACCCTCTCGACAGGGTGGTTAGGATCAGCGGCAAGATCATTGGGAGGGACCAGGAGTCACTCAGCAGCATCCATAAAGAAGGCCTCTCAAATAGTTGAGGACAACACACCCTCCATAACCACTACGAACTAATGCCCTCAGGCCGGCGATACAGAGCATCAAAACTCACTAAAAGGGGCTCAGATAGCTTTGTGCCCACCTCCATCAGACTCTTGAACACCTAGGCTGAACCCCCCCCTCCTCGTTGGAATCCCTAACAAACAACCCCCCCTTTCCACCTGATGGACTATATAGTGAACGCATAGGTTGCATACAGTAAATATTTAGATTTTAATTATTAGTACTTATCGAACAGATTTGTAATATATTATGCTTTTAAGTAGTTTCTCTTAAAAAGTCGTTTTTATGATCTTTTATATAGTAACTGCGTTTGTGTGTACTGTGATTTCTGTTGTCTTTACCAGTGCACAAAAAATAAGTTTCCGAAAGGCAAGATAAAGTTCTTTGAAGTTGAAGTTTGCAGTGGTGGAGAAAGTACTCACAATTGTTACTTAAGTAAAAGTATCAATGCTGCAATCAATGAGAAAGGCTTTGTTGCAAGTAAAAATCTGGAAATCTAAATGTACTTTAGTGAAAGTACAAAATAGCCTGGCATGGCCAGACTAATATGACTGTGTAGATATTTGTCTGGAACTTAGGTGTGAAAGTTGTATTTGGAGGGGCGGTTACAAACGGATTGTAGCTACAAGCTCGCAGCAGTAATAAAAAAGGAATTAAGGGTTTCCACCTGACAGTAAAGATATATTATCTTATCTCCCTCCTGACCCCTCCCTCCCTCTCTCTCTCCATAGTCTCCATGTGTATACGTAACCATACTATAGAATTCCCTTTGAAGAATACATAAAACATCTCAGCGTGTTGTACTCCTCTATACCCTTACAGTGAAATCATCAATTTTACTCTGCGTACAAATGGAACCACATGGACCCTTACGGGCGATTTTGCTTCCATTTGTACGTACATTGCTCGGGATGATTTTACTGTGAAGGGTAAGGACTTAACAACACTGTGATTTGACTGTGTTTGTCACCTTTTTCTCTGGGAACATTCAGACGCACAGCTCCAGTATTGTGTTTGCCATTGTTCTGCATTAGGCTACTTTACAACAGTCATGAATTATTCATGGTGGGTCTTGCTAAACCAACATGCTTCACAAAGTACAAACACATTTACACTTTAACAAGAGACACATTCTGAAACGACGGTTCTCAAATATTTTCATGTCAAGGACTGAATATGTATTTGGGCCACGGACCCCCACCTGATATTTTGGACCAGGGACACCCGCTTGTATTGTTAAAATATCAGTACTATATACAGCATTAAAGTTGTTTTTTGAGTGGTGCAACCACTCCTACAACCAGCAATGTCCGTGTACACCTATGTATGTATGTATGTATGTATGTATGTATTTGGTTAAAATGGGTAGGGTTTAAAAAAAGGCAAGAGTTTGCTCTGGTGCACTGGCCTAAAAGTGGGTCCTTAAAAACTGCCAAAACTTCTGAAATGTATGCATGTAGATATGTATATGTATGTGTGTGTGTAGTATTTAAAAGGGGGGCTTTTTTGTAAAAAGCCCAGCCCACCATACCTTAATTTATTTAAAAATACTCTAAGATAGGGTTACCAGTGAAGGGCAAAATGCCTATTCACTGGGGACTATGCAAGTGCGTTCACCCCCCTGAGTCCAAGTTAGGCTAGACCGCATACCTAAACCATGGTCTGAAACTGTCCTATAAAACCCAATGGTAAAATGGATATAAAAATAGACATTAATAAAACAACCTAAAACCATAAAAGAGTAAAAGTTCACAGCAAGGCCTGGATACCATTTATTTATTATGCAGATAAGGGAAGAGGAAAGGGATAAAATTCAACTTCTTTCATTTAAGCCAGTGGGTGTTACAGTTTGTAATTTTTGAATCCATCTGTGCTCCATGAGTTTCCGCTGTCCCCTGGTCCATCGTTGTATGTATGTATGTATGTATGAGCACCAGTATGAGTACCAGTAGGGGCGCTGTAGAAACACAGAGCAGAGAGAGAGAGAGAGAGAAGGGGGGGGGGAGGGGAGTTTCACCACTCGGTTTTTTTGTCTGTTTTTAGTATACCATATTAACACATTTTGCTGAGGGGACCCTCTGGAATCCCTTCAAGGACCCCGGGGGGTCCCTACCCCACTTGGAGAACCACTGTTTTAAAAGATACTGTACATGTGCTACATAAAACAATATTCAAAACGGCACACTTACTGTAGTAGTAACTTCATTTAATATCGTTAACTAATGTTTAGCCACTATGCTGCTAGAAGCTTCTTGTTTTACCACTTAACGGTATAATCTTTGTCACTTTACTTTTGAACCACTAACTATTATTTTATGCTATATATTTTTTAAAGCAACATTTTTAACTAAAATCTTTGCTTATGGATTGACGTGAAACCACACACACACACACACACACACACACACACACACACACACACTTATTTCTGAGTGGTGCAACCACTCCAAGGAACAGCAATGTCCATGTTCACCTATGTGTTGGTTCACCGACACCTGTGTCCGCCTATGTATGTGACAATGAGCACCAGTATGACTATTCGTACCAGTAGGGGCGCTGTTGTGCCAGAAACGGAGAGAGAGATAGTGCTGCACTGTTGCCTGCTAATGAGAGAGAGAGAGAGAGAGAGAGAGAGAGGTTGCAACACTCAGCAGTGCACACGGGTGTGATTTTTTTTATTACTCGTACAGATTTTGTCCACACATTACACCAGTGCAACAGTGTACAATTATCTCTATAGTCATATTCCATCCCAATTGGCTAAGATTGGCTACCAAAGTTTACAGGAGTGGCCCATTTGCCCTGAAACATTACTGGCCCACAATAAGCTACCTGCCTGCTCTGATGAGCACATATCTCAGGGCGGCTGTGGCTCAGGAGGTAGAGCAGGTCATCCCACGATCCATGGGTCGGTGGTTCGAATCTGGGCTGAACCCTGCATTGCCTCCAGTGGTTGCCACCATTGGTGTGTGAATGTGGGAAGTGAGGACGCTGGCGTTGACTGTTCGCCGCTTCACCTCCCAATGTATGAATGAATGGACCATTGTAAGCGCTTTGAGTAGGCACAAATGATATTTGTGTGAGAAAAGAAACATCAGAAATTGGGAATAAACTAGAAAGTGCCCCTCGGGTTACAGGTCTCCACCAGGTCAGGTTATTGTGGCCTCCTGGTGGCGCTATAACAGGCCAATGTGAAAAACGTACTCTCTCCATGCCTTTGGCTGGTGGAGACAAATATAGCCATATTATACTTACCTTACCTATCCACTTCGTGCCTTGTGGCACATAAGGCCTTCACAGAGCGCTTCCACTTCTCACGGTCAGCTGCTGCCATCCTCACTTCAGTCCATGACCTCCATCCTGCCTCTTGTCTCTCCTTCTCCTTCTCAGCCATATTATGTCTGGCTATATTTTACTCTGAATTTCTGATGTTTGTTTTGAGGGGCGCTAGCCCCTCCTATGCCCAGCTTTCCGTGTTTGTGTAAACATTGAAGACAAAAGTGAAGACTCCTGTGCATGTGTTGTGGATCCCCTGTGCGTGCGTGCGTGCGTTTCTATTACAGAATTTGAGAATGGTTTGAATGGCTGTTATGCATACAAAGGGATGAACAGTACATAGTATGTCATGACAGAATAGTAGCTGGGAAGGAACATGTCAAAAATCATAAAGTGGACTGAGTGGACTTGGTGACTAGTTTTAGTGTGGTGTTAGGTATGGGTTAACTGCAGGCACCCGGGGAATGCCCATAACGTGGCCATAAGCCCATCACCTAACCTAACCGTACCTTTCATTTAGTTATTCTTTAACAGAAAATATGATATTGTTGGGCAACATAACTGTAACTTATCAGTAAGGTCAGAACAGGCATGCATGTCCTTAACATGCCGAGTTGGCAAAACAACGTGTCATTTACCCTGTGTCAGGGCAATGATCTGTAAACGCCCGCTGGCTGGTACTACAATACTATATTTTATTCATAATTAAAGTCACAGCAAGGTACAATGAGCTTGTAGATCGCCTATTCCTGTCGACAGACACCCGTCTGTCCTAAAGATCTCATTTAATAACGGAGTGGACAGTCTGTCATGTAGGACTGACTGCACTCATACACGCACGCACACAAAATGAGCAAAAACATCATCAATGAGGTATTTACAGATTGAATGCCGTTTGTTTGGTTTTATTTGTACTAAATCGTTTTGTCCTTGTTCAAGACTCTCTGACAGCCTCAGGGGGTGAAACTCTTTTATTTCATATGTACTTCAGACTAGACATTTGCACTTCCAAAACAGATATCATCTTTGCTTTAAGAGAGTTGAGCTTTGAACGCTCCTTTTTGTATAATTCAGAAAGCACTTTACTGTTTCCCCAGTGAATCCCACGCATGAGCTACCTTCACTGAATATCACACATGCACGCACACACGCAGGTGAAGTTGAATGCGGAAAAACACACAAGTAGGATATGCTCTCAAAGCATACAACTTATTGTCACTGTCGGCTAGAAACCTCTTATATACAAATCCGTGTGAAGTGAAAACCAAACCTGTGTTTCACTCGATGCAATGTAGTTCTTATTTTGTCACTCTTGCTAATACATTTAATTGATTAAATATTTATAAGACCTTAAACACTCACTGCACCAGCACTTAGCCTCTTCATATATATATATATATTTTTTAATCAATTTTTGTAGACTTTTCTGAGACTATGTCAATGAATTTCATTAGGCTTTAATGACAAATGTATTCTGTTGCTTGCGAGGTGCGGGGAGGTGTTTTAATGGCGATGGATCACTCAGAATAAAGAGAGCAGGTGTATAAGGAATATCCTGGTTTGTGATTTGCATTATATTGTCATGAATAGCACACCATAGTGTCTGTACCCTAGGGCATTCCCACAATACATAAATAAATGTACCGGGGTCTGCTAACCTACTTTTTAAAGAGGGGAAGAAGACAGAGACAAATGGAGGGGGAGGGGGGGGGGGGGGGGGGGGGAGAAAATGAGAGAGAGTTTGGTAGGACGGAATAACGGAATGGCCTGTCGGCACAACAGACCTTGGCTGTCGGAACACAGGGTCATCGGAATTGTGGGTGGACCCCAAGAATGTTTGGCCTTTCATCCTGCTCCAAGAGTACCGGAGTAAGAGTAGCCTACCTCTGATGCAAGATGACCGCTCCACATGCTGGTTGCTCAACATCGGTATCGGCAAATTCGGCATGTCTCAAAATCAAATAATCTGAATCGGATCGGGAGCAAAAAATGGGACATCTCTATCACAGAGTGTGATGCCTAATTTACTTCCCTAGGAATCATCTCCTCAGTTCCCTCTGTCTATTGCCAGTGTTTTTAAAGAGCAGACATCTTCATTGGAAATGACTTATTTTGATCTGCCATCACCAGAGATGACTGAAGTCATCGGAAGAAAGGAAAAGGCCAAGCTTTCTCAAGTTTCTAAATTAGTCTGAACAATTTCTGTGACTGTCTGTATGACAGGCTCCCCGGTTCCTCGGTAACCGCATAGACCTGCTCATGCCAGTGACCAGCCTTGAGTTGATACAGTACAGCAGCTAATTAGATACATCTGGGACACTTACATTATACTATAACTACAGTGAGTACACACTACCGCAGATGCTGAACCTCATGCCAAGTCTCACAGCAATGATGTCACCAGTGGGCCCTGGTTGGGCTTTGACATCACTCTCTTATACAAAAAGAATGTCAACTAATTGATTCACTGCAAACAGACCACTAGGGTGCGAGCCCAACTCATTTGCCATGTTCTTTGAAAACCTATACCCATACCACACTAGAAATCTAAAACTAGTCACCAAGTCCAGAGACTTTATGATTTTTTACATGTTCCTTCCCAGCTACTATTCTGTCATGACATGCTATGTACATCCCTTTGTATGCATAATTCAAATCATTCTCGAATTCTGTTAGAAACACACGCACAGGGGATCCACTGGAGATGAATACATAGAACATGTTCCTACCACCTCAGGGTTGTAATGTCACACACGGATGGCACAGAATACAAATCAACCTCTCCCTATAGCGTAGCATCCATTATTCCACCTCTTTCCTATACTGCATTGGGAGAAAAGGTCTGCAAATTGAAAATCTAATGTAAACCTCCCTTTGGTTCAATATATCACCCTCATTACATTACCCCCTCTGCAAAATATTGATATTAGATTGATGTGAGTTGTGTGGAGACTATAGGATGTCTTCTGGGATTTGGGATATCGTGATGTGCCTTACATAAGTGTCCTCTTTTCCTGGTCTTATACTTCAAGCTCACAATGCATTCTTTTTCATTTTTTTCTGTAAAGTTTTTAAAGTTCACCGTCAACACACATTGGTTGGGCTTATCACCTAACCCAGCTCGATCGATCCTAATCTCCCAAATTGAAATTGGATCGGTTGCGTAAGCGAGAAATCTTTGGGCTTAACCTATCCCCTAAACCAGCTTGATCGATCCTAATCCCCCAAATTGAAATTGGACCGATTGCGTAACCGAGACATCTGGATATGCCACACACCTGCATCTGCTCAGATCAAGTCACTTTGTTATGTTTAGTTAATATTGAGCTCCCAGCTTTCTGGGAAACCCCAATGAAACATCTTTCTCTAGTTTGACCACTTAAAGCATGCATACTTCGGTCACTGGTCACCATTTTCCTAACCTGAAAGAGCCCTATGCTGGACATAGGGGTGGAACAAACTAGCGCTGGAAATCGACACCGACTTCCTATTGGTTCACCAACCTACTGTATGAGCCCGCCTCCCCTTCTCCCCCTCCCCTCCCCAGTAGAGCGCAGTGGAGAACACTGACGTTACATATTTGGAGCTACGCCCCTCTGCACTGTTATTGGTTTAATGAAATACACGGTCCACTCCTATAATATAGGAGTGGACCGTGCAGAGGGGCCTATAGGCCTTTTATCCCTCAGGCTGCCTTTCCCCATCTACATCAACATAGTCCATCTACATAAGCTCACAAACCGTTGAGCTTGTAGTTTGGCTGAGCTTGTAGTTTGGCTATTTTCAGTGAATATTTGTCTCCGAATAGAAACCTCTAAAGGTCCTTTCAAACGGGCAGCGATTAACAAGCCTAGTAATACATTTTCAATGAGACCTGCGTTTTCTTTCTGTAGGCGCGGAGAAGTCGAGGGGTGACAACGCAAGCATATTTACGTGGGCGCGGTCCCGCGCGTGCTCGTTTCCGTACACACCCCCCCCCCCCCGCGACTGATCAGACGTGGATTCTGTTGAGCTTTTTTGATGTGCTTGCGTTGTCGCGCCCCTCATGAGCAGACCTGGAGCAGACCTGTCATTGGTCCAGGCGAAAACGTCTGCGTTAATCGATGCCCGTCTGAAAGTACCGTAGGCTATAAGCTTTGCATTACATTAGCATTGGTTCTCAACAGCTGGCCTGGGGCCCCCAGCCGCCCCACCAGGTGGTCCAAATGGTCCCGTACAGGCCTGTAACTCCCAACTTCCAAGATTGTACAAATGGAACCAAATGGTCCCTTATAGGTCCATTCGGTTCCATTTGTACACTCAGAGTTAAAATCTATAACAGAGAATCTATAACCCCCACCTTGTTTGTTTGCAGTCATGTGGTCTGAACAATATCACACTTTCCTTCTACTGTTTTGTTTAAATCCATTGATGTCTGTTGTTCTCCGGAGGGGATGTGTTGCTCTGCTCCCTGGGGTTCCTTACATCATCCTTATCGCTTTTTGATGTTCTCCTCTGTGTTGGCATAGATATTCTGTGCTGTGAAACAAGGACCTTTCCTCTCATTAGCAGGCAGCAGGCACATCACTATCCCTCCCTGTTTCTGGTGCCCCCTACTGGTACTGATAAGTCACATACTCGTGCTCATGACAGATACATAGATACGCACAGGCTACATAGATACGCACAGACATTGCTGGTTGTAGGAGTGGTTGCACCACTCAAAAAACACCAACAGTTTGAACATGGGCATAAGAGGTTTCTGCCCGACAGCGACTATATATCATTTAGACACATTTAGAAACCGTGCTGAACGAGCTGCCACGCCGTGTCTGCTCCATTTGAACCGGGTCTGAGTGTCTGGCCCCTCCTGCTGCGTCGCTGATAGGCTGCTCAGTGTCTGGCCCCTCCCGCTGCGTCCCTGATAGGGCGTGGGCACATTGTCGCGTCAAGTGGCGGCAAGAAAGCGCCTAGTCCAGGCGTCTCTTCTGGGTTTTTAAACAGCTGGTGGATGGAAATGACACTAGTGCACTGCTGCAACTTGACGCGTTGGCAAAGCGTTTCTGGTGTCAAGTTGCAGCCGCGCGCAAGCGTCATTTCCATCCACAAGCTGTTTAAAAACCTGGAAGAGAAGCCTGCTGTAGGAGTTTCTGGATGCGACAATGTGTTTGCGCCCACAGTCTGCTCAGAGTCTGGCCCCTCCCGCTGCGTCCCTGATAGGCTGCTGGATGCTCACACGTCTGGTAGCTGCGGAGAGACGATGAGACGGCCTCTGAGTCACACTGGGTGTTTATTCCGCCGTTGCCATGGATACACTCCTCTGTCTCTCTCTTGCTGTTATGCAATGAGGACGTTTTTTTTTGTAATTCATCCGTAATGAACATGGAAGAGGAGAGAGAGGTTGGATTCGTTGCGGACGGGAGGTAGACTTGAGAGGGGGAGAGATGGAGAGGAAGAACTGTAGAGCGAGAGGGATAGAGAGGGAGAGAGAGAGCTCAAGAAAGACAGGGAGATGGAAGAAATATACTGTATGGGGAGGGAGAGTCAGAGAGAGAGAGAGAGAGAGAGGTACAGAGGTGGTTAGGTATGGTGTGAACAGCCTTGAGGTCTATGCGTTTGCTTTTATGTAAGCATCTTTACACCGCATCCACGTACTGGACAATACAGATTAGTGTGGGTGGTGTTGAGCTCTGGCTGTTGTTTCTAGAGTTCACACACAATGTGATGTCACGAAGCTGTGTTTGATATCATTGGCCAAGACACACACACACACACACACGTACACTCATATGCACACACAACACGACGAATCATTCGAGCATCACGACTCTGGAGAGATACACGATTCATCGGTTTGATGTTGTCACAGTCTCACAGATCTCATCAGCAGATTTGAAATCATACATCAGACCATGTATATTGACAAGATATACGGTATAGATTGAAACATTGTTTCATTTTTGCGTGTGATTACAATGCTATTTTGTCCAGTCTGTTAGGTAGAGTAGGTTAATACAATAGGCCTACAAACTACAGTATACACACACACACACACACACACACACACACACACACACACACACACACAATTTTGAAGGGAAATTTTGCACGCACATTGCTTATAGGCAGAGTAATAAATCCCACCCTTTCACATTGCCTGTTATAGCGCCACCAGCAGGTGGACTTTTGCTAAATACATTTTTGGAACAAAATCATGAATTTGAATGTCGAATTGCCATCAAAGGTGCACCAATATGATCCAACGCCGTGATTCCGGCAGGACCCGCCCCTCGGGACCATGCAGGCTAAAGTGGGCAAAGTGAACTATGATACTTGTATGATAGGGTAAGTGTGTCAAATCACACTTTTTGTATGAGATTTTAAACATATTTTAAATATCATATATTGTAATATCACTTATTTGCAGATGAAAATAAAGCTTTTCTGTATAGTTACTGCACTTTGGGCTGTGTAGGGCAGCATAATGTAGGCATAACCTAACATTACCTTTCACTCTGTTAGTCTTTAACAGATAATATAATATTGTTGGGCAACATACTGTAACTTATCAGTAAGGTCAGAACAGACATGCATGTCCTTAACATGCACAGTTTGTAAAACAACGTGTCATTTACCTTGGGTCAGGGCACCGCTCTGTCAACACACGCTGGTACATTTACTACAAGACTGAAGTGCTGTAGCTGATGATTATATTGCTGGGCAGAAACCAGCTATCTCCATTTTTCTCGTTTTTATTATTTATTGTATCGGTGATATTGAACACCCTTTTTGTTCGTGTGTGGGTTTTACAAATGTTAACCAATGAAAAGTATTTAAACGCGCTCCTGACTACACCTCTTATCTCCGTTGGATCCTAAAAACTGTCGATCAAACCACCCAACTCCAACTTTGAAGATACATTTATTTTCCCACCATTGATTAGAATGACGAAGTCAGACGGAAAACACATTACGGTTAGGAATAAGGTTAACCGTTTAATCACAGTTTACTTAGGCTATGTTTAGGAATACCAGGCTGTACGCCCGGGGTGACTATGTTTTGAGGTGAGCGTTCTAGTATCCGGTGTAACGGGTCTAAATAGGTTGAAAAGCCTTTAGATAGGAGTACGTTTTGAGATGTAATTTAAGACGTGCGATTCATCAAGCCTGAGCTCCTCGGGCAGGTCATAACGGAGACGAGCAGGAACCCTGACGGCAAAGACGTGCTCACCCTTTGTCTTCAGCTTCCTCTCAGGAACGCTAAGGACCTCGTTCTGCACACACAGGCTCGTATAAAGGGGTTAATCCATAGACCTAAATGTCTTCTAAATCTAAAACTACTTTCTGAAAAACCTGTCTAACCTATTCTATATCAGTGGTGCTCAACACCAAAACATTTGGGGTCGAGGACCCCCAAAATAATATGTTTTTGCCCCCCCCCCCCCCCCCATCTCAAAATATTTTGTTCCAAAGACCTCCAGAAGCAAACATTTGAGTTCAAATTTCACAATTTTCAAAAATAGCTTTGTGCTATACATGAGCTTGTATATCAGCAATTTTTGAATAGCCAAAGTATATAATGATACAGATGCTTTCACGGTTTTAGTGGGTTAATAAAAACTCTTTAATCTAATTAAGGGGACAGCTAGGCCAAGACGTGCTATGAAAATAATTAGAAATCAATCCTAAAACGAACAGGCATCCAGCTAATCAACACTTCTCCTCTTCAATCTTCCTCAGTGAGCAGGAGTCAAGTCTGACTGATACCTGGTTGGTTGCATGCCGCGCCGCGCAACTAAAGTATAAATCACCCTTTAGAGGTGTCAGTGATGTGGGGAAGAATTTGACGGCTGACCTTTTCGCCAGATTATTTATAATAATTAAAAATAGAAAAAATATCTTATTTTAAAGTCCACCGACCGGGAATAATGCTCTTCTTTTGGTGTACACCGACTGTGTGTGTGTGTGTGTGTGTGTGTGTGTGTGTGTGTGTGTGTGTGTGTGTGTGTAGAAGGGGAGACGAAGCCAACTCTATGGACGGAGCAGAGGGGAGGTGTTTGTTTAGAGACAGATAGTTTAGAGCTATATATCTCGTGTTGTGTTTAATAGTATAGACTTTTATAGACTCCTCACTCAAATGTGCACTTTCAGTTTGGGCAACCCGAAAGCAAACTCCATGTTATGACATCATATGGCCTCAGCTGCCTGAATCAGTGATGGCACATTTATCTGCATAAGCATATTGATAACCATGACATGATGATTGTCTACTACTGTATCAGAGACTGACTGTATGAGTGTATGTGCAATTTGATATGAGATGCATGCGTGTTCCTGCTCATTCTGTTCTTATCACGGTTTCCATAATCTACTAGGGACGTCATAGATCCACTGTTCTTACTGTATATATGACTCTGTGTGTGTAATACACTTTAGAATGTTGTAATACTGTGCTGTGTTGGCATATGTTCTTACTGCCTGCGGCTCAATGGATCCTCACCCACTAGCCCAAGGTTAGATGGAGACTTCTGGAGGTCTACTTATAGATGGTCACCTCAAAACCACAACACTCCACATGCCCCAAAAATGTTACCTGCCGTGCCATAGTGTCAACCCCTTACCCCTGTGTCGGATCGGTGGTTAGAGCAGCTGATTGGGAACGGTGAGGTTCCCAGTTCGATCCCATTAAGTTTGTATTTTTTTTAAAAAACAATATATATATATTTTTATTTCTAAGACGTGTACAGACATTTATGACGAGCCTTTCATAACCGCCAGCTCACTGATATGAATTGCTTAATGGTTATTTATTCATGTGTATATGTGAATGAATGGTGTTGTTTGACCTGCAAGGGGAAGCTTTTAATATTGTTTGTGCATTTGTTCATGAAGTGCTAATGGTTTATTTCACCAACCACAACCACTCACATAAGTATCACAAATAATGTCAATAAATAAAGCCGATCTGCAGCCCGTGAGCTTGTAGATGAGCTATTTTTGATATAACATATAAATTATGGAGATTATTTTACAATATAGGCTACATCAACATACATGTCTATTGCATCATACCAATGACTATACATCCATATCTTGTGTTTATTTAATCAACCTCCTTTCTGGGGGAGTTTGCTCATATCTCGGTCAAAGTTTAGAACATGTTTATGGATGGCATAAATAGGCTACTATACTGGTGTAGTGTAGATGTGTATACTGTATATATCTAAGATAGTCAGCACGCAGCCACCGCTCCTCCGGAGCACTGTGGGCGACATGGATAACATAACCGATATGTGGACACTCGAAACTTTGATGCCGGCTACAAACTTGTGCGCGTAACCGTAATCCGTTCTCGTGTGGTGGGGGTCTTAGTGTCGAAGTGTCCTTGAGCAAGACACTGAACCCCTAACTGCTGCCAATGTGCACATTGGTGCCTTGCATGGTTTCCTACGCCATCTGTGTGTGAATGGGGGAATGTAAAGCGCCTTGGATAATGCACCATTTACATTGATATGTATTGTTTATTAATATATGAAAAGAGAAGGAAACCCGCACACTCGTTTGCTCCAAACAATAACTTTTATTGACGACGTTTCGAGCCAAGGCTCTTCATCTGGTCAAACTCATCTGAGTTTGACCAGATGAAGAGCCTTGGCTCGAAACGTCGTCAATAAAAGTTATTGTTTGGAGCAAACGAGTGTGCGGGTTTCCTTCTCTTTTCATATGTTACTTTTTGAACCCAGCACCTCCTTGAAGTGATGTGCGTATTTTTCTATAGTTTCTGTATTGTTTATTAATATGCATTGCACCGTCTAAAATAAACAAGTAAAGTAAAGGTAGCCATGAAGGTTTGAAGCTAACATCCGTCCTTTAAAATGTTATGGATTTCACCTTTACTTACAGTAGTTTGTTCTGTCTTGTTCAGGGTCACTGCGACACATGGAAAGGATGAGCTGAGGGTTGAACCAGCAACCAGACCTCTCTACCCACTCTGCTATGGCTGCCAGTACAGGTATGAGATTACAGTGTATTGTACTGTGTACATCAACCCAAGTACTTCAGTCTGGAGTGGCCCTAATGTGGTGTGAACAATGAATATTCAACGATACATGCACATCGCAACGCGATTTTCTGAAATAATCTCTGCATGTGCAGAACCACACTCCTGAAAACACATTCACGCACACTGGCTAAAAACATGTTATTTTGCCTTCTCTGAACGCTAAGGACATGCATGTCTGTTCTAACATTACTGATAAGGTACAGTATGTTGCACAATATTTCATTTTCTGTTAAAGACTAACTAAGTAGACTACGAGTGAAAGGTACGATTAGGTTATGTCCACATTATGGGTATAACAGTCAACACAGAGATACCGGTAACATCAATTATGAAATTCAAACGGAACAACAGAAATTGAAAGAAATATATAACAGCCCGACACATTTGTACGTGGTTCTATCTCCACATTTAACATTACCGGTAATAATAATGAAAGCTGTTCCGAAATGTTTTTCCTCTAGGTGATGAGAAATATGCGCCAATAAGCTTCACACAGCGATTTTTAATTTAATTATTTAAAGCCTGCAGAGAATAAAAGGGAACAGCAGGAAAACATTGTTAGAAACTCATACTTTTGACCCACTTAAGCCATCAGTCAAGTCTCATAGTTAACTTGCCCATAACCACTTATACCCTACATACTCTGTTTTTTTGTTTTTTTACATACTTTATTTAGATTTTTTTGTCAAATACAAGACAACACTACAATGCAAAACATCAAATGACACAAAAATACTTAACACTACATACGAGAGAGAGAGAGAGAGAGAGAGAGAGAGAGACACACACACACACACACACACACACACACACAGACACATCTGTGTGATCGATGACCATCAGAAAGCAGGGATAGTTCATGAGTCCAATCGTGACAGATGCACGGTTGCACCATAGCAACCACATATACAGAACATATACTATTCCTACATATACATATACTACTATTGTCCAGCACTGCATGGAATGGCATCCACATTTTTGGGAAAGTAGCTTGTGTATTCTGTCCATCATGACGGATTTGTTCCAGCTTAGCACATGGAGAAGTTGGAGACTTCCAGTTTATCGGTATACATTCTTTTGGCAGCAACCATAGTCCATACCTGCTTTAAACATCTGTTTTTGGTTAGAAGTAACTGTCTCATCAGAGCAACCAAATGTTGTTAAACAGCAATCTGGCTGAATAGCTCTATCCAGTTGTCTGGAGAAGCAATTAAATATATTTACCCAGAAATTGTTTATTACTGTACAGTGGACAGTGCCAGAAATGATGTGACGGAGAGAGAATTCTCTGCAATACCACATCTATCACACAGACTACTTTATTGTCCTGCGTTCCACTGGGCCCTGTATATAGGGCTGGAGTGGTTAATGTATGTTTTGTAATAATCAAAGTAACTACGGTAGTAACTAAAGTTCTCATTTCGCAGTGGAGTAAAAGTACAATATTTTCCTCTGAGATGTAGTTGGGTAGAAGTAAAAGTATTGAAAATTGCAATTACTGAAGAAAGTAAAAAATACCTCAAAATTGTACTTAAGTAGGCTACGTAGTAGCAGTAGTAGGGGCGGCGGTGGAGTGGCCAGATGGTAACCACAAGGTTGACAGTTAGAACCCGGGCTCACCCCTGAGTTAGTTAATTGCTCCTGATGTGCTGGTTGTAAAGCGCCTTGGATAAATGGTACCTTTTACCATTTTTATTTACCATTTAGCCTAAAAACGAAATTAGACGTTTGCCAGGGACCCGCAAACTACAGTGAAAAATAGCAGATCTACAAGCTCGCTCACAACACGTCGCTTCGAGCCGCGTTGTTCTTCATGAAATTATTGAACAAAAATGGAAAATGTTTTTTTTTTTTTTTTTTAAAGGTTTAGAAATATTAATTAACTAAAAAACTAAATGTGGGAATTAAACGACATAAATAAAGGGACCCATAAAAAATGTGACCGCGACACCACAAATGTGTCCCGACCCGGTGTTATATATCGGGTCTTCGGTCAGGCTTTGGTCGGGCTCTGCTAAATAATACCATAAATAATGTACGACTGGGAAAGGCAGGGCCGGGGGGATTAGTGTGAGGTCACTCACCATGTGGATCAAACTGACTATTCCGCCAATTAATCCTCTATCATGCACAAGTACATGTAATCTTTCAAGGAAGTCCATGAACTCACTGACCCAGTTAGAGAGAGAGAGAGAGAGAGAGAGAGAGAGAGAGAGCGCGAGCGGACTGACTGGCTGGCTCCTGTATGGCTGGGGAAGAAGCAGGCCTGCTGCATCCCTTCATGAAACATTCAACATGATGACAATCCTGAAATAACAACGCATATTTATTACAAATCCTCTAATCATACAGTTTGGCATCTCTCTCTGCCGTAGATTTGTGTTTTCCGACTGGTAGTCCGTTGAGAGGGAGAAGGAGAAAGAGGGGGGGGAGGGGGCGAGGGAGGGAGGGAGGGAGGGAGAGAGAAACGGTTTTCTTTCATTGAATAGAAAGCATGAATTAAAAATACATATCGGCTATATTATATGTCTACATGCACGCAGGTGTTTTGTGTGAGAGAGAGAGAGACAGACAGAATGTGGAGGTACCGTGTGTGTGTGTGTGTGTGTGTGTGTGTGTGGGGGGGGGTAGCAGCAGGTTTGTCTTATATATGCGTTTTTCTTTTTTTATAAATGACCAAAATCTAAGTGGTGCTGTCATCACAGGATGGCCCATAATGCCCTATAGGGTTTCCTGTTTGAAACGGCGCCAAGTGCATCAGACACGCGCCGTCCCGGCACAGCGTTGTTTTTGCCGTGTCACTTTTCAAAATGATGCGTGAGGAAAGATTTGCACTCCTCCTCAAGCATATCCCCCACGTTTCCCTTGTTGCAACAAGAACCTCACAAAGTACATTTTGTATTTGTTTCGGGAGTCATTGTGCAACTTCGAATGACGGTAAATCCATTTTATAAAGTGTGTGTGACAGCATGTTGTTTACAGCTCATCCTGTGACGTTTGTGACATCCTGTACGCCTTACTCACCGTTTAAGTACAGTCTCATGGTGCTCTTGATGCTAATATGACTCACCAAATTAAACATCACCTCGTATAACACAGTGCCCACACATTTCGTCGATTTAACATTAAAACCGGGAAAGCATCTGTAATTGTAGATTCTTGTGTTAATTTGAAAATGGCAGATATACAAGCTCATGGCGCGTCTTGAACATTTTTGTGTGAGAACGATTTAGATTTAGAAGGCATTTGTAGAATCGGCCTCATGGGTCTTAATGGGTTTAACCCTGAGAGCCCATAAGGGTCCATTAGTTTTTTCATTTATTTGTTATTTTTTGGGAACATGAGAAAAATGTAATAGAATAAATAAATGAAATTAAATAAATGAAAAAAGTAATTGAATAAACACGGCCCCTCACGTTTTAGGAGGACGATATCAGTCTAGTTGAAGTTACAATGGGTTTGTATGGGTATAGGACAGGGGGCGGATCAATTATCTAAATACTAAATCAAGCAAGTTAAAACATTTCTGGGATGTTCACAAAGGCCTGAGTAGATGATACAATGACCCAAAACGTGTCACTCAGACTGCCAAAAAAATAAAAACACAAACCTCCAACACACACATGCACACACAGACATGTACAAACATGTTTGTGTAAAAAAAGAGATAAACCAGTACTTTTCCGCAATAATACTGTGCTGTGTACTCTGCATCACCGTGGACAGCAGTCTCAGAGAGAGAGAGAGACTACTGAGCTCTGCTCTGTGTACAAGCGTATCCACAAGGCTGCCATTATCTCAGTGTTAACTGCCCATAATGTGGCCCATAAGCTAACCTAAGCGTACCTTTCACTCCGTTAGTCTTTAACAGAAAATATGATATTGTTGGGCAACACACTGTACCTTATCAGTAAGGTCAGAACAGACATGCATGTCCTTAACATGCCTGAGTTGGCAAAACATGTCATTATTTAGCCCCGGATCAGGGCAGCGATCTGTAAACACCCGCTGGCTGGTACACTTTAGCCTACTAATCAAGTAAAGACAACTAGAGCTGTAGCTGATCCATTATATTATATTATATTTATTAACAGTGGTGGGAAGTAACTAAGTATACATTTACTGTACATTGTACAGTACTGTACAATGTACAGTAAATGTATACTTAGTTACTATGATATGATACAATGACCCAAAACGTGAGGTATTTGTACTTTACTCCAATTTCCAATACTTTTACTTCTACTCCACTACATCTCAGGAAAATATTGTACTTTTACTCCACTACAATTATTTGAAAATGTAGTTACTTTGTAGATTTTGATTATTACAAAACATAGGCCTGCAGTAACTAGTAGTTTTAAGTGCATTTTGATGCCATTTGTACCACAATGAATGTTACCCTCAGAATAGGAATGCTGGGGTTTAAGTGTTTAAACCAAGTAGAACAATTATTTTCAATCTGTCCTAATGGAAAATATATTTTATTTTATTTTCATCAACACGTTTTATCTCATATTACATATGGTATCACCATCAAATGACAGCATGGAATTGTGGACAAAATCTTATCCAACGACAACAAAATATTCTTGGTCTTTGGTCTGAGAGTCTAAATCTCAACAAATGGTGGTCCGTGGGTCAAATGCTGAATAAATAATGAGCCTTTATGTGAAATGGGTTGAAAACCACTGCTGTAACTTAACAATGTAATTCAGGGGTGCCCCGGATGAAAAGATTATGTACAGGGGTGCCCTGAGATCCACTGCTTTAGCTGACACTGGTTGTCAAGGGAAGGGAAAGTGAGAGTCTGTTCTGTATCCCATTGCAGCACAGATTTCTACCCCCACAGTCAGCAGGTCAGAACCCTGCTGGTTGATGCCAGATTGGTTTTGTTCTGGGCGGCAGCAGACGTTCATTCTGAAGGGTTTCCTATGCCCATTTATTCTGTGTGTGAAGTGAGGATTCAGGTGTGCATCAAAGGTCACTCTGGGAAGGTCATGCTTTGGCGGAAGTCTTTAAGTCAATAATGTATTTATAGTATGCTTGACCCGTCACATCCAAGCAGATGGCGCTCTCTGTCGCGCACGTGCGTGCGTGTGTGTGTGTACAAACATTCTGATTTGGTCCATTTTTGCTGCGTTATACAACAAAGTATGGCTTAAGACAAGCGGTTAAGGGAAATGTGCCCCCTCTGTTCTTCTTACAAATCAAAGTGCCATAGTAATCATTGTAAGATGTTTTTCAGTCACAGGCTGGCCAGGCAGAGGAGCTTTCTTTCCATTCCTTCAGGGCATTTGAATTTCACAACAATTCACAGTTCCACAATAAGCCTACAGTAGATGGATTTCAGCCCACTGACATTCGCATTACAATCGGAACAGAACATGTTTCATCTGCTATGAAATATTGTATAATATTATATGGTGGAGGGACCAAAATGTCAGTGTGTTGCTGATTTGCAAATGACATGACTGAAAGTAAGTGTGTGTGTTTGTGTGTGTGTGTGTGTGTGTGTGTGTGTGTGTGGGGGGGGGGGGGGGGGGGGGGGTGGAACGGCCGAATGGGAACTGTGAGGTTCCCAGTTCGATCCCGGGCTCCCCCAGAGTTAGTGTTGAAGTGTCCTTGAGCAAGATGCTGAATCCTTAAGTGCTCCTGATGTACTGTACAGGTTGGTACCTTGCACGGTTTCCCCTGCCATCATCAGTGTATGAATGTGTGTGTAAATGGGTGAATGTAATGCACAATCTATGTAAACGGACACAGACCCCACAGACCCTCCCATCTGAAAATGTTTTGTGCCAGGGACACAAAAGGAGAGAAGCTTCTAAGATCTAAAATGACAAAGCAATGCTTTCCCGGTTTGAAAGTTTCAAAGTATATTAGTTCCATTGATCCAAGCCAGAACACAATCGATCGCTTGATCGTTAAAGTAAAACATGCTCTGAATAAAGAGGCATGTGGCCCACCCACCTGACCACTAAACAGTAAACAAAGCAGCCAAAATAGGCTGCCGTCGTGTTGAGTGGGCAGACAGGCCAGCGAATGCTTTCAGGATTTTCCAGTGGGCCCAGATCCAAAACAAGGTTGGGAACCACCTCAGTCTAATCTGCAAAGCAACTCTCTGGCCTGGTTTGAACTCAGTGGATTGTCCATGATTCTGGTTGTGGCTCACAGTCAAGCACTGCAGGTTTCAGTGGTGGAAAAAAGTACTCACATTTTTAAGTAAAAGTATCGATACTTCAATGTATAGAAACACTCTGTAAACGTCCCGTAATCAAAATGTACCTGAGTGAAAGTACAAACGTATTGGTATCAAAATATACTTAAAGTACAAACGTAAAAGTACTCATTGTGCAGAATGTTCCATTTCAAGTTTTCAAAATGTATACACATCTTTTTAACATAGCTTATTTACAATGTCTTTTTTCCTATTTCTTTTTCTTTTCTTTTTTATCCCATCTCTCCAACTCGCAGCTATACAATATAGTAACTATGTATTGTTATAGTTACTGAACTGTGCTCTGTACTGTATTGTAGTGCACTGTGCGTAGTGTGCTCTACTGTACTTTGATTAATATGGGAAAAAATCTTTGAGAAATTACAGAGTTACCGTGTGGGGGGTTCCTGGAACAGCAAAATTATTTGATACCAATTATTTACATTGCAAAACGATACGATACGATACATAGTCAATGTTTTCATTTCGATATACTTGAAATTAAAATCGATTTTTCGATGCACGTACTATATCGTTACACCCCTAATCGTGATATGTATCGTATCGTTGTTAAAATGTATCGTTACACCGCTAATACAGACACACACACACACACACACACACACACACACACACAATAGCTACGTAATGGAGCTCCAAAAAAGAGAGAGCAGAAAGAAATTGGAACAGAAGCTGTACAACATTGAAGCTGATGAGCGGGTTCCCTCGCCCAATTGAATAAAATTGGTGTCTCAACAGATAATCTATTCCTGGAGAGACGGTGGGATACTACTTGTTACTGAACAAACACTCTATATAGCAATGAATCATGATCACTATCAGAATACAGAGCTAAAACCTCTTAACGTTTACCATCACGGCACCTGTAAGTGGTTAAAGACCGAGGTGATTTGGGACTGGAAAGGCCGGCGTAAATAAAGGACTTTGTTTCCTTTTTAGTTGGACTAACAATGCAGCTGGTGATGCTAGTGTCAGTTCTTTGATATTATGTAATGGTCCTCCGGTCCTCGGAGGAGGACAAGCTTTTATGCCAGCTGCTCTGCCAGCAGAATGGAAAATAAGTCCAAAAAGACTCTGTGATCATTTATGACACAGCAGACCCTCTCTCTCTCTCTCCTCCTCCTCTCGTTGTCCTCCCTCTGCTGATCTGTCCTCAACTGACCTCGCTCCTCCTCCTCCCTCCTCCCGTGTTCTGTTCTGTCCTGCTTTAACCTTCACCTACCCTCCTCTTCCTCTTCTCTACTCTACTCTACTCCTCTCCTGGTCATCCTCTCACAAACATGTTCATTAAAATCCGCACCTGAGCGGTAAATCTTTCACGTAGTAATAATAATAATGCATTTTATTTATAAAGCGCTTTACATTCTCACAAATCTCAAAGTGCTACAAAGTGTGCTTAAAAGTAATACTTGTGTATAATACTTACTGCATGCTGTAAATAAATGTGTATAGCATTTTCCCATAATTAGGTTTAGAAAGCATTGTACACGTCAATGGAGCAGTGCAAAAAAGAAAAACAACAAAACTCTAGTTTTATGAGAGAGATTCCATGGATTCTCTTTTCTGTGTAGAGCCGAACATTTGGCAGAACAATTCCCATGTAAACAACCAGGTCATTAAGACAAGAGATGTTCTGACTCAAATGAAAGCGATGCTTGCAAAACATGCTTGCTCTAGTACTGGCATTCATTCATTCATTCATTCGTGCATTCGTTCATTCATTCACCATTATTAACCACATAAGCCTGATTTTATTTTTAATACATTTGAGGAATCCTTTCTTAAAATTTTTACATTTCATGTATTTTTAGAAAGTTTCCAAATGTTCTGGAAATGTGGGGAAAGTTTGACTGTTTTCGCACCCATATACCCAAAACAAGTGATTGAGACAAATGATGTCCATTCAGAATGTGTGACTCAAATAACAGCAGGCCATGCTTGCCAAAGCCTGTTTGTTCCTGAGTCCTGAAGTACTGGTGTCCATTGGGCCGTTACCTCCGGTGCTCCCTCCCTCCCTCCCTCCCTGCAAATCTTTATCTGGTCACCCAAATCTCGCCCACCACAGACCCCAAATCTCGCCCACCACAGACCCCAAATCTCGCCCACCACAGACCCCAATTTTTTTGGCAACTGAAGCCAATACGCAAGGACACAAACGCAACCCCAGTGTTAATCCATTGCTGTCGGACAGAGACCTCATAACGTTTTTATGTATTTTCATAAAATGAATGCCCTTGTGGTGTATATGAATCATATAGCATATTCATATAACTACTTGGTTAGTCATAATTAACTTGCAAGCCATTTCTCCCTTCATCATGTGTAGGTATAAAGATATGTGCTGGGAGGTTTTTTGGGGGGACTTGTGAGTTGGAAAACGGAGGAGGCGATACCATGATAAGATGACTTTGCTATGCTTGTAACCTGATGTAACATTGCCTGGGAATCGGAGCTCATTTCTTGTTCTGGATACATTAGGAAAATAAGGTGATAATCTACAGACCCCTGGAAGACATTACACGACACCCTACTTCATCATGCAGGAGTGTCACAAAAAAATTGTGAAAGTAGCAGATCTACAAGGCGACGTGTTTTGAGCATGTTGATCGGCTATTTTGAAAATAACAACATAAGAGGAAAGGTTTCAGACTCATAAGGTTTCCACCCAACAATTCCATTTGTTGGCGGCGATGTCCATTTGTTGGCGGCGATGCGATGTTTGTAACCCAGTTTTCTTTTCACCCAGTGCCAATTATCTAATGTAATCCTGGGCGCTACACTTCCTCTGCCAACCTGGGGGGGCAGCGGACTGACCTCATGTGCATCCTTCTATGCATGAGGAGTCCAAGCTGCTTCTTTTCACCTGACAGAGGGGAATTTCCCCGGCCGGACGTAGCGCGTGGAAGGGACACGTTATTCCGACCAGTTCCTTTCCCCTCCATCAGGCGCCCCGGCTGGCCAGGGGGAGGTAGTTTTAGAGACCAGGATTGGCGATGTCCACTATTGATGCGGCCTGAGCCAGTGATAACACTGATTTACCTGAAGTGACCCTGGAAAATACACAAACATCTGTTTACCTCTGTGTAGTGGACACTGTGCCAGGTCTCTCTCTCTCTCTCTCTCTCTCTCGTTTGGTGCTGTAAGTATATTTTCACTACACTAATATATTTTTACATTGACTCAAGGAATGTTTTGATCGCCGGGACATGGTGTTGCTACTTTTACTTAAGCAAAGCGAAACTAATCGGAGCACTTCTTCCATTACTGTCTCTGGGCACACAAGACATTGTTATGTAACCAATGCATGTCTCCTGAGGATGGCACTTAAGCAATATTACACGAGACGGTGTGCTTTATTGTGATTATTGGCACGCCAGTGATGCGCTCAGGAACGAGGCTTTTGGCCGAGTTCGCAAGCGTCACTGACATGCCAATGATCACAAAACGCACATAACACCCTTGAGTGTAATACTGTGATTATACCACAGTTAGTTAGACATCTTCAATGTCAATGAAGTTAATGGAAGCAGGTGGTCTACCCGATTAGATGCAGAAGTGCTGCCATATTTATTGTGTTTTGCGGACAGCCTTTTAATGAACTCTCTCCCCCGGGATAGATTGTAGCTTTGATGTAAGCTTTGTTGTCTGTGTGTGGCCGAATTCACAATTAAGTGACGGCTCGTAATCGTCTCTGTCGGGTGGAAACCTCATTTGTCCGAAACTGTTACTTTTCAGGATTCAAAAAATCTAAAAGAGCCAAAGTAGCAGATCTACAAGCTCAAAAAGCATCGCTTCATGTCGCGTTTTGAGCTAGTTGATCTTCTACTTTTGATGCTTTTGTGTAACACTGCAGCATGATAAAGTAGGGCATTCATTTATGCAAAAAAAAAGAAAAGAAAAGATAAGCAGAGATAAGAGGTTTGGGCCCGACAGGGTTTGTGATAAACGTCTTTGTACTGTATGCGATTTGAGGGTGACTTAAAGATGGCCCTCATTATTTATCTTTAACCTTTTTTTTTTGCCCAACAGTTCACATTCTGGATAGCCTTGTTAATTTAATTCAATGAAATTTGCAATGTCTTCTTTAACGTGACGGTTATTTAATTTGAAAGCAATTGTACCTCATTAGACAGAACAGTGAACTCTGTGTGTGTGTGTGTGTGTGTGTGTGTGTGTGTGTGTGTGTGTGTGTGTGTGTGCGTGTGGCACACGCACACGTGTGCATGTGTGTGCGTGCGTGTGGAACCAAATGAACCCTTATGGATTCCATTTGCACATGTGACGGGGGTCAAGTGTGCTTTTCTTTCTTTTTTTGTTGTGTTGCATAATGGCCTTATTATTTACCCGTTGAGTAATATTGTTTTGTGTCGCGTGTATCATTTGTATTACTGTCTGAGTGTGTTTAATAATGTTGTGTTCTTGAACGTCTCCCTTGATTGCCTGATGAGTGCCAGCCACGCTGATGACTTTGGGCCGGCCTTGGGGTTCAAATAGGGACACACTCAGTTGGGAAAGGGGAACCAAGGAAGCAGGTCTAGAAGGTAGCAGCTCTGCCCGTGCGGCAACAGGGTTGATGAGGTGGGGTACTGGACAGAGGAGAGGACAATTCCCACACCAGGCCAGGATAGCGTGTGTGGCCGTTGGTGTGAGGCAACGCTGCAAGGGAACCAGCAGATGAGATGATCACACAGGTTGACCGGGGAACCTGTGTTTGAGATGCTGAAAGAGGGGAAGCCAGAGGGGCCAAGTTGCGACTAGCCCCTCTTTCCAGATAAGTACCCCCTCTGTGGCCTTGATGTTGAGAAGTTATGACGACGTGTGCCTTTTGGCTGCTATCATTTGTTGGAGTTAAGATATTGTGAGCGGATGTACTGTCGGCCTGTCCTTGTGTGTTCGCAGTATCAACAAGAAGAATAGGAGGTTCTGAAGACTTCTCTCCTCTGACACTGTCTGCACTTTACCATATGGACTGACCCCTTCCTTTGCCAATTTGCACATTTTGATAGTAACGGATTTTAAGAGTTGATTGTTTTGTTTATTTGGTTAATTGTTTGGTTAGGATTTAGTATTCATTTTGTATTGAGCCTATTTTAAGCAGGTGTTTTAGGAACCCATGTTATTAGGAATAACTTATAATAAATGTGTATACTTAACTTGAGAGCTGGTTTCCGTGTCAGACTTTTTCCTGGTTTCTTTATGCTGTATTGCTCTTTTACCTGGGTAAAACATGAACCTGAGTGTCCTTTGAAATTTAAGAATATAATTGAGGACTTGCACCTCCCCAAAGCAAGTGGCGTAGTGGGCTATATAAGACATTATTGGGTCTCACAGTATACATGCACACACACTTTAAACAGTGCACTTTAAATATATATTACTGTGTTGCTCATGATGTTATATTGATTGTTTCTTGTGACTTAATCGGCCACCGGTCACACGTGCGTGCGTGCGGAACCAAATGAACCCTTATGGATTCCATTTGCACACACTCTTGAGTACAACACAGCATATTTTACGCTGTGGTGACTGATCTAACCTGGGATGGCCAGACTAATATCACTGCCTACTGATATTAGTCCGGAACTTAGGTGTGGAAGATTTATTTCCAAGGGGCGGTTACAAACCCATTCCAACGTCACAGCAAAAAGGTCTCACTTTGAATAGTGGGCTCTGATTAGTCACCCACAACTTTGTGGTGAGCGAAATGTAATTCAAACTGAGGAGTGCCAGACCCATCTCACCAGGGATTATTTTTTCCTGCTGCAGATCTGTCTGGTTTCCAGGCTATGACCGACCATGCTAGATGGATGCTGTGACTCTTGCCAGTACTTACAGATTAAGCATGTAAACCACATGTTTGGACTTGCAGCAGCAAACAGGCTACTCATTACAGTAAATCTTCATAATATATGCATCTGTCAACAGTGTTGAAATAATTTATATCTATGTGGTTTAAATATAAATTCTTGGACATGCGATACGTTTCCATAACATGTAGGAATTTAATTTATAAGCGGCTTTCAACATATAAATTCCGAGGCTTTTACTAGAAATGTATTGGTGCAAAAACAGAAAGTGTTGTGAGGCCTTTCTTTTTCTTTTCTGTTTCAACCTTTTTAGAAAAGATTGCGACCTCGATGCCAGCATGTCGATCTCTCTCTCTGACTGGAACAGGAAGATGAAATTCAGCACACCAGATGATCAGATCAAAGTCTGTCTGGTCTCTCTCGTCTAGTTTCTAACCTCTTGTTGAGCTGTTTGAGCTCAACTCCCTGAGAGAAACAACTTACAGTTGGAAAAGTGTTGATGGTGAAAGTGATCACGCAACATGATTCATTAGTCATTGTTTGCGACTGATACGAGATCCAAATTTTGATTGCAGGAAAACAACTTACTAATTCCTATCCATAATGAACCTATAAAATGAATCTCTTCTGGCTCCCAAACTATGGAATGAACTCCACATTGCAATTAGCACGGCAGACTTACTCCCAAAGAGTCAAGACTGACCTCTTCAGACTCCACCTTAGCCCATAGCACTTGCCTGAACTGGCACTGATCCATTCATTTAGATGACTGATGATAGGTTATTGGTTTACTTATGGTTTACAATTAGATGACAATTCCGATGCATTTGATGTATTATCTTGTGTTCTTGCTTACTGTAGCTCTGGATTAAGAGTGTCTGCAGGAGAAACTAATCAGATGAATATCCAAAATGAAGTATTCAGATTTATATCCACAGTGAGCATGAGGTAGCAGTTCAATAGCCACACACATCCTATAACTTTTATATACTGAAGTAGTTTGTGCAATTTAAATTGAATGTGGAGTCCTGTTAATAGACGGTGTCTCTCATGATATAAGCTTGTTCTTAAGTTTGTTATCTATTAATGCCACCTAGTGTAATGACAAAATGCTTACACCGAATTCATTCATTCAATTCATTCAAGTTTTATTTATTCTCGAAATTACACTGAGTAATAAAACTTCTCAGTGTGGTCGAGTAATACAATATCATATAAAAAACATCACAATACATCAGAAGATGGAAAACGAAAGGTATACATGTTAATTACACAAAGTATCACAGTATCCTATTTTTATTTTTTTTAAATGCCATGACAGACTGTACTTTCAGTCCCTTTGAATTAATTCTGAGTTATGCAAATAGTAATACTCTCTTAAAAGTTTTTCAGGCCAAGGACCCCTTAGCTGAGAGAGATGAAGCAGAGTCCCCTACCGCATACAGTGCTGTATATAGTGTATTACAGAAGAAACTGTAACATAGCTAGCTCATCACAAATGAATGTGTTTGTTTGTTTACATATATCTTTTTTTTATTTGGGCATTTTCTTTTCGATTTGGGGCCCGCCTGCAATTCCAGCCAAACCAGTAGGGTTTTCCTCGTCGACCAGCGGTTCTGGTCGGGAACATTATTCCCAAGTCTCGCCTGGCGTGGTGCGTATCTCCGTTCTCGTTGATGGATGCACATACTCATTGGTGTGAGCTGGCCTGCACAGTGATGCGTCCGCTGTCGACGCTCTCTGCATTTATAACAGCCATAAGGACTTCTCTGGCATGTTGGCTTTTCGTGTAATTGGTGGGGGAGGCTGGAGACAGACAGACAGACAGACAGACCTTTTTATTGATTGATAGGGAAATTCAGTCGCCATAGCAGCACTGCAGTAAGGATAAAACAAATAAACTTGTAAAGAATAATTGTCTCATATATTGGCAGCAGCCTACATCAGTTCCACTCCCTTGAAATGATGATCAGGAGTCCTCAAACAAGAGCTTGGACTGGAGCTAGCCTGGCACAGCCAGACTTCATCTGCCTGCACTGCATATTTCCCCACAGTGCAGCACGATGGTATATTAGTATCTCAACGCGAGGCTAGACTGGAGCACCAACTGTGGATGGCAGTGTTGAATTAGTTTGTGCAATTTGGTGGCATAATGCATAATCTTCTTTTATCAAGTGGGAGAGTTTGATGTCTTCCATAGTATTTTCTGGTACTGTCGCCAAGTGGCGAGCGTTCTCAGTTACCGTCTGTCTCTTCTTCCAGAGTGTCTTCAGCGGTTTGTGCAAGCTGGCAACTCTGCCCGGTGGCGGCCACCCAATCTCCCACCCAATCTCCCACTTCTGACACCAATGTAATGACCGGTGAGTTTCCAGCCATGATAACGACTTTTCGCACAGAACTAAGCCACTCTCAACAGGAAAATGTGAGAGGTGTCGCACGAGGCACCATAGTTCCGAAGCACTCCATTAAGCACTCCTCACATAAATTATATCATATAAAGCAACATGACATGTTAATCCGCCCAACACATTTCCCATGATAAATGACAACAGAACAACAATAATTTGTGTGCACCCAGGGGCATGCTGGGAAGTAGGCCATACATGGCCTACTTGTATGCAAGGTGCAAGTTGGCATCTCGACGGAGTGCATTTCTAGTCTATTTTGGACTATACATAACAAAAGTTATACTTTAGAAAATGAGCTTTTGAGCTTTTGCAGTAAATTTCACAATAGGGGTATCAGTCAGGCGTTATTTGTGGGTCCTTGGCATGGAAAAGTTTGGGAACCTGCTGCATTGGTTTTTGATTAATTGATTAACTTAATACTTTATTAACAGTTTGCAATTAGTAAGGACGTACGATTTTACAATGATGCTAAGAGGATAACACAAAAAGCCCTAGGGCCTTCTGGTCCTATGTATTCAATGAATGAGTTTAAGGTCATTTTTCAGTGGGCTTGTGTTGGCTGGACCAGCCTAATATTCTGTTCAGAGGCACTGGCTTGCATAAAACTGTCGAAGGTACATGAACTGGCACTGATCCATTCATTTAGATGGAAATCTGAGAGCTAGACCGCAAACTCAGGAGAAAAAGCCCCGTAGGTTTTTTGACCCCATGCCAGCAGGAGTAACAGTGTTAGGTGTGAGAGACGCTATCCAGACATACATGGACATTTTGTGATACGTTTTCCCAGGCCAAAAAGGCAAAAATCCATGAAACTGCCACAATAACTCAAATTAAAACAGCATGAATGGATTCTCTACAGTCATAAGGCTAATAATATTAATAATATTAATCATAATAAAATGTTAAGTATTCTGCTGTTTTATCTCTTTGTATTCTCTCTGTTGGAAGGAAGATTGCATTTTGCACTGAGAGCAGCTATCGCAGTGGCTCAGAGTGGCCAGTAATACGTCTGGAACGGAACCACGAGGTTCCCAGTTTGATCCCAGCCTCCACTTTAGCCTTAGCCAAATTATTGCATCAGGGACGTCTGATTACATTTGTATCCTCTTGGAACTCTGCATAGCTTTCAGCACCTGTCAGACAGGTCAGACTCCCGTTGCCTTCCGAGGCAACCACACACTGTCCAGTTCACCTACAAGCTAGCTGATCTTTTTGAAACTTGAAAAACATTAATAACAATTCAAATTGATTTAAAGTGCATATACATTTCTGATTCTGATACCGTGGACTTGAGTAAAAGGTTTCTGCATTACCATGCAATATTTATCATTGTAATGAAATGATGAATGGACACAGTGAAGTTCAGCTATGGGTTACTTCACTCTACTTACAACTCACTCAGCAGGATCCAGCTCATGGCTTCTCCAGACTTAGGTGTGATATTACCGTGAACAGTCTTCCATCGAATATATACTAGTTAAACTAATGGCTCCCAAGGCAATTTATTGAAAAACAAGACTTGATATGTCGCCCAGAACAGTAAATGGCCTACTGAAATAATGGTGATTTAATTGCTGTGTTCCTAAATCATGTGTCTAGGTTGGCTGATAATAACCACCTGTCGCAAAAACATATGCTCTCACAACTGAAAAGCAGCAAAGAGGTTATGCTTTAACTTATATGGGCTTAACATAAATTACCTGCACAATACATTACACCTTTCAATACAATTTTCTAAATTTCAGAAAGTTCAGAAGTTCACCCTCCAAAACTTGAAGATGATATATTTGAAAATGTCTTCACTTAGTATAGGATGCGTTCAACAAGCTTCACATGGAATCCAAACCGCTCCACGCTGTTAGTCAGTTACCACCAGTGTTGATCAGTAACAAGTTACTAATAATATATCACTGTAATATTATTACTTTACCACGCATAGTGTACGGTATTACTCTTCCAAAACAGTGATATTATACCATATTACTTAGTAGTAATATGTAATATAATATATTACTCTTGATTCCCAAGTAATAAGTAATATAATACCAGTAAGACGTCTAAGGGCGAGAAGCGACCTCGCCCTAAAGGGGGATGTCGCGTGCACGCATCGGCCTTGTTGACGGCAGACTGCTGGGCGAGCGCTGGTGCCTGGTGCTTTGGCATGGGGGGTCAGGTCAACATAGAATTCATTATGTACTGGCCATATAAGGAGCATGTCTTGAGTGTACAGGGTTTGATGAGCACATACCACCCACGGCACACATTAACATTTGTTTGATGTCCCGTATGTGTGTATGTGGCACATATATGAGGTCTGGATTTGTTGCGTTAAGATGTTCATGCAGCGGTAGATTAAACACGTCACATGCTTAGTGAATGTGGGTCAAGTTAGAACATGAACACAAATCTAAGTTGTTCAGACTGAAATCCTCCATGGGATACATATATGTGGCATGTGAAGGTTCTGGGTCAGTGGGACAAGTGGGGCTGGGATTTATGTGAAGGAATGAATTGATTTGTATTTGTCTTGTCGTAAAGACCCTGCATCCCTTACAGGATTATAAGACACCAACAACATAAATAAACAATAATCACATTCACTTCCCACACAGGAACTGCACAAAAATAAACACATGTTTTCTTTATCTGGCCCATGCTTTCTCTAAATATTCTGCAAGTGCGTGCGTGCGTGTGCGTGCGTGCGTGTGCATGTGCGTGCGTGTGCATGTGCGTGTGTGTCAGCGATTTATGGAGAATCCCTGGAGTTCAACTTTCATGAGTGCCCTCGAGCAAGCAGTCCCAAGGTCACTGGGTTGCTGTTAGGTTTGCTATTTAGACAGACAGCAAAGCCAGAATACTTTTAAGTAATGGTATAGGGTTCATGTCCTTTACTCTGATCTTGGACTTTGTAAGTCAGTAAGAGCATCTGTTAAACTCACCCAGACACCCTGTTCTGGTTCAAATGGTGTTTACTGTTTAGATGGGATGACTCTCCTTATCGCCACTGTGCAGCTGGAGTAATAATGTACCTTCTGCCTTGTCCATGTGGGCTATATTATATTGAAAAACACAGGCCAGTCCTTATCACAGCACAGGACACCAACACAGGAATGCTGTAAATCACATACCGGTATTGCTACACAGTTTCCCAAAAGCTGCTCATCCCACCTCAACTCTGATGTTATCTCCACCTTCTGGCCTGACTTAAATGTTGAATTAAATGAAATTGTCATAGATTGTGACCTAATCTATATGATTGATTCATGATTCAGGTGCATATGACGGTTTTGAGTCCCACAGTAGATCTCTTAGCTTGGTGATGTGCTTGGAGGACACAATGGTGTTTATGTGTCCCTCTGTTGCAAATTGATGGTGTAAACATATACTCTACAAAAGTTCAAAGCTGAAGCTACATGTGAGACTGTACATCGGCTATTATTTGTAATACAACTTAATATCGGGCATAAGTGGTTAATGCCCCCCCCACACACACACATATGTTAATGTTACAAATATATCGCTGATATAAGCTTACTATTGAATTATAATTGATTTAAAATGCTCTTGTGAAATCCAATGAGAAAGCTCAGCTGGTGAAAATAATACTCTTTGGTTCACCTTTACCCGCCTGCACAGTTAGCAGAGCTGCCAGTATTTCATTGGCACGAGCCACATGTGGTTGTCAAAGTCTAAATATAACGCATCACAACCACTCCACAAAAAGAACCAACATTGTTTGCTCTGTATGCACTGAAAGCCTTGTGTGTAATTCAATTAAATCTCCAATGTGGCTCAGTGACAATTCTCCACAAAATGAGGAAGTAGCAGCCTGCACTCAAAACCATGAACTATGAAAGAAAACACAGTAAAATACAGTTCCATACAACCCCAGAGATAAAGTTAAACAGACAAGCAATGGCAATAACTGACCACAATAAGTATAGCCAGAGTCAACTGGCCAGTGGGCGACAACACTTCTACAGGGGCAGCTAGCTAAAGGGGTAGAGGGGTAGGTTAGATCACTATGCCCAGCCAACCACACAGCAATCACACATACACAGCACACAGAAAGAAGAAGCGCCACCATGAAAAGAGGTGCACGCACACACGCCAATATTGCAAACCTTTGGGGCTGTGGACTACAGTGAAACCTAGTGAACTCCCCTGTAGCAGTCAGTTGCACCACTCGGCTCTGTTGAACTCAGTTAACGTACATGTATAGGACTCCATATGTGTGGGGGAGAAACAAAAGAAAACAGATAAACAAAAGGAAATAGCTCAATACTCAAAAGAAACAATAATGATAAAATCAACCTAAACAAAGCATGCAGTGGATATAGATCTAAGGGCAGGATATAACAAACATGAAGTACATTAGACTATACAAATAAAGTATCTCATCAAGTTATAACTTATTTTGTTTGTGCTCACACACTTCCATGAGAGTTTGGCACAGGGCACATGAATGGACATCAACCTGAATTGTTGTAACATATAGTTTAGAATAGATTACAGAACAACATGATTAAAACTACATTAATGAGACATGTTACTCACCCTGGCAGTAAAATTAATAAAAACAACAGCAGACCCAGGTCTCAAGACCCACGGCCAGGCCAGCATTCACCAAACTTCTTTTATTTTTTTAAGAATTTATTTTGCGACTTACGCCTTTTATTGGTTTTTGAAGGGACAGAAAGTAGGCTGACAGGAAACGGGAGAGAGATGGGGGAAGACATGCAGTAAAGGACGTCGGGCTCGGGAGTCGAACTCGCGGCACACTGCCAGTCGGGTGCCCAGACGGTTACGCCACCGCCTGGGCCATTTACCAAACTTCTGCTTGGAAGAAGACAGGGCATTTAAATAGTTACCTGATGATTGTCAATGAGGAAGTGCCCCTATGGTGGCCTCTGAGGCTCAACTTCAACTGGCTACATTAACATGAACATGTTATATAGCGTTCCTAGTATTCTTAGGGTGAAGAGATTTGTGTGAAGGGGGAAAAAAGGAGCGCAACCAAGTGTAGTAGTGATTTGATATGAAAGGATATTTGAAGGAGATAGTGCCTTGAATTGGACACTAAATGCTTAGATTTATTGTAGCTCAGACATTGTTGCAATTACCTCTCTCTTTCAAAATGGCAAAAATAATGTGCGTGCCCCTAATGTGGGCACGCACGCACACTCTCATTGAGTGTTCAGAGTGTCGGAGAGCGCGTACTGTGCACCATGGCCAGCGTTACTAGCAGGCCAGATGTGTCCTATACGTGGACAGAATCTGAATTTACGGTAGGCTGGATCCCATTTACAGGCCTACATTTTGGTATAACTTCTACATAGAGCAGGCCACTTTTTTCACTGCATCAAACAAACGTTTACCATGTAGGCTACTACCATGCCATTTAAAAACTATTAAATGTAATGCACTGTATCGGTGACACAGCACACACCGCCCTCGACAGATGTTCACAATGTGTCAGGGGAGGATGCGTGTTATTCTATGATGTCCCATGTGGGTAATTTGACCTGAGGGTTTATTTGGGTTAAGATGTCCATTCAGCTGTAGATTATACACGTCACATGCTTAGTGTATGTGCAGTCGTGCATGGCTGAAGTCGGAACATAAACAAATCTAAGTTGTTCAGACTGAAAAACCTCCCCTGGACATGTTGAATGTGAAGGTTCTGGGGCAGTGGGGCAGCGGGGTTGGGATTTGGAGGGGGTGTGCAGTGATTTAAAGAAAATCCCTGGAGATCAAGTTCCCTGACTGTCCATGATGAGCATGCACTGAGTCCCAGCAAGGTCACAGGGTTGCTGTTATGTATGTTAGTACATCATTATGTCTTTATAATTACTATATTTGTCAGATGCTCAGAAAAAACAAAACATTGAGAACATAATCATTTCACTGATGTGCGCAACATTCCAGTTCTCAGATGCCGTTGCTACAAATCACTGTAGTTATTTTAAATCATACAATACAGTCAAAAGTAGTTGAAGGAAAGACTAACGGTTATAAGTAAAGGCAAAACATTACAAATCTTTACCCGAGTGAAAGTATCGGGAATATAGTTGTGCAACGAATTGGCTATCGACCCATGAATAGGGACGATAGCTAGCTAGGGTTCATGTGGTCATGTGGTTCATGTGGTTAAAGGTTATCACCTCTAATCCTTTACGATAAAACAATCCATCAGAGATAATTAGACTGCATTCAGTCCATAGGTCCCCTAAGAAGCTATATATAGTGTATAGGCAAACATAGATTTTCCTGTTATTCTGTACTGTGATATGGATTCCCCTGAGTCTGCAATAAAGATTTAATTGAATTGAATTGATATCCACACCAAGGGTGTCCGTGTTTGCTTTTTATTCGATTTTTTTGTCAAAGTGAGATGGAGAGATTTGGAGAGCTGCTGTATACAATGTGAAATCCAACCAACCATGTTAACCCCGGCATGGCATCTCTATTTGAGGACGTGAAAATGTTTCACCGATTAATGACATTTAATTAAAGTTGTATTCATTTTCAAGCAGCTATACAAGTTCACAACAGGCCACACCATGACACGTATACAGTATATTGGCTATTTTCAAATAACCAAGTATAATAGGGGTTATTTGGGAGTTTAAAGCGCGTATAGGGCAGTGTGCCCTGGTTGTGCCATTAGTGTATGATGACTTTTTTTTGCACTGCACATTAAACGCCACATAAAGAGCTCCGTTCCGCTGATGTTTATAGGGATGCAATTCACTCTCCTTCTCCTCAGACACCTGGTGTATGGAATTGTACTTGATGTCTAATTTATTCCGTTTGCGTCATCTGAACCGGCAAGATGGTTTCATTCCAAAAAGTAGAAATAGCCCTATAAAGTTTGAAAAGCAAATGAGCAAGTAAAGAAAAAGGACCTCGAAATGGTACTGCACTTGAGTAAATGTACTTATTTGCTTTCCACCATGGTTGAGTAAAGTTACAATTTACAATTTAGAGATTTAGACAACTTAGAGATCAGAATAAGCAGAGCAAGCATTATAGTCAATAGTCACGTAAATAGAGTGCAAGAGAGAACAATCAGAATCACCTTTTTTAATCTTTTGATGACAAGAAGCATACAAGGAGAGTGTAGGAGAGTGCTATGGGGTGACGAGGAGTCTAAGGAGCATACAAGGAGAGTGTAGGAGAGTGCTATGGGGTGAGTTGGAGTCTGAGGAGCATACTAGGAGAGTGTAGGAGAGTGCTATGGGGTGACGTGGAGTCTGAGGAGTTGAGTTCCACGTTTTGACCTCCTGATTTCATGGGAGTCTCATGGCACATCGAGTGGGTCTTTGAAGCAACTCCTCCTGTCTGTCTGTCAGCATGTGTGAACAAAGGGCGATGGTGATAACGTCTCCATTGAGCCAGACAGAGCTTTGAAACTGTATCTTGGTTTGGACTGCAAGTCAAGTCAGTCACTCATAACAAAGACAACGGCCTGGAAGCAACTCTTAAAGCACGCATGGGGATCACGTTTCAGACCGAAATAAACGTGCTGCTGTGTTCTGTGTGACACAATCACGCTGACAGCGCGACCTGCGTTCATATCAGTGTAATAATTATGTTTCTTTGTTCAGACTGCTGTGTGTCGTTCCCCGTCTCTCTCTCTATCCCCGTTTCCTGTCCTGTCTTCACTGTATGCCATCAGTAGAGGCAGCTGAAGCCCCAAAAAAGAAAACTATCTTTAATGAGATACGATTTGAATCGCAACCACCTGATTTAACTAAGTCTGATTCACAAAGATCTGTTTGAATGGGTTGATTGTTTTGCTGTTCAAACTTGATCAAAGTTCAAACCAATCGAATTCCAATCTGGATGCGCCCCAAACCAAATTAGTGCTGCCACTCTGAACATATACTGTAACCTCAGTGTACCAAATGATCCACTCTGTCTTCCCAGAATGACTGGCTTCAGGGATGATGAACTACTGCAGTGAACTGTTGTGTGGTCCAGGTTCTGCTTTCACACGCAGGTAACGTTACTTCCTTTGGTTTCATTGTAAGGCTCTGTGTGAGTGTTTCACGAGTTTACCAGTAAAAAGACACACACACACACACACACACACACACACACACACACACACACACACACACACACACACACACACACACACCCTGTTAGCTCTGCACTCAATGTCGGGCAACTGGGGCAAGCCTGTAAAAGCTGCAAATAAAATTCAACTCGGGGAAATGTGTTGGTGCTGTTCTAAAGTGAGGACGGGAGATTTAGCAGCTGTTGTTTTGCTGGAGAGAGGCCGTATACCGCAGGATTTCCTGCTGAAAAACATGGCTGTTTTCAAAACTCACTCAAATATTCTAAAGCCGGCACCAGAGCACATTTTTCCCAGCTGAAAACAATAGGCGCTCTTCTAAAATAGAAAATACTCATCCAAAATGTGCTTAGATGAAAATAGGAATTGACTTTCAGCACCTCGTCATGCCTTGGTTATTATTATATATGACCAGCATAGCATAAATACCATTGAAAACAATTCCAAACCTACGCTGTGTGCCGGAACAAAATGCCATGGTGGTTACATACCCTAAAATATATCGGTGAGGGAATTTCTGGAAAGAGGTCAGATAGGACATCCTGATCTGAGGATGTATGAACTTTTTGGGAAGCTCCACAGAACAGTATTGGAAAGTAATTAATTAGACTACAGGGGTTTTCAACTGATTGTGAACGAGGGACCACCACCCTGACTTAGTATCAACCTGGGGACCACTATTGTGTTGGGTGGGGATATATGGGCTAAGATTAGTGCTTTTGTAAGTTAACACTTGCTATGCATCCCATGTGTATACATCCCTCTCAACCGTTGACTACTACTGGTCAAATGTCCTAATAATAATGACTCAACCAGACAATCCGGTGCACTTCCCCCTTCTTGAGATTCTAACTCCCTTTTTCGGTTGAACTTCTTGAACTCCAGCTTGTCAGTAAATGACTACATGGATGGACTCATCATAGGTCACCAGGTGATTCAGTTCACGGTTTCTCAACTAGTGGAAAGAACATTTAAAACAAATCCTACATTACTAAATGCATGGTCAGGGACCACATGCAATACCTCCACGGACCACCAGTGGTCCTCGGGCCACCTGTTGAAAACCCATGGACTAGACTAATTAGACTGACAGTACTTAAGTACTATTTTGAGGTAATTATATTTTACTTCCATTTATACTTTATTCTACTCCGTTACATCCAAGAGGGACATCTTGTACTTTATTTTTACTCCACTACAATTACATTTTTAGTTACTGTATTTACTTGGATATTTAGATTATTATTACAAAACACACATTCAAAATGAATTCTGATGTGTTATTATATAAGCGGTGCAGCAACACTCAACGTTAAAGTGGTCCTAATTTCGTAAATATGATCGTGAAATGGACCATTCTGCAGAATGAATATTTTTACATTTGGTACTGTCAAGTAACATCTTGAATGCAGGACGTTTGCCTCTACCAGAGTAGGCTATTTCCTCATAGTTTGGTATTGATACTTTTACTTGAATAATGACAATCGGAGTACTTCTTCCAGGACTGTTTATTCTCCTCCTTGTACTATATTGTTTGTGTGTTTGTTTGCTTTACAGCTGAGTGAAGTCAAGCACTAAAACTCTCTGCAGTTTTACAAGCCCTGCATGTTTCTTCTTTAATGAGACTAGCTTCACAGTTCTTCCAATGAAAAATATTTTTGGAGGCTTACTTGTTGCTGGCAGGACGCTAGTATTTACAAAAATAAAGCCCTGTATATTTTAATAATGGCGGTTGGACGCACACGCAAATTGGGCAATGCCGTCAGTCAGCAGGGGTTGAATCAGGTCAGAGAGAGAGAGAGAGAGAGCAGGACTTCAGTGAGTGTGTCCCACCAGGGTGGGACGAACGCTCCCCCAAAACAAATTACTTTAGTCGGCCAATCAGTGTTTGTACGTGGTTCCTGACAAATTAGAAATAATTAAAGAGAATAACAAATCCGGCACAATCCGAATTCCTCGCTCGGATGTGACAATGGTGTGTGTGTGTGTGTGTGTGTGTGTGTGTGTGTGTGTGTACCCTAGGGTTTGACACACAGTGTAACTGGAGCAGGGTGGGATTCAGAGCACAAATGTTGCCTTTGCTTACTACATGTGACAGCTAGAATCTCCTCTCATAGGCCAGATGTGGCGATGCCACGAGACCGTGTGTAACTAGCATGTCTTTCACTGTGTGGGCCTTATGAGCCTGTGTTGGTTGTGCCCTGGTCTTGTCTTCACTGTGTGGGCCTTATGAGCCTGTGTTGGTTGTGCCCTGGTCTTGTCTTCACTGTGTGGGCCTTATGAGCCTGTGTTGGTTGTGCCCTGGTCTTGTCTTCACTGTGTGGGCCTTATGAGCCTGTGTTGGTTGTGCCCTGGTCTTGTCTTCACTGTGTGGGCCTTATGAGCCTGTGTTGGTTGTGCCCTGGTCTTGTGCGGATAGCAGCCACCAGCCGGTTCTGTTTTCGGTGCGCAGCACAATGCATTGAAGCGAAGGCTATACTCGGACCATATGGGCCCCCAACAAACATTACTAACCAGTGGTGTAAAGTATACATTCACTCAAGGACTGTCACTTAACTCATTAAGACAGCCGCAAATCCCAATCCAAAACGATGTTGCTCCAGAGACCCCCATGAGAAGCACGTTTTAATACTGTAGGTTAAAAGAGTGTTTCACCTTAAAACACAGCTGGGATTATTTTAACTATTCTATTGGCTTTTTGTGTACACCAAACAGTTTATGTCAGACAGGTAATAGTAGTATAGCCTACACATGTATAATTAAAATGTATTTTTTCATAAAGATTCTGTTGAATATGTTTGATTAACTGAACCCCTAAGAGGGTCTTAGATAATGCTCCAGTTTCTATTACAGATGCCAGAGAACCTCAGCAGTTTACTTTTGTTATAGGTTGCAGGAATGATCAAACCTGCTTCAAAGGGGCCTTGCTTGGAAAGAGAGCAAATAAATTCCATCCTACGTGCATCCCTGCATGCCTGGGGCAGGGTGCTCAAACCTTAACTGACAAGTCAATTAAAAGTCACACAGTGCAGCTGTGCTTCATCCACCACTCTCTCTGTCCAGTTTAATTTATAAATGTCCTGTTAGTAGGTCAACTGGGCCAAGACAAATAGCCAAAACCGAGCAAGGTCACTCTGCTCTATGAAACATGCCATTGTTACCTGTTGATGAAAGCCAAAAATCAGCCACTAAACTCCATTACTCCAAATACTGTAAGAACATAACAACATGGCCGCTCTATTGTTCCTTTTGGCCATAGTCAAAATTACCTTTATGAAACCACTTAGTTAAATAAAATACATCAAAATTATAATCAATTTCTAATGGATAAAGCCTGGGCATGGAAGAGAGGTCATCAGGCGGTCCCCAAGCTTCTTAGAGTGTTTCAACCCTTAACCACAACACTCCAGTTGGTGGATCAGCAGTGATTGGCGAAATGACTGCCCCTCTCATCCAGGCTTCCAGCAATTGTGCTTTATCTTATGCCAGAGCCAACAGGAGGTTCTCTTGTGTGTTCTTGGGGGGATTGCAGGCACTAAGGCGTTTCTAGGACTATGGTTTGCTTCCTGCCTATAGGGTCCTCCTACGTCTCACCAGACTGTTCGTGTGCGGTGTGCATGCGTCCGTCCTTGGCCTTACTCTGGTGTATTTGTGTCAAAGTGGTTAGTTTGAGCCTTCTCTGCATCTTTGTCACTCTCCTTGTTGTTGCCGTTGAAACTGTCCTATCGAGTCTCTCGGGAGACTGGGGGATTGCACGTTCTGTAGCTTGCCTCGTGCCCTCTTGCGAGTGCTGCAACGAGGGTTTAGAACAGTGATCTTAATTTTTTTAAATAACATACTATATAATATTAAATAATATTGCAGGGGAACCCACAGAATCCCCCCATTGGGTTCGGCTGAGCAAAGTACATATTGAGGATAAAAGTGAGGGCAGAATAGTGAAGATTGGTTGAGCACACACGGAATGTGATGTATGATGATACGAGCGTCCCTCACTTCCCACAAGTGTGATTTTGTTGATCATGATTACGATTCACAAACATGTGAAAAGTATTCGCAAACAAATCTTCACAATGTGTGAGATACTTCCTAGGCCTACTGCCAGTGCGTGCAAGACATTTGGCATCGATTTCCTTAGTAGTTTGCGAAATTAGCTGTCGACACACAGACGGATAGGGACGGACATAGAGTGCATTCAGTACATTGTCCAGCAGCAGCATTTGTTTCCTTTGCCGCGGCTGCTCTGTCGGCAGCTGCCAGTCCCGCCAGTTAAACTATGACTAAACCCAACACCCTAACCCCATATAACCTCAAACCTAACCCTAGGTTTAGCCATAAGCTGCCAGTGCCACCGACAGAGCCGGCAGCTGGACGCAACTGCCGCGGCAAAGGCCACCACAGAGTCTGGTGGTTCGAATCCACCTGGTCCATGGTGCATCCGGCTTTGCCGGCGTGTAGGCATGCCCTACCAATATAAAAGTGGTCGAGCACGCAATCACAGTGCAGTGTTTTGCGGTCCAAGCAGAGGTACACTTATTTAAGCCACCAGAGCATCAAGGCAAGATGGCCGATACAGACGTCAAGAAGAAGCGTACCTTCAGGACGTTCACCTACAGAGGTGTGGAGCTGGACCAGCTCCTGGACATGTCCCGCGATCCGCTGATGGAGCTGTATGGAGCCCGCCAGAGGAGGAGGCTGAACCGTGGGTCTGACGCTCGGGCTCAGCAGTCTCACCTGAGGCGCCTGGCAAAGGCCAAGAGGGAGGCCCCCCCCCATGGAGAAGCCTGAGGTTGTCAAGACCCACCTGAGAGACATAGTGGTCCTGCCGGAGATGGTGGGATCCGTGATCGGAGTGTACAATGGAAAGACCTTCAACCAGGTGGAAGTCAGGCCCGAGATGATTGGCCACTACCCGGGGGAGTTCTCCATCACCTACAAGCACGTCAAACACGGTCGTCCCGGGATCGGCGCTACAAATTCTTCTCGCTTCATCCCTCTGAAGTAGAATGGATCACAAAAAAAATCACACCTGTGTGATGTGAGGGTCGCTCTTGTCGTCGTGCATCATCCAATAAAAACATTAATATACTTTGAATTAATTTACAATTTAGGCATTTAGCCTAAATGTTAACTGTTTAAAAAAACCTCATGTGTTGGCCCAAATGTATGTAATATTTCTGGCACATATGATGTAAATTCTCCTTTCATTGTCAATGGCAAATGTGAGACCTGACGAAAACCAGCTGTAACTCACTGACTCATTGAAAGCCTCTTCGCCTACAAGAGGAAGAGGTAATCGCTGTTACATAACACAATCTAAAGGACACACTATTCAGACGCAGGCACACAGTACAGATACGGCTATAAAAACGGTAACCGGAGAACTGCCGGTTTTCCGAAAGGATACCGGTAGTTGTTTAGAGTTTACACTAGATGAAGTAGGAATGCACACCAAAGTACCTGATGATTTTTGGCTTGAGCGTCAATGATGGGTGCTTTTGATTGAGCTTCAGCTCATTCAACCAGCCATTGTAGTTCTTCCAAGGCCACACCGCTTACAAGAGGTAATGGCTGTTAGATAAACACTCAATCTAAAGGAGACACTATTCAGACAGCAGTCACAGCTCACACGCGGCTATAAAAATACACACGGACGTCATCGCACATAACACACCTCAGCTGGGGCCACCGGGGCCACAGTATGACATTTTCACAGAGAAAAGGCTGTCGAGCAAGCAACCATGCACACCGGCTCATCTCAGACCTTTGCGGTCAGGCAGTAAAAAGAAAGGCAGACGGCATCACTAAGGACGGTCAACACTTCTGTCAGATAACGCCAGTTATCTGACAGAGCACCTCCGGGCAAAAAGGAAACTTTCAAAAAGTATTTTATTTCCAATTCAATTCCAAGGCCAAATAGAGTGTCACTATACTTTGCAATGCAGCCTTGAGCACCTGCAATTTGTGTTTCAATGTAAGTAGTGCAATACCTGGTGTAACTGTTGTCATAGTTGCATGGAGGCCAGACTATAAATCATATTGATGACATCAGGGATCTCCATACATGGCCATAAAAGCCCTTTTCCCTGCGACCAATCGACTTCAAACTAGACATGTGTATTGCTGTGGGGGCATGCAGTGGCGATGGCCGTAAAAGGCATGCATCCACAGCAATACACATATCTAGTTTGAAATCAATTGGTCGAATGGTTCTCAATATAATGCTAAGGACATACAAAGCTCTCCAAGAAACAGTAAATTGAAACAGAACCTGGGAGAATTCATAGAAGAAAGAATGGAAAAAGGAGAGAAACAGTACAGCTGTAACCAATGTGGAAAAACACACATGAAGCCCATATTCTTGGCTGCCACCTCGTCATGTAGCAGCCAAGTCGATGGACCCCCTGTGGTGTAGGCTACAAAAGCAAAAGAATCCACATGATTAGCTTTATTTAATGACAACTGTTTCTCTGATATGTGGTTTCCTGCGGTTGCAAACAGAATGACACTGAATCCCTCAGGGCTTCTCATTGGTTGAGCCGAGTGAATACATTTTCCCTTTTAGTGTCTACATAAATTATGCAGATATGAAGAGTTTTCAAAAAGACAGCCTTGAGATACACCAATGGCTTTGGGAATTTGGCTGTTAAAGGGTCACATTTGAACAAAATTATCGAAATACTTCAAGAATCAGCAAGAATCAGTCAATTTTATACCCCTAATACATTATTTACTGCTCCCCGCAGGTGCTGTATATTACCGTAATAGTTAAGATGAATTTCATGTATGTGCATAGATTATGTACAATGACATATATACCCTCAAAACAACAATGGAACTATATATTTTTGAGGGGCGCAGGCCCCTCCTATGCCCAGCTTTCCGGGTTTGTGTGAACACAAACATTGAAGCTAAAAGTGATTGTGGAAAAGTGAGGACGCAAATTGTGATTGGCCAGAATGACATTTGTAATGATTTGATTGGTTGAGAATGGAATGTGATGTATGATGATGATAAGAGTGCCCCTCACTTCACACGGGTGTGATTTTTTTTAAATGACTGCCGCTGCTGCTGCTGCTACTACTACTATACTTGTACATTACTGTGACATACTTATACTATACAAGTTATTATACTGCTCATATGTCATTAATATTGTTGAACCACCAGTTGTACTGTTGTAGGGCTGTGTACGGATTTTTATAGTCGAATCTGGTTGGGCATTGTTGTCTATACTCGACTGGTAGTTGAATATAGGCAACTACAGGATCATTTGACTGAGAGATTGGCAGTCGAATCAGACTGATTCCATTTGGGCTGTCGGCGGTGCTAAATGTCTGATTTAGCATATACTTCATGCTTGTTTCTCCCAATAAATATGTATCCTATTGTTTCATGGTATACAAACAGCCTTATGACAAATATCAAAACTAGCTCTAAAATAGTCTCTCTCTCTCTCTCTCTTCAAAATTAGAGTGGGTATGTCTTAGTGGTAAGATTTGGAGGGGCGGCTGTCTTGTATTTGCATGGAAATGACGCATTATTTTAATCACAAAAATGCTGACCGTAATGCGCACGCTTATAACAGTACAGTATATAGTACTGTATTTATGCTCCAGTAACTAACGTGTGTGGGGATTGCTCCCCAGGTTTAATTACAGTATGAGTCATCATGCAGCCAGCAGAACAGTCTGCATCTAGATATGACTCACACACGGTGTGTGCTACTGTATTTGTCAAGTTGCCAAATGGTTTTATTTGAGGTCCCTCCCCCCCAGAAGCATTTAGCATACATAGCTCCTTATCTGATTATGAAAGCATGTTATGCAACATTATCAGACTGTGGCCAGTCACTATCCCTGCGGCAGGTCAAATGCACAGCCCGCAGAACTTTCTGTGCCTTTCAGTGGTGGAGAAAGTAATTTCTTTACTCAAGTAAAAGTAACAAGGCGAAAGGGCCTTTCTGTGTGGAGTTTGCATGTTCTCACTCACTGATGGAGGGGAAAGGAACCGGTTGGAATAACGTGTTCCTTGGACTCCTCATGCATAGAAGGAAGCATGTGGTCAGTCCACTGGCACTGCCTACATGTTGACAGAGGAAGTGTAGTGCCCAGGATTACATTAGATAATTGACGCTGGGTGAAGAAATGGGTAACAAAATGTTAAAAGTAAAATTAACAATACCAGTACCACAATGTAGAAATACTCTGTTACAAGAAAAATAAGCCTGCATTCAAAAATATACTTGGGTAAAGGTACAGGTACTCATTATTTTCCAAATCTGTCCAGATCTATAAGCTCACAACTCGTCGCAATGCTACGGATTGTGAGTTTCTAGAACAGCTATCTTTAAAATAGGTATTTATTGCTTAATGTAGGCTATGTTTTGTAATAAAGTAAAAAGTACAATATATTTGCCTCTGAGATGCAGTAGAGTAGAAGCGTAAAACATTGAAAGAAAATGCACGTACTTCTAATAACGTGAAAGAACCTAACAATAACCAAATTAGAAAAAAGTGCAGTACTGATCGAGTGGATCAGTACTTAATTACTTTCCACCAATGGTGCCTTTTAGCTGTGGAGTTCCCATAGCACAGTATCCATTAACCCTACAGGTATTAACATGTTACTGCTATACAGCGTTACCTCCATTGAACAGTTATCCGGGGCAGGCTTGTCGTAGAGAGAAATAAGCAACCGGGTCTATGAAAACAAGCCCCAAAAAATAAGCGACTATAGGCCAGCACTTTAATCCAATATATTTGAAAATAGGCGATCTATAAGCCCGCGATGCGTTATGAGCTTGTAGATCTGCTATTTATTTATTTTTATCTTGAAAGATAGAATATTTTTCAAACATTTCCTTGCACAAAATATTTTCAGATGGCCTACATATTAATTTGGGGTTCCTTGACATGAAAATGTTTGAATACCACTGGTTTAATCAACATTTAGTAATCCCAAATAAGCAAACTACACTTTAGAAATGAAACCCCCCCCCCAAAAAAAACAAACAAACACAACTATAAATATTTACTGGTAAAAAAAGAAAAGCCCAAAGTCGTTATAATAAGCAGCAACACTGATCTTTGCTGTATTACTCTACTATAGGGTCTTGTTTTCTCCATTCCCCGATAAGTAACGGTTTTGTTTGTACAAGATTTCCACCTGACCGCAATATATATTATAACGACTTTGGGCTTTTTCTTTACCAGTAAATATTGATAGTTGTGGGTTGTTGGGTTTCCCTCGAGGGATCAATTTCCCTCGAGGGATCAATTTATTGATCCCTCGAGGGAAACCCAACAACCCACAACTATCAATCAGCTGCCTTGAACAGTCACCATAGGAAAGAACACAAAAACAGCTAATAAAAGCAACAACAGGTTGGGTAATAAAAAGATAATAAAGAAGAAAAGAAGGAAAAAGAGAGCAAGGCCAAGACAAGCTTCTTACTATCAAAAGATAAAGATAAAGACAACTTTATTGTCCATTAAATCTTGCATAACGTTGCATTTTGCCTTTGGCACACTGGCAGTCAGTATACAACATTAAAAACATCATTACATAAAATACACAAATGCATTAAAATACTATATAGAATGCATTCCCATAACGCTGCAACAGTGATCATGGGCTGTAGGGATTAGGTAGTAGAGCTAGTTAAATATTTTCTTATTTAAAATGTCCACGGCACAAACGACGTCTTGTTGAAACCCTCCTTTTCTTTGCTAATAGCACTCTAAGCCTTCTGCCTGATGGTAATGGGTCAAATTCAGGGCAAAGAGGGAGGGTATATACTAAAGTTAAATATTTCTAAAACCCACAGACACACTTAAAAACTTTCAACCTGGTGTCCTCATGTTGTTCTAGTATATTGGCTATTGTTTTGCTATGTCTATCATACAACAAAAAATATGAAATAGGACATTCATTTAAACAAGACAAAACAATGCAATATGGAGATACGAGGTTTGCACCCGACAGCTATGATGTGTCATCGTTGGCAGGCGGCCTCACATACAGTGTGTGTGCATTGTACTGTATGTGGGGCTGTAGCGTTTAATGTTTAGCCCGGTGCATGTTCATGTGAGGACTGTGTTGCCCACGGCTGTTCAGTCAGCTTTCTAATTATTACCCAGAGGCGGACGTGTGGCCCCCATGTCAACACTTAACATACTGAGTCAATTTGCCGCGTGCGTGTGTGTGTGTCTGTTGGACTCACATGTCACGTACATTGCCCGTGCCACTGAGCCGACAGTTAACCTGAGAGAAATCTCCCCACGCAGAGGCTCTGCTCAGGGATTTCGTGTAGAATTCTGCCCGGCGGGGCCTGCGTGATGGATAACCAGGCCCACGAGATGGTTTATAAATGACTCGGAAGATGGCTGACGCACCTTTTCCCCACTTTTTCCCATATAATCTCATTTCACTCACACTCTGACAGCATAAAATGTGACTTGTATTTGATTGATTGAGCATTTTATTGACATATATTTGTACATATCTGTCAAAAGTATGGAACATAACGAAGCTATTACGGTATCAAAGCCTTCCTCAGCATGAAGAAAGTGGTCAGTGATATTGTGTGTACAAGGAGGGACGGACGGATGGACAGACAGACAAATCAACAACCTGCAAATGTGTCAAATAGTTGATAAAGTGCCTGATAAAGACAGGACCTCGTGAAATCCAGGTCAGGTTCTCTGCTGGCAAGAGTCTGAGCCGGGCATGAAGCACAGCATTATGTGCATTGGTGGAAAGTACTCGAGTACTGTACTTGAGTACAATTTTGAGGTATTTTTTTTCCTTTTCTGTAGTATTTCCAATTTTCAATACTAATATGAAGGGCTTTTCTGGTTATATCCTTTTAGCAGACCTTTATTGTACTGTAGGCCTACTTCCCTGTGCCTGTCCGTTAAACCGTTAATAAAATATTCAATCAATCTTTGTAGATTTAGATTTATATTATTTGACAAGCTTGTGAGCTTGTAGATCTGCTAATATATATTTTATATATATATATATATATATATATATATATATATATATATATATATATATAATAATTTAGTATATTAAGTATATCTTGATGCCAATACTTTTGTACTTTTACTTAAGCACATTTAGATTACCGGACTTTTACTTACAACTTGTAGTGTTTCTATGTTGCAGTATACTGGATACTTTTAAAAAACAAATGTTTTTTTCACCACTGATTACCGGTATGTGTGAACATCCTGAGTGGACGGTCTCACCAGCCTCCTCACATTCTCTGAGCTCAGCCATAACCTCGACTCTTTAACAACACTAAGACCTGAAGGCGATTCTGAAAATTCCTTGTAAATCAGTAGTTCTCAACACTTTCAAGATCTTTGAAACATTTTCAAAAATAGCAGATGTACAAGCTCGCAGCGTGGCACGAAGTTGCGCGATGATGTGGTCAACAAGCTATTGCTGAACACTGATGTGGTCAATAAGCTATTTGGACAGCTACCGGCACCGTGCCCCAGTTCAACACAACACAAGTTTTTAATTATTGGGCATCCTCTCCTTTGCCTTTCTCAGCATGTTGTCAGTGTTAAGACTCACTCTCCTGTGTGTGTGTGTGTGTGTGTGTGTGTGTGTGTGTGTGTGTGTGTGCGTGCGTGCACCCGCCCGACCTGGTCTGAACTTTTTATCATTGCACCGGGCTGTCAAGATCTTAAGAGTGATCTGAGATCCTAACATCAAGGTTGTTTGGACTTGCTAAGCGACTGATTTATAGATAGTTGCGCATCAGTGTTCCACGCCGGGAATAGTCAATCTACAAGCTAACACCACATCGCTCGGCGACACATTGTGAGCTTGTAGATCGGCTTTTTTTTTGTGTGCGACATGACATGCGATAAAGTAAAAGTCCTACCTGCCTACTCGTTGTCTCCCTGAAGGCAGAGGCCTCTCTCTTTCTTAGCTCAGGAGATTGAAAAATGGACGCCCTACCTTTTTTTTCACAACATGGTGGTTGTTGCTGGTCCCTGGAATACAATACATAGTAGTTTTGTGCTAGGACAGGAAGAAAAATACCAAACAAGGGTGTGTCTCAAAGGATAGAGCTTTTTTTGTCTTTATGACGATTGAAATGTACATTGTACTTCGCATTCAAAGATTCTCACACACAACGATGGAACACTATTAAACATTATAGAGTTTTGAGCGGTTCACATTCACACACCGATGGCGCAGGCAAGTAGGGGGTTACACGGGGCACCGGCGGAGGTCCCCTGGAGGTGGCCGGTGGTCCATACACCGATGGCCGGGCTCTGGAGGTGGCCGGTGGTCCATACACCGATGGCCAGGCTCTGGGCACGCCGGGCATGGACCGCCGGCAGGAGCCAGGAGGGCACGTTTTTTGTAGGGTTGGGATTCGGGAACCGGGATCAGTTCCAAAGTTTTTAATTTGAAGGACCACTATAACTCTGAGAGTGTACAGGGACCACAGCTATTCTCGCCAAATGCTCACTTATTTTCACAAGAGTTCTATTTTTGTCATATGTTCGCCTACTATTACATGCCCAGAATAGGGATGCTAGGGTTCACGTGGTTTAAGCGCTGACATGCTGTTTTAACTTTAGTGTGTGTTTACATGTTTAATTACCTGTTGCACCATAAAAACTAGAGCCTGAGAATCTAGTCTGATGTGTGCTCAGAAGATACATGTCTTCAATTTTGTTGATAAAATTGGATAAACGCAAGCACTCCATAAAACCCAAGACACTCAATTAGTTTGGTGTTACCAAAAGCCACATCATGTCTGCAAACACTTTGGAATGTCTTTGTGTGTTATTTATCTGGCTCGCAAAACAAGAATACCCGGAAAGTGTGTCCACATCGACTACCAGCGCCAGAGATTTTTTGTCTTTGAGTTGGTTGAAGTTTTTAACTGAACATCTGTTTGGTGTTAATGTGTCTCCTGTGCAAAATAAACAACAACGCCGGCGGTACAGAGAGAATCTATGACCCAAGACAGCATCAGGTCTGAAGGTGAACATTGGAAAGACAGTTGCTTGTTGATGTGCACTGTGTGTTGTTGTAGTGGTCAGAAGAACAACAGCGCCCTCTCTCCTCCTCCACTATTCAGCGCTCTATCAGTCTATCTCCTTCTGTGCTCTTCCTTTATCCACTGTTCATTTGACTCTGTCTGTCTGTCTGTCCCTCATTTAAGATTCAACTTTACCCCAAAGCAAACCTTTTTCTTTTCCTTCCCACTGCATTTCTCCCAAGAGTCTCTTCCTCACCTTTCTTTCCTCCTCTCTCTCCCTCTTCCTCTCGATGCTATCTCCTTGTGTCTAGCTGCTCGAGTCTAGCATATTCTCTGGTATACTGATTCTGCATCCCCCAACACCCACCACCATTCACCCCCCCCCCCCCCCCCCCCCCCCTCATGGTTCTCTTGGTGCTGCCATGGTGCTATCTGAGGTAGCACGGGAGCTGCAAATTTACCCAGCAGCACGCGTCACTGGCAGCGTAGACAGACATCCCAAAATAGCCCCGGCCGAGAACCCAGTGAATGGATGGATGGGGGCCCAGGTGGTCGTTACAGAGAACAGAACCCAGTGAATGGATGGATGGGGGCCCAGGTGGTCGTTACAGAGAACAGAACTCAGTGACTGGATGGATGGGGGCCCAGGTGGTCGTTACAGAGAACAGAACCCAGTGAATGGATGGATGGGGGCCCAGGTGGTCGTTACAGAGAACAGAACCCAGTGAATGGATGGATGGGGGCCCAGGTGGTCGTTACAGAGAACAGAACCCAGTGAATGGATGGATGGGGGCCCAGGTGGTCGTTACAGAGAACAGAACCCAGTGAATGGATGGATGGGGGCCCAGGTGGTCGTTACAGAGAACAGAACCCAGTGACTGGATGGATGGGGGCCCAGGTGGTCGTTACAGAGAACAGAACCCAGTGAATGGATGGATGGGGGCCCAGGTGGTCGTTACAGAGAACAGAACCCAGTGAATGGATGGATGGGGGCCCAGGTGGTCGTTACAGAGAACAGAACCCAGTGACTGGATGGATGGTGGCCCAAGTGGTCGTTACAGAGAACGGAGAACCCAGTGAATGGATGGATGGGGGCCCAGGTGGTCGTTACAGAGAACAGAACCCAGTGAATGGATGGATGGGGGCCCAAGTGGTCGTTACAGAGAACGGCTCCTGACAACAAAATGTGGCCTTTCAGCCAGGCGCGCGTCACCCGTCCCAACAGGTCTCACGGGCGCGGGCGCGTGCACATGCGTGGAAAAAAGGCAATGCTCGCGAACTGTAGTGCATAGCAGATTTTTATTTATTTTGTCATTTTTAACCCTAACCCTAAAGTCTAATTGCACACCGCCACCAGTATCACACAACTAAAAATGTGACAATCTACAAGCTCACACAATAAGCTTGTAATGTAGATCGGCTCTTTTGGGTGTGTCTGACAGCAGTGCACAAATACGTGTAAATCTAGCCTAAATCTACAGTACAAATTATTTGTCTTGCGAGCACCAGGAATGGTCCTCACAATGTCCATTTTCTCAAATTCTCAAACGGATGCAAGCACACACACACACACACACACACACACACACACACACACACACACACACACACGCTGGCTGAGCAAAACCAGCCTTTTCTGAATCTGGTCTGTGCTAATCCAATGGGACGGTTACGACGTGCGGCAGACATGTTTAGACTAGCAGTTATTCTGGATGTGTTTTATTCCTTCATGTGGTTGTTGTGTGTTTCACTGTGGAGCATTTATTATTGGACAGTTTGGGTGGAGATCAGCGTTGCCATGTCTTCTTGTTTCTCTGTAAAGTTACTTGTAAATAGCCTAGTTGCGGTTGCGTTTTTTGGGGTGCCTTGATTCTAAAATGCTGTTGTTTATTTGCTGTTGTTTATTTCCTTGTTAAGCCAGCCTGGGATCAATCTGATCCGGTTGGGAGTGGAAATGACGTCATGTTGTATGTAGGAGGACTGCCCTTAAGTCGATCAGACCCCCCCTTAATTAGTCTGACCTGTGCTGCGGGTTACAACAAATCATCCGTTACCTGTGAGATTAGGGTTATGTTAGGGTTTGGGATAGTGTTAGTAATGGTCAGACTAATGGGAGGTCGTTAACATGTTGTAGTCACTGGTTCGTAGTAGTCATCAGGCTGGAACCACCAAACCGGAACCAGTATTACCCAAAATAATTCCCTGCGATCAAGGCCATCATAATTGTAAGGCCTACTCAATAAAACCCTTGATATGCGGCGTAGTTTCGCTTATAGGAATAGTTTGTTTGGTATATCCATCTTCTATTCCAACTCGTAGCGACTGGTGAGTTAATCTCACTAGTAGTTACTCGATTTAGCATTAAATTAGGATTGGGGGAACCAGAACAATAAAGCAACGCCGAAAAACGGGAACCAGCTAAACCGGAACCAAAAAGCCAAAAAACAGAAATGTAAATTGTATTCATATGTTCCAGTGTTCAATGTCTAGAGCAGATATGAGCGCTGAACCATAAATAGAAAACAATAACAGAAAACATGCAGGCTTTCAACAGATGACACGAGGTTATAAAGCCCAAGTCAAGTGTGTTAAAGTTAATCTTTTCAGATGTTATGTGCATTCTTGTGCTAAGCCTCAGCCACTAGCATGGCCTCTTTTGGCCAACAGGCGTGAAAACTTAATCCGTCATGTCTTGGCCCAGGAGCACCAATTATCCCGTCCGGCCTCAAGTTTTGTGCAAATCCCTTCACAGTAGCTCGACGTATAATATCCTGCTAATACTAAGAAAATATGATCTGCTCGGTAGAGGTAATTGTAAATTACTATGGATTTAACATATAGGCTGTCAGAACTCAGAATTCATAAATATGCAACTCTATGATTTATGTAAATTGTTGCCCTTTTAATAAACTCAGAAACAGGGCACATTCACACATGGCTGGTCCATTCAATTTAAGTGAGAAAAGGTGTCACAGCCAGTCACTGCAGAGCGACGATCTTTAGATGTTTGCATAATTGGAAGGCGTCGTTGCATAAGAGAGCGACACATGGGGGATATGGGTTCATTGATAGCAGAGCTGCCAAAGGCATCCATCTAGTAGCAGACAGACTCCTCTGATTCACAAAGCATTCCTCCGTGGTACAGTCCTTGTTCTGTGTTGTTTGTTTTAATGAAGCTTGGCATGTGCTTTGGGGCCCAGACTGAAAAACAGTGAAATGACATCCTCGCTGTGTGTTGAGTTTATAGTTTGCGTGAGCCACTAACGATCCAAAGAACAGCATCGTGTTCGCCAGATGTTAGTACTGTAGATGTTTAGTGAATGCGAATCAATCCTGACTGACACATGAAATCAACCAGTCAGTCCGTCAGTCAGTCAGTCGGTCAGCTCAGCAATGCAGAGATACAGCGTAACTGCTATTTAAGGAGACTGACATTGCATTAAAGGGCCCCTTTTGCAGCCAGATCTTATTTTTATTATTTTTGGGAGACAAACACTTTCCTTGGGTTTTTATGTGGTTAATATGTGTTTTTAGATATTTTAGTATTTCAAAGTGTCCATGATGTCCTGGACACTGGGCTCACTTACTTCCTGGACTACATCAAGGAAGCTTTGAGAAGGAAGAGAAGTGGTCACGTGACTGGTCTGTGCCATGATACTTTCATGACACTTTTCATTTACTTGGGAACGATGCAACTTGGGAACCTAATAATACCCATTGTCATAGCACCTGTTTTAACTATCTGTATGTGTCCCTTTTGTGCCCATACTGTATATAGAGATCTCTGTAGTATGCAATACCCATTGTCATAGCACCCATTTGAACACATTTATTGCCCAGGGTTATTAATCCATTAATAAAATGTGCCTATAGCGTTTATAGCGCCTGGAGCACTTTTACCGACGGACCGGATGTTGTCCCGGATGTGGTTGTAGCAGCTAAGTGTAGCCAAGTAGCGATGCGATCGACGACAACGGGAGGTAATTAAATCTAACGCGACTACCGACTGGCACTTTTACCGACGGACCGGATGTTGTCCCGGATGTGGTTGTAGCAGCTAAGTGTAGCCAAGTAGCGATGCGATCGACGACAACGGGAGGTAATTAAATCTAACACGACTACCGACTGGACTAACTTCTCCGACAGGACTGATATATGGCTGTGTATTTGGTATTTGGAATACATGAAATGTATGTAAGATTACAGACATTCTATGGCTATTAACAATATTGGAAAGGTGATGATTAGGAAAGCCAGACAATAATGCCAGACAATATTGTTGGCTGGTATGAGTGTCACAGAAAAAGCACTTTAATACTTGTCCCAGACAAGCGGACAAGCCTTGATGTCAAGCCCTGTTTTGTACCGTGACCTTGAGTGCCCTGAAAGGCGCCTTATAATTGAAATGTATTTTTATTATTATTGAAGTCATTCATTGAGTAAATCTGTTGTTTGAGTTCATTAAGGCCAAAGCTCTGTTCTTTGAGTCTTTATAACAGGCAAGGAGGTGATTAGCATTCACAGGAACTGTGAAAGCATTCATTTAACATGCATGATAGCACAAGTACAGTACACACTTAAGTTTCAATCCCAGTTGGTGGGGAACCCCAACTAAAAATAAAAGGTGTTAATGACAGAAATGAGCAGTAAAGAATTGTGTGTGTGTGTGTGTGTGTGTGTGTGTGTGTGTGTGTGTGTGTGCGCTCGCTTCATTCAATCATCTCGGTGTTCTCATGGAATCTGGATTTCATATTCGTTCCGTTATAATCACATTTGTTAGTTTCACAATAACCTTGTTTGTCTCCGCAGCACTAAGAGGTTGGGGAGGAACATACTGTTCCTCTTGGCTCTGAGTGACTAAGATTTTGGTAAATTATAATTATTATTGAGCGCTAAAGCGATTTGGAAGGGGTGTTAGTAATGCTGTGCGTTGACCACAAAACACAACAAAAGGAGAGAAAGATTATCGCGCTGGGACGTGTTGTGAGCTTGTAGATCGGCTCATTACGACGGCATCAAGGCACGCCAAAACTAGGCTAACACTAAAACATTCCAGATGACTAAAACTAAATGAAAACTATTCAAAAGACTATGACTAAAACTAAAATCAAACTTTGCTGCCAAAAACAACACTGTCACCAGCTCTACTGTTCATTCAACTCAACCATGTAACTACAATGTTCTTGGCCTGTGCTGCATGTCAAGTATCCCTCTCTCCTTTACAGTTACAGGCCACTCCCATAGTTAAATTATAGGCCTACACTATATAGGCAGCATATATAGAATTATATACCATAGAGCTAGCTATATTATAGTCTATTATAATTATAAAGAGTGTTGTATACATTATTCCACATGGCGTTATATTCCATAATTATATGGTCCCTCCCAACGGAACAGCAGACAATGTGTAGTAAAGGATTCACCACTGCAGTAACCGTATCTATCCATACAAATCTTTCCTCTGAAATCACATGGAGATTGGGAGAGTCCCGCCTTGTGTGTACAAGTAGTAGCTACTATGAATTATATAAAGGAAGCGTGTGTCCTTATGTCACTCTACTGTAGGCATTTATGCTGTAACAGCACTTAGATCTGTGTCTGTCCTGGCTGGCTCCATGCTTCCACAAATCACAGTCATCTCATTGGCTGTGGAAAAACGGGCTGGGTGTGTATGATATTATGTTATATAACTCAGTAGTCACAACCCAACCAATGTTGCCAGGTCAGATTATTATAAGCGACTTTGAGCTTGTTGCTGCTTTTGGCTTTGAGGACCTTTGCGCGACCTAGTCCTGATGAGTGAGTCTGACCCCGAAACACCGCCTAAGCCAATGGAAGGTTGAACCCATACTCTGAAACGCTGCTGCTCTCTAGATATATAGCCTATTATAACTCTATGGTCTCAACACAGTCTGTAACGCCACAGAAAAGGGCGACAGATGCACAACGGAGAACGCTTGTTTCACCACGTTCTCAAACATTTTCATATCAAGGAGCCCCAGAATTATGTGTAATTGGCCGCCGACCCCATCTGAAAAATATGTTCTTCCAGGGACCCCCCCAGAAGCAAAGATTTGAGCTTGTAGTTCTTCTATTCTTTTAATCTTTTAATAGCTAAAGTATAACTAAATGTTTAAAACACCACCAGGGGTTCCCGTCCAGAATGGGTTAATGATACACGTGTCATTCTTGTTTTTCTGTAAAGTTGCTTATTTGTGTAGTTGCAGTTTTTAGGGCTTGTTTCCTAATGCTGTTTAAACCAGTGTTTCATTTTCAAGTTAAGGACCCCCAAATTAATATATATTTGTCTGCGTGCCACCATCTGAAATGGTTTCATGCCATGGACCCCCATACAAGATTTGTGTTGTTAAAATGTTGGAAACATATTCCACATTTTTAAAAATGTCTTCCAAATGGCAGATCTACAAGCTCACAACGCATCACATCACAATGCGTTGTGTGAGCTTGTAGATCGGCCTATACAGTACAATGTATGTTTAAAGGTCAAGCTTTTGGGCTTGTTTTCATAGACCTGGTTGCTTGTTTCTCTCACAACACCTGGCAACACTGAACTGAAGTCAGCCCTTGAGTGTCAGTTCATAACATGCATTGCATACAGTAGGCGGGAGGGGAGGGGCTGCCCCACCGACTTTGCGTAACAGCACATGTGGGGAACCCTGCATGACGTACTCTAATGTTGCCCTTTTGACCCACTAGGTGTCGCTTCAGCACCGTGGTGGAAAAAGTACAAAATAAATGTTTTACTTAAAGAAGAATTCCATACTAGAAGGCTTTCTTAACTTTATTTGTAGTTGTTACATCCCCACCAACGACTACAAATAAAGGTAAGAAAGCCTTCTAGTATGGAATTCTCCTTTAAGCAAAAGCATCAATACTGCTTACAAAATAAAAGCCTCGATTTCAACATTTACTTGAGTAAAAGTACTGGTTGCACAAGTTTTCAAATGTATAAAAAGTATTTTGAAAACAGCAGATCTACAAGCTCCCAATGCATTGCGACGCATTTTCAAATGTTCGAAATGCTTGAGTGATTAATGTATGTGGAGTAAAAGTACAATATTTTTCTCTGAGATGTAGTGGAGTAGAAGTAAAATTATAGAAAATTGGACATACTCCATTAAAGTAAAAGTACACGAAAAATTGTACTTAAAGGACTTTAGTTTTTTTTAAACTATGTTTTAGGTTACTTTCCACCACTGTTCAGCACCACACCTCACTTAAGTTTAATGACACTGTCCTCACTCGTGTGTACAGTATTTTGTTACCCTGATATTTCGAATATTAATTTTTAATTGTGCCATGATTGGTTTTTCTAAAGGTTGAATTGTTTGTGAAATCACTAAACTTGTCTTGGCAGGCTGTTCCTACTAAGGGCTTAATCTCTAATAAATCTGCAGATCGTGCTAAAATGAGTGTAAAAGAATTAAAATAGCTGCAGAGCCTAGGAATGAGTGACAAGTATGACCGCTAATGGGAAACCTCTAATGGAAAACTAAAACCAAAAGGGTTTATGATCCTAATACAAATACCACTGATTAATTGTGGCCCAGGCAGTCAAGCATCACTGACTGACTGTATTGTGTGGAAGGAAACTGTAAAGGGGTTTTCCGTCACACTACTGTATAGCAATCAATCAATCAAAACGCATAGATTCCAAGACACTTTTAAATATACTGGCATATTTTGTTTGCTTTCATTTGCATCCATAAGGCCATTAGTATACATTCTGTTAAAATGTACAGCTTTATCCCAAGATCCCTCAGATGCACAGATTATTTATTACACCTAAACAGCACTTTCCATTTGCCATTAAAACAGTGAGACACTTCACGTGCACATTCATATGCTTGTCAGTCCATTTTAAAATTGTGCGCTTTGCAGTTTACTAAATACAGCAAGACGTATGTACATAGTGCAAGTACTAGCATGGCTATGAGTCCTGCTTTGTGCTTAACTGATCAATATTGGAACATTCTTTTATTGTTACTGTGTAGTGTGTACAGTGGTGGTTGATGCCTGGATAATTTCAACAGTCACACCTGCCCTGAGTCACTGGCAGCCCAACTCAAACGTTAAATCAGGTCTGAAAAGCAAAAAAACAAACAACAAAACACATGGAAACAGATTTCGGATTTGAACAGCATTCCTAACTGTTTTGAAATGTGATTCAAATCTCATTCCTAAAAATGTCTCAGTCTGGACACTCGGACAATGAAGCCTGATGAGATGTAGCCCTACTCGCCGTGTCACAATCTCATTATACAAGTAGAGAGTCACATGGTTGAACCCAACCATTATGCTCCTTGACGTTACAGCAACAAGGAAACGTAACAAAATAGCAGCATACTAACAATATAAATAGCAGTAAAACGTGTACTAAAAATATAATACATGATTTGTGGTACGTTTATCTAAAAAATGAGCCTCCACTTTCTTTCCCATCCGAATGACGGGAGCTTTTTAAAAGCATTGGGCAATCTGCTTATTGGTTGTTGACATTCATACATCCTTACTTTGAGTAGACATACCGATACCGAGGCAATGATCAGAACATATACATCTCCTCCTGTCCTAAAAGCAAATACACTAGTATTTTTCAGATTGCAGCAATGCCCTTAGTTTCTCTGTATGCAACCAAGTCTATAATCTAAGGCAGTGGTTTTCAAACGCTTTGTGCCCAAGGCACACCGATGGGCAATTCACCTGTATTCACAGCGGAAAACAGCATATCTCCAAGCTCACAGCTTGTAGATATTGTCGATTTTGGAAAATGTGTGAGGAAGGAAATGACAAATTAATCATTTAAATGTGAAACCTTTGTATGTCAGGTTGAAAGTAAACAAACAGCAGAGGGCGCCGTTCTTTACTTTTTGTTTTTGCAGATGGGTTCCCAGATTGGGTTGAAATTGGTTAACATCTTTGTTTTAGGGTATAGAATTTGCCTTTGTAGTCTGTACTGGGAAATGATGAGTGCAAAAACAGTACTTAATTTCCTGATACAGTATAGTACGTTTAACCGCTTAAACCCTACTACAGTTCATTCACGATGTGATGGCAATCACAGCCACTACTGGCCAATCACATTGGGTCGTAGGCTAATCTAATAGGGCACACCTGGACCTGTCTGACGGCACACCAGTGTTCCTCTGCACACCGTTTGGGAACCACTGATCTAAGTATGAGAATAACAACCTGATGAGGAACGCATCCATCAAAACAACTTCTGCCAACAGTTCTGGCGTCAAAATATAAAGCAATATGTTCAAGACAACATAATTGTATATATAAATAAACAGAATACGTTTTACTTTGTGGTCACAGTGTCTTTAAGCAGGCACTAATACTTCTTGCTGCATGCTGTGAAATGCGGCAATGCAAGATCATGTTAGTGTCGTTGGTGACACTTGTACAAGATTTAACATTACACAGCTATTTATGTCAAATTATGGCTGCCATGAAAAAGGTTACCATGTACTGGGTAGCCCTGAACGAGACCGTGAGAAAGGTTCTGACTGTAGTTCATCTGGCTAGCTTGTGCACAATACGAGGACCCTAATGTTGTTACAGCCGCAAATGTGCCAACACGCCAATATTTATTTCCGTCTTAAGTATACCGAGGCCCTGAGCATGGGAAACTGATCCCCAAAATAAATATTATACCATATTATACCAGCGTAATGCATGGAATCCAGTGGAAAATAACTAACTAGCAAGAAACACTAGGGATGCACCAATGTATTGGTCACATATATCGATATTGATAAATCTGCCATTAACCGATATTTATCTGTTGGTTGTGCGTTGGTTATCTAAAGCCTACCAAGCTGTAGTAGATATTTGTATCCCTGGTACAAAAGGCTAAAATTAAATGTAATAAAAACAATAAAAACTAAATAAACATATATCGGTATCAGCGATCAGCTAAATTGTTATTTTAAACATCGGTATCGCAATCGGCCAAGAATTGCCCTAAGAAACACAATGACAAAATGTAACAGACAGGTTCCTGCAATGCGTGTGGTTGCACTTCTCATAATGTTTGCATTGGCAGTGGCCACTACTCTAACCCAAGTCTGGGTGGGATACCATCCTCAGGTTTGGCTCGGAGGACGTCTAGGAGAACCTCGTATGTAACAAATACTACCATGTTCACGGGGAACGCACGGAGCAAGTTTATGCCCAGGCTCCTGAAGAACACGGCCGCTCCCTCCGTCCTCGCTGTCTCAGCGATGCAGTGGAAGAAGCCCTTGTATCGTTTGATCTCCCGCGCTCCGTCCATTTGCAGACGGGCCTTGATCACGTCCATAGGCGTTCCCACGGTCCAACCCGCCATTCCTGCCAGCCCGCCGGCCAACATCACAACACTCCACTCTGGAAATCCACAAGACATTATTGTTTAATAAAGCAGTGAGATACAAGAGGCCGTGGTTAACAAAGTGGAGTGCCACAACCCCCTAGCTGTTCGGAAATCACGGTAAATTACAGCCTTGCGTAGTTTATTGCTTTTATAAAACGTTTACTAAAGATGGCAACATGAAAACCATACACCATACACAAATCTTGAAAATGTGTTCAAATCTTTGAATAGATACTGTATGTATTTTTGAAGCAAACACTTCTTAACTCAAATATTTGCTTCTAGGGGCCCTGGAACAAAATATTTTGAGATAGGGGTCGGCGGCAGTATACATTTTTAATTTTGGGGGTCCTTGAGATGAAAAAGTTTGAGAATCACTGTATAGTTGATGTTTTAGAAGATTTAGAATAAGTAGAATCAACCTCGGGTCTTAATGGCTTAAAATAACATCTTAAAGACAATTTCACTACAGGAATATTTTCTAGCACTAGGGTTCAAGTGGTTACGCATATTCTTGAAAGAGACAAAAGGCAGAGTCTGGCTCACCTGGTCCATTCTTGCCAGAGTGACTCAGCCAATCAGAAATGATGCTGTACGTTAAAAAGTACGTGGCAAAGGATGGCCCATCTCTCAGCATGAGGGGGAGTGCCCCTCTGTACAGTCCCAGCACCCCTTCCTCTCTGATGATACTAAGGAGGCAGTGGACTGGCCCGTGGTATTTGGGTTTGGGCAAGTTGACGCCTCCCTTCAAGGACTCCGTCTGACACTGCAGGCGCACTTTAACCATGTCACCTGGTGACATCACCGATACCTGTCACAAGGAAATTGCAGGGGCTGAGTTAAACATGGTGATTAGAACATAATAAGTTAAACATGGTGATTAGAACATAACAATCACTTCACTCTTCCTATGAGCAACGTTGGTAGATTTTTGGGTCCAGTGATTTTCCACAAGCTCTTAAAAAGCTTCCTTCATTCAGATGGGAAAGAAAAGAAAGCATTAATTTTCAGTGGAAACTGGAAACACATAATTAGGCCGGGAAAAACTGGTTCAACCCCCGGTGTAAAAGGGGCAACAGTGTATTATTTTTAAATTTTATGTAGACCTAGCACTCTAGTCTATAGTGTATACTCAGGTTCTTAGCTCGCTTATGATCCTTGATCACTATCTCTATGTATTTGATATTACCATGTGGTGTTCTTGCTTACTGTAAATCCCTCTGGATTAAGCACGTCTGCTAAATGCCTAAATTGCATTGATAATTATTGTATAATGCCGGCTCCATGGTTGATTACCTGAGCCACGCCTCCTGCCAAACCAGAGAGGAAAACCTCCAGTCTGGTATTGGAGTCTCCTGAAGCTCCTCTGAACTGGCGGAGACACTGCAGGCAGTTCCTGTACGTGCCGAACACCACGGAAGACGTCATGGAGATCGTGGTGACGGGCAAGGACATGCCTTTGTAGAAACCAGGAACCTGTTGAAGGCACAGAGCAAGGCGTTCAGAGGCACACAGTGAAATCTATATATCTTGGATTATCCAGTTTTTTAAATTTCATGAACCCAGAGAGTTTGATATGCATTAGCCCATGGACCCCCGTCTGATACAATGTCCGTTGTATAAAAGACCCTCAGTCCATTCGATTCCTCAATCGTTTAGCTGGGGGGTCCTGTAGTCTAGATCGAATCCACATGGATTTTTTATTTTGTCCCATGGGGTTAATTTGTCTTGCACATATCCTAACCAAATCACCCCCCCCCCATACGTTGTATTGGAAGTATACAACGTGCCCTGCCCTACTAGTAGTAGGAGCGCTGTAAAACAAGCGCTCCATCAGCGCCCATCGACTCCGTCGCCTTTACTAATTAACTTTTTTCTGTTTGACCTTTTTTTGTTAAGTGTCTTGCTCATCTAAAGAAGTTGAACTGATTTTGAGGTTACATTAACTCATTTAGCTGCAGGGGACGCCTTGGAACCTGCTCAAGGACCCCTATGTGTCCCCCGGGCCCCACGATGAGAACCGGTGCTCTACATTGTCAAAAGCAATGTGTGTGAAAGACATTGTTGTGTGTCACACTCACCCCTTCTTTAGCAAATGTCGCTGCTGTACACTGCCATATTCCAGTGAACTGCTTCTGTGTTTGTATTCTGACCTGAGTAGGGAGGAATTCAGCAGATAAAATCTATATGAGCACCAGACCTTATGAAATCAGATTTAATTTAGGCTGCATTCATTGTACTGACCTTTACAGTGTCCAGAGGGTAGCCTACTGCAACTCCACAAGCACCTAAATGACAAAAAACTCACTTAACATCTTTGAAGCTTACATACGGTATATCACTCGCACTATAATAATGGCAAAGTGAGCCCCCCCCCCCCCCCCCCCCCCCCACACACACACACACACACACACACACACTGTATACACAGTAGTACAGTCTAGTAGACAAGCATACACATAAAGACAGTTTTGCAATTTGCAACCACATGGTGGCAGAAGTGGCCAATAAGCATGTGCCATTATTAACAAAACATTATTTATAACAGCTTGATAACAAGACTGTAAACTTGACTTGCATACATGCAAGTGGTGCGAGAGATTAATTCTGCTCATCATGCTTAATTTATAAAACGATTGGGCTATCAATCATGCTTATGATAATTAATAACTAGCAGGGTCAGGGTGTGGGCAATGCATTTAGTATAGGGCTTGAGTGCAACTGTAAAGTTTCTGAGACCTTCGCCAGACGTATGGACGTCTGGTCCATCGAGGTCAGGAAACGTTTCTATCTTTAGATTTGTTTGGCACATTATGCCAGATGATGACGTAGGGCAGTCTAATGGTTATTATGCCGAAGGTGTCGGCAGATCATGATCATGTTGATAATGCAGAGATACAGATACACTATATGATAATCAGTATGTCTGAATGCAATGCATGTTTTTTCAAGCATAAGGAATATACTCTGCACATTGCCGGCTTATTGTAAACACGTGCATACTGACACTGTACATATTATGCTAACTGCCAAGTTACCTCCAATGGACCCAGCCACAAAGTCAGCGATATGCATTCTGTCCGGTTACAGTTCTGTGGCTCGATTCGGATACTCGGACAGTCCATTCTATCCCGTCATAACCTTGAAAGTAACTATTGCCATTGAATTGAGCTGCTAGGTCTGTGTGTGACTAGCCTGTGTGCTGCGCAGCTTGTTGTTTTCATTGCTAAACTGAAGACGCGTGCCACAGACCTTGTGTTGTTACGAAACGCGCGACTCACTCCGACTTTAGCCGAAGATAGCCGATCATGGGGCTATCTTCGGCTAAAGTCGGAGGGCGCGCGCACACACACACACACACACACACACACACACACACACACACACACACAGTTCATTCATATAATCGGGGAATAAGGGATTTTATATAATTTTATACAGTAAGATAACATAATAAAACTGCAATTTCCATTTTTTCTTTTCTTTTGAACTGCTGTCGGGATACTATAGGCATATACTAAAATATACTAAAATAAGTCAATTATATAAACGTACAGAATAAGCGAGTAGTTTTAATTAGGGGGTGGGGTGTGACTTCGAAGTTCTGCAAACAATAATACAAAATAATATATAAGCTCTAAATGTGCACACACGCTGTACATTCAAGTTCTTACAGAGGTCTAACAAAGTATTTTCTATATTGATCTGCAGCTCCCCCATGTGGCTCCCTCCCTTGTTGCGTCTAAATCTTGCAGCACATCACTTCTTATTCGTTATCCTTGTTTTTGACTGTTACTTGTTCTTGTTTTAACTGTTTCTCATAGCGTTATGTTTTCATTGTTTACTTTTTCAGATGTAGTGATACAATACTATAGCCTACTAGTGCTAAAAATATAGAAAAGGACAACCAACCACTATAATCTAAAGTCAGTCATGTTTTATTTTCCAATTGTACAGATTATGATTAATCAATCCAGACAAACGGGTTAACTGTTTCAGCTTTTGAGGTATGTTACAAAAATATCAGTTTGTCTCAGTTTTTGCATTCTAATCTCAGTCGTGTAACCCGATAACTGCAATCGGAGACTTTTAAAACTGCTTAAACGTATAGACATTCAGGTGACCACATTGCTAATGTAGACCGAAAAATATTTTATATTATAAATATACCGGTATGTACATTTCCCAACACTTTAAAACAATCTAGCACACATCTTGATATTTACAATTCTGTACATATTGCATCTGTTAGCTGTATAATTGCAAAATACCAATCAACTATTACTTCTGTGAGATAGATACACTTGGATCCAACAGTCACAGGTCAAATCCAGTGTAACAATGACCTTACATAGAGAACAGTCCCTGTTAAAGAGGTGGAATGCCGGGTTAAGGTAACAGATATATCACAACATCCATCTACAGTGGTTAATACTTTAATTTTGTTAGCAGCACCGCCACCGTCTTGCTGTTATAACAACATAACTGCATTTACCTGTTGTCCCAGGCCGTGCTAGTCACTGATTAGACAACTAGACAAGGACACCAGGTGAATGTAATTTAATTTCTAGTACAATTTAACAAGCTACGAGGACTAGGAGTGTGCGATCGGGGTATTTTAACCACTTAACCCTATATCATTACGTCACATAGCAGACCTACAAGCTAACAATGCACCGCAACGGGACGTGTTGTGAGCCTGAGTGTATAGATATGCAATTTTTTGCCAAATGTAGGTATATCAGGACATTGCAGATGTTTTATAGCCGTTGTTTGTATTCTGCTGTTGTGTAATTTTCTCTGCCTCTTGTTCAGTTCGCATTTGTAAAAGAGACCTTTGTCTCAATGTGATTTTACTGGTACAGGTTAACCCATTCTGACCGGGCACCCATTTTGGTGTTTAGCATCATGTTATGCTTTACCTATTGAAAAATAGCAGATCTACAAGCTCATATCGCGCCACCGAGTGGCGCGATACGAGCTTGTAGGTCTGCTATTTTTGAAAAATTCGAAGAACGACTGACATTTTTAGAATCTGATCTCAGGTCAGAATGGGTTCATCAGACCAGTGTGTGACCAGTGTGGAAACCTTGTATGAATCTGATCTCAGGTCAGAATGGGTTAAACGTATGCCCACAATAGGGACACTAGGGTTCAAGTGATGAAGCATCAATGACTTTTCCAAACAAGAGGCTGCAAATTGCAATACAACAAGCACTTAAAGAAAACATTTGTTGATTGCACAGTGCATTGAGTGCAATCAACAAATGTTTTCTCAAAGTGCTTGTGGTTCTCAGAGCTACAGAGCGTTACATTCAACATGCTGCAGTATTAGTGCATCTCTGTGAATATCTTTGCACACAAATGAGTGTCCAAAGTATCCAGTGGGACACGCGAAATATGTCCACAAACTAGCCGTTGTTACCACTTTGTAGTCTTATTTATAAACCATTCACATCTTACTATTTAGGCAGATTGTACATCATCTCATTCACAATCTTTGAGACACACATACTGTATGTCATTGTGCAAAACAGTTGCCACATAGCTGCTTGCGAATCAGTTCAAATGATTTCTCTGCTTTCGCCTGTACATAATAGAGCATCAGTTTTTACCGACGGGATTGAATTACGAAGGTTGATTTTGTTTTAGACGAGACTAGATTGATTTGCAGGAATAATTTCAACATTCAGGCAAAGAAAGAAGACAGAAAACATACATACATATCTGATACTGACTTCACACGCATGCACAGAGCACACAACCCCCACATTCTAGCAAATAGGGACATTTAAATACTTTTAGATGACAAAAAACAATAAATAATAAATAAATCTCAGATTAAACACACTGTTTATAAGTTGTTCAAGTCATAACTTGCAAGTTGCAATAGCAAATAATATATCTCATATGAATTCAGTCCAATCAAGACACTACAGATATGTTCCATTCCAATGAATGTAACATAATTCTGGAGACTAGGTATTAAACCAGGCGTCTGTACTTGGCCCCTTCTCATAGTATTCCTCGTCACTCGCTACATCCAACTTTTCCCTCTGGCTTTGCTTTTCAGAAAATACAGTAACGTGCTTCAACTTCTTGTATAGAACATAATAAATATAAGGCAGGGATGAAACGCTTCTTTCAATATATAAAATAAAACTATATATATATATGTGTATATACACACAGATATTTGCAGTATAACTCTGCAAAGTTAAAGATACACATGAGAAAGAGACAGATTAACTTTCAATTTCAACATTGGCTCAGTAACAAATCTTGAGCAATGGCTCCCAAATACATTAGAGGCAAGATACATGATTCGGTATGGTGCTTCTACGGTTTCTCTTCTTTGAATCACCATAACAGTAACAGTAACTTTTATAACTGCAGAACTGCCTTTACAGTTCAAAGGAACCATTCACAATTATCATGGAGGTTTGAAACATCTGGCTGCTTGAGTATTATAATTGGGAACGACTGGTCTTGTATGTAAACTGAGCCAGATTGTATTAACCACTTAAGCTCTATACTTCCATCGTACAACAAATCAGGTCTAGGATTTTAGATATCGTATACTGTATTAGCAGTTAATCCCTTAATCACAAATTTAAAAGAAAAGTGATATCACAATATATTATTGTCACAATATTGATATCAAGGTACAGTATTTGGTAAAAAATAGTGATATTAGAGTTTGTCCATATCGCCCAGCCCTACTATGATAGCCGATCTACAAGCTCACAGTGCATCGCAGGCTGGCGTTGTGCGATGGTAGACGTGCTATTTTACTTATTTTAGAAAATTCATGATTTAGAAATATTCGCCTATACAGTAATGACACAGGGACGCCAGGTTGAAAGTGGTTAACAGGCTCGTGTGTCCCTGTCTTTCTGTTCTGTGTTAAAGTGCCTCAGTTGAAAATAGACAAACGCCATAACCTCCAATATGCCCGATTTGTGCTTGGTTGCACGATGTGTCGCTCACCAGAAATAGCTGATCTACAAGCTCGCTGCTCGCAAGCTTTGCAGATCTTCCAGTTGCGGTGCGCGACACCGACGCGCTACTGAAACATAAATCGGCCGATTTATACTTGGAGGCTGGAGGGCTGCACCTGCTGCTGTAGCTGCGCCTGGTGGCTACTGGGAGGAGGAGCCGGCTCGCAGTCTTTAGGCCCCAGCTCCTCGCCCCGGGCGTACATCAGGACCAGCGTGACCGTGGCGAAGGTGGCCGCGTTGACGGGGAACGCCCGGAGGAGCGTGGAGGTGAGGCCTCGCGTGAACACCATGTAGCCCTCCTTCTTCACGCTCTGGCGCACGCAGTCGGCGATGCCGCTGTAGCGGTAGACCCCGCCCACGCCGTCCGCCTGCAGGCGGGACTTGATCACGTCCACGGGGTAGGTGGAGAGCCACGAGGCGATGCCCGACATCCCGCCGGCGAACAGCAGCTTGGGGATCATGTAGGGGTCGTTGGGCTCGCAGCCCAGGTGGCGCGTCAGCACGTCGTACGCCAGGAAGTACACCCCGAAGCCCGGCGTCTCGCGGATCAGCGTGGTCACCATGCCGCGGTTGACCCCGCGGACTCCCTCGCGCTTGTAGATGCGCACCAGACAGTCCAGGGAGTTCTTGTACAGCTTCCTCGCCGACTTCTTATTCTCACCTATAGGCATGCGACGATATGAAAATGACATGTCACGATTATTGTGGCAAAAATAATTGCGATAAACCATACTATCACGATATTCTAAATATGCTTAGAACTTAAAATGGCACTTTTGTTTAACGACTTTAGGTTTAAGTGGTACTGAATTTTCAGCTCAACAAAAGCAAATTCATTCTAGTGTATGATGATTTCCAGACGATAAATTAAAATCCCAGCGATATGATTATTGTGTGGGGGGTTTTTTTCGCGATAAACCTGGGTTTTTCAACTGGTGGTCCGTGAAGGAATTGCATGTGGTGCCTGATCATGCATTTAAAAACATAGGAAAGTGAACTCTTCCCACTATGACCTGGTGACCTATGATGAGGCGTCAATGTTGTAATTTACTTGGAAGTTGGAGGTGAAGAAAAAGGAGTTTGAATCTCAAGAAGGGGAAGTGTATCCAGCCTGGTTCAGTCATCATTATTAGGAAATACATATTGCATGTTTGTGTGCTCGATGCTCTTACAATCAGTGTAAAAAAAATAGCTCATATCCCCACCCAACACAACAGTGGTTTCCAGGTTGATTCCAAGTCAGGGTGGTGGTCCCTAACCTGACTCCACCAGATTGCGGCAGTATTGAGTTCACACGTTCCCCCCTCCTCCCTGCATCTGGTCTCTCTCAAGTAGAAACGATGAACCCGAAGCAGCGGGACAAAAATCTGATATCTCCATATTCATTTTGAGTTGTAGTCTTGTTAGGTTGTGTTTACATCCCATAATAATCGATTATGGTCCCATGCCTACTCTCACCGGTTCCCTGCATCTGCATGCGGGTCTTGGCCAGCTCCATGGGGCAGCAGATGACGCACTGGATGGCACCCGCCGCGGCGCCAGCCGCAAACTGGTTGAAGGGCGTGTCCTGGTTCAGCATGCGCATGGTGTTGCCCTGCACGCCGAACACGATGGCGTTGATAAAGGTCAGGCCCATCATGGGGGATCCGATGCCTTTGTACAAACCGAACAACTGGAAGGAAAACGGCAACAACCACACTTAGTAACATCATTTAAAAATAAGGGAAACAAAACAAGCTCTTCAATGCCCTGGCTTGTAATTGTAAACAATCCAAACAAAGTCATGCTCCATTCAAGAGGACGACTGCAGTCACCCCTGATGCTGCTGTAGAGCTGCACTGAGCTGCATTCCAACTGAACCCCAAAACAAAAGCATCACATTCAGTCAGAAGACCGGCAGTGTGTGACCTTTCAGTTCACACTGACCTCATTCACTTTAAACAGAGACCAAAACAACTAGCTAGGGTGTTGCCTGTGGCTGCAACTATCGATTAACTTCTTAGCAATTATTCTATTGATTTCGTTTTTGATTAATACAGTAATCGAGAAGCATCTTTACCTAGGCTATGACATACTTTGTTGCAACATGTGGCACTGTGGCAGGCAACAAAATAGGCAGTCTGCAAGCTATTTATTTTAATCAAAATTGATTAGTTTGACTAACTGTTGCACCCCTACTTGCCTAGCTTGGCAAGTAAACAACTGACTGCAATGGCATGTTGTCTTTGCTAATTGCTCATGACTAAAGGGAACTTCTCCCAGAATTTATACAGAAATAATTTCTTGTTTCATATGAACCATCAAGAAATTAGTGTAGTGGCTAGACTAGATTAGTGTAGTGGCTAGACTTCTTCAGATAGTTTATGAGCAAACATACTGCCCCTGACAATGTCCTTAATAATTGTATAGTTAAAAATAATTGCGATTATGTAATATTTGAGGCAGGCCTACATATGACATATTGTATGTAGGCCTGCCTCAAATATTACATAATCGCAATTATTTTTAACTATACAATTATTAAGGATAGGGCCTGTTGCGGTCATAGTACATTTATTTTTAGGTCATTGTCAGTCATTTCATTGTACATTTCACAAACAGCCTTTGCATATTAAAGTTATTTGTCATATATGCCATGCACAACAATATCTTTGTAGTCTATATTGATATTTAATTCCCCACATCCCGACGTAATTGTATCAAGAAGAAAAGGAGTTATGCTGTGCATCAGCTATAGTTATAGGCAGTATACTCAGTAGATTGACCTCGAAACAATAGTAATTCTGTACTTTCTGTACTGCACCATGTTAATATAAAGGGCAGTAATAGCTTGAGCCCTAATTTACGTTTACATATTTAGGAGAAGGGACGGAGGGACTTCAGTGCTACATATTAGAAGATGAGAAATGTAGGCAGTAGTAATGCACAGGTCTGTTTTCCTCTTCTTTTTTTAACTTATTTTTTTAACCCACCCGACCCGTTATGAGAGGCCTACTGTACCCGACCCAAAATAATGTGTTCGTCCATGACCCGAATTCAACTCATTTATTATTTAAAGGTCGGGTTGAGCTGCACGCCAAAACATAGCAGCAATTGCATCTGAACTGAAGCTTTTCCAAAGCCGCCCGACCCGTGGGTTGTGGGTCGGCCTGTGTATCACTAGTATGCAGCATAGGGAAGGTTCTTGTGGGACACAACCCAGCAGTCAGCAGTGCTTCTCGTGAGGTTCCGCCTGGAACCTTCAAACTCAGGGGAAGGTAGTGGCATTTTCACATTCAGATCCACGTGTGAGATACATACATACCGACTCCTGCCGTACGATGGACTGGAAACAGTGGTAGGTCCCACGGTACAGAGGCTTGTCTACATTCTGGACCTGCAGCCTCACCTGGAAAACAGACACAGCGTCACAGGAATGTCTGGGGAGATCGCAGAGAACACACTTACATACGTGTAAGCTGATGTCGCGTTACAATGTTGTGTTATCACGTACTGATAAGGGCACTTCTTCTGCATATATTAAGCATAGTAATCATAGCCACATGATTAAAATCATAAGATCAACCTGGCCAGATTGTATGATGTACATACATTGTGGCATTGTACATTTGGTCTGCGAGGCTACAGCCAAATGCATAATCTATAGTACGACAGTTTCCTGTGTAAAAAAACTAGCTCAAAACACCTTGTGTTGCGATACGTGAATATTTGTTCAGTTATTTCCTGGACGCGATTACGTATGCTGACGGTGCCCCACACATTTACTAAATGATGCATGCATGATGCGTGTGTCTCATGCCACGAATGGACACAAGGATTATCTCACTCACACGCGACGTGCACGTGCACACACGCACACACACACGTCGACTGTACTATGTAGTATAAACATGAAGTAACATGTCTCAACAATCACACTTTTCAACAAACAAAAAAGGTACACGTAAGATCTTAATTGATTGGTTCCATCTCTTCAGGTGCGTGCTGCCTTTGTTGACAGCTCTCTGGTTGACAGTCAAGTAATGAATCGGAGCATCCATTCCAAACACGCTTCCCCATTTTCCCCCGAACATGCACTCAACGGATCTGCATGAGTCACGCGCACATGACCAATTTTAATTTTATGTGCTGCAATGTGTCATTCGACACACATCTCTGGAAGCATTAACTGACCATAATATAGGTACGTTCCCGCTGGACGTATTCATATACCGAGTTTACTGACTCCTTTCTTATTTTCATGTGTCCGAAAATCAGGGCACGTACAGTTCAACAACTGAACTGTCCATGACCCAAAACTGCAATATCTACCGAACTGTTAATTTTGTGAACTGTTAACACTCCGGCCCTAATACTGTTACTACAGATCATTTAGGGCGGGCAATACAATAATAAGACAACTTTGCCTACCTTCACTGTGTCAAATGGGTGACCAACTAAAACTCCAGCGCCACCTGGACACAGAGAAGAGAGATGTGTTTGTGAATGACAGGTCATTAAGACATAATACAACTAAAAAACTGACTTAACTTTCCTCTTCTACGCCGGATTTGAACCTGGTTCCTGCGCATTTATTGAGCTAATTTATCCCCTGCTTGCTAATAGGGAATTGGGGATTAATTGAATCTTGACCATCTGGTCCAAATTCGCCCCAGAGAAGAGAGACTAATTTGTATTAACACACTTTACAGATTTGACAAAATTACTTTCATTATTTTAATGAAAAAGGTTACAGTGCCGCTTATAAACCTTACTTATAAATATATTCTGTTTAATAAAGCCAGTCACACTGCTTTACCACTTAAAACTACTTTGTTGCACAATGAAATATATGTAAATCAGACCTGTTTAACTACTTAAAACCTAACCTTACGCTATACAATATATACATTAATTGACACCAAATCTCTTCCACCGAAAATAGCCGATCTACAAAGGCTGGCTAGATTGGCTATTTCCGCAGAATCTTTGATATGTTAACCCCAAATATGGACGCTGGGGTTCATATGGTTAAAGCAGGAAGTACAGTACAGTACAGTACAGTACAGTATGTAATCATGCAGCATGAGAAATGTGTTGTTGCCACAGGGAATAATACGCTGCCTCATCTGTCCAGCTCCTTGGGCATAAAGGCCCAGTAACCGTACCACCCTCAGCGTTACATAACCTCCTAGACTCATGACATGCCATTATACCCGTGTTCTGGTGCCAGGTTGGAACTCTTTGTGCTTGTGTCTTCGCTGTAATTCAATACGACATGCCTCTCTGACCTCGCTGAGAACCTCATGAAAACTTCACTCGGCAAGCATGCTGGAGCTCCGCTAACCGTCTATTACCCAGATCAGTTCAGTTTGATTGCTGTTGCACCCCTATTGATTTGGGGGGTAAGACACTGTTCACAATTACATCACTCTAGTAGTAACTAGTAAACCATAGCTTGCCAGCTAATCCCATCTAAGCACCTGCTTGGTCATATGACTCTGGGCCTATCAGGAGTCAGGACAGTCCTGGCTGTAAGCTTGGCACAGGGAACACATTGCAGACATGTCAGGCATGACAGGCAGTGAGGGAGAAGGCGGTGTGTCTTGACCTCATTCAAGTACTACTATATTTACAACCTTGAACACAGCAGGCCAAGGCGGAGGAGCATTGATGATACTGTATATTGAGGTTTCCTGAATGTCTTGAATGTCACGCCGCGTGCCGCACATGTCTTAAATGTCTTCTTGTCTTTGTACGTTGTAGAGAGGCTAGGCTGTACGCTACACTGAGACATTTGCACTGCACTGTAGCTATACGGTCAAAGCCTAACTGATTGAACTAAAGCATTGTTTTATCATGATGCCATTAATGACATGCTTGTTAGATCTGCCAATTTTGCTATTTATTTATTTTTTAGGGTTTTTTTCACTTATCATGAGATGGCCAAAATAGGGTTGCCAGCTTGAAAGTACTAGTAGTTAATTATATCCCTGCCATTGACTGGGACTATAACTCCCATTTCAGTCAGATAACTCCCTTCCGAGCACCTGACAAGAGAACCATTTAAGAACGGGGTCAGATAAATTATATACATAACAATCCTATTTAAAAGACCCCATACGGAAAGGAGATCACAATGGTGGTGCTGGAGTGGTGGTGACATATTGCGCCATCCGGAAGTCCATGTTGGCACACACACACACACACACACACACACACACACACACACAAAACCTTGGTGCCACTGACAGCAAGCGGGAGGAAAGGAACTACTGTGAATAAGGTTAACTTAAACAGACCCGTCAGATTGGTCGACTGCTTAACACGTCAGTTGTATGACGCGTCATATAATATATGACGCAGTATATTATACAGTATATTATACTGTAACAGTGTACGCCCACAAAGTGACACGCGTGCGTGTAAACCTCTCAAGTGTATGTGCCTGAACTAGCACACTTGCCAGCTATGCGTCATTGACTTTAAAGTGTTTGATTGGTCTGTTAATGGGTGTGCGCACTCTTGATAAGCCCAACTGGCCCATGTCTACTATCCCTGTGGCATGTGTGCATAAACACCTCGTCTATCTTCGGTTGGCATGCCGCAATATTTAATGTTACCGGGCAGAGTGTGTACCGTACGGCATCCACACATGCTTTACATTCTTCTGAAGACGTTAGAGGACGTCCAGGAGAAAGACGACTACCTGGAAATAATAACGCTGTGAATAAGTCAGCCCCATGCTAGTCAAGGCCCTGGGTACTCTATAGAACTTTGATATTTTCCACGAAAGCAAAGTATGTATACTGTAGTATGTGCATGCCCCAATATTATGTATACGGTAGCTACATATGGGCATGCAGGAGGCCATCATAACAACCAGATATCGTCGCTGTCAGGTCCAAAACAATGACTTATTACGTGACGTATCTTGCCTACAGTAAGTGGCTCCTCCTCAACAACTTAGGCTTGATATGTCATGTACAATGGTGGAAGCTAAAACATTTTAAAACTTTTGGAGCATAATCCAGTGTGCAGAGTTCTTGACCTCCACCTTGTCAGTAAATTACTACATGGACGGTCATTATAGGTCACCAGGTCATTCACTTAACGGTTTCTCAACTAGTGTATAATAAATAAACAATTCCTACATTACTAAGTGCAACAGGGACCACATGCAATAGCTTCACAGACCACCAGTGGTCCACGGACCACCTGTTGAAAACAACTGCTTTATTGTGTTTTATCCTTTTGTTTCCTGTTAGCTACTGACACAAACACTGCAACAGGAATAGGAAATAAACTTGGACTATAAAACATATGTTGTTAGTGTGAACATGTCTCTTATTCACAGCTTTTCACCTTCGCTACAAAATGAAATGGCCTGCAAGCCATGGCTGGGAAATACATTCATATTATTATACGGATAACGTGGTATGAGACTAGATATTCAGTGTGTGCGGCCACTCTTTTGTCTTTTCAAGACATATCTTTTTAGATGAGACTAGATATTGCCTGGGAATTTTGGATATAATATCGTGATATGGAAAAAGTGTCTTTTCCAGGTTTTTAAGGCTGTAGGATACAAAAACAATGTGACATCCTTTCCTAAACTTCTAGATTCTAGCTGCTGTTTCATTTAATTATGGAAATATTTTCGTGGAAGCAACAATTTGTCATCCACACCACACAATAGCACCTGCAAGTCAAATACAGACAAACGGCGATTATGGAATGTAGGTAATGTGCTCAGTGTGCTGTCCTGCGTGGAATTTAGAAAATGCACTTGTAATCATGAAATGGAGTTGCATCACATGTGTGGTGCTGTCTAGCTCTATATGCAACCACATTTCAACTTAAAATCCATAGGAAATTCATCCATGGATGGAACCAAATGGACCCATCCCTTACACCTAGTTCATTTGGAATTTTATTGCGTAAATGCCCTGAATGTAGGGATACCAATATACCAAAACAATTGCAACATCCTCCGTGTTTTAAACTCTTTGTCATTTAAGTGTTCCTTACCAAAATACCAACAATTAAAAAATGTAATCAGACTATTGGGTTTGTTTCCATTATATTATATTTTGTATTATTAATATACAAACTATCTAGCCTAATCAATAGAATAATCGGTACGAATAAACCTGTCATTATTATTTATTAGTGCCAAATCACAAGTCAAGCTGTCACTCACCTCCAATGCAGCCAGCAAGGAAGTCCATCACGGCGCTTCAAACAGACTGAGGCAAGCGCAGCTGCCTGCTATTATGAACTCAACTTACACTTTATGAATGAATGGTATGTATTTCACAGGTGGAACGTTATTACAATTAGCTAATAGCTTGCTAGCAAGCTGAACGACACCGTTATACGCGTCAACGTGCGTTTGTCTACCGATGGGCCCGCTTTAATTGTACTACACCCGGCGCGAAGTATCGTCAAACTGGTGGCGTGTGTTCAGTTATGAGTAGGTGTGTGTGTTATTGTCTGCTGCAGCACAGCGTCTCCTCCACGACCTCCATGAACTGAACCGTAATAATGACACTGCTGTCAACGTGCAACTAAACACCTCCGTTGTTGTCTGTCTCCGAGCCTTCTATTGGTCTGTCTGTCTCCGCCAGGGCGGGCCATGCCGGCCTCGCGTCCAATCACATCACGGAACCCCCGCCGACACCCCGCTCGTTGGACTCGCCCTCGTCCATTGGCTGCAGATAGACAGTGGTGGAAAAAGCACTCACATTTCTTACTTCAGTAAAAGTATCAATACAAATACATTACTGCTTTCATTCATAAAGTGCAAGTTGAGTTCATTAGCTGCTCTGCTTGCCTCTGTTTGAAGAGCGGTGACCATTTTTGCGGTTATTTGGTAGGCACCAGCACTTTGATTGATTAATTGAAGTATTAGATTGGAGAATATCAGTACATTTCAAGCAATACAAAACTGTTAACTGTGGGCGACACCATAAAGCATTACACTTGTTTACAATAGGGTCCACCATGTTCAATTCATCATAACATTTGGAGACGTACAAATATACACTACTATATAGCCAACCCTTTCACCCTGAGATTGGCCTCCCTGAGTGATGCCACTTAATTATGTGGTCATTACATGGCGTAATACAACAAAACGTATAAATACAAACGTAAATCAACCACCATAAACAGAGTAGATGATTTGACATGATATAGGCCTAGTGTAATAACTTTCTTTAAAATCAGACGACTACTCAGTGGAGACAAGAGAATACCGGCGTACGTATTATTCACCATAGATTAAAAAGAACTACAATTGATGGTAGTCTTTCCGTTGCCCACTTGCCCAGCAATTTTATCCGCATGACCTTGAATTGTGACCTTGATCTTTGAGGTCAAAATGTAATCAATCATCTCTCTGGCCATTTTATTTTGCAAATTGTATTAACAAAAAGGTTCATGAAATGTAGGCTATATGGTTACAAAAAAAAGCTCCCAATTAGCACAAAAGTCATTGGTGTTACCATAATAAAAACAGAACATAATGGCATTGATTTATGCAAAGTTGTATTTATTTGAGTCTAGTCTACCTTTGCATGTGTGTGAGACCTGCATGACCTTACATCTTGCAATTGGTGATCATGTTCTGCTCCAATGCCTTGATATCCTTGTACTTTGATATAAAATAATTGAGATAATGATGTGAGTTCGTGGGGCTATTGTGACCCCTTGTGGTGAACATGGATAAGGCAGCTTATGTCTGTCAGTTATTGAAAATTCCCTGAGATGTAGCCTGCAAATTGATGCTCTTCTCATCTACTGCCTACCAAAACCAAAATCAGTTTTCTCTTTTATCTCGGAAATGAATGACCTCACATAATTCAGCTGAACACCTATACACCAATTATTGTAATCCTTCAATTCCTTCAAAGATTCATGTTGATACACCCTCCTGCCACCTTGTATCTGTTAAAAATATATTTTTTCTTTTCTTTTCAGCCCTGCAGATCTCCCATATGGCCTCATAGTCCTACTCCTCCTCCCAGCCAACACTCCCCACTGACAGGTAGTCAATTAGTGTCTATTTCAAACAAAGTGTTTTTTGACTGGGGGCTGGGGGGTCATATTTTGACAGCAGGAATTGCCTGTCATAATTTGACCCAGTATTAGGATATATTAGGATGTTGATATTCATTCATCAGCCAACACTCCTCACTGACAGGTAGTGCCCCCCCCCCCCCCCCCAGATAGGACGTATAGGGCCTTAGTCCTACTCCTCCTCCCAGCCAACACTCCGCACTGACAGGTAGTAACATGCAAGCCCTTTGTAGAGAGTAGAGACGCTCATTTTAATGCTCAAATGATATGATTTATAGCAGGTCAGGAATTATGTTAAATATAGTCGACCCCTCGTTAACCCATTACGTAATGTTTTCTAAATCCTAAAAGCATTCTGAAAAACAATGTTTCTGTATCAGTGATGCTGCAGGCCCGCTCCCCAAAATGTCAAAATATGTTGTTCCAGGGAACCCCAGAACTAAAGAATTGACTTACAAAAGTTTGCTTAAAAATATATATATCCGAAGATTTCATTTTATTTTTCAAAAATAGCAGATCTAGTACTGATCTCACAGCACTCGGTTAATAGATTACCTAATCACAGGAAAGCATCTGGTTTCTAATTATGGTAAATTGACAGGATCAAAGACAGACCCTTGTAGAAATTCTCTACCTACAAGTTGAGCTACCCAGACATTATGTGTTTCTTACCCTTATTGTAAAGTTATTTGCACATAATACAACAACCCTGTCCTATTTTCATGGACTTGTACACAGTGTTGTCCAACTGTACAAATATTAATAGATATTTTTGTGGTCATTACAATTTGAAAACTACATGTTTTTTTACAGATGGGAAACTATTTTATGCAAAGGCAAAAGGCCCAGCAAGAGTCCTCTGTGGACCAGAAGAGGCAAAGGCCACCTTTGAGAGATTCCACAGCAGCCCTTCTGAAGGGCATTGTGGAATCGTTAAGGAGGGATGCCATCAGCCAGTGTTTTTACTGGCCTAACATGACATTGACTTTGTAATTGTAATTTACTGACACGTAAATAGGACGTAAACCAATTTACGGCTGTGCCTGAAATGCCCACATATTTCATATTTCATATTTCAACAGGCAGTTTAAGAGTGTTGCATGGTGTCAAATGCTACTAATCTAGGAGAACTAGGACAAAGCAGTTTCCTGAGTCCGTAGCTATAGTAGAAGGTCGTAGATCACCTTCAAAGGGTTGTCTCCGGTTGGTAGAAAGAAACTGTAGTTCTTAGAAAGAAACTGTAGTTCTTAGAAATAAACGGTAGTTTGGATATTGGTCTGAAATTGCTCAGTGCAGAGGTTAGGTTTTTTAAGGAGGGGGGAGACTAATGCAGTTTTGAAAAAGGGAGGAACAGATCCATGTATGTCCGTTTTGGGTATGAACAGCTGCAATACTGCCGGGTGACCTAAAGTGGCACTGTTGAGCAGCCACTCATACTGAGCACAAAGGGCCACTCACACTGAGCACCACAACTATAACAATAAAACTGTACCGTACAGTACAGTACAGATGCCACACTCTTGTATGATGAAGCATGGCATTCATTTATTCAAATACAATATATAAAAAGTTAAAGAATTGAGATACAATTAAGGCTGTTGCCTGACAGCAGCAATATACAATATATAATCATGAAACAAAAAATAAACAGACAAAAGTGCATTTCAATTAGTTTATTCACCAAATGAACATCAGGGAACTCTTTAGCAATGCTACCAGTAGCAATATAGAATAAACCAAAACGACACTCGACTGTATAGCAACGGTACCAGTATAGCAGTGTTACATGGAATAGACCAGAACACCAGTCCATATGCTGATATTGTTGAAGTCGTCATAGAGCCTGTTCATGGCGGGTAAACGCATGTAAACTCTATCGCTGGCCTCCAGCTCTACGATCATTCCGTTAGAGATGGATTCGGTGAATCCATGATTGTTGTATCCCCAGTTGGTCAGGAGAATGTTCTCGTTCCTGAACATCTGGACGACCACACGCTCGGCCGGGAATCCCCAGACGGCTGCAGTGAACCGGAAGTGATAGGCTCCTTTCACTGGTGCTGTGAAGATACCTATGAGAAGACATTGCATACACACAGTTGGTGATTTATTCACATTATCACTCCAAAGAGTAGACTCTGAACATGTCTGATATATTGTGGCAGAGACCTACAACAATTATTTAGTAAAAATAATACATTTTAAAATAGGCCCTAGTTCAAATAGCCGTGTATGACATATCATACACACGCATGCATGACGCGCACACACATGCACACACACAGCAGACTAGATTTGATACTTTTACTTAAGTAAAATGTGTGAGTACTTCTTTCTTCTGTCACTGCCACCCACCTGTAGATGGATCGTATGCGTAGCCGATGTTAGTGTGGACTCTCTTGAAGACCAGAGTGGTGTCAGAAATAAATGGACCCACTTGCTTATCATCACTCAGACCAGCAGAGAAGGCCACCTGTGGTGTGTCTGTCAACACAAAGGAGGGAGGGAGAGAGAGAGAGAGAGAGATAGAGAGATAGATAGATAGATTGATTTTCAATGGATACCTGGGAGATATATTGCTTAACAACATCAATATTTAATCTTCTTTATAAGTATACTCACTGGACAGTTCTTTCACTGCATTCTCACTGGCATTGAGCCTGGTTTCTAGGATGAACATCTCATCGAGATGGGCTGAAAGCAACACATTTACATTAAATCAATCATAGAGATACACTTATACTGTATGTTGGTTTGTTTACTGTTGAGTGAGAAAACAATGATGCACATTGAGCTAATCGTCTTTAAGTACATTTTGAATTCCGGACTTTTACTAGTAACAAAGTATTTCTATATTGCAGTATTCATACTTTTACTTAAGTAAAAAAAAACAATGTGAGTACTTTTTCCACCATATTATGATTGTATGTTGGTTTGTTTACTGTTGAAGGAGAAAACAATGCTGCACATTAAGCTAATCATGTACCAGGGGGACTCCCAGCATAGCTGATGTTCAAGCTTCCTTGGCACAAAAATGGTTTGAGAATGCATGTGTAGGCTTTAAAATAAAAATCTAAAAGCTCACCTGCATGTTGTGCTTCCAATTTGCCCACTCTCACCTCCAGGGTGTCCTCAGTTTCCTGTGCTCTTGTGGCAGCCAGACAGAACAGGATCAGAAGCCAAGCGCCCGTCATGGTGAAGTCTGGATGTCTGACTGTTCTTTCTCTGAAGACACCAATGCCTTGTGTTTTATCTGGACAGGGGGCGGGGCACTACATGTTCAGACTTAACACTGATTGGTTTCTTCCTTCAGGGGGGAGTGACAGGTACATCGCCATCCGCATCCGGGGGCCTTACTGGGTTACAGTAAGTGTATATGTATTTTTATTTATTCATTCATTTTAATAAGTAACTATAGCAACTAAGAGGTCAAATCATTGTAGTGGAGTGAAACATGACAATAAAATCGTTAATTACCCTCTACTTAAGTTATTAACTAGCTGCTAACAGCAGATCTGGGAACCCATCGGCCTGTCCCCTCTGGCGCAGCTCCGATTCTGTTCTTGAGAGATTACTAACATCCTAACAGTATCTTCAGCTGGCTTTAAATAATTAAGAAGAGTGACCAGATTCCAACAATAAACCAAAGTATGCCTACATGTGTTCGTACATGTCAGGGTTATCACTGTGTTGGATGCTTGTGGCGGACATTTCTGTCAAACTTCCTTTTTGCCACGGACAAACAAAAATAACCAGACAAAAATATTACCAGAAACACATAAAGAGCCAGCCCTGAATGACCATAACAGGTCTGAGTGTAAAAATGGTTCAAAAGGTTGGCTCTAAATGTTCTCTCAGAGTTAAAGGGGGTCCTAGCAAATAAAATGTTTGAGAACCACTAGTACTAGTGGACTCATAATGTGCCATAGTGTGTCGTAGTAAATCAGTGAATATACACATTCTAATGAAAACCATGAAGTAATTGTGTGTGTGTGTGTGTGTGTGTGTGTGTGTGTGTGTGTGTGTGTGTGTGTGTGTGTGCGTGTGTGTGTGTGTGTGTGTGTGTGTGTGTGTGGGTGTGTGTGTGTGTGTGTGTGTGTGTGCGTGTGTGTGTGTGTGTGTGTGTGTGTGTGCGTGCGCCGTGGGTTCAAAGGTTAGTGTTGAGCACATCATCAGTGCTGATTAGTGTAACTGGGTAAACCTGTTGATATAATGTTGCTCAAGCGTGTAATCAGCTGCTGAGCTGCTATCTTACAATACATATCAAGGCTTTGTCCTTTCAGGGTCAGATGTCAACTAACTGTTTCAGCATTTCAATTTTGAGGTAGGCCTATTTGTACTTTATGTGAGTATTTCCAATTTCCAATACTTTTACATCGACTCCTCTACATCTCGGATCCAAATATTGTACTTTTAATCCACTGCAATGTAGATTTTAAAACATTGTATTAACCACTTCAGCCCGAATACATTCCCGCCATTTGAAAATAGACGCATTGTGAGCTTGTGTAGTCTATTGAGTATTGATAATAGTGGGTGTATACCAGGCAGGTTATAAAAAAAAGAGAGCGTCCAGGCGTGTCCTGTAGTTCTAAGTTTATTCAGGACATCAATGAGTACCAAATCATGACTTCAGCATGCTACATTCTGAACGTATCTCTGACAAGAAGCATCTCCAACCAGAAACCTCTCAGAGCTGAATTCGGCTACCTCCTAAAAAGAAGAAGCAGCCCAGTGCGGAGGAAACATGACAATTTATATACATGGGCAAGTGCACGCACATGCACTAAAATGCACGTGGTGTAATAATAATAGTAATAATACATTCTATTTATAAGGCGCCTTTCAGGGCACCCAAGGTCGCCGTACAGGTGTGTGTGTGTGTGTGTGTGTGTGTGTGTGTGTGTGTGTGTGTGTGTGTGTGTGTGTGTGTGTGTGTGTGTGACCATTAACAATACGTAACCAAGGACGTAAATAAGGACGGTCTCAAGATAATATAATATATTACGATGGTAGTCACATCCATTGATAACTTTCCCTGGGAACCACATGACCTGTACGACCTCAGGCCTGCAGAACTGTGGGTGCACATCAGTATTTAAAGTCTAGACTATATGTTTTCTTCGATGGCATATAGTATACCATAAGCATTACCTTGTGTGCAGCCATACTTAACCTTGTACTTAACATTATGCTGAGGGTGTAATACATCTGTGTGCAGTAAGAATGTATATTTGTGACACGGCATAAAGACATGTTGCTTGTTGCCTATACATCACATCAGAGCAGGCCTATTTGTCTCAACAAAGGGAAGGAGAAAAGGGTTGTCTCAGAGCCTTGCTCAGGCTATCTGGAGTTCTACATGATAGACTACATAATATTAAGTGTACTATGTGTATATGGGGTAACAATATGAATATACTACACTTGTAGATCTGCTATTTTCAAAAGATGTGTATATACATCTTAATATACAATTGCGGATCGGCTGATCACTGCTAACATTTCGGTTCACAATCATACTGTATGCTCAACTCATAGACCGTGACGCAACTGCTCTGCGTCGGCTCTGACGTCGCTCACTTCAACTCTGCGTTGTAGTGAGCGGCGTAAAACATAGTGGCTGGTAAAACATTGACCAAGAAATGGTTTTCAAAATTGACGATCTACAAGCTAGATGGCTATTTTCAATGAATGTCTTCCCCCCCCACCCCCCACCCAATCCTCCAATTACACTTAACTCTACTGCTGGTTTCTACCATCTTCAGGAGGGTACCTGCCACCCCAGGAGATAAAGGAGAGGTTTGACAGCAACTGCATCACTCCAGTAAGTTGGACAAAAAGATTTAGTTCTTGGGGCTTTTTATTCCTTTATTGATAGTAACAGACAGACAACCGTCTGGGCAGCCTAGGTGCCCAGGCGGTTGAGCTAACTGTCCGTGGCAACTAACGTTTTTAGCGTTTGTCGTAGCGGTCTGATAAGTAAAGCACCATTCTGTCGTGACTTAAGTAGTTGCATGGCGAATAATTGGTGTGGTGTAATGGTATAGATTTCTGATGTCTTTTTATTGACGAGCATGAACATATATTTGTATATATCTATCAAAAGGATTAAAGCCTCAAGTTTATAATTTGTTTTAGAGCACAGATGCCAGCGTTTCCTTATTCCTAACTTGTCAAACAAAAGGTTTTTTATGATTATTCAACAGAACAGTTCATGGTGAATTTCAGTATCTTGACATCATTTTGTGTGTATGTCTCTCTAGGGAACAGAGTTCATGGACAACCTCGCGAATTGTCTTCGCTACTACTGCGCAGACAGACTGAGCAATGACCCAGGATGGCGTAACCTCACACCTTACACATACACTGCCTAACACAAGTTTCCCGAGATTGATTGATGGTCTTTCTCTGCCTAACCCGAGTTACCTGACTTGGTTTTAGTTCAATTTCCTGAAAAGTAACGACTTTGGCGATACAAGTGTCAAGCTGACCATGCACGCACACACACACACCATACAAAGGAGGTATATTGGTGGAAACTAGCACCCCATTTAACTTATTTTGTTTCTAATGTCCATTCTGTCCTTTTCTATTTAATCAGCTGATCTGATCATGCTGGGCCTGGCTACTCACGAGCCGAACTTCACCATCATCAGAGAGGAGTTTAAACCCAACCAGCCTCGGCCCTGTCCTCTGTGTAATCAGATGGGTCATGAGCTCAAAGACTGTGGCCCGGGAGAAACAAGGAGAGGTGATTATTATGTTTTTATTTATCCAAGGGAGGTTTGCTGAACATGAATGCTTTTTTTCAGCATCGCCCTGGCTGCTTCACAATCACACACACACACACACACACACACACACGCTTTCAAACCTGAGTACTGGCCAGTATATATCCACAGTCCTTATGTAGTGTTGTTACCAATATTATACCAGTATAGGAAGAGCTGCCTAAAATGCTGGTAACGCTACAAGTATCGGTGAGTATGCCATTCCGGTATCATGTAATTTATCACATGATATGGTGTCATTTACAGTCATAAATTATTTTGATTGAATGCTTCAGTTGATTTTGCACTACTGATTTATATTTACTGTACTATCTGATCGGTATTCGGTATTGACCAATTGGAATCGGTATATCAGTATACCTCTAAATGGTTAAGTGTGCATTTAGAGTGTGCATTACATTCCCTCATTCACACACATTCATACACCGATGCCGGAGGAAACCATGCAAGGCACTAACCTGCACATAAGGAGCAATTAGGGGTTCAGAGTCTTGCTCAAGGACACTTTGAAACTAACTATGGGGGAGCCAGGGATCGAACTGGGAACCTTGCGGTTCCCATCCGGTCACTCTACCCCTGAGCCACTGCCGCCCCCCCCCCCCTAGTCTTAAGCTGTTGGCCCATGAGCCCCTAGCAGGTGATTGAGGTTCAGTGCCTTGCTCAAGGGAATCGAACTGGGAACCCACAAGCATGCTTCTCTAACCTTTTGGCTTCTGCTGCCCCAACCCCAGATCTAGATGTAGAGCGAGAGAGCTTACACATTCTATATTACATTTTGTTCTGATATTTTATTAAAGCATTATTCTTTAAGATCCCACAAGCAACAAACAAACATGTCATGCTCTTCAGTGGATCCTCTCTCTGACCTTGTCCTTTACTGTTCATTATTCCAGCACGACCAGTTTGCAGACACCATGCCAGTATCTGAACAGGAGTTCATCTTCATCAGGCTGTGTGTTTTGCGCGAGGTATGGAAGACGCACACACGGAGCACACTTCCACCCTAGCGTCCCTATTGTGAAGTGGGATAGTCTGCACCATGAGTGCTTTGAGACGAATATTTTGCACATGCATGCAGTGAATGGCAAATCACATCAAGTTTAACGTTGTTTAATGCAATCAGATAGACTTTTGTGTTTGTATATGGGCTGTCAAGGCCAGACACTCTGGAGGTGCTCTCGCATAACTTCCGGGTATGATGATGATGCCATGCGCATACCCTCTTTACTTTTGCACTATTACTCCAATAATACAATTTGAATAGAGGACATTGTGGTATTGCTTATTGTTAAGTAAAAATAAAACGGTAGTACTTTTATTCTACCACTGATGTTCACTCTTTCCCTTGTGCAGTATCTGGAGAAAGAGTTGACCATGGCCAGCCTGCCGTTCCCCTTCGACTTTGAGAGGAGTGTTGATGACTGGGTGTTCATGTGCTTCTTCGTCGGCAACGACTTCCTCCCTCACTTGCCGTCCTTGGAGATCAGGTGAGTCGGAGTTGGGTTTTCAATTTCAACCCATTGCGATCTTCGGATTTGGAAGACATTTGTAGAATTGTCCCAACCGTTTTCTGTGGTTATGTTTCTCAAACTTTTTCATATCGAGGACCCCCAAATGTCAAGATATTTTTGTTCCAGGGACACCCAAAAGCATTCGCTTTAAATGTTTAAATGTTTAAATATTATAATAAAATAAAACACAAACAAACAAAGACAACAGGTCCTCCCCGATGCACGTCCCACTGGAATGAGACCCCCATGCAGGCAGACCAAAGGAGGGATCATATCTGGAACATACATGGATGTGTGATTAGACATAGAGATAAAAGACATGCATGTGTTATTACAGGGGTTCTCTACATTTTTGGTTGGGCACCCCCGGTAATGCTTTGGCCATGTCTCGCGACCCCCGTCCCAGGCCGTCCCCCTCCCCACCCCCAGTACAAATCAACCGCTACAATAACCTTAATATAATAGAAAATACACCATAAATAAATACTGAGGGAAGTTTATGCATGTACTATGTGTACTATGTAAAGGCTTAATTTCCATTTTCCAGCCATTAATTTTTTCCCCAAAATAATGTGGCGAGCCCCCGTGTTATTAGACACTAAAATGAAAGGATGAGCAACGGATGGTCAGAAACCAACCTAAACATTTTAGTTAGAATATGGCCTTACAAACATAGAAATGCCTTGCAGTGCAGTGAATTTATAGAACGTCATTCAGTGAAGCTGGACTTCGACTGCCCAGAACCCAAAATATCTGCCGTGGCATTCGTTCTTGCTTACCTACTGGCACTCACTGGTCAACCTCCATGTCCCTGAAGGGAGGACAATGAAACATGTATAAATACATAGGCAGGATTATGTAGCATCTGTTTTATTCTGGTTAGGTTGTTTTAATCTGGATCTCGATGGCCTCTAGTATGGGTCAGTTGGACTGAATTATGTTAACTCAGGAGAGTGACATGCATGATGCAACTGAGTCCGCTTGGATTGTATCCTACCAACTCTCTCTATTGCTTCGCCATGACTGTTCAGCTAAACAACTGATCTAATGCTTGTAAACATGTAAACATCTAAAGACATATTCCATGTTTAACAGCATCAAGCATATCTGATTTCAATGTGCAATATTATGAAGGCTTTTGATTATTACCGGTATTTAAAAGCTTACATTACTTTTATAATCACTAGTTGAGGTATACCATGCACGCACACACACATGAACGCAACACACACACGCGCGCGCACACACACACACACACACACACACACACACACACACACACACACACACACACACACACACACACACACACACACACACACACACACACACACACACACTCTTTGACAGGATGACACTCACTCTGTGGCTAAATGATGACTAGTATCTGGGGGATCCACCTCCATCGCAGTGTCTTGTTGTCCACGAGGGAACTGGAATGCTCTCACTGAGCTAAAATACATGAACACACAACACCATCACCTTTACAGTTCAGTCAGACAACTCAAGGAGGATGTAATATATATATTTATTGAATATAAGATAATCAATGCAATATATTTATTATGGTTTGGCGATGTATTGGATCTGCTTTTTAGGTACGGGTCAAGCGCATCAGTCCCGACCATAGGGACTCCGAATCCCCCGTACCTAAAACAGTAGATCCAAAACGACAGGTGGTAGCTGGGGTGGAGGTGGGTGAGCACGCACTTGTATACAGCAGCGCACAGTATACAATAAAGCATTTAGCAAGTAAGCAAGCAGAATGAGCGCAAGTTGTATGACAGCAGCACGCTGATACAGCAGCAGTGGGCAAACAAGAAGGCAGAGGAATGCAAACCTCTGGTTCAAGTAGCCGGTATGAGAGATGGGGTGAGCTGTGATTGGCTGAGTGAATCATGTGGATGATGCTGTGGTGGCCCAATTAACGGCCGGCGCGCTGACTGAGGTTCCCTGACTGAACTTGCTCTGCGCATGTCTACGACAGGCGCAAATGCTCATGACAATAAATGAACCAACTCCTAGTGCAATACACTGTATAGTTGTGTTGGTTCGATTTGTTGGCTCGATTGTTTTGTGTTGTGTTTCAAAACATGTTAAATTACTTTTTTCTTCCCTTAATAAGTACCGTACATACTGTAATTGCAAAACATGGTACGATGGTACAAATGTACTGACCTTAGATTGCCTTGTCCATTGACAAAGGTTCTCAGCGATGCATTTGTCTTCACCTCATACACCACCACTCCAGGAACTCCAGATTGATTGTCAACACATTGGACTGAGATCTGCAGAAACATGTTGTTTATATTAATCCATGTGGTCATGTTAATATCTACTTTACTTCCATACATCTTTATTTGTAACTTATGGCCTGTATAGGCCTTATCAGTGAAATAATGTCAATTATGTTTTAAGCTCAACAGAAGTGCCCTATCATCTGGCATTAAGTGTGTGCATTAATATTAATTAATTAATTAATAACACACACACACACACACACACACACACACACACACACACACACACACACACACACACACACACACACACACACACTTAATTGCATCCAAAATAGCTATGTCTAAACAACAGAATATTATTCTATTCTACAGGTTGGTTTGAATCAATCCATTGCTATATGCGATTCTCTGAGGGTGCCGCGATCACTTGTGCATGAGTCAGTGGGCCCTCCGAGAGGTGTATACCACACGGCCATATTATGTAACAAATGTTGCTGACTTTGTAATTTCACTCCATTGGTGCAGAATCATCTACATCTGCATCCTTATGCGTTTTTATTCTGTTACACATTGTCACCACAAACAATACCATCGGCAATGCCATCCGGAAGCAGCACAGGCTCGACAACAATACAATCACTTGACTCTGCTACCCTAAAGACAGTACATATGAAAACGTCCTACAATAAGTATCAAGTAGGCTACTATACTGTAACTAAATGTTTATTATTGGGGCTAATAATATCAAATATTTAGTTACAAGCTAACTTCATACAGTACCAGAAGTTCTGTGGCCGCCATTTTTGTTATATTTCCTGTTTGTACCGCATGCGCAAAACGTATACTGTACCATGCACCCCCCCAACACACACGCATGCCCATGGTTCGCAAACATTTTAGCTCTAGAAGCTTTAGAACATATAAAATTACAATAATGACTACATTTAGGAAACAAGAAATAATGGTTATTCACCCGTGATGACCCACAAAACATATTTGAATATTATAACCACACCTGGGGGTATTAGAGTAATGTTTGTTAACGCCATAGACGAATCCAAAACAAAACAGAAGAAATCACGTCACGTCATCTTTAAGCCAGATGATGTCGCTAGTCCACCATATCGAGGCACCATCTTATAATCATTGTCAAGTATACTACTGTACGTGTTCAAACTGTTCATAATTATAAATGACAACCTAATGGTGAAGTTCTTTAGTGTGCAACTTGGATCAAATCAAATCAAACTTTATTTCTATAGCACATTTCTAACGACCAAGGTCGAACCAAAGTGCTTCACATTACAGAGCATATAACAACATACAGGCAGAAAGATTGTTGTGTTCAGACGCATTTTCATCTATCTTCACATTTGTGGAATATTCATCCTTTGGAAGTTAGACAGATCACTAAATTAAGACTCACTTCTACAGAACTGGATATTGTATCTGCACTTTACCTGTACTTTACTTTTTGCTGTAACTTGTAACGTAACTCTTTACATTAATTTTCCCATTCAGTAACACCATTACAGTTACTGTGTTTTCAATGGGTGAGTTAGTATAGTTACCCATGTTACGTAATGTAATCCAAAAGAACCGTCTCCTTCTCCTGCCAGTGCAGTCATGTAAACTGACATGGTGCATGGTAACATAGAGTAATTACTTTAGGCCTGTCTGTACTGGGCATCAGTATTATATCTATATCATTAGACTGGATATTGTCTGTGATTTGGGATACAATTGGCATAAGTGTTCTATTCCTGTTTTTTAGAGTAGATCTTAAATTTAAAAAAAAACTGGACCAGTGACATTAGGGAATATTTTTTCCTTGAAAACAATGTGTCTGAATTGTAAAATCATATTTTTTTTTAATAAAGTAAAGTAAAGTAAAGTAACAACTAGTAACTAGTTACTTACTTACTTACAACAGGAAAAAGCCCTGGATGGAGTCTACACAAGAATGCTTCGAATGGCACTACAGTAGGTGCCACATGGACGGACGTACCGCATCAGAAACCTCTCTATGGGGACCTACCACGGGTCATGGACAGTCAGAGAGAGAAGGATGAGGCTGGCAGGGCACTGCATCAGGCACCCAGAACTTGAGGCAAGTAAATTGACTCTATGGGAGCCAACCCAGTGCAAAGCCAGGAGGGGACAGAAGCGTACCATATATGTAGACATGCTGTGGTGCGACAGCTTGGCTAACAACACTGCAGAGCTCAAGAACCTGATGTTGGATAGGAATTTGTGGAGGGCAGCGATCCAGGAATCCCCAGTTGGTGTTGGCTAGACCTCAAATAGTTACTTTTTCAGACTAGTAATTATAACTATAACTAATTACTTTTTAAAAGTAACTTGAACAACACTGGCTGTATTATAATGTATTCTTATTCTTATTATACTACTCACTTTCACTCCACTACATTTCAAAGACAAATATTGTACATTTGAATCCATATTCCTAGGAAGGCTGTCATTACATGTTTTATACATATATTTGTTTTTTTTTCCCCCTCTTTTCTTCTCTTTCCTCTCTTCTTGTCTATAACAACAAACAAACGTACCTATTTACTTACCTATATTTCATCAATAAGAATGTTGGTGCTTTCGTCCATCCATATCTGAGATAGTGTCCATCATATCTTGGATTGATGTCTGTCAACACATTTCGCCACAAACACCCAGACCTACCAGACATACCACGGTTACCTTTGGTATAGGGATCAGAATCACGCGCTATGAGTTGCACTTCCTCAGTTATGACTGACTCAGCCCAGTTTGGGACATTTGACTTGACTTTACCCTCTGTTGTGCAATGCATATTGACTTTAGATGTTCTAACTTTGTGGATATTTGATTTAGGAAAACAGAAGATCTACACGTTATGGATTAGGTAATTTTAGCAAACAAAGCTGCTCAAATAAATGCATGTTCAGGGCATATTTCTTGATGTGTTTGATTTGATTTGTCGTTGTAAGGATACAATTGTGAAATTCTGGAGTTTTCATTTCTATAGTGGATTCCTGACTGTTTCCCTTTTTCCAGTTTCACTTGTTAGTTGGGTTGTTTACAGCAGTTTCGTGATCGCGGAGAGCAAAATAAATGCGATGAGGTCAGCACATTTGTGGCTTTAGAGGGCCAAGAGATAGTCACATCTCCCACATGCACTTCAGCACATTTCAACTCAGACGGCTAGTGAATCACAAGACAGGGGAGGTGGGACCTGGAGAGAGAGAGAGGGGGGGGGGGGGTGGAATACTGGACAACTCACTCACTCCCGGAGTTTTCCCCAGTGAGGGGGATAACTTGTAATATGCTATTGGCTGTTTGTATTCTTTTTGGAAAAATATAAAAAGATACTCCTATGGATTAAGGCTTTATCATTTATTTTACTTGACCCTATAAACAATTTAGTATAATGTAAGGTTTTGCCCACTCAAATGGTACCTCGTCAGATAATCCCCACATAGCCTACAACAACTTCCGTGAACCGACTTCACTGTAGTGTAGTAGCCTTTTCATACATTTTATTTGTACTTAGGCTGTCTGCTGTCAGCTATACAACATCAACTATACAACAATCTGTTGTGCAGGTATGAGTGAAGCCTAGGTGAGTGGATAGTGTAGTGTGGGGTGTTGAATGGTGCAAATCAAAGTGCTGCTGCTCTCATGGACAGAGAGAGAGATACTGAGTGTGGCCACACCCAGTCTTTTATAGTGCACCCTGGGAAGTGGGAACACTGGCCAGGTTCTCCCAATGCACATGATTGGCAAATAGTCAAATACATAGTTCTAAAACGGTTAGTCCCAATACTTGATTCTGATTGGCTGGTTGCCATGGTAAATCTCACGATAATCCACACCTCAATCACTTCATATCATTCATAGCTGCGTTACATTGATCCCGCAGCGCTGAACTGGGGAAGGGGAGCACTTGATTGCCTTACAAACACTGGCCGTGCGGGCGTCTAAGCACCGCCCGCGCTCATATGACTGAATGCGTGGCTCCGGGCGGCCTCGTAAAAACATCAAGCGCCTTCTATTCCCCCGTCTGAGTAAAAACAAGGAAGTGTGGGTGGCTGAAAGGGTCGGACACACTCCGCTATACGCGCCGTGTCTCACTACGCCTCTCAGCCATTATAAAATTCATTCACAGGCCTGATTTGGCCCCCGGGCCTTGAGTTTGACATAAGGCATACATCATGAATTCAAGCCACAAGATGGGTGAGGTTACCTTGTATTTTATAATGGCTGAGAGAAAATAAAACGTATAAAAAATAAAGCTAACATATCGACTTAGCGAACAGACATTCTCAGTGACGAAGGAATAGGAGGCCACTCATTCACAGTCCTATGAGCGTGGGCGGTGCTTAGAAGCCTGCATGGGCAGTGCCCAATCAATCCCTCCGAGGGCCCGGGAGCTACACCAAATCTAAATGCACGTGCAATGTGCGTGTGATTCGCATGCGCGTAACAGAATCAAGAACAACACCTTTTGCGTACAGTGAATGAATGGGCATGCGTTCAGCGCGCCGCCAGCACTATCGCTGCTGCTCCCATAGAGTTATAAGGCTGCTCCCCTACACTGGATTTGCTGTTACTGTTAGCTGAGGTTCCTGTGTTGCGTTACATTTTTAGACGATATTTGAAATAGTCTCGCACAGGGCCCTGCAAGCTGCAGGCCCTGGAGCTCCAAAGGATCAGGTTGGGACAAAACCGTTTTAAGGTAAAACACACCAATGCAACTCATTGAGTTTCATGTTGCATTGGTGTGGTCTACCTTAAAAGCCGTTTTGTCCCAACCTGACCTTTGGTGTGGCTTGGGCCTAACCGGCGCCGCCACTAAATTCCATTGTTAATCTGGGCCTGCGCATGGCCAGGGTTTGTAAGTAAATCAGCTAAAGAGATGCCTGGATCACTCTAACAGACCTGGGATTGATATAAACTGATTTAAAGTGAAAGACCACTTGGGGTTGGGTTTGCCATGATGTAACTCCAAATGTGGACAAGAAATTAATAATAATTGCTCATAATCAGAAACAAGTATTGGGACTAACCATTTTAGAATGGCATTTGGATGGATTGCATTCTAATTAACAATATATTGTTTTGCTTTCTTGCTCTTACTCATCCCATGGGGGTGTCATGGTGGATGCTTGGGACGTCAGGGATCTCCAACGCTCACGATCTTCTGCTGTGTGTAGCAGGGTTTGGAAGCCGCAGCCAGTCCATTCCTTGGAGTTGTCCATTTCTCTGCCTGCCTCTTCTCCACTTTCCCTCTACTGTCCCCTGTAGGATGGACTTTGACAGTGAAGTATGCCTTGTGACATGACGGCCAAGTTATTTTAAGGTATTTGTACTTTACCTGAGTATTTCCAATTTCCAAATACTTTTACTTCTACTCCACTACAATTATTTAAAAATGAAATACAATTTAAAAACTTGAGTTACTATAGTTACTTTGTAGATTCTGATTAGTATTACATACTGTAACCACTTCAGCACTATGTATTTCGTTTTTTACCAAGTATTTCTGCATGGCATGGCAGTATTGATACTTTTGCTTAACTCTAGAACACTAAACATCCTTTTAGTTAAACCATTACTAAAATCGGGTGAAATTCACCCGAACACCTGCCTGTAGAAAAAAACAGGGATGGGGCAGGGAAACAAATGACCTTCTATGATGTCACTGATCATCATGAAGGTACTGAAGACCCACCCACCTCAGACATCAGCAACATTGTTTATGAAAATTACAAAAATATTTTCTAAACCCGTGTTTTGTGTTCTATTGGGTTAAGTAAACTTTATGCTTTATGCTGGCTTTAATAGAGTTCGAAAACTCAAATTACAATCCCACTGGCTGAAAGTTGTAGGCCTACTGTTGTGCTTTATTAATTAACCATGAAGTCTGCGTACAGTTCTAACTATATCACTCACTCACGCATTGTTTGTTTTCATGTACTGTGTTGGAAAATGTGTAGAGCCAATTATAGCCAAAGACATGTTTTTCACAAAGTGATGACTGGTTGAACAGATGTCTGTCGATTTCCTCTCATGCAATAGGCTTGCTATGTCATAAGAGACTTGTGACACTGAATCTCCTTTATTATTATTCACTTAGCTAGTGTGCCCTCTTGTGGTGAATAAGGGAATTACAACTGATGTCTGTAGCCTGAATACTGTTAGTAAACTGTTTTGTATGATTTCATTTCAGTACACCTCGACCTCAGATTAATTGATTGATCATTTTATTAGCAGTTTGTATAATGGGTACATTTCAAAGAAAGTACAGGTCAATAGAGCATTTCTGGACCCGGTGACAAATCTGACATTCATTTTTCCCATAGAGATTTACTGTTACACAACTATGTATCAATTATTCTAAGCCTAGAATCAAGCCATCCAGGATCCTGGTGAATCATGACCATAACGCCTTTGATTCTGTGAAGAAAGACAAATGTAGTCATATCATATAATTTAATTATTCAAACATATTTTCTTTCACAGAATCAAAGGTTTTATGATTCACCAGGATCCTGGATGGCTTGATTCTACGCCTAAAATTATTGATCTCTATGAGAAAACTGCTCTATAAAAAATCTGCTACGAGGATATAACCAGACTGGTTTACATCAGGGTCCTCTATTTTCAATTCATCAAGACATTTAAAGACATCTATATACACATATATGCAAAATAGAAATAGAAATCATCACATACACAGTTAGGGGGGAAAGGGATATAGGTTTAAAGTGCTCATGTGGCCTAGTCATTTTTCAGAGCTTGTTTTCAAAAGACTGAGTAGCTTATTACTCGCATAATCTGGCAACACTGACCTGAATGACCTCAGTTTGAAACATTACATGACCTTTTTAGCACTCGTAGTCGCTGTCCGGCAGAAACCAGCGAATCCATTTATCAGGTTTTTGATTTTTCACACTTGTGTGAAGTCAGGGGTGCTCTTATCGTCATACATCATGTTATTGGGCACAGGCACATTTACGCATCAAGAGGCGGACAGAAAATGCTTAGAGTAGGCATTTCTTCTGGTGGATGGAAATGAATTACATTTTACCCGACAGGAGAGATATGTAAGTGCTTTGTATAGTTCTGTTCTCTAGAATCTAGTGATTTAAATACATTTAATTTAATATAGACAATATATTATGTGCCCACTCAATAAGTCAGGGATGTTCAGTGAAGCCTACCCTATCATCTGTCAATATAACCACTGTTTAGTAAACTACCTAAGATTATATTGTATTTATTATATTGGCCTTTGTTATTGGCAAATACACTTGCTGGCTGTTTTCTTGTCTATGTTGTTGTAACCAGCTCAGTGTCCTCCCTGAGACTGGGAGGTCTGGATTCGATCCTTGGCCGGGTCATACCTAGTAAGACTCAATTCCCTTAATACTCAGCATTAAGGTGGAATTGTGAGTAAGTCCCTGTCATGCTAGCATCATGTCCAGGAGAGTCCACATCAAGCTGCCTCGTGCTACAGAAACAGGAGAAAGGCTCCTGGCCTCACATGGCTCGGCAAGACGTATTATATTTTGTTCTATAGATTCGATATTTCTTAAGGATCCTCTCTTCTTTGTCTCTGACTGATAACACACCAAAAATAGTCCTCCATTTATCTTTATACACCACCTCTTTGCCCAAAATGGCCGATATATACAAGCTCCCAATGCTCACAATATGAGCTTGTCTGTGGCTATTTTCGAATAGCAGAAATGTGTTATGTTTTGTACTATACACCTGCAAAGTAATCGTAACTATAATTTTCAAATAATTGAGTCTCTGAGGTGTAGTGCAGTAGAAGTATAATATATTGAAACGTGGAAATAGAAATTCCAGTAAAGTAAAATATATATATATATATCTCAAAATTGTACTCAAGTACAAATGTACTTTACTCTTTGCACCACTGATGTGGTTAAAGGGTCACGTGTGAGTAGCGTTTCCGTTGTCATCACACATCGTGTCTGTAGACAGAGACAGGATATTGTCACACAGGAAGTGCATGCATGGTGATGCGTTCCGTCCAGTAAAACCAAACGGGAGAACAGTGTGACTGAAGGAACAGAGAGAGAGAGTCATCATGGTCTTCGTCCACCATGTTCTACTGCTGCTGCTGCACGTTCTCTTCAGCAACACAGGTGAGAACACCTCCCCAATACCTCACAGTGTGACACACTTAAACCCGGAGTCCCTCAGGGCTCCATACTAGTTTTATATATCTTTGCAGGATAGTAGATCTACATGCCCAACAAATTCCCAACGTTCACAATATATGAGCTTGTAGATGTGGCTATTTTCGAATAGCGGAAATACGGCTTAATACTAAGCATTAGAGCGTTGGGATCTACATGCTTACATCGCGTCACTTTGGCACTTTGTAATTAGTGACTTTCCAACCTTTTCTGGATCAAGGGCCCACCGGCCCACCTTGAAAATCTCAATAAAGATTAATTAAAGATAGGTTCTGTATCTAGAGAACTATTCTCTGCAGAGATTTTCCCACAATGAAAATACTGAATGTTGAAATTATTGAAACATGCATGGTACAAATACTATTGTTGCCGTCGGTATAGAAACCTTGTGCAAAACAGTTCCTTTTTAAAATGGCCTTGCAAAGCGTTTTGTATATTGCTATTTTCACTACTTTTATGTGTGACGGCAGTGTGTATAGGGATGCCTACAGGTGCGTGCATGCGTGCGTGCGTGCTTGCGTGTGTGCGTGCTCGCGTGCGTGCAGCAGGGAGTGTTAGGCGGGAGGAGTATCCTGTTCCATGTCATCCCAGTGGGGGCTCCTCACTGGCAGATGAGTCAGTAGGATACATACAACACACAAAATGTGTGTGGCAAGGGACTAATTTTAAAATGACGAGAATGATGAGAAAAATAAACAAAGATATATTGTATTTATGTAGACTGTAGGCCTTTGTTGTGTTATAGGCAAATACATCTATGTGAAAGGACACTAATTGAGGGCTGTTTTCTACCAGCTCACAATGTGGCATGACCTTATGGCAGACCGCACCAATGCAACTAGTCGCAACAAAACAGTTTTAAGGCCAGTCCACATCGATGCAACTCCTTGCAACTGCCATTGGGCACCCAATGTGGTTGCAAGGAGTTTCATTGGTGTGGGCTGGCCTTTAGATCGGCTATTTACTTATTTATTTTTGAGCTGTGCACACTGCTCCAATTATTATATGTACAGGTATGTCTGTCTGTTTGGGGTATGAACAGCTGCATTACCGCTGGGTGACTTAAAGTGGCACTGTTGAGCAGCCTAAAGACCCATTCACACTGAGCAGCACTGTAACGATAACTAGTAGGGATGCAATCGGTAGCATAAATTGACCATATCTACGAAATGACATATCGGTATCGGAATGGTCTCAAAATAATACTGATTATTTAATCGGTTTTCACCAGTTTCACCAATTAAAAATAATTCTACATTTAATTTGTAAATAAAAATAATAATCGGAGATCGGATATCGGTCATAATTTCATAATCGTGCACCCCTAAATAAAAGTACAACCAACTACAGTACAGTACAGTACAGTACAGTACAGTACAGTACAGTACAGTACAGTACAGTACAGTACAGTACAGTACAGTAACTATCACAATAAAAGTATAGTTGCACCACTAACTTCACACAGGGGTGATTTTTATTTTCAAAAAGGTTTGCCAACATGCTCACAAATAATGGCATCAGGTTGAAAGTGGTTGAAAATCAGGACACATCTGCTGCATATTATTGTCCTTACCGATGTCCTCCAAAAGGTACAGGTGTCATCGCCCAACGCAGATGGATCATAGCAGAGGGCGATGATGCTGTCTTGCCCGAGAGATGCCCAGACAGTGCGGAAGATGTAGCATCCAGCCTCACTGCTAAGGTCGTCAATGGAGCATCCAACCTCACTGCTGCTGAGGTCACCAATATCAAGGGAGCATCCAACCTCACTGCTGCTGAGCTCACCAATATCAAGGGAGCATCCAACCTCACTGCTGCTGAGCTCACCAATATCAATGGAGCATCCAACCTCACTGCTGCTGAGCTCACCAATATCAATGGAGCATCCAACCTCACTGCTGCTGAGCTCACCAATATCAATGGAGCATCCAACCTCACTGCTGCTGAGCTCACCAATATCAATGGAGCCTCCAACCTCACTGCTGCTGAGGTCACCAATATCAATGGAGCCTCCAACCTCACTGCTGCTGAGCTCACCAATATCAATGGAGCATCCAACCTCACTGCTGCTGAGGTCACCAATATCAATGGAGCCTCCAACCTCACTGCTGCTGAGCTCACCAATATCAATGGAGCCTCCAACCTCACTGCTGCTGAGGTCACCAATATCAATGGAGCCTCCAACCTCACTGCTGCTGAGCTCACCAATATCAATGGAGCATCCAACCTCACTGCTGCTGAGGTCATCAATGGAGAATCCAACCTCACTGATGCTGAGGTCACCAATGGAGAATCCAACGTCACTGCTGCTGAGGTCTTTAATGGAACATCCAACCTAAGTGCTACTGAAGTCATCAATGGTGACACCGAATCCAGCCTCACTGATACTGAGGTCATCAAGCGGAATGCGCACATCACATCTTCGCCAGGGATTCTAGTAACAGGTCCTGAATGCCCTTCACATCTACCAAACAAAGCCATCACAGCAGAAGATGCTGGGCTGTACTGCTGCCGAGATGGAACAAACGACAGGATTCATGTGTCAGTCCTGAGCAGTGAGTGTGATAATAATAATAATACCGGTAGTAGTAGTAATAATAATAATCATAAAAGTCTAATATTTCTAATATGAAGTATTATATGAAAGCTTCTGCAGGGAGTGTATTTCAACCAAAACACAACAGAACAAATTTCCATTCAATGAAATAAAGTTGTCTGTCTGTGTCTCTCTCTCTCTCTCTCTTTTTTTAGGAGGGTCCATTCGAAGATCTAATTCAATCATCTCATTTGGCTGTATGCTGGTCACTGCCAAAGGGCGAGGTGCATGTGTTGATCCTACAGTGAGGTTGAGGTGGGTGGACGTTGAAGACAATGAGATCCAGAACCGAGTATTACGCCGTAGCTCATGTAACACCCGGATCTTTGTTCAGAATGAGGACAGCAGGGTGTTTCTATGCCAGGCGTACCGTGGTACGGAGGTCAAAGCAACCCTGTCGTTCCCCATGAGACCCCCAGGCCCAGGTACGCATGTTGTCATCCGCCAGCACAATCCCAGACAATATCAAGTCTCATATCACAAATTCACAATATCATTTCAGTCAAACAAACTCTTAGAATGAATATAGCATATTTGAGCAAAGTTGAGCATGGATATATGAAGCATAGATCGGCTCTGTCCCCATTCATGCCCTGAATATGAATATACATTGATGACATGATGAGATATAAGACGAAATTGAATTACGCTACAGGGAATGAATTAAGACCCCCATGCAGGGGGACCTAGAAACAAAGCCTACAGGTGGATGCTGGGGAGGCGGTGGGATTTGCAGCAACTTCATGAGCAGAGCACAGCAGATAGGCAGCGAGGCGGAGAGCAGAGAGAGAGCAGCAGCGACCGCACAGCAGGAGAGAGAAGCCAGGAATGGCAGAGCGGCAGTTTAAATGAGCCGCCCTGATCAGGTAGAGAGTGCACGTGATGTGACTAGTCACCTGATCAGGTAGAGAGTGCACGTGACGTGACTAGTCACCTGATCAGGTAGGCGCGTTCACGAGTTGTCTGCCTGAACTAGCTACGCAGGCTTCGCATAATATATTGATATACAGAGCCAAAAACATTATATATCATCGGCTGCATGGGGGGAAAATGAATAATTTAACAAATAAAATTGGTAGTTGTAATATAAAGAAGACCAATCTAATTAATAACTTTTAAAAACGTTTTCATATAGGTAACGGGAGGCGTGGCATCTTCGGAGGACCAGATCCTAATTATTCTGATAATAATTATGGTTCTGAAGTGGATCCTCAATCTCAAGGTAATGAAATCACACACACACACAAACCACAATATTGATGAAGCTGTTTGTCTTCATATTCTGCAAGATCAGAACACATTATTTCATTCATTGCGAATTGTCATCAGAACATGTAATTCAAATTCACAATGGTGTCCATGAAGCTCAATGCAAATATTATAGATGGGAAATTGCAGCATAAGATTCAGGCTATGACACAAGTACTAGTTACTCGTTAGGAAACAGCTTTGACATAACATGGTGTTGAAACAACCCAGCAATTAACCTGCACAGCACAACTTGACATAAGACTCGCCACAATACGGATGTACAGTAAGTAGGACCATAACACTGTGCAACAGGACATTGCAGAACATACCATATGCAAACAGAAAACTATGCATTAGTCAAGTCGTGTCTATACAACACAAAACAACAAGTATTAACAAAAAGCTTATTGCCTCTGTCGGCTGAAAACCTCATATGTTACAGTATACAAATTCAAAAACAGCAAAAGTAGCAGTGCTCGAAGCGTGGTGCAAAGCGTCACATTTCGAGCTTGCAGATCTGCTGCTTTTGATGCTTTTGTGTGACGCTGTGGTATGATCAAGTAGAGTACAGTAATTAGACGGTTAACCCATTCTGACCTGAGATCAGATTCATACGAGGTTTCCACTGGACACACTCTGGTCTGATCAACCCATTCTGACCTGAGATCAGATTCTAAAAATGTCAGTCGTTCTTCGAATTTTTCAAAAATAGCAGACCTACAAGCTCGTATCGCGCCACTCGGTGGCGCGATATGAGCTTGTAGATCTGCTATTTTTCAATTGGTAAAGCATAACATGATGCTAACACCAAAATGGGTGCCCGGTCAGAATGGGTAAAGGGGGAGAGGGCAACACGCCACCAGGCTGATTACCAGCCTATAGGTGCCTGGACCGCTCAGACACGGCCCAGGCCAAGATATGAGATTTCTACCCAATAACAGTGATGAACTGTATCCATGTATGTTAACAATATACTACAACAGATAAAGTAAGTGTATTGGAATGTATTGAATTGAACAGAATTGTACTGAATTTACTAAATCGAATTGTGTTGAAATGAACTGAACAGAATTGGACTGATCTGAATTTAACTGAATTTCATTGAACTAAGTTACTGAAATGGCCTGCGCTGGGGTAGCAGTGGCTCAGGAGGTATAGGAGAGGCCACATCAGATTCGGGAAAGGTTCCCAGTTCGATCCCCGGCTCCCCCTGTGCTACCGTCAGAGTGTCTTTGAGCAATCTGCCTACCTGCTCCCGATGAGCGGCTTGATGCCTTGCATCATGGTTTCCTGTACAGTACAGTGTGTGTGTGAACTTACAGTATATATGCTATAAATGCACCATTTAATTTAATTTGCAGACAGTGGCAATGGAGGTGTGGCTGTTGTGCTGGTAGGGGTGGTGAGCTGTGTGGCGCTGACAGCTCTGCTCACTCTGTTTGTTGTGAACAGAAGACGGTCAAGTAAGTTCTCCAACACCCTCTGATGTAAGCCTTGTGAGATGATTAAGTCAGGGGTGTTACATATACAGCCCCAAGCGAATGGGGTGCAATCTGCCCCGTGGAAGGATTTTTGGGGGTTATTCACGACCATTTATTTAATATGTATCTGTACATGCCATAACCTCGCCTCACCAGGCTTTCCACCCTAGTACAGCCAGGGTTCGAATTGTAAACAAACAGATGCGTGGGGTGGGGTTCTCACTATACCCTATACAGTACACCCTATTCTTGAGCCTCCCACAGTGTGGCGCCACTGCGCCTGTCTCTGTGTGCTGCTGTTTCTTTTCTTTTCTTTATTCTTTTTGGATATCTGAAGTATAAAATAATGGTAACTAAAGCAATCAAATAATTGAAGTAAAGAAAAAAGTATGAGGAGTAGAAGTAGAAGTATCACAAAATTGATATACTCTACGTCTACGATAATGGTTTTCAACCAGTGGTCCGGGGACCACCAGTGATCCTTGAGGTGGTTCCAGCTAAATGATGGAGATTTGGTAACCAAATTTAGCCTTATAGATCTTTAAGTGTTGAGAGCGTAAAATTAAAACAAATGGACACTTACGGGCCCATTTGGTTTCATTTTACGCTCTCAAGAGTTAAATTATTGTTAAACATCTGCATTAATTAATTAAAAGACGTCTACACAATTAGAGAATGGAGAAGAATTGTTCTTTTGATGAACGTTTATCTCTCCTATGGTACCAAAATCAATTCAGCATGGAATTGTGGACAAAATCTTATCTAATAATAACAAAATATTATTTAGTTTTGGGTCAGAGAGGCTAAATCTCAGCAAGGGTTGGCACTTGGCTCTAGTAAAAGTACCTAAACATTGTGCTTAAGTACAGTACTTCTCTGAGCAAATATACTTACTGTTCGCTCCCCACTGTACAACAGTGTACAATTCTATTAGCTGTGTCAGAGATAACTTGTTCATCTGTGCTCACAACGTGTTGCGATGCGACACATTTTAAGCTTGTATATCTGCTATTTTCAAAAGATTTCTATACATTTTAGACATAATATGACAACTTCATACATATTGTAACGTTTGATTGCAGGAATTTTACTTGTTACTTGAGTGTCTCTACGTTTCAGTATTGATACTTTTACTTATTAGAAAAAATGTGACACCACTGTTGTTCAGTGCATGGATACTACAGGTATATACAAATACAGGGATAAAACTGGAAGAGTGACTGGACAGAGTCTCTGTATGCCAATGAGGCTAAATATGCACGCACAACAACATGTCTCACAACGACCCAAGTAGATGTGTAGTGTATTGGGACCTGTGCCGTCTGGCACAGCACAGTAGTAAGCAAATGCAAAGTGGACGTTTGGAACAGCCTTTTGTTGTGAAACCAAAGGCTTTAATGTCCTGTTCATGCATGTACAATTACCCCCCCCCCCCCCCTCACCCCCAATCTAACAGAGTGCTGTGTATACAAATGCACAGAAGTCAGCCTCTGCTGTGCCACAGATACTTGTGTGTACTTAACAAAACAATAGCAGTAGTTAACAACCACCGCACTGCACAAATCACCAACTCCCATTCTTTCCAGCACCTCAATAAGGCCAGTGTTTCATCTGAACTCTTTATATCATGGCAAACTCTCACGTTCACATGACACATGCAAACACACACATGCACGCAACATACACACACACCCTCTGGGATCCTGCTGTACTGTGATCTTTTAAATCACTTATGTTTGATGTGCTAATCTGTTTTTTTTACACACAGTAGCCTGTGAGTTACGTAAAGTTATTGCGGCTCACAGACTGGTACGGTTATCAAATTCTACAATACCCAAATCTAGAAGTTTGAAGTCAAGTTACATAAACTTGTTGATTATTCACCTTCCCAGGCCCCTACCTAGACCTCATGTATGGGGTGGCAGTGGCTCAGGGGTAGAGTGACCGGATAGCAACCGCAAGGTTCACAGTTCAAACCCGGCTCCCCCAGAGTTACCCCCTTCTTGAAACTATAGCTCCTTGCCACTCGCCCTACACACTTCCACTTGGTTTGAGCATAGATGTATAAATATAATATAAAAAATATATATAAAAAATAATAGAGATGGCACTGGATGGGAGGGGAATTCTGGTGCCGTCACTATTATTCAGAGCAAGACTCTGAACCCCTAATTGCTCCCGATGTGCAGGTTGGTGCCTTGCATGGTTTCCTCCGGTATTGGTCTGTGAATGAGTGAATGCAATGCACAATCTCTGTAAAGCGCCTTGGATAAAGGTGCTATATAAATGCACCATTTACATTTACTCATAACCTATGCCTAAACATAACCTCCTAATGCCACAGCCATTTTAACCATATACCTAAACTCAATCATATCTAATGTCTAAACACAACATAAATGTATACCGGTACATACACTTAACAATATCTAATCTAAACGTAAACGGAAGTTTAAGTTTTGTAAATGACTGTGTTTGATAATAGTAGGCCTATAAATGTATATAGTTGTTTGTAGGTTAATACATAATTGTGCTGTGTTGGTATATCATAGGCTACGTATTAGCAATACTGCTGTTCCATGGCAAAGGCATTAATTGATTTACACACAATTGTAACCATTCAAGTGAGTATGTTTGATGTGTTGTATTACAGGCAAGCCGCTGCCAGCCAACTCAGACAACATCAACCGTGTAAGTTACTTCAAATAATGAATATGAAAAGTTATTATACGACTGCTTTGTGTGTGTGTGTGTGTGTGTGTGTGTGTGTGTGTGTGTGTGTGTGTGTGTGTTTGTGGTATATGTGAGGGTCAAATGCTCCCCACAAGTGTAGTAGAATTGATTAATAGACATTGTGAGGGAATTTTTCCTGATCCTGATCTACAAGCTCACAACGCCTCATAGCAGGACACGCTGTATGCTTGCAGATCAGCCATTATCGGTGCATGGCAGCTAGGGTTTGGGTTAAAATATGGCATTCATTCAAATGTGTTTATGTCCACACAAGTATAGTAATACAAATGTGTGTGTGTGTGTGTGTGTGTGTGTGTGTGTGTGTGTGTGTGTGTGTGTGTGTGTGTGTGTGTGTGTGCGCGTGCGCGTGTATTTAGGATTTATGTTCAGATGATGTGGTCTATGCGGATCTGGACCTCCCGGTGTCCAGTGGAGTGTTTATTATGCCTAAACAGGAAGTAACCGTGTATGCTTCCGTTAGGACACACATGTATGACCAGTAAACACTATCACTGGTGCTTCTGTTTTTATTATTAGGATGTGACATCATTACTTTTCTCTTCAGGGAAGTTAACACAGTAATCAAAGTGGTTAAAAGTGGTCCAGGGACCTTCAGGGTTCCTTGACGGGTTCTCCAAATGGACCCTATAGCAGGTCTGTAACTCGGAGAGTGTACAAATTGTACAAAGTGTACTCTCTCAGAGTTGTGGTCAAATTTCAAATAGATTGAGTACTGTACTGCAGTAATCTGGACAACAGAACATTTTACAGAAGCTTTTGACAGTAGGACATGGACATTGTGTAAAAACATCAACAGCAATCTTGACATTCAAATAATACTTATTTTGTCTAGAGTAGAAATACGTTTTCAAATACTTTTCTTTTTGTTTGCAATTTATTGTTTGTGTGTGTCTGCTGTCGCGAGCAGCACATCTTCAAAGTTGATACCTTCCTGTTTCATTTTTGTCATTCAAATATACACAAAGAACTGTATACCTTCTTCTCAGAATAGTCCTTTTAACTTGTCTACCTCCCCCGACAATCATGTGTGTGTACACACACACACACACACACACACACACACACACACACACACACACACACACACACACACACACACACACACACACACACACACACACAGCAGCCAGTCTTGTCTTATTTGCATTTTAAACAGTGTACTGTAGCACAGCACAGGTAATCTACACACTTTAGGTGTGTGATTGTCTCCTAGCCAGTTGTTTTTGCCAGTGTTTCTCAAACTTTCTCATGTCAAGGATCCCCAAATTAATATGCATTTGCCCATGGAGTCCCATCTGAAAATATGTTGTGCCAGTGACCCCCAAACAAGATTGTTGTTAACCCTAAACCCTTTCATAATTTGGGTAAATACACAGCTTCATTCATTTACAGAAGGGTTAAAGTGGTTTAACTGATTTTTGAACCCCTTGAAGGACACCATGGGTTTGAGAACCACTGATGGAAACCAGGCAAGATAAGACCGAAACTCTCTGTACAGATCACATGTTAATATGAAGGATTAACTTCAAACATAGACAAAGTGCTTATCTGAATTACATGAACTGGAAAAAGGGCAGCAAATGTCCATTCTTGTAATGTAGGAAAAACAATGCACTTGTTGATCTACATTCACAGCAAAATTCCTAGTGTTGATTTACCTCAGAAGAGTGTACCATTTGGTTTCATTTGTTGTACACCCCCCAATGAACACTGGGATTTTATCGTACATTAAAGTGTCAGATTCAGAATTTGAAGCAGTTACACTGACCTGACCAACTACTTTGCAGATTCAATTAGACTGGGGTCAGTCATATTTTATCTCTGGAACCAAAATCTAAGAAATGCAGTGATTTGATCTGATATGTTGTATATTCCTTTATTCACATATTTGTGTATGCTTCTAAATTGTTTGTACTTACGCTATTTTGATTTATCATCCATCAGGTCAATGCATTTCTTGTTGTACATTCTTGTTGTACAACAAAGGGCTGTGGGTGTGAGAGGGCGAGCAAGCTATAGCTATCTATATGTATCTGTACTGTATGTAACATGTATGTAACATGCATTTTGTTGTATGTGTGTGTGTAGGACCAGGACCACTTCGAAATTGAGATGCTATACATCTCAAGTGCTACACTTTCAATAGATTATTTCAAAACAATTCTGACAAAATATGTCCTGTCTTAATTTGATCTCTCTCTCTACTGTAGGTAAAGACTATACGGTGACATTCTGATCAAAACAGACTGTACTGTGATTGTGAACATTCATGTACATTCTCCAGTTGTATTTAGGTGTACATGCAATAATGGTGAAGATTAACTAGCAATCATTTACCCATAGGGACCCCCTGGAACCCCCCAAGGGTCCCTGGGGGTTCCCGAACCCCACACTGAGAACCACTGATCTATACAATAATACAGCAAAGTAAATATACAGCTATGTACAGTACACCAAACATAGAGATGTCCCTCTGAGGGATGGCTCTTCGAATGGTAACCTTCAAGAACCTGGAACTTTCCAGAACCAGTGATGTCTTTTTGTGTTCTCCTGTATGTATTTGTGTATCCTTCCTTTTAGCATTATTGTATAACTGTACATCTGTACTTTTAGCAAACTGCAAAAAAAGTATTGAATCAAAGCCACCTCTGAAGGGGGAGCAGGAGCCAACTTAGGTTATGAGAACTTTAAATTGAAACCACGCGAGCCATATGAGGAAACAACTCCACGGCCTGTGAAATACGTTCTTGTAACCGAAAAGAGCCTGTATATATTTATACGTGGTGACAGTGTCCAAGACAGATTTATAACATCTGCACGTAACATCTTGCCCTGGATATCGAATTGAATTAATATAAATATGTGTGGTGCGTTCCATGTTTTGGTACGTCAATAATTAAACTCATCCACATTGAACAAACTGCAGAAACGGTGCCATTCATTAGCAAACACTCTCCCACTCTGTGTAGTGCAGATAAGGTGCAGGCCAAAGGCTTGAACCCCCAGAGAACCCACGATGAAGATATGCAGACCATTCACCATGGCACCAGCTTGTCTATCAGCTACCTGCAGTGGACAGGACTGGATGCTTCTGTCCCATGGTGTGTGTGTGTGTGTGTGTGTGTGTGTGTGTGTGTGTGTGTGTGTGTGTGTGTGTGTGTGTGTGTGTGTGTGTGTGTGTGTGTGTGTGTGTGTGTGTGTTGGGGTGAGGAACCGTATATGCATGCTGGGGGGTTGGGACTGGAGGAATGGTTGGGATTTGTGTGTTAAAACAAAAGGCCTAGATTAGCCAAATCCTGCAAAAGGCTAGGAGAGGAGAGGACAGAGGAGGAGAGGTGTTAAAAATGATACTCTCTGCAGAAACAAGCAGTCTCGTCTCAGACGAGAGTCTCCAAATCCCTGTCTGCACATTCACTCTAATCCACAAAATAAACCTTGTGCTATGTAGAACACAAAGTCACAATAATTATGTCCAACTATACTTAATAGGCCTTTTGTTAAAAAATGACTATAATTATAATGCTGAGTAATGTTTAATAATAGGCCATGTTTCTGTTTGTTTCAAAATTGTGCAATTATATGAATTTGGAATTTTATAAAGTTGTGCTGTGCCTGTAATTCTATTCTACTGTTCCAAAAATTATTCTACACACATCTTCAGAAATGAAAAGGGTGGGTGTACATGCTACCATATCATATTATTATCTATCCAACTATCTCTTGTTTAAACTTTATTTGGGCTACTATAAAAAAAACAATAGCATAGCGGTCTAAAAATCTAAATTGAAAGGTGTAGCCTGTGTAGGCCTAATATTGTGCATGATCCATAAACTTGGAAATCAACCTTATTGACTGGGTCTGGGTTTGCTTTCTTTGGCAAAGAAAAACAGTCAACATGTTTTGAAGCAAAATACACCGAAACCTGCGTCTATCTAAATGTTTCTTTGACGATGGCCCATCATCAAGGTGGCTTTTGTTATGCGCCTTTCACATTGAAATTGACCCTGACTGCAGTCAGCCAAGTGGAGGAGAGCTGTGAGAAGGTGGGAGGAGGTGTTGCTCCAAGACAAAAAGCGAAACGGCGATTGACTATTTCCTGAAGGTTTAAAGGGTAGTGTTCCTGCCTCCTTATCACCACATCTCTAGCACTGTCCTCCTACTAGGACCTCAGGACACAGCACAGACACACAGTCACACACACTCAGCGAACGCACGCACACACAATGGAGTAACCGCGAACAAGCCACAATAATATTTCAGTGCAACTTGCAGGCCGCAAGCTCCGTCAAACTAAGTGACCGTCTGAAGCAGCAACCTACCTAGGAGATCCATCGAGTTTTACAGGTAAGCACTTTTTAAACTGTTATTTCCAGTGTGGTTTTGTGGTAATTGGCTTTATTTCCTCAGCGGATCCAAATGCTTCGCGTCTTGTGCGCCCTAGTCTAGTAGATTAAACTTTCTCGACCACACAAAACAAAGTGGGTTCAGCAGCATACTCACACTGGCACACAAGGGGACGATGGCAGATGCATATCAAAACTTACAATTTCGTTCGTTTGAATATGACCACTGGCAACCTGTCCTAATGTGTAGCTTCTTACAGTGGGTTTAATTTAAGAATGAATGAAATGATTCTGTTGACTGTTGTATCACTTGTGTGCTACACCGAAGGATTGTGTGCAGATTGTGCACTTGCTTGTGACTCAAACAGAAGTGGCACTATTGCCTACTACAATAATGCATTGATTTGTAGGCTATGTATCCTAGTATTTTTCTCAAATGAATTAATTGGTATTTGTATATTTGAGCCTTTAAAAATCTCCAACCTCTAAAATCATCACACTAAATCATGTATTTCTTCTCAGTGTCATGTAACATTTATACACTGAGGATTGTACTTGCATTGTCTCATAAAAGATCATTATGGCCTAATCTAATGCATAGTCGCGTGGAAAATGTCCAAATGGTTAGGATTAAAATAATCTTTAAGTAGCATATCCACAAGCTCGTTTTTAGCCTAGAGAATTGCTGATTTTGAGTGCCGCTGTAGTATGATCAAGTAGGGCATTCAGAGGGGTCTGACATTAAATGGGGGTCATTGAAATTAAAAAGACATCAATCTAACAGTCGCCTGTCCTGCCTCGTTCTGTCTCTCAGGTATGCTGAATCAAAGGAGCGAGGTCGTTCTGTCCGTGCTGACAGAGCTCCAGAATGCCACAGAGAACTCTGGCCTGGAGGCCCTCATGTTGGTGGCCAGAGAGGTGGAGCAGATCCTGGCTCCCTTCCAGCTGCCCCAGGCCCTCTGCCAGGACTTCCCCGCCACCACGGACATCGACGACATTGCCCACAGCCTGTACCCAGCCGATGCCCCCGGCGACCTTCTGCCCATCGCCTGTAAGGGCGAGGGCAACCTGCTGTTTGATGCTGCCAGCGTTCTGCTCGTGGGCACAACGGCACTCAGCTTGGAACTGCAGGTGAGCAGAGATCAATGGGCAATTCGTTGTCACTTCAACACCTATTACTTTATGGGTAAAATGCTAATCACAAACGCAGAACCCACTTGGTCATCATATATGCAAGAATGTATTACATTTTCTACAAGCTTACAATGTGATGTATCGGCTATTTTTTAAATAATTAAGAGAATATTAGTGGTTATTGGTTTCTTGTCATACATTTAAAAAGATCATAACGTTTTTTATTATTATAATAATACAATAATTGTATACATTTACAAACAAATCTAAGAAAATTATAATTAAGAAGTAGTGAAAATAGCCGATCTACAAGCTTGTTTTTTATTCCCGGGCAGATGTATAATCAAAGCTCACTTTTGGGATGTTTGGGAACCACTGTGCTAGAGCATACCATCATTTACTTCTGTATCATACCCAGTGCATTCATTATCAATGATTTTAACATGACTGCTGTTTTGCTCACAGGTGAGGACTGTGGTGGAGATGCTTCTGTGTAAACGCTACTACCTGTGTGGGATGATCGACTCCAAGATGATGCTACAGGCGGTGCGCTTCAGCCTGTGCGCCGAGGAGTCTGAGGCCATGATCAACCTGCCCGTGGCCGTCCTGGAGGCCATCTTCGACGCGGACGTCAAGGCCTCCTGCTTCCCCGGCTCCTACGCCAACATGTGGCACGTGTACGCCCTGGCCTCGGTGCTGCGCTGCAGCGTCTACTCGGTCTACCCCATGTTCAACCTCAAAATCCGCCCGTACTTCAACCGCCTGGTGCGGCCCCGGACCGGCGACGCGGCTGCCCCCACCCTGCACATCATGTGGTCCGGGGAGCTGCGGGCCGGCTCCGTGTTCATGCCGCACCACTTCGTGGCGCTGGCCCAGGCGACGGATCTGAACACGGGCAGCCCTGCCAACGAGCAGAGCAAGACCCTGCAGCTGCTGAACAAGGACTCGCAGCTGTCCTACGCCAGTCTGAAGGACAAGTACAACATCACCAAGACCACGTTCTACCGCTGGCGGAGGCAGTCGCAGGAGCACAGGCAGAAGTCGGCGGTGAGGTACGAGGCCAAGCACTTCCTGCAGGCCTGCTACCGGGAGGGCAAGGTCGTCCCGCTGCAGCAGTTCAAGGAGTTCTTCCCCGGCATTCCTAGGTCAACCTACTACGACTGGAAGCAGGAGCTCATGTCGTCTGGGGGGAACTTCTACACCACCTCGCCCTCCACTGGCGAGGTGAGTCCCGTTGACAGTACGGAGCCGGAGTCCTGGCCCTCCTCCTCTCCAGAGGCCAGGCAGAGCGAGTCGGAAACACACGAGAGCGTGGCCAGCATGTTCGGCCTCACCTATGGCCAGCTGGAGACGGACCGTGCCCAAAACGTCGCCCAGATGCAGGACGCCAAGCGGTGTCTGCAGACCTGCATCGCCACCAACACCTCGTTTCCCTTCAGGGCCTTCAAGAAGAACTTTCCTGGGATCTCCAGGTCCACCTACTACAACTGGAGAAGAGAGGCCATGCTGTTCAATCGAGGATACAAGCCCACCGCTGGTAGTGGTGAAGACAGCTCGGACGCGGACAAGAGTCATAGTCCAACGAGTCTGCCCTCCCCACCGATTCTCTCTGCCTCGCCCTCTGCCCAGCCTGCCGCTCCAAGAACCAAGCTCTTTCGGCGAAAACATGAAAGTCTCCGCCGGGCATACATGAGTAAGAAGTGCCTGAGGGATGAAGCAAAGAGGCACGTTCAGCGGTCCAAATGGTCTCTGATGAAGTTCAAGCTGAAGTACCCGTCCATGTCACCCTGTTTGTACTGGCAGTGGCGGAACGAGCGAAAACGGATCGTTCCCGTTGTCGATGTCTCTGAGAGCATGGAGAGAGACACTATGACGACACAGATGGAAGAGCAGGCGATGGAGAGGAGTTTTGGTAGAGCCACCACGCCAATGGAGGAGCAGGCCATAGGGAGAGCCGCTGCACAGGTCAAAGAGGAGCCGATTGAGAGGGCCACAACACAGATGGAGAACGAGGCGATGGAGCGGAAGATGGCTGGTCAGCATGTGTTCTCCTTTGAGGGGAGTCCTGAAGGTCTGAATAGCCCCACCATGCCCCACATCAACGGCTCTCTTTCTCTGTACAGTCATCCCGCCATGGCGCCCACGGAGAACCACATGTTTGTCATGGACGTTGTGGCTCTGGCCAACTTCAAAGCAAAGGCAAAGCTGTTCCTGCAGCAACGTTTCGAGGAGAAGTCTTTCCCCACGTTCAAAGAGTTCAGGTCCCTTTTCCCCCTCACGCCTCGCTCGACGTACTACATGTGGAAACGAGCTTTGCATCATGGGGTTCCATTGATTCATGGGTGAAATTATGAATGTACACTAAATGTATAGCCGAATGAATATTATCGGTGCCCTCTCACAGAATTCATGCTCTATCCACCCAAAAGACAAACGACGTACTTTTCTCTTTTTAGACATTGTTTTTTAACTTCATAATCTGTTGAAGAGAATGGCCTTTTTTACACTGTAGGTTTCAGCTGAATGTATTGTTCTGTTACCACATCCCCCTCTATCTCATGGAAATTTGCACGTGTGTGTGAAAGGAGACCACCTTGGTCTTGAGGTTCCACTTAACTCCTGTGTGTTTCCCTTCAGGCAAAAGGCAGTTCAAAGTCACTGGTGTGAGGATGGTTTTTTTTCTCCATTCTCTTGTTTTGAACACCCCCACCCCATTGTAATTGGGATACTTTATTTTCCTTTTATTTCACTGCAATAGTTCATTCTTAACTGGATGCAATTTTGTTGTTAATGCACCTGCATGCACCACCTGGTAGCTTCCTGGCCTTTCATCATTTATATTCCTCAACATGGAGGGATACGACGCAAAGACTTTCAAAGCTGTGTTTTTGCATCTATTTTAAGGTTTTATGCAATTTTTCAATCTTTTTATATGTTTTGAGAATTTAATGCACACTTCACTTGAATCACTTTGTCTCTGGTGTTTCTTTTCTGATGTCAAACATTAAGAAATGTCAACTTCCAAACCAAAATAGTCATAGTTTGCACTATAATAGTTCCATCACATTGTTGAAACGTACTGTCTTAATCAGGCAGATGAGTTTGTCTCTCACTTTGCACATCCTATTTTTTATTTGCACCATTTGAACTCAACACGAGCATGCTATATTTGTACAGTTTTATGTTTAAAAAAAAAAGCTTCCTTTGTTCCTTTTGTCTATTAGAAAATACACTCTTGAATGTTTAAATAATCATGATGGACTTGATGACCAGGTTGTTTCAGTTTAGTTTCTCTTTAGACAAGCAGCTTGTTTGGAGATGGACACGATACAGCCTGCTTTATGCTCAACCATAATGTGACGTAATTTGTTACAAGCACAATATCAATAAACCATCATTCAACGAGTTTGTTTCCAGTGTGTTTTTACTTTACAGATGCTTTAATATACCTGAGTGATATCCTACTTTGTCGTACAACTGGGTTGCTTACTTGTAATGTAATCCGCAACGTTTTTCCTCTTAAATCCGTAATTTTTTGGAGTATAAACAAGTCAACAGCCATGGTTGTGTTCTTTTATTGCTGAATGCTGTAGGCGCTCTTAATGAAGTCTGTTGCAGTCAATTAGATTGGTTTGTCAATACACTATTTTTGCTACCACTTTCACCACAGGGGTTTTATTGGGTTCATTTATGTTTTTTATTGCCATCATTATCAATGAGGTGTAAGTTATTCAGGTTAAACTGGGGCCCATGTTATGTCCATGTGTGCATCTTTCACATTTTAACTTCCACACAGTATCAATGGGGAGAGGGTTATAACAATTAGAGTCTGAAAACATTGGTGACACACGAGTGGTTGTTTTTGCTTTGTGGCTTTCATTCGGAGGGTTGCTATTGTGCGTGTGCTAATGAGTGTGCTGGTATAGGGGGATGGAGGTAATTGTATGCATGGGGGGGGATAGAGGTGTTTGGGATGATAAGCAGTAAGCACATACTGGGGAGGGGGGATGCAATGGGCTTCTGTCCACTAATAAAGCGGGTACAAAGTTTCACTACAACTACGATTCAGTCTTAAAATCCAAGGACCGCCAATCTGATATGCTTCAGGGCAGGCCACAGACCCCCTTTTGGTACGTTTTTATTTTATGTCTGGGACCCCAGCAAATTAGACATTTTTATTGGTTGAGACTTGATTTGGTCTGAAGTCATTTAATCCACACTTCCTTTGTGGTCTGTGTAGTGTAGGCATAGAGAGTTACGGTACATTCTCTAGTTGAATCTAGTAGTATTTACTGTACGTGACAATAATGGCGAACATTAACTATCAATCATTACAGCTGGGGACACCCTGGAAACCCTTCAAGGACCCCTGGGGGTCTTCGGACCCCATGTTGAGAATCACCCCCTGTACTGTTTGCTGCCTAGCTGATTCCCTTTGTTCCCATTAGCATTGTTAGAAAATGCTGACATTATAGAAGAGTGGAATGGATCAGTAGAGCCTACTAGCCTAGAGGCCACCTCCAACCACTGCCGATGTGCTATAATATAACATAGGCCTATACCAGGGTTCCCCAATTAATTTTCCTCAAGGGCCATATTTTGACTAGAGTATACTGGGGGTCGAGTCTGCACTCGCGAGGTCGAGGTCTTGACCTGAAAATTCATTTTCAGGGCAAGACCCCATTTGAAAAGGATGCCCAGTTTGACATGCATAGGCTACTGATCCCCATTTAATTCCATTTATATCTGGGATTCTTAAAAACATCTTCCAGGGGCCACAAGGGGGCGCGGAACCCTGGCCTATACTCTACCAGACAGCTAGATTTGTTCAAATGCATTTGTATACTTTAAAACGTGTCCCGTATTGTAAAAACAGTAATGGTTATATACAACTCAAGCATGTCTGTGTGTAATCCGCGTAACTCGAGAACCGTTTGCCCCACCGTTTGACTTCAAATTCAACACACGCGTTCCACCCCACCACAGGGAGTGCTCCGAGTGCAGTGCCTGGTGTGGAGTCGGTTATCCCACGGTATACCCACGGTTATCCAGAAATGCCCCAAAAGGGCATCTGGACAGTGTCCATATCTGGAGCTGGCCTGTTCTGGCATCATTCTGACGTCTGCATAGACTCCATATTTGGGCATGCCTGACAAAGAACTCCATATGGGCATAAAAGGGACACAGATATAAATCTGGGTTGGGCATGCATTTCCTTACTTGCATCGTTCCAAGTAGGCGAGGGACCAATGGGCACCGCTGTAGAGGCCCCACGGGCACCACTCTAGTGTCAGAAATCACTCTATGTGGGGCGGCTGAAGTGAATAGTTAGATGATGATGATAATAATAATAATAATAATAATAATAGCAGCGGCTGCTAAGAAAATGAGTGGATGTGTTGAACACAATGAAACGAAATTGATGCCAAAACATACTGAATAAATGTCAATAAAATTGCTTTGTAATAAGCATTGCTTATTATCACAAGCTGTTTCACAATGTCTACAATACAGATTTTTGGCAATATCGTATTCCACTCCTTGTTGGTGAGAGCCAGGCCCAGGTGCATTTTGCTTTGTATATCTGTCCAAATTTAGAAGCATGCTCAACCTATTCTTAATCAAACAATTATTTATATAGCTTTTGCTTATTATTATTATTATTATTATTATTATTATTATTATTATTATTATTATTATTATTATTATTATTATTATTATTATTATTATTATTATTATTATTATTATTATATCATCGTCACACTATCAGCCTGGTATGAGTAGTTTCCTTCAATGCTGTGACTGAGGCTAGGTTTCTATCTACTGTTCAGAGCTCGGATCCTGTCTAAATAAAACCCGCCTACCGTACGCCACACGCACACACCCATGCACTATTTCTGTATCCGCTGAAGAAAAGACCGGGGCACCGGGCATTTATTTCACCCAATAACAGCTCTAGCATAGTAGGATGGGCGGGTGGTGGCCTAGCTCTCGACCAGTTACAGGTGCGCCCAGCGCGGTCGGATAATCGGATTGGCAGGAGTCACCTATTTTGATATCAACGCGGGAGGTCGTCAGGAGGTCACAGGAGGAAGACGCTGTGTTGTTGTTTTTGCTAGTTGTTTTGATTTTCAAAGTACCGGTGATGCAGAAGGCATATGGGGAAATGCCTCAGCTGGCTCGCAGTGACTGTATAGTTCCAAGTTAGTTTTATAAAACAAAATTACTAAAAAGGGAGTAGGCTAGGCCTAAAAAAAGAAAAAGAAGAAATGACATTCTGCATCAAGGACCAAGGTAATATAACTTGCAGTATGCCTAGGCCTACTGTGTGCGTGTGTGTGTGTGTGTGTGTGTGTGTGTGTGTGTGTGTGTGTGTGTGTGTGTGTGTGTGTGCGTGCGCGCGTGCGTGCGTGTGCGCTGAGCGCTCAAAAGAGAGAGAGATGTTTTAAAGTTGTTGGATTCATACTGCTATTTTTGGTTGCTTGACTGACTGCCACTGTGGTTAGTTTCTTTATCTGTTTGGTTATTTGGTGGAGATATGAAGCTTTGTATGCTTACAGTTACACACTATACAGTGTTTTCTGTTATTATGCAATGGTTTTGCTCTGTTACATGGGTTTTGGCCTTAATATATACTCTAAGCCTTAGAATATACTGTATATTAAGGCCAACACCCATGTAACAGCAAACTTGTTAGAGTCTAAGGTTTTGGCCGATTTTGCCTGGTTTTTATTGAATTGGGCGGGTTTTAAGTTGTGCTTGGGCTGGAAACTGTCATTCTGATCTGGCAACCCCCAATCTAGTAGGCAATCCAATATACTGGATTCAGTTTAGTGTGTTTAGTGTGCTGATTCTAATTTCTCAGTGTGTGTGTGTGTGTGTGTGTGTGTGTGTGTGTAAAGGTTTCGTGCTGTGCAGAGCTCCTTTTCCCTCTTTCACTTGACCAGAAGCCCTCAAAAGGCCACGTACGGGACGATACATACGTACGTCTGTATGTTTATTGTGATTTTGAGATTTATTTTGGGGGCTTGGGGCTTTTATGCCTTTATTGATAGGACAGTAGACTGATAATATCCTGGTGTCAGTATCATGGTGTCAGTATCTTGACAAGTATCAATAGTACTGCAATATCCTAATACTCTGTAGGCCTATAGTAGTCTGGAATTCAAAATGTACTTCAGTAAAAGTCTAAAAGTATTGGCATCAAAATGTACTTCACTAATGCAGACTACGACTAATTATGAGACTTCTTTTTCAACTCATTTGTATTACTTTACTTTCAGTCTAACACTGATCTTTCATTCATGTCATGTCTATGTTGGCAAAAAACACCCAAATTGGGTTAATGTTCCATTCATATGAAGGAAAAAAAACAAACAAAAAAAAACAAGATTCTCCTTCAGTGTAATCAAAATGTATTTTCTCCACTAGATGGCAGTAGTCTGCTTTGTACGGCATGAACTGCTGCTAGCTCTCAGTCACACCTTCATTGTTTTGGACACAAAATCAATGTGCTATAATGTAGCACATTGATAGCAACTATATCACATTCCATGGTACCGAGTGTCTTTTGCAGATTTGCTCACGATAACTCCATTAATAAATCATAATCCAACATCAGCAGTCAATATTACAGCAGCCAGGCAGGACGTGGGAAACATCATTAAGTGATAAATTCAGCAGTGAGGGAAAACAGTAGCACTGAATCAAGTGAGGGAGTACAAATGAGAGTCCTCATGTCATCCACCAGAGCTTAAAGGGATAGGTCAGAATTTATTTATTTAAGTTGTATGAAATACTAGCCATTAATATAGGGGTTGCAACTGTATTAATTGATTTCCTGAGTCCCGTGGTGAATATTAACAATCAACAATACAAATGACAGTGATGATAGTTTTGTGGATTCATTTACGTTTAATAAGTGACCCCAGTGACCCCCACAAAATGACCGGAAATAACCAAAACCAGAGCAGAATTCCCGACACGGGACTCAGGCAATCAATTAATACAGTTGCAACCACTCTATTAATGGTATTTCATACAACTTAAGTTAAAAAATTCTGAACTATCCCTATAAATTGCTTCCGGTATTTCTGGCACGTATTTTCTGACAGAAATACAAGGGGTTGGGCCATGCATCCAGCAAGCCCAACCCAGTAGTCACTTTGAGTGGCACCACACAAAGCCACGGGTGAACATGTAGGCCTACTGTATGTTGACATTACTATTACTAAACCTAACCCTAACCGCAAGCAAGACGTAACGCATGTCGGACCACAGCAAACTTTATCCTGCTTTCAAAAGTAAAGTTGACAAACGATAATTGACTAACTCTTTAAAACAGCAGACAAAGGCATGTCTATTGTCTATTAGTAAAGGTTCCCCTAATAGTCTATAGGGAAGTGATATGGGAACACTTGTTTCATTCAGGCTGTACTGTTAGGTATGCCAACTCCCAGAGTTTCAAATAAGGGACACCTCCTGGCCGGCCCTTGCGTCTTTCTGGTCAAACCCCACACAGTTTCAGGTCTAAATTTCGTGTCAAACAATTAAATTAAATGAAACAACACAGTACCATTTTTTGGGGGACCTTGACTATTTTTTATTATGAATAAATAATAGTCATTACATCAACCTGCATTATAATATGATTTAGTTGATCTAAATATCACTGTATATCAGTATTGGGGTACTTAATTACATTGAACATTTAGCAGTATGTAAGTATATCGAAATGTTAGTAAAGGCCTGTGGCTTAAATGCAGAATAAATAAATACTGCCACCCTTAGATCTCCATATGGAGCCGACCTGTTGACATTCCATATGTTGATCTGACCTCATCAAACCCTGTACATTCAAGACAGACTTATATGGCCAGTACAGAATTAATTCCATAATTCATCTGATCTCCCAAAGCGCCAGCACTCGCCCAGCGGCAGTCTGCCGCAAAGGGCGAGGTCGCTTCTCGCCCTCAGGGCGTCTTACTGGTTATTACTATTGCTTTTTGTTTTGCTATCTTGTCTTGTTGCTGCAATGTCTAGGTGCCAAAAAGCCCATAAGTCTCTTACTATTGTATACCTGTATAATATGAGATGTAGCAAATAAACAGAAAGTTAGAGAAACAGCTGAAACTGCAGAGAGAAAAACAATGGTTTTCTCCCCGCATCCTGCACAGAGCAGCATTCCACTCACGCCTTCAAGGTCCGCAGGCAGGCACTAAAGGCACAGTGCGATACATAATAAAGCACTGCCTTCAGCCCACTACAATGTAGGCTATGCTGTGCATCCCAATGCACAACTTGACACGTGCTTTGAGGAGAAAGAAACACATTTGTGTCAGGCTGATAAAGTCGACAATAAAAAGTCAAATGTGGAAGTCAATGCAGCTGCCTGTTATTCTGTAAACAATGAACAAGCTACATAAACTAGATAAACGTATAGTGTGCAGTGGTTCTTAAACTTTTTTCAACAGTTTGGTTTGGTATGTGTTGGGCCACAGACGCCCCACGTATCTGATAGTGTACAAATGGAACCAAATGTTCCGACATTTTACCACTTCATACTGTAAACTTGACCATTGCTCTTTTTACCCCCTCTACACCAAACCTCTTTACCGAAAATAGTCAATCTACAAGCTCACAATGCCTGTAGATCTGCTAGGGTTCAAGTGGCAGATGTGACTTATATGCCTTGGAATGTGTTCTGAGGGCAGAATTCATTGGCCCTCACGTGCGTCTAATCAGCAAGAGTGGGAGGAGGGGCTAATTGTTTACAATATGGTCCACCATGTTCAATACATCATATACAGTACATACAGCCGCACTATTATATCCTGTCACGACATACACAGCCTAGTATACGTGTACACAGAGGTAGACACCCGGGAAGTGTCTTGAGTGTACACGGTTTGATGAGGGCCCAGGTAGGGCCAGGCCTTAACTTTCGGGCCTGTTGAGAACCTGTTCAGAATTCGGGCCTGTTGAAAACTGTTTTCGCCGGTTGCACTAATAACTTTGGGGCGGGCCCGTCTAGAGTTTGAATGGACAGGTATCAGTCAAAAGGGAGACATCGAAGAGGAAGAATGGATGGGGAAGGATCAACATATGGAATGTCAGTCAGCACAGGTCAGCTCCATATATAGAGATCTAAGGGTTTGAGGTTTGAGGTCAGATATAGAGTTGCTGGCCAATATTGATGACATCAGGGATCTCCATTATGGGCATTCCCATATATGGGCTTAATATTGATGACATCAGGGATCTCTCCATCCCTGATGATGTCACGTGATGTCACGAGGCATGACCAGATATGGAGGCGTGGGGTTGGACGGACGGACTGACTGACGGGAAATTCATGTTTTCATAGTAAATGTGACCTGTGGTCGCAATAATAGTAAATGGAAATAACTAATAATAGAAAATGGAAGTGTGTGTGTGTGTGTGTGTGTGCACGCGCGCATGTGTGTACATTTCTTGTAGCTGTCTGTGGTGGTATGTGTTTCCAAATGTCCGACATCAGCAATGAATTGAATGTGACGGACCCCAATGGAAATAAGCCATAGGCTTTCTTGTATTGAGTCTTTTGACTCAGAGATATCACTGTGGAGGAAACCAATATCCATTATTTATTGTGGGGGCCAATACCAGTGTTTAGAGTGGTGGGACTCAGCCATCTTGATGGGATTTTCCTTTCTGGACAGCTGGCAGCCTGACTGGATTCTCATTCCCTCTGGGTCCTCTGAGATAAACGCAGTAACGCACCACACCAAATTGGAAGTCTATCGGTCCCTTGAGGTGTGTGCAAGAGACACACACACACACACACACACACACACACACACACACACACACACACACACACACACACAGAGACATGCAGTGCAGTCATAGACTGATGTGTTGCGTGCCTGTGCGATTTACTTATTCTTTTTCCACCGTGTGAAAAGTGAAAACTCCCATCACCCTTAAGGAGCAAACATCTAACTCTTGATGTGCACTGAACAGAGATCTTGGTACTATTGACACCAACTCAATGAACTGAATCAATAAGTTATCACATCTTCCATCGTCTAGCAATGCATCTTGCCTTTTTATTTTCTCCCTGATGAATGCATGGAAACAAAGCCAGAAGGAAAGCGTAGAGAAAAACCGAGCAAGCAGGGGAGAGCTGGGGGAGAGAGAGTGAGAGCGAAAGTGAGAGATCAAGGAGGAGAAAGACAGATTGACAGATAAAGTGGTCTGGTGGCCGCACCGAGTGTATTATCACTGCCGCCCGTGCACCGGACCGCATGTCAACAGGCTATTATCATCAGGGTTTAAAGGTCAAACAAATAATAAAGCCAGCCACGTTTAATCCATGTTTTATAGACGTGTAATCCTCTGTTTGTTGTTCCGGCCACCATCTGTCCAACTGTGGTTGGACGGACCCCAACGGAGGTCTGCACGGTTCCGTGTGGGAGTCACAGTTATTCCCCACAAAGCAGGATGAATGGGTCAGACATCTGGCCTCTTGTGCCGCCCACAGCCCCCCCCTTTCATTCTGTTCTGTTCTCTGGGATTAGGCCTACTGACTCCCGCTTGACTCTGGCGCCCGCCGCCCGTACTTGCACATGAACTATACAGAGATGTACACTACAACAGCACGACAGATGCCTGTTGTGTTAACCCATTCTGACCTGAGATCAGATCTAAAAATGTCTTCTACATAGTGACGGTTTTCTGAAAAATCCATGTTTCTATGTCAGTCGTTCTTCGATTTTTCAAAAATAGCAGACCTATGAGCTTGTAGATCTGCTATTGTTTAAATAGCTAAAGCATAACGTAATGCTAACACCAAAACGGGTTCCCGCCCAAAATGGTTTGATGAAGCCGATTGTACAGATGCCTTCTAAATGAAGTAGTTCGTGCCACGAACCCCCGAGGTAATCTGTTTGGCCGCGTTCTAAAATGTCGGATGTCGGTGTCGGATTCATTACTGTAGGACTAGTGGTATGTCTAGTTGCCCTGCTGTGACTGCACAGAATGCGGTTGTCCTTTTAATGTTTAGTTAGTTATTGCTTTGAATCTGCACCCAGCTTTTTAGTTGAGCAGAGCACGCCGGGCCTTTGTTAGTATGTATACAATTCACTTTCTGTTCATAGTATGCAGATGTTCCCACTGTTGAAGGCCGGCTGAGGCTAAACCCTGTTGTGGGTGTCAGGATACTTTTCCATTGTACAGTTGTAGACAGTGGGGTGGAGGCAGCCTGAGCCTATAGATAAATACACAGTCATTGATTTAAGTACCGGTACCTTTTTTTTGTCTGAACAAAACCCATTAAGGCCAATTCTACAAAATGTCTTCTGAATCCTAACAGCCCCCTATTGTCGATCTGCTATTTTCAAAAGATGTTTTCACATTTTATATATTTGAAAATGTGTGAAATATGGGACATTCTGCATAATGTCCCACTTTAAGTACATCTTGATGCCAATACTTTTATGCTTTTACACAAGTACATTTTGTGTTCCAGACTTTTTTACAGTATACTTCTACATTGCGGTATTGCTACTTTTACAAAATGTGAGTAGTACTTTCCCCACCAATGCCAAGAACTGGCACTTCCTAACATGTATGCGGGGTCTGGTGTTGCTGTGATCTCTCCTGGGTATCTGATTCTGGAGGCTGCCGGCCTGAAGGCTAGATATAGGACTGAAGTCTGAAGGAAAAGCCCCTCAGCCTGGGCAGCTAAAACATATCACACCCTGCATGCTAATGCCCTGTTTCGATTGTGTTAATAACACAGCCTTATTAGCGAGCCCGACCCCATCGCTTGAACCCCCGTAATGACCAGATGAGCTGCATTGTGAGCAGTATAGCGCTGCCTCAAGCTCCCCTGATGGCTAATGTTCTGGGCTGTGATTAAAAACACGGCGACCGTGAACCGTGAACTCATTTCGGTGGAAGCTATTGTGTGACGGGCGACAAGATAAGAGCTAATTGCCAGATTTTTTATTTCAGCCCAAGCCAGTACAGACAGTCAGCGCGTGAGGCCGGGAAGATTAGGGTTCCAGTCCAGACAGTGGTAATAATGACCTTCTTATTAAATCCCAGAAAACACTGTTAATGGGCGCTATTGCAATGGCCGGCTAGGACTTTTATGTGCCCGTTCTTAATACGCGCGCACACACACCACACACACCACACACACCACACACACACACACACACACACACACACACACACACACACACACAGTGACAGTGTGCAGGCCGCTTCTTGATTGTCTCCACCAGGCCGAAGGCACTCTGTTCGTGTGTGTGTGTCCGTCCGTCCTTCCGAATCTCTGCCTCTGCCCCAAATATTCCTCAATGGCCTGTTATAGCGCCACCATGAGGCCGATTTAGGCAAAACTCATTTCTGTCGATTACTCGTACACATTTTATCCATACATCTCACAATTCGGTATACACTGTCTCCATAGTCATGTGATTAACACGGATCTGCACTATATTTCCCATCTTCCATCCTGATTGGCTAAGATTGGCTTCCAAAGCTTGCATGATTGGTCCATTTCGAACAAAAAAATCACAAACACAGTGCAATTTCCGTGAAATTATACACGCACATTTCCACTAGGCCGAGGACGACATGCTACTATAACAGGGCCTATAACAGGGCAATTCCTGTTTTTACCTATAACTGCATCGATCTGTGCAACTTTGTATGCGCACTCCCTAGAGGCCATGGAAAAACATTTCCCCTGCATCCCTCCACTTCGCACATCATGCCGTGCGAAGCGACACGTTTTGCTTTTTTTGTTGTTGAATTTTAACCCCGAAAAGTAATGGTTTTGGACATGAGGTTTCCACCCGACAGAGACGATACACCTTGTTGCTGTCCGGTATCCACCACGGATAAGCAGTTGGAGAATACCTGCGGTGACTATGTGGACTGTCTTGAATTTCGCTTCCTTCAGTCGTTAAACAGCTCCAGCATCACAGGTTTCAACCGCAGCACTTCAGGCCACTAACAATTAAGAGTCTTAGAGCTACAAAGACCCTGGACGGCTGGTGGAGTGTTTTTCACCTCCAGCCTCGGGCGCTGAATTTTAAGAGACCCAAGAGAGCTTTATCCTTCAAAGAGCACTGCGCGCTGGCAAATTCCCTACACTTTCTCCCTGAGCGAAATAATACTTACCCAGACACTAAGAGCTCATTAATGTTTTCCAAATCAAATTAGATTAGCTAATGGCCTGTGGGAGAATACGGTGAAACGTTGTTATAAAATCAAATGCCATTGTTTTGTTTTATTTTTATTATCTGCGTCGTAATAATGGAAAACTAAATAGATTTAAGCATAAGGACTTCTGAAGTATTATTATCTTTCTTTCGATGCTGTCACACTCACAAATTGTGTTGTCTATTCATTGTAGTTATTAAGCTTTTCAATTTTCCGCCCAATTGCAAACAAACAACCTAACCACACGTTGCATGGCCACAACAAGCATTTAAACTGTCACAGTATAAACAACAACACAACTCATTCAGTCTGAGAATATGGAGCGAAGTTATCAGGTTTTGTTTTCACAAAACCGTCAGTACATCTACCATTATGCTTACCATAATTATGGGGATGGGGCTCATACTCATTACTTTGCTCTCTTTAATTGACTATTAGTCATACAGACTTGCTGCATCGGTGCATTTAATTAATCAATAACTGGATGTGTACCAAATTTTCCTTCAACGTAACAAAGAAAACTGAGACAATTGTCTTTGGTGCCAAGAAAGAAATTTAAGTGCTCACCTTAACCGCCTTCTCCTTTTTACTTCCTATATCTGTGTGGTGTGGCTGCCTCTTAGGCCAGTCAATCTAAGCTAAGAAGGGGCGTGACCAATAGTAATCGTTCAAGGTTTCTTATGATCCTTAGGGTCATCCAAATAACATCATGGTAAATTCAGGGCTTGAACGTTAGGTACCATTGAAAACCTATATAAGGCAAAATCTCACATTTGAACTATGCTTTAAGCATGTGACATGTCAAACTAGGGGGTTTTAATGATTCTGAATTCATTGTAAGCATTAGTTTTGCACGAAAAACACTCCTTGGGCTAAAAACGGCCATAGCCGTCTTCACAAATGTGATGAGGTCATCACATTTGGGCACATTTGGGCAAATGGCTATGGCCGTTTTTAGCCCAACGAGTGTTTTTCGTGCAAAACTAATGCTTGCAATGAATTAGTTTGTGGTTTGTGGTTCTAACGAGGGACGATAATAGATTGACAGAAGTGCTGGCTAGTTTTGACAGGTCTGGGCGTGCCGCGCGCTGCGAGCCTGGTGGGTTGTTGTTGTGCGTGAGCAGGAAGTGCGAGGACTGTCTCTCTCGTCAGGCTGAATTATGGCCTTGTCACTAGCAATCCACTCGGTCATATTTCACAGGAAAGGCCCGTGGGAGTCCCTGCATGTCGTCCGTTGTCATATTTGTTCCTCTGTTTGTTCTGAACGCTCTCTGAGAGCGTCCGGAGATTAATGGCCCTATTAATGTCACCGCCTTAGCCCTTATCCCTAAACTTCCATACCTTGCCTTTTTTTAATTTATTTTTTATCTATTTTTGAATAGTTCAAATACATGCTCACAACGTGTCGATGTAGATCGGCTAGTTGAACAATGGCAGAGAAGTTTATGTCATGGATAATGGAAAATAGGGCCATTAGCCTCTTCCTCGTCATCATCATCTGTCTTCTGACTCCAAAGGAAGGGCGGTTGAAGCTTTACACCGGCGTTTTGGGAATGGGTTTTGTGGGGACTCGAAGCCTTCACACATTGGAGTGCCCCATATGGCATTTGTCCTCGACCCCCAGCACTCCTTGAGGAGCTATGGTTCTGTTTAACGCAGACAGGCAATGGCAATATTGTGAATCACAGGTGAGGTCAATGTTCATGACACCTGCTGAGTGTGAAATGTGAAATGAACACCTTTCGAAGGTGTGTGTGTGTGTGTGTGTGTGTGTGTGCGCGCACCCCATGCATACCCTGTGTGTGTGTGAAGTACTCCCTCTTTTGCTTTAACCTGGCGCCGCTGTAATGTATGTCCTTATTGTGTAAAAAGCCAAACTACTGGCTAACAACATGTCGCGATGTGACCTGTTGTGAGCTTGTAGATCGACTATTTTCTCAATCTTTGCACAACGACATCATAAGAAAAAGCTTCAGTGGTTAATTGCATTCTAAGATATCTACTGTACTGTACATATGAATTAGTTAGTTGACATGGTCCAGTATTTTTACACTATTAGAATGCACAAGGCCCAACCCCCTGCTACCGAAGGGCTTTCACATGCATGTTCTCCTGTATTAAAAGATGAGATAAACCTGTATTGATTGCTGGAGGGAAAGTCAGCTGTCATAGCAACAGAATTGTAAACGAAACAGAAACCACAGATCCAAACCATGATGAATACGAATACAGTAAAGATAAAATGTAATACTGAGCTGCTGGCCCTACATATCTGCACTAGAACATGCAACATCTATCAAATCATTTAATGTAAATGTAGAGTTCAAATATGAATGAATGAATATTCATGGTGTTTGCACAAGATCCGAAGCGGGGCGACATGCAATGCGAAAATGCGATAGTCCGACATGTGCAGAAGCCACGCGTGAGTCTTCTTAACCTGCCACAAGTATCTTAATCGGCAAGGCATGTCGGGGAGCCACGGGTGAGTTTTAACCGGCCACGTATGTCTGAGCCACAGGTGAGCCTTAACCGGCCACGTATGTCGGACTATTGGTATGTCGGACTAACGTATGCCCGGCCGTTTTCAGTGAACGCTACTCTGAAGACCAGATTTTAGTAGCAAAACTCTATATTAATGCTTTGGAGATATGCAGAGAGCAAGAAACGAGCAGGATTGTCATGGTTAAGCTTCAAAAAGACATTAACCAAACAAAAAAACACCATTTTCGAGGGAGTGGGTCTGTACCAGCATCTATTTAGTATCGTTTAGTTCACAGTTTAGCTTCCAGCACAGCGAGACCGCCAGCTGTCATTCTGGCAAAATGGGCACAATTACCTCTTTGAAATTATAACGTTGAAAAACCCCACGCTCCAAAGCTCCATGCAGATTAAAAGTTTGTTTACTAAAGCAGCGGTGGTCTCGCAGAGTGCAGAGCTGCTGAGAATACTGAAGTTTAATTTAAGTTAGTTTAAGCCTAATTTATATTTTTATCGTACCACAATGTTCTGGGGTGTAAATAGGTGATCTACAAGCGGATTGGCACGTTGGAGCTTTATAGATCTGCTATCTTCAGACCACGGCACTATAGCATTATATGCAGTCCATTAGAGTAAAACAAAGAGAAAATCAAGATAAATTCAGTCCTGTTTCGCAATAAAAGGAGAGAGAGAGAGAGAAATAGAGATGCTTTGTTTTCATTTACTGTGACATTAAGTGACATTTCCCCAGGGAGGTGAGCGCTTCAGTCTGTGCCAGTTTATCACATTGAGGTCCTTTGCAGTGTGAAAACAAACGTGGCAGAATGTCATATGCAGCAGATGACCAGAACGTTCCCCGGGGGGCGCTGACTTCCTCTGAACCGGCCCACTTGGGGACTGAATGGTTCTTGGCTCGACCTGTGCTGGCCCAGGTCTCATTTGTCTAGATCCTATCGACCACATTGCTCTGTGTCTTTTTTAATAAAGCCTCCTGTCATGCAGCTAATAAACCGGTTTGTTCGAGAGTTATTCGCGACAAGTGGTCAGATCAGTCAAAAATAGAGCTGTCCGTCACTCTTTTCAAGGCTTGATGGATGTCCTGATCGATCCGTCACGCGCAAGTGGAAGTGCATGGCATTATACAGCAGATCTGTCTTGGCTGTCTGACATCGGTCCTTCTGTCTTTTCCCCCCTCTGTCTCTCAGAGGGTTTATTCCTTTTTAATAATCTCTTCTCACCAGTGTGTCAGTAGTACTATTCACTTATCTGCTGCCTGAGACCCCCAAGGCGACTGAAACATGGAGACATTTCAGATTCAGATTCCCCCTAAATCCAAGTGATAGATATGAAACAGACAGAGCGATGTGAAATGTGATATACCGAATATAAGTGCATATAAGGCTGTGGATGAGTCGGTATATATTTTTAACCAAATAACTTGTCGGGAGGAGGTAAAGAGGTAAAGACACCTCTTTTCTTTTTAGCTCATCCATGAAAATCCTGGCAGTTTCTTGCTCTATACCTATCTCTAGACTCCAGAGCAAAGTGTTTTACAACTAAATCAGGTCTTTAGACATACAGTAGCATTCACTGGATCCAGTGTTTTCACATTTAGTTCTGTCTATATCTATACATGCTATATCATGTCTGTCTGTCAGTCCCTCTCGAGAACTGTTTTTCCGATTCCCTTCACACATGGTGGGTGTATTAATGATAAGCCGTGCAGTGTTGGGTGTGTTGCTGTTTGGGTACATACATCACTTGTCTTAAGCCCTTTGTATAACAATCTTTTGAAAACAGCAGATCTACTCTATCTAAGGCCACAGCTTAGATGGCTATTTTCAAATGGCCAAAATGTATATAGGGCTTAACTAATATATATGTTTTGCAATAATAATCAAAAAGTAGCTAAAGTTTTCAAATAAAGGTAGTGGAGTAACCCATTTTGGTGTTTTAAACATTGTGTTATAATTTAGCTATTTAAAAATAGCAGATCTACAAGCTCATAGCGCGCCACCGAGTGGCGCGCTACGAGCTTGTAGGTCTGCTATTATTTTTTTAATCGTGAAAATATTTATTTCAGAAAACTGGAGGATTTAGAAGATCTTTTTTAAATTCAGGTCTAAATGGTACTTAAGTAAAATACTACACCATTGCTGTTACATATATGTTTTCATTGTCAATACAGATATCAAAGTCTTGCACTTCACAAGCACACACATTCACACATGAAACAGGATCCCTGTGGAGCTGAAGGCTTTTTCTTTGTTCCGTCCACTGCTGACTGGTGATGAATGTCAAACAGTACGTAGTACAGTATACACACAGGTCACACTCAACCCACCTGCATGAACTTCTCCATCAATGTCCTTCAAATGCATCAAGAAGGGTTAGTCTCTGATTGTTGTATGTATAGTTGTATACCATGGATAATTAACGTTTCGGTTTGTTGCTCATATCGTATCGCACAAATGAATTGCCTCCCCTTTCATCATAATCACATTCACAGAGATTTGTTTGGAAGACCTTCTGAATCATCATCAACATATCCACAACGACTAAAGAGACAGAACAAAGCAGTATGAGACGGGGAAAAGCACTAATTAATTTTGCTGGCAAAGTGGGAGATGAGTCACTTTTCCGTCCTCTGAATGTTCGAGCTTCAAAGCGATATCTGGATCAGGGACAGTGACTTTCTTCAAAATGTCAACAAGGAGCATAGAAAGACTGCTTTTGATGGGAGCATCAACAGTGGGAAACACTGCGTTCCTTCCGTACAGGACTGAACTGTCTATGAACTCTATGGAACACATGAATGACATCTTCTGTGAAGAGATCTTCGTTTTAATGGCAAACCAACCTTGGATTTGGCTTACAACCGCACATCCGGCCCACGTGTGTGTGTTGTTATGCACAGGCTAACGGGATCCTATGAACTTTATGTCTCACGATTTAAAATACCGGTAGACGAAAGCTGTTCCATCTTCGTCTCGGGGTCAGTGGGTCCCAATCCTCGACGAGTACTTTCTGGTTTTCTATCCCAGGTGGTTTTTCAAACCGTGTGACACATTTGGCCTTGCCTCGAGACACGCCACTGCACACCAGTGTGCCTTGAGGCACACACAATGTGTCATGGAATTAATTATGCTCGGAATGGAATAAATAGCTCTATATGCTGATAGCCATCATTGCTATAGAGTTCAGTAACGGGGGTCTCCCTGTCCCCCCGGCTCTTTAGGAAACGAAAAATAAATGCTCAGGCAAGGATATGTCATCCTTTACGGAGAGTGAACTCATACAGCAGTGGTTTTCAACTGGTGGTGCTACTGTAAATGATTGGTAACCATCTGCATTTATTTACAAGAAATGTTTGCCTGTTATCTCTTCTATGGCACCACATCAATACATGCAGCATGGAATTGTGGACACATTTTTATCCAACGATAACAAAATATGGGTCCGAGAGGCTAAATCTCATCAAATGGTGGTATGTGGTTCAAACAGAATAATTGACCTTGATGTGAAAAGGGTTGAAAACCACTGTCATACAGGGTGCAGGATGAAAAAGTGAAAATGGAAGTTACTAGAAAACGCTCTTACTGAAGAAACAGTGTTTTATGCTCTCACTATTGACCTAGACTATTTTGTTTTTGCCGCTGGGAGTACTATGTTACCAGACGCAGCTCCTCTAGTGCTGTTTGGTGAGCCACGGTATAGGCGGCCGGGCTGTGGGTTATTTGTGCTAATGAGGCTCCGTAGTAGCAACAGAAGACACAAAGACAATTTATTGTCAACCATCAGCCACGGCAGAGGTTCATGCATATACTGTAGCTGCTTGCCCTGCATGAACATATAGTGGCAGACATGTAACTTTTTCAAATCATATAGTGTAGCCGATGACCAGGTTATTGGGCAGTATTCCAAGTAGCCGATGAGCAGATTATTGGACACTAATGGGCAGTATTCTAAGGGAGCTTTATATGTAATTATTGAGGAAGTAGTAGTGAAACAGTTCTTTGTCATACTGATTCTTCTCCCCGTTTGAGACAAGATGTGACAATCTTCAGGGTCTCGACAGTCTTGACAGTACCGTTTTTATGAAAGCAATTGCTTTCACGCCATATATCATCAATGCCACATCCAATCAGACCCAAATTGATGTATGTTCGCATGTTGAGGGACCTCAACAACAGTGTAAGCTCACGATGCATCTCATTGTGTCACATTGTGAGCTTGTAGATTGGCTATTTTCAAATGGCCGAAACATGTATATATAGGGCTGAAGTGGTTACTACTGTATGTTTTGCAATAATTATCAAAGTAACTAGTAACTAAAGTTTTCGAATAAATGTAGTGGAGCAAAAGTACAACTTTTAGAGTTAAAGGTGGCTCACTATATTGCACATAAAATGTAATTGCTGTTAGCAATTCACTTTCTACATGCCTTTTCTTTATTAGTTGCACATGCCAGTGCTATTTGTAAGTATGATTCAAGTACATATGCGTGTGTGTGTGTGTGTGTGTGTGTGTGTGTGTGTGTGTGTGTGTGTGTATTCAATAACACATACTGTCACAATAGTGTCACATCACAACAACCCAGTTGGCAATATAGCATGTGCTGGAGTGAGTTATTGCTGTCATAAAACGATTGCCAAACATGGCAACATGATAGAAATCATAGACGACACGTACACGTAATTGGTACATGCAGACATGTACCAATTACAGCAGTCAAGAACAATTTAATTCAAATAATACTTCTTCAATTGTGTGTCTCATTCTGCTTGTTGTGAAATGACACAACATGTCACCAAACCACACCTGTTTGAAGATGTAAGCACTTAAACCATCTATACTTACTAGTACTACACTATGTTCTCGGCCCGCTCTTTCCCCCCCCATTACACCAAACCTCTTGCCAATCTACAAGCTCCCAACGCGACGCTTGTAGATCAGCTAATTGTTGACAAATCTTCCCCTGGAATAGGGATGCTGGGTTCAGGTTAAACCCTTGTTCTTTCACCAATCGTCGTGTCAAAACACTTTAAAGTTCTATTTTTTTATAGTAAACATTACTATATAGAGTAGTGTATACAGAGTAGTGTGTGTGTTCAGTAGCATCTCCTCTCCAGCTCTGAACATAAAATAACATTTCCCGTTAAAATTTTGAGTGTTCCAGTTCCAATTTGGTGTGCTTTTTATTTGTTTGTTGTTCTTCTAATTTCACTTGTTTATCTCCTATCCTTATTGGATGAATTATTCATCCAATTCTGACCTGAAAATGCATTTTCTAGTAAAGATCTGGCAAGACTGGCAGAACCATGCCATTGAACAAACCTGCTATATCACAGATCACTTTTGGAATATAGTGCTATTTAACCCTTATTTTAACTCACAAATATCACTTACACAACTTTTAACTGCATCTCAAGGCTACGTTTCCTCTGTTTAATGACCGCTAGACCTTTTTTATAGAACAAATTGCTAAACGTCTATGCCTTATTTTTTATTCCTTTAAATACTTCAAATAGCGGATCTACATCGACACGTTGTGAGCTTGTACAGTAGATCGGCTATTTGAACTATTTCAAATTTTTTTTCAAAATAGTAAAGAAAAGAAAAGGCAAAGACGAGGTAGAACGGGGAAGACACCGGCGTAATAGTGTTGTTTTTGACCCCAAAGCCCACTGCAGTCGTGTCCCTGGTATATTCTCCCATTGGTGTTTTAGGCATAACCAAGTCCACATACGGTAATATATAATCACAAGGAAAACAGGTGAATGCAATCAACTGCCTGGTAGGATATATTCAAATTTCAAACCAGATGTACCAGTGGCCCTGGTAGGATAGAACAGTGGTTCCCAAATGTTTTTATTGATTTTCTTTTTTCCTTTCGTTCTCCCAAGCACCCCCAGTTTGCTATGGCTTACACATTTCAGTGTACACATTTGTACACTGACCTGAGTGACCTGACCTGTAAAAGTCTGTTCAATAATTTAGCTTGGGACCCCCTGGAATCCCTTAGTAATGGACCCCACTTTGATTACCTTGGTGTTCTTGCTTACTGTAAATCACTCTGGACTTTAGCGTCTGCTAAATGCCTAAATTGTAAATTGATTTTAAGCTGTTTCATCAATGGCCTTACGTTCCTCAGAGAATTTAAAGGCCTAAGTAAGTAGAGTATCCTGGAGAATAGAAAACCATTGGCACCAGATGTCCAAAGGGCCAGGGTTGGTCCGCTGCTTTATGCCGGCTGAGCCCGACCCAGTGGAAAGTTGAGCAGTTTCCACATCACTACACTGTGCAGCGAGGCTACAGCTCCCCAGAGCATGTTCTCCCCAACCCAGGGCCACATTCCAGCCTGAACTGCTGTCAGTTGAGTCTAAAAATGGCCTAGAAGCTCACCGCTGTTTCTATGTTGGATCAAGATGTACTACACCTGCTTGTCATGGACACCCTGAAATAACTCCCTCCCTGCAGTTAAGCTGTGAAACTCTGCCTTGCAGGTATCTATTGATAAAGTTATAATTAATGAGAACATGAAAAGCAGAGTATTATAGACCGTTTCACGATTGTGGCCAAACAGGCCATTAGGTTGCTCTTCCGACAACATGGTCTAGGTCGGAGGACTCTCCGAAATCGTGATCGGCATCAGGCGGAAGAATCCGGCGTCGGTCAGGCATTGCTTTTCTCACATAACATAAACAAGTGGGTCTAACTATAGTGTAGCAGTGTTATGTGAATATCAGTAGCTGACAGGAACATTAAGGCTGTCTAGTGTCTCTAGAGGGCACTTTCTGTCATCTCATGGCATTATTGTTATTTCAAGAGACGTATTTATCTCTAGAAAGCTAAAGATTGCACATACAGTCTAAAAGATTACAGTCATCACTTTTGCAACCAGATTATTATCCTAGTCCATATGTCGTATAATGAAGTGCCACTGCGTTCAAGGATATTATGGCTGTCAGTGCATCTCCGGTGATAGTAAGTGAGCGAGAGCGTAGGGAGTGATCATCTGTTCCCCAAACCCCAACCACGGAGATCTCATGTGGACGTCAGATAAATGGCTGCTGGTGTATTGGGTGCCGTTCACAGTCGACGACGCACCCGCTTTATCTATTTCCTGCTCCAGCGGAGAGTAGACCTCACTTCGCGAGGAGAGAGTTCTGCATGTCTCTATAACAGTGCTTCCCAAGTGCCCATTTTTTATCGATCGTGACTAAACATTCGTACACCTTTTTTAAATATATATGTATCATTTCAGAAATGTACAAATGTTGAAATTGTGAAAATGGTGATAGATCACAACGTGTCGTGAGCTTATACAGTAGAACTGCTATCTGTCACTGTTTCTTAGATAGGGCATAAGTGGTTACGTAATTCATTCGTGTATGTTTTGGGTCCCGGAGAGACACCAGATGTATCTTTTGGGTCTTGTGCTGAAAGGTGTGAGAACCACTGATCTGTAGGCTACGCACGCACACACACACGGCTTGCATTTGTCCCCTAGTAAAATTGCAGATGTTTGTGTATCGAACATTTAACTTTAATTATACAATGAACAAGCGCACAGGATATTTACATTATAGGCTACTTTATTTTTTCCCCCAGGTTAAGTGTGGAAAACAACATGGAAATAATGACATTCCGTTCATTTCATCCAGTTTTCTTTCCAAATGATTGGAAACCCCACGCATATAGTAAGTCTCACTACCAATGTGAAATGAAGTCTGCGTTGGCCCCTCGGATGAGGTGGGTCGGGTGGCTGCATGGCTGGGTGTGAGTGCGTGCGTGGGGGGGTGGACGGGAGGTAAATTGATCCCAGGTTTTGATGGATGAATCCCACATCGCTCAAGGGGGCTCAATCACCCGCCGTAGCTCTGAAGAGCCTTGAGACGTGCTGTTTAGCATTCAGGAAGCATTCTCTGACGGAGAAGAACTACACAGAGCAAATAGAGAGAGTGCAGTTAATCTCTGCGGGTCCCCATGGTAACACGTACACACGGCCCTATCAGAAAGCCAGACAAAAGGCACAGTGAGCGCCCGGGGCGTCGATACTTTTGTCCCCAAACCCAAACCGGGGGAGAAATGCCGTCTGCTTTCCTAATTGCCCCACGGTCTTCAACCGCAGGCGTCTTGGGCGATCAAACGCTCCTTCCTCGCCGCTTCCTTTGTTAACTCATTTGTATTGAAGTACTATGCAACCAGCCAACAGGCTGTTCTCCTGCTTGACTCTGGCACATGGACCAATTATTTGTTTACTATAACATTGAGCATCAAATCTTCTTCCCCCAGCCTAGTATAGGCACGTTTAAAAGCATGATGTAAGGTCCTTTTCACCTCTAGGGTCATGGAACCTATATGAACCTATTGAGACCTATTGAGTTACTTTAAGGGCCACTCGTTTTAGTTCACTCAACCTCCCACGTACAAGGCTTGCGAGCCATAGGCTCAGTGAGTTAGTTTGCGAACAGCCAATGGCCTTGCTGGCCGGCGAGCACTCCCTCCACTCATCTCAGTCCGTCACAGCCATCGTGTGGTGGGTTTTTGAAAACAACTGGTTAGGGAATGCACATACACATGAAATGAACCATGGGGGTAGACCCTTTAGGCCTATAGTATTGAGTATTTAAAGAGAGGTCACATGTTCTACTGTAACCCTTCTTCCTCCGCACTGGTACAAATACTGCAGCCAAAAAGGTTAAAGGAAAGCATTTTTACACATGAGTACATTTTTCATGTAAGTTATTTTCCATTATTAGGCCTACATCTTTATTTATTTGCAACCTGCCTGCGCAGTGCGCATGCATGCCTGTATGATGTCAGTGTGACATGGTCTGATAAGGGCTCTATTTGCACATGGACTACTGGGATGCCTATGACGGATGCCTGTTAAGGATGATTCTTGTACATATTGTACTTGCATTGTTGATTCGCTGTATATTGAAATCCGCCGTCATTAATTAATAGCGTACTGCCAGGGTTTTATCGCGTGTAACACTTACTTAGAAGAGCCAAATATCGGTAATCGCATGTTACAGTGACAAACTGCTGTGTGTGGTCAGTGTGTCTTGACCGGTTGTTGTTGTCTCGGTCGGTGGTGGAAATACTCGACGGCGAGTATAACTGCAAAATGGCCGCGGCCACTGTCCCACTTTGTGTTGTTGCGTTAGCAAACAGTAGAGCGTCTCATGTTTGGCGGGCTAGGGTACTAATTTAACCCTCCGTGTTCCTCATTTCTGGCGGGCTCTGTGTTCTCTCTTCTCTTCTCTTCTCTTCTCTTCTCTTATCTGTTCCTATCCAGTGCTTCAGGCTTACTGCAGTAGCTGTTGCTACGACACCTGAATTTCCTCACGGCAGTCGGCAATCAATAAAGGTCTATCTCCCTTCTCCCTGCTAAATTTGATCAGTTGTTGGAGGGTGGTGCTAAGCCTCCAACCCCCCCCCCCCCCCCTCCTCCTGGCAGCCGTAGTGGAGCCACACTTCTCTGTGCCGGGAGGTGTGTGTGGGTGGGGGTTGGTTGCCTTTTCCGCTTATTGTAAGTGACTTTGGCCTTGTTTTCTGTAAAGTGGCTTTTTTTTTTTTGGAAGGGGTTTGAAAGTGTTGTTGCTTATGTGGGCTTGCTGTCTAGTATGTCTATAATGTTGTTTGACACAAACCCCCAAATTATTATTTGAGTGCAGATTTGAAAACCAATTGTACCCGGGTCTGCCATACAAGATTTAACGTATGTTTTTAAAATGTGGCAGTGGCTCAGGGGTAGAGTTGCCGGAGGGGAACCGTGACGTTCCCAGTTTGATCCCGGGCTCCAGAGGTAGTGTCACAGTGTCCTTGAGCAAGACGCTGAACCCCAATGTGCAGGTTGGTGCCTTGCATGGTTTCCTCCGCCATCTGTGTATGAATGTAATGCACAATGTACGTAAAGCAAAAAGTGGTTCAGCTGATTTTGATATTATATATATATAATTTAGCTGTGTGTGCTGTGTGATCACGCAACCTACAGTAGTCGCTCCTTTTTGGGGCTTGTTTTCCTGGCAACACCAGGGTTCAGAGTTGCAGCGATCCCTGCCAGGCTTAGGAGAAGCTGCACACGCCTCTGCTGTCAGCCAGCCGAGTCAGTATTGATGCTGCCGGGGCGATGCAGCCCTGCGACCTGTTTAATCCCCCTCTAATGCACTGGGCACCCCGGGCTGTTTACCTGAGTTATGCTCCATTTATGCTCCGTCGTACAGCGCCGCACAGACACGTGCCCCAAAATGGCCGATGTGCAAGCTCACAGCAGTGTGCGTCCGCAGCGCGTCGCAGGCTTGTGGATCGGCAGTGTTTTCCATGCGGCACCGGTGTACAATCGAGTACACATCATCAGGCTTATAGCTTCTGTCATGTTTATAAGTCTCTCTCTCTCCGGAAGCTATTGTGGAACGCTGGAAATTGTGCCTGCAGGCACTTTAGAAGATGTGTGTGAGAGAGAGAGAGAGAGAGAGAGAGAGAGAGAGAGAGAAATGGTGGACGTGGATATAATCCTGTGTGCAGTGAGTTGTGTATACGATTGTGTATATCTTACTGTGGCTGTGTCGGTTAGCAGACCATTTTCATGACAAAGTCAGTCTGTCTGTATGTTGGCATGCTTCATTGGCCACGCATCCCTGTGTGAGTTCATGGATGTGCACGTTTTTCCATGAGGAAGTTAAGCCTGATTTAAGACTGAATTTGTTGCATGCCAGGCCAGTGTCACACACCGAAAATAACTGACCATGGTTATTTGCGGTAAGTAATAAGAGCGAGGTGATTCGCAATGGGAGCTCACCGAGTGATTGAAATAACAGATCTGCAAGCTCACAAGATGATAGCCTCACAAGTAACGTGTGTGTGTGTGCAGATACTTGCTTTAGGCAGTGCAACAATGAAATGCCAACCACTTGCACATAGCATCTCTGCATGTGGGTATAATTGCAGTGCTGCTTTGAAATTTGACACCTTCGGTCATGTCAATAAGATGTGTGAGAGAGGACTACAAATTGTCGTACTGGCCTAAAGAAAGGCCTAAAAATTGTATATTGTTTTCTGTCTAGTGTCTGCCATTATTGTCAGTCATTATATTTGGAAAAGACACTGTCACCTTTATCCATACCTGATACCTGGTAGTCTGCCTCTGTCCAGCTGTGATCATGATTATGCATTGCATTTTGAATGTAATCGAAAACCCAAATAAAGAAACTAAAGTGTGTTTGTGCGTGCATGCGCACGTGCGTGCGTGTGTGCGCTCATGGGAGCAGGTGGAGTGAAGCGTGTGTGTAGTGGTGCAAGTGCTGCTAATTTCCCGCTGGGTGTACTTGGAGCCCAGTCTGTACCCCAGAGTCCGATGTCATTACGGCCGGTTTGTTTAACAGCTAGTGGCCAGAACTAACCATCCGTGAACATAAAGGCCATGTAGCCATGCATGTACACATTGAACAGGTGAAAATGTTTCTGCTATACTGTTACATGTTTGCAAAATTATTACCAGAAATGGAATCCTGTGAATGAGGATCCTCATTCTTCAACTCTGCGACCAAAATGTGGAATGCCCTGACACCATCCATTAACTAAAAGATGTGAACCACATGGTTTCTTTCGAAATGGACCTGAGCAAACATCTATCAGGAGACCACAACATAAGGGCAGGCAAATATAAATCCCCATTGAAAGGAGGTGTCTGCATTCACTGCCGCCGTTTTTCCTTTTCCTCCTTTGTACATATATAGTGTTTTGTATTTGTTGAGGACATGTACGTCCTCGCTCGTCACCCTCGGCCCCTATGTCGGTTCTGTTGCTGGTTCGGCGACCCTCATAGCGACGCCAACCAACGCCATGTGGTTCTGGTCGGTTAGCTGCCTCTGCGATATAGGGAGCCAGGAGCGGATTTGGCCCCTCCTGCGTCTTCTTGTGTTCATTTTTTATTCTATGCTGATGGTTTGAATACATGACTATACTTGTATGCTACATCCAACCTGTCAGGTGAACAGAAGCTGTTTGGACTCCTCATGCATAGAAGGAAGCATGAGGTCAGTCCGCTGCCACCCCAGGTTGGCAGAGGAAGTCTATAGCGCCCAGGATTACATTAGATAATTGATACTGGGGGATAAAAATTAAGATTTTTGCTAAACATTGCAAACCCAATAACCTGGTATCGGTTGGGCTCTAATTCTATACGTGCATTGGCTGGTTGGCAGTCAACCTCCCACACCAACCAAGGGAAATCATTGTGGCTGAGGCTGTTCTGTTGCACAGGGAGACGAGCTATATAAAGTCCATGTCTAACAAGTTGTTTTTCAAGGAGGTGCATGGGAGGAGAGGAGGCTTGAGGGAGGACGCATTAGAAGAAGAAATTTAGCACTGAAAGAATGTTAGCAAAGTCCAAATGAGTAAACGATGAACAAACATGCCTATAGGCCCTGCCTAGGTGCTTGTCTATAGGTACCTTTATTGTGCATTTATGTTACTAGTATTTCCCGTCTTCCTTAGTTGTTGCCTTGTCTCGCAGAGCCAGACAACCATTCCACAATTTCCAAATCCTACACCAACGACACCTCACGAAATCTGAGGCAGGAAGCTGTCACCCATTTCCGTTCACGAAAATATATGTTCCATTTCTGCTAAGCAGCAAGCTATATATGCTTTGACGATTCTTTTAAATATTAGGATACATTTGTGTGACTGTAAAGACGAAACGCTTTATCGCTTGACGCTCAACAAGTTCTCCAAAATGTATGACAGGGTGCATTTGAAAATTGTGGGAGGCAACAGTCGGTGTATGAATGTGCGTATGAATGGGTGAATGTAATGCACAATCTATGGATACAGGCGCTATATAAATGCACCATTTACCATTGGTAGTCGGACTAACCCTATGCACACAGTTTGGAAACTCTAGTTGCTACCTGTACCTGTATGTATTGCATGTCTCACCAGTCTCCAATTGCAATATAGTTCACTTGTGTGAGTGTGTGTTCAGTTTCGGCCAATCATGTGTTGAATGATACGTACTGTAGTTTGTGAGATTAGTTCAGGAAGAATGCACTCGAGGCTACACGCATGCACTTTACCAGTGGATGCATACAGTGTTATAGCAAGACTCCATATGGCCAATTGAGCATGTTATTTACAAGTCTGTATTCATTCCGCATTCCTTCTGCATAATTATGTGTCCCTGGTTTGTTGTTATGCACTGTTTGCTCCCACCACCAATCCAGCACCACCAGAGCTCTGTATTAGTTCTGTTCCCCATAGAGGGGGGGGTTGCTATTGTATATCTATCTCCCTGCTCTTAATGGTTAATGGTGGCTGTCTAATTGTGCTGAGCAGGGAGAATTATTTTAGAGCCTACATAAAATATAAATATATCCACACTTCTGTAATAAATATCGGTTGTGAGTTATCTGACAGAATTGTAGCTGTCAGATTCCCCTAAAATGTCCACATCATGCCAGGAATGATGCAAAAAACACAATGATTGATGAATGGTGATCATGATAATGTATTTTTGTAAGTTTGGGTCTCTGGAGTATCTATACCTTTACAACATTGTCTTTGAATGCAATACAATCAAAGCGGGGACATGCCCATGTTCCCTCAGCCCATAAGCTTCCAAAAAAGTAAACAAATACTCAACTCAAGTAAAGTATACATAGTCAACAAAGTATGTACTTTATGTACAGCACTCAGATTATATTCAGGAACAGCTACTGTACCAAGCGCTCTGATCAGCACCTTCTTTTGGTCATTTCTCATAGTATTTAATGTAGTGCCTTTTCTTTTTTAATGGGCAGCTAGTGTGAACGTACCCTTAAGACGGACAATTCTCTATAACCCACAATCCACAAACATCTCTCTCGACAGAAAGTATGTCTCAAAACAGAATTCCTTCAGCTTCATAGAATGAGGCTGAAGGAATTAGTTGTTTCTCATCAGGAACGGGAGCCACATTTAACGACCGCACACAAGCTCAGCATTCCCCTCCATTGTGTATTGTTCACTTCACCAGCAGAGACCAACGTACTGTGTACCACCACATTCCCGGAGGTCTTTTATCTCTCATATGCCTCCAGTCAAGACAAAGCCTGCCCTCTGCGGGGTTCCACCCGCGTTGCCAGGATGAAGCTCGGGACTATAAGCCTGCAGCTGAGAGCTCTATAGTGAGAGCGAGAGTGAGGCGGAGAAGAAGCCCTCTTGCTCTCTGTGGAGAAGACATTCTTGGCCGTGTCCACATTTTCAGCGGAGAGGTGATCTATCTAGGTTTGTGACTTAACGGGCTGTGGAACACTCCATCTGGGTCTATTGTACATGCAAAGCCTGCGTGCATATAGCGCTGCCGTGTGTTGTATCGGCGCTTGGCAGACGGGCCCTGTATTCTCCTGAGCTGGATCGCTGTCTTGTCACAGAGAGCCAGCTAGCCATGTTGGCCAGCTGGTCGGGATGCTCTGAGCCCCACCTGGAGCAGAGGGAAGAAAACAACCTGGATCAGGACGAAAGCGGATCTGCAGGGACAGGTGATACTTATGGAGCTACACGGGGTCTGCCAGCATCCTTGTGTCTGACTCTGAACAGACACGTTCAGAAACTGCGAGAGATCAGAAACAACACATTGCTGGTTGTTTATGTTTTGCTTTTCACCGCAAGTCAACGGAGACAAGAACACAATGGAGACAGCACTTCTTTCACCTGACAATTATGACTGTCATCATTTCTTGTTTTTAAATAAATTTACATTTTTGATCGGGCCTGAACCTTGCACAAAAGGGGAGTCACAAGTCCAGGAACATGGCCACACGATGTCCGAGATCCATGTTTGAGCCACACGTTTGATTCAATGATTGAATGCTTTTAAACATACACTACAGTTACAGTATAGGTATACATGTCTCGTGTCGAAAATAGATGACTTATACAAGCCAAGTCGAGGGCTTGTAGGTCTGCTATTTTATGCTCCGTGCGACAGAGCATAAATTAGACTCGCTTAACCCTCCCCTCTAATGAGTTCATCCAAGCAATTTACCTCTGTCCCGATTATGACAGTGGTATCAACTGGTCCCTGAGTGAATGCAATGCCAGGCCTTGTAGAATGCTGAGCCGGCTACGCTGACGGCCCCACTGGGCTTATGATGGCCTCATTTTTAATTACAATTTAACGACATTATAATTACATTTTGGTGTCGGTGTGTCTCCCCTAATCGTCCCAGGGGCTTTCAAAGTATATGCTCGGAATAAGGATGAGAGAGAAGAGAGAGAGAGAGAGAGAGGTTGTCTGAATTGTCATGAAATATGTATGAGACCGGTACTGGCATGTGGAAGTGACCGAGACGAACATGAAGGGGATCCCCGTCACATCAAACTTTTGCCGTTTTGTCAAACTCTTCTCATGAAAGTCACTATAGTACTTTTTCTCTAAACACACTCATGTCCGAGATGACTCAGATGAGCAAGGCAGTATCATCCTAGCATACAAGAAGAGGTAATGTTAGCAAGCTGAATTTAGGTCATTGATGTATGGAAGGCAAAAGCGTGACCCCAGTACACTCCCCTGTGGGACACCACAGTCCACAAACTTTGGCTTGGACAATAAACCATTAACAACCGCCATCTGCTGTGTGTACCTTTTAAGATTAGAACTGACCCATTTTAAAGCGTCATCAAATCCCAGAGGTCTGGGATTCACTGCAGTAGTCCAGTTGACCATTTTAACCACTTAAAGCATACTTCAGTTGATTGGGGGCGTGTGGGGTCTATACCTGGTCGGTGCCTTTTTCCCTGTTTGTCTATGTTTGCCTATTAAGATATATAGAATAGGCAAACATTTGGTGTAGAAGATATATAGAAACTTTCTGTGTGGAGTTTGCATGTTCTCCCCGTGTCCCCTAGGGTAGGTACCCTCACAAAAAACATGCAGTAATCCTGGTCTCTAAACTACCAGGGCGCCTGATGGAGGAGAATGGAACTGGTCGGAATAACGTGTTCCTTCCACGCGCTACGTCCGGCTGGGGAAACTCCTGCCTGTCGGGTGAAAAGAAGCGGCGTGGACTACTCATGCATAGAAGGAAGCATGAGGTCAGTCCACTGCCACCCCAGGTTGGCAGAGGAAGTGTAGCGCCTAGGATTACATTAGATAATTGACACTGGGTGAAAAAATGGGTTGCAAAATCGTGGGATAAAAAAAAGATATAAAAAAAGATATATATAGAATACAGACGTTTGCAGATGTTAGCTCCACAGGCACTCTAAAAAGGGAATGTGCTGTGATGTACAGTAACTAACATTAACATTACAAGAGAGCTGTGCTTATAGACAGCTATCTTGACAAGTAACGGAGCACAGCTGACGAGCCTGCCTGCTCTCGTAGTGTTTTCTGTACCTGAGAGACATGTAAAAAATAACAATCTGGTCTCAGTCTTGACGTGGTCTCGCTTCAGGTGGACTCAACAACACTACTGAACTGTCTACCAATGTGACACAGAGTGAGTAGACGCACATTGTGCCATCTTGCAGTATACATAAGTGAGGAGGACCAATGATATGAAGATAAGGTTGATAATGGGTGACGTGCTCCTTTAACCCATTTTGACATGAGATCAGATTCTAAAATTGTCTTCTAAATCCTGACAGTTTTCTGAAAAAGCTATGTTTCTATGTCAGTCGTCGATTTAAAAAAAATAGCAGACCTACAAGCTCGTAGCGCGCTATGAGCTTGTAGATCTGCTATTTTTAAATAGCTAAAGCAAAACATAATGCTAACACCAAAAGGGGTTCCCGCTTCCCGCCCAAAATGGGTTAGAAGAACGTGAACAATGGCCACGATAATTATGGAAATATGACATTTCTGTTCATTTCATCCCGCTGTTTTTTAACCACATGAATAAACAATTATGCTAAAAGAATTGTGATTAGCTCATCTAATTACAACCAGGCGAGTACCGGTATGTAGAAATGGTGACAGGCCTATTTTAACCTTTATATAAACATGGTAAAATATGTATTATTATTATTATTTAGCCTATTTATAGTTGTAACCTTTGAAAGCCTTAAAGGAAGAGGATACGGATACTGACACGTGTGTGTGTGTGTGTGTGTGTGTGTGTGTGTGTGTGTGTGTGTGTGTGTGTGTGTGAAGCACAGTGGTGGACAGTACAAAAAGTGCATTTCATTGACTACTGTACTGTATATAAGTAAATGTATTTTTAATATTAATATATCATATTGTTTTGTACTTTTTTATATTTGTACTTGTAGTGTTTGCATGTTTGGACACTTTCACTCCACCACACTTCAAAGGGCGTGAGAAATATTCTACTTTTGATTCCACTACATTTCTACGAAGGGAAAAATAGACTTGGACACGACGACTTGGACTTTGATATGCATGTGCATATACGCGCATGCACGTGCACTGCACACACGCAAGCACTCAACCTTTTCTTTGCATGGACATGATTTCACCTATACAGGGACATTTGAATTCATCATCTGATGTCATTGATTGATTGATTGATTGCAGCATTTTTCAAAGCAAGTACTCCAGTACTGCAAGTCTGCAACGCAAGTACACATTTTATAGAGCAACTTTGTAGCATTTGCCCAGGAGTGTCTATACTTGGACTCTAGCAGAGATTAGTATGGCAGTGTGCCATGGGTCATTTCTCTTCCCAGCTCATGGTGTGCGCGCCTGCAGAGGGATCTAGCTGTGGATGGAGAGCTTGTTGACCCCTCTGGGCTGTTTAAATCCACGGCTGAGTTGAAGCCAGGAAGACACAAGGGCTGCCCACGCTTCCCTCTGCACTCCATAATAACACACAACTGCAAAGTTGCGCTCGGTTAGAGTATTGACGTTTTAAACTTCAAGGACCCCCAGTTTGATATGCATTATTAGGCCACAGACTCCCATTTGATCAAATGTTTAGTTTTTTTAATCTCTGGGTCCCCGTTCTTCTTTATTCTTTTTCTTTCGGCTAATTCCCATGGCGGATCATCAGTTTCCAATCGACACTAAAACCCTCAGTGTTCATTTAACACAGAGTGTACAAATGGGACCATATGGACCTGCAAGGGTCCATATGGTTCCATTTGTACACTCTCTGAGTTACAGACCTGTAATTGTCCATTTGGACCACTAGTGTTCAGACCTGGCCTAGACCCTACTTTGACAAACTCTCTGCCAGGAGGCATGCCCTAATAATACATGTAATAGTGATGTATTAGGGCTGGACGATATGACTTCAAATCAATATAATTACCATATGTTATATAATTTTTCTACACTATTTATAGTTTACACTAGGCTATACGTTTTTAATGAATAGTTATGTTACAACACAAAATATAGGCTAATACGTACAGTAAATGGCCATTGATTCATTGACATTCAATTCTCTCTCTGTCTCTCTCTCTCTCTGCACGCACGCACGCACGCACGCGCCACAGTATTCCCTCTCATTCACAGTCAAGTCGTCTCGGTTCACAAGTTGCATCTTTCTCTGAGACTTTTCAACAAATTGGAAGATCTCCCTGAAGGGCAGCAACAACGTGTCACAGGCACCTGGAAAACAAGGCTCTGTGGCACGAAGCATCCAGCCGCCCACTGCCAGTTCACCGTAGGGTTGTGTGCATGTGAAACCAAAGCATACTGCTAATCGCAAACATGGATACATGGATGCAACAGCTTTAAGCAATCCATGTCTGTGCACCAGTGATTTGATCTAAATTACATAACTCTCAACAAGATGTCACATTAAGGCGACAGTTCAGGAATGTGACAGTTCAGGAATGCATGCATATTAGGTTATTTTTATTAAGAAAGGTCAAGCCTGGCTTAAATGAATGCACAGCGTTAGGGGCCGCAGGCCTGGGCACCAAGCTGGGGCATCACATTCCTGGCACCCACAACCCCCAGATAGTGAAGGGAAAAACCTTCCCTGACAAAACGGCATTAACCGATTTGTCATTCTGTGATAGAAATACCCTGAAGAAGGCTGCTATGCTGTCCGGAACGTTGGCTTTACGCATGTGTCTCTCTTGTACCTTGAATTTCCAAAACAATGTGTTATTGTGATTGTCAGATACTAACCCTCTTCACACTGAATGCAGGTTATTGGTAGACACTCCCTAAGCAGGCTCTTTAAAACCCTCTGTTGCCCCGCCCCCTTTCCCCACAGCTGCTGTAAACAGACAGAGAGGCTTGTCTGCAGTACAAGCTCCACTTGTGTTTGGTAAAAGAGTGAATTAAACAATATGGTAATGTAACGTTCCACCTCATGGAAGTTGAGTAGAGTACTAGAGTTATCAATGTTGTTATTGTGCTCAGTCATATCGATCTGTGACAGTTGAAAGACTGTGTGTGTGTGTGTGTGTGTGTGTGTGTGTGTGTGTGCGCGACAAAGAAGGTGCTTGAAAGAAGGTGCTGTGTGCATGGGTCCTATAAACATTTATTGCCTAAATTAATGATATCATGTACATATGTCTACTGTATACTCTGCTCAATTGAGGAATTATAGTTTTATTTTGTAAGCGCAGCTCTACTGTTATGGCAGTAATTATTAGTTATTTATTACAGTCATAAAATGTAACAATACTATATGTAAAATATTCTGATGAATGTTCTAAGGGTGTGCTCACTGCTCACACATATCTCCCTTTACAATGTACAGTTTGTTGAGTGTCAATATATTGGTTTTTTGAAGCAATTAAAAATACAATTGCAAATGATATGTATATTGAGTACTTGATGGCCTTGGCCCTTGATTGAGTAGCTCTGTGATTAAAATATCTGTCATCCAAAATCAAACAAACCTTTTCGCGGCCCCATTGACTGTCTTGCAATGTATCATGTTACCTGCATGGCTCTGGGATACTGTGTATATTGTGACAGCATACAGTATACGTATACTGTGGTGTTATCACTTCTGCGTGTATGCCCACCCCGTCCGGGTAGAAGAATCATTTAAATGTGTGACGCAGACTCGCAGTGTGTGCTGTGTATGCCACCCACTCAATAATTAATTGCTGTGACTTGGATATTGTCCTCTCCATTTGAACGTTCTGGCAGGAAATGTGTGTTTAGTAAAAGATATCCATGATTCTTCTACGAGCATCACACAGACAACATTCTCTGCCATCTATACAGGACCGAAATGACCGCTGGACTGAACATATGAAAACTTTGTTTTGGAACAATAGTTTATGCTTGGGAAGAAAAACATATGGTATGGGGCACACAACTGACAGGTGCATAGTAACGAGTGCAGGGTAATTTCATACAGTATCCAGCAGTCATTTTGGGTCCCGCCACAGGCAGAGAATGTTGTCCATGGATGCTTGTAGAAAAGTGGAGATATTCTTCTAAACACATTTATGCCAGAACTTTCAAATGCATTATGAAACTAGAGGAAAATATCTGGAATTAATTATCGAGTGAGGACACACACAGCACCACAATGTTTAATACCGCCATGATCAGTCTGCTATACCCGAGCGGGGACAGGAGCGATCGATGGCTGTGTGTTTGGAATACATGAAATGTATATATCACAGCCATTCTAGGGCTAATGTAGCCTACTGTATACTAAGTATATTCTTTCTTTTCTTCCGTTCTTCCTTTCTTCCCCCAACCTACTCCAGACCCTAGGAGCCATGCATGGACACAGGGACCGGCCTCTTTGATGTGGGACCTGAGACGAGGGCGTGGCTGCACGCCATCGAGCTAGGCATCTGATGATGATACATGAAAGAAGAAGGTATACAATAGCAGTGGGGAGTTTGACATCCTGGCACGGGTGTTGTAGGCCAGGGGGACACGTTCGCTTGCATGGAGCGATCTTAATGTCACGGACAGTGTGTGGTATTCCCTCCAGCTTTTTCCCAGTCTTGTAGAGTCCATTCTCCTATACAGCTGTGAATGCCTTCTCAAGTCCCTGGACACTGTGCTTCACCAGTAAATACCAACCAGGATGAACATGTTACCAACAAGCATATCTGTATGTCGGGCTACCAAGGGTACATGAGAAGATGGCAGCCCTCCCGGCTGTGTCTCGTTGGTCACTCACTGCCCATTGACACCGGGAGCTCGTCACTCACTGCCCATTGACACCGGGAGCTCCCAGCAGGAGAGGAAAGTGCTGGTGAGCTAGCCATATACTGTATGGACAATCGACATGACTTGAGATGCCGCTGCGGGCTCATCCAGGGATGAACTACTATCCAGCTCTATCTCTCTATCCACGTCTTCTAAAGTTTGACCCTGGCCATAACTTACAAAACTAATGAAGTAGAAGACAGCTCAAGGTAGGAACCATTTTTTTTGCTGCTGCTGCTTGTGTTGTATAATGTGTATGCTAATGTGATTCAAGCTGTTTTACTGCTGTAATTTTGGGATCCAATGACCCAAGACGTTCAGTGACTGTTTCTGGCAGTTCCTTTGGAGAAATGTTGCTTCTGGGCTCTGCTCTATGCTAGGTGGGATGCTACATGGGAAACAGGACTACAGGGGCATTTCTGCAAAGTAGACCTCGATGGCAAGTCACTTGGAGTCAATATAAGCAGGAAAATGAGCCTATATATTGTCCTTTAATGTGTTGAATCGTGAAAAGACCAGAGATTAGTTGTGGGTGAGGAGAAAACAGGGAAGTAGATTCATGTTGTCCTGATACACTCCTCCTTTGTACAGCAGGCAGTCAGCCTAGAATCACTAGATAAAGGCTCACTGGGCACACTCATTGATTTACTGTAGGTTGTCTTTGTTTGTCTGAACAAAACACACTATAAACACCACTGTTGCTTCACTCTGATACACTTGCACACATGCACTGCACTACGGGGATGTGTTCACTACAGACGCAACCGACTTGCTTCTACTCACTGTTGACAGCTACTACATTGAATGTACAACATACGGTATCTGTTTAATAACACATGCTGTAGCTACTGCTTGACCAACTGACACTGTACATAAATTTATAGTCGTGTGTGTGTGTGTGTGTATTCAATAACACATACTGTCACAATAGTGTCACATCACAACCCAGTTGGCAATATAGCATGTGCTGGAGTGAGTTATTGCTTTCATAAAACGATTGCCAAACATGGCAACATGATAGAAATCATAGACAAGACATGTACAGTACCAATTACAGCAGTCAAGAACAATTTAATTCAAATACTCCAAATACTCCATCAAAACCACCAATATTCACCATTATGCCTTAAAGAAAATCACAAATGGGTGTGACCTGACCTTTTTATGATGCATTTCAGCCATGAAACATTTAGCGATTTAGAGACAATCGGCAATATTTTTTTGAATATTATCCAATGACTCACTGGCAGCCAGTGCTGAAAGCTAAACATGTTGTTCAGCTTTAATAGTTATAATTAAAAACTCAAGCATCCAGCTGCCTGCTGAAAGAGCTGTAGCTTTTCGTTTTTTGTTTGTTTTTTGGAGGGACTGAGGGAAGACTTGATGTAGCTATTAAAATGTTGGTATGAATCCATAATAACACCAAGATTTCTGGTTTGGCCTTTAGCCTTCAAAGACGGGGATTAAAGTGGTGCACTAACTTTCAGCCTTCCATTTGGCACCAAAGACAATTATCTCATTTTTGTTGTTGTTAGTCACTGGACATTTTTACCACATCCACTCATTGATTTTCGTCCAAATGCACTGACGCAGCAAATCTATGGAATATGAATTCATGGGTAAATGTCTTAGTCAGTACACTCTACACTTGTACTCCGTTCCACAGATATATTCTTAACTCTATGTTCAATGTTGGCTTTAGTCATCTGAAATGTTTTAGTTTTTCATTTTTTCGTCGTATAATGGCAGATTTTACACTTTACACTGATATACAAGAACAAGCGGATCTACAGCGCGACGCGTTGTGTGCTTGTAGATGTGCTATTTTCAGAGCGCAACACCCGAGCACAACCAAACATAATATGACTTGTCTTTTAGGTTTACTGGATCTCTTCTCCACTAGTCCCTCCCTAACATTTTAGTCTATTTTTTATTTTATTCATGAAATTCTGATATACTCAGTCTTAGTTTTGGTTATCATAGCTTAGTTTTTATTTAGTTTTGTTTTAGTTTTCATTAGTCGACACATTTTTTTGCCATAGTTTTAGTCGACAAAATCAACACTGTCACAGACAGACACACGGACAGAGGTGAAAACACACAACATGTATGAGTAAATAAGTAGTAAAAGTAGTATAGGGATTAGAAATAAAGTACCAAAAACCAAAGGATTTGGTATCCTTGCTCGGCCTGCTGCACTTGGACTGATGGATTTACATGCTATTAACATTTATATACCGGTAAAACATTTTAAGTAAATGTAAATAAGTTCATGCATGTATATATACAAGTGTACAGAAACAATCCTTCGGGAGTGTGGGTACAGTGGGTCCATATTAACAGTCGAGGCACGCACAGTGTGTGGCTATTTCTTTGACTAGTTACACATTTGCATAAATGCTCTGTACCTCATTAGCTGCGTGTCCTCTCCGCTGTTGACCTACAGATATTGTTTTGACATTGACATTAGATTAGAAATTAGATGCACACAAACCCGCTTGTCGCACCGTCCTGGTTGTTAGTATAGTTACAGCACGGCTGAACTCAGATATTACTAAAATATGCATCAGTGTTTTAATTATTGTTTACATGAAGCAATTGTATGATGAATATTCATTCCTTGTGACGGTATCCTGATATGATTCAATCAATCAATCAATCAATCAATCAATCAATCCGTATTTCATACTCTTAACAGGTCCATATGAAAAAAACGATACAGGAGACAACGCAACAATAATTGAAACGACAATTGATTGATGTTAATGGACTGGAACACTGGATTGTTACAGCATGCCAGAGGCGTATTATGGAATGGATAGATTGACGTTCAGAATAGATGACATGTTGAAAAACAGCCACATTCTAGTTGAATATCTGCACCGGCACACATTTATTTCTATATTGTATGCATTATAGAGGCCATGAGGCCAAAAAAACACAAACCCATAGTACTGTAGACACTACAGAAACAGGACACAATATAGTGTATGTGCATGTATGAACAGTATACTGTATGCATCTGATTATGTTGGTCCGGGAACCCCAAGGGGTCCCTGAGAAGTTATGCCTAATGTTCTAATTGGGGGTCCTTAAACTTATTGGCCTGATATCAGTCCAACATGTCAAACACAATCTATCCTTTGACTTCAACGGAGATACAGTATAACTGTTGTTAATTCATTTTGTGAAGCATTGTGAAGCATATACTGTATTACAGCGTGTAGATCAGCTATTTTAACTATGTGTTCTTGCATGTCACTCTTGTACAACAAAGTAGGGCATTCATTTACAAAAAAACAAACATGAAAAGACATGTATTGTATGTACATTCAAACGTTATTCAACGAAGCCAGTTCAGCATCTGGTGGGCTTGTTAATATTTATTTGCATCTTTAATTTCTGGAAATGCAATGTGAATTTATTAATGACAATGCTTTCACTCCAACAGATAAGAGACACTGCAATTATATCAATGTCTTCCATCATACATTATTATTAAACAAAGCTCAGGCAGTTTCCATTATCCCCAAGGCATTCCCTGATATTATCAAAGCAATTATTGTAACACAGAATTTTTTCTTTCTTTCTTTCTTGCATGAGGAAACAATAACACTATCATCCCATATTCAACGTTCACAGCTCCTTTTTAAAGCAGTTATGTCTCTGTCCCTTTTATGCCCATATATGGAGTTCTTCGTCAGGCATGCCCAATTATGGAGTCTATCCAGATGTCAGAACATCATTGTGATATCGGAATAGAATAGGCCAGTTACGTGGATTACAGAGACGTACGTACACACAGAGCCATGCATTTATGCATTTATAGATGGAGAAAGTAGGAAGGCATGAATTCCCAGGCCTCCCACTGCAGCTTGATTAATTAGCTCCATGTTATCCATGAAAGCAATACGCAGATAAGGTCAAGAACAACAAACGGCAGCCAATTAGAAGTGTTTCCCCCGTCAGTCAACGGCTCTTAAACCGCTCTGAAACCACTGGAGGAAAACATTAACATTGAACGCATGCATTCTCTTCTTCGATGATTGGACAGGGTGCGTAGGTGCGCGGAGGCGAGAGAGAGAGAGAGAGAGAGAGAGAGAGAGAGAGAATTGGGATGCCAGAGAAGAAAATGGAGAGAACTGGCAATGGATTCAATATAATCCCAAATATAAATGTAACGTCCAATTTATGTCATTCAGCTCAGAAAGCTGCTCCTAGATAATGCTACTATAGCCAAGAGGTAGCTAGTGCCCATGGCTACACTGAGGCTATATTAGTGCCTGGCCAGCTGGTGAGGATATTTTGACTTTAACAGTGACTGGCAGTACTACTTGCACTTGCCATTGAGCATGAACTGGCAAAACTCTGACTCAAATTACTTTGCATGAAGAAAGACGAGGGAAACATGGCTGCATAAGATGAAATATCTATAAGATAATGCCAAGAGACAGTGCACGCACATTGATGGGAGTAAAGCTGATTTGGGGAGGGCCCATTCACTTGACCTTTTCATGGGCCATTTGAGTTCTTTGCATTTGATAGGCAGGCTGTGACAACAAGCTTGATTATCAGCTGTGGAAGAGCGGAGCCCTGCGTGTGAAATTACGCATTAGAGAGTCGGTTCATTCATTGATGCTGAACCTATTGTGACCACAGTTTATGTGATGAGCACAAGGGATGGAAATTGTAATAAAATCTTAGTGGGCCAGTGAAGGCATTATAAATTGTGAATTTCTGTCCCTGTCCCGTCCTGGACACAGACAGAAACAAACGTGTAATATATGTGCGTGCGTGCGTGCGTCATTTTAGTTGGTGTTTTTTATGGGCCTTGAGGCAGACCTAGTTGGCCCGAGGTCTCCCTTCAATGGTTGTTATGGCTTCTTTAACGCAAGGTCCCGTCTCCCATCAACAGATCCACAAGGATGTTCTATGTGCCCTAATGAAATGCAAACTCGCAAGCGCAAATTGTGATTGGCCAGAATGAGATGATGTATGATGAGTATGACGTATGATGATAAGAGTGCCCCTCACTTCACACGCTCAATAGCACTGACCCGTATACAGGTCCATTTGGTTGCATCTGTACACTAGAGCTCTGACCATTTTGAACCCCCCTAAAAAGAAGACTTGGAAAAATAACAGTAACAAGCGGAACGTTGCCCAATGTAACAGTAATATTTCTTCACAAATAGCATTTCTTCGCAAATACAGTATAGCCAAGCAATCGTAAAATGAATGTTGTAAATGGGTGACCTTGCTTCACCAGTGGCTGACCTGACATTTGCAGATTGAAGACCTGTCTCCTTGTCGTCATCGTTATGCCTCTTCTCACTGTAATCAAGTGCAATCATCTTGACGCTGCAATCAGCCTCTCCCTCACACACAGACAAGACCACTGATTTCCAGAGCAGTTAAGGAGCCGTCCACACCCGGCACTATGACTGTATCGGTATCGTTCACCACTGTTGTCGTCGTACTTACAGTGTGGACAATGCCATCCACTTTAAACATTTTAATAATAACTGTATTTAATAATGATTATAATCATTCCCCCCCCCCCCCCCCCCTCTCCTCCCGGGTATTCTTTATCACTGTCGGCGTGGGAACCTTGTATCTCCATATTCCAACAATGTATGACACTGAGTTACTACACAGTGACATACGGCACAATAGGAGTCCACTAGGACAGCGGGGCTTGTACTGCAGGGTTAAGCCCTATTTTATACATTGTTTTTTGCATGAAAATAGCTGAATTACAATCTACCAACTTGAAGATCTGCTTTTTTAATTGTATAAAAAATCTATCTACGTATAAGTGCACCATGTCTCTGTACGTGGAGCTGGCCTGTTCTGACATCACAATGATGTTGTATGTCTGCCCAGGCTCTGGACAGGGCCCAAATTAGCCAATTGATCACACCTGATCACCCCTAGATCTCCATATATGGAGCTGGCCCATTCTGACATCACAATGCATAGACTCCATATTTGGGCATGCCCGACAAAGAACTCCATATATGGGCATAAAAGGGACACAGACATAACTAGAAATGCACTCTGACGAGCTGCCAACGCCACCAAAAATACACAATCCCTGATTGGCCGAGGGAACCACCGACATACGCAGCTGTAAACAGTACTTGCGCTCTGCTCGCACAAGTAACAACTGGGTGGGGCATGCATTTACAACTTGCATCATTCCAAGTAGGCCAGTGTCCATGCAACGGGCACCGATCTAGTATAATGAATTGGCTAAAACATGGCCACCAGCCTGGATGAAAGGAGTATCATTCACTCACATATTCCCGTGCATGGACGGGTCATTTGTTCTCGGGGTATACCTTCACGGAGAAAGGAAGTTAGCCTGGGCGAGCACGTCTTTGATTTGTGGCCATGGCACCAGCAGGGTGATGTTGGGCCGTGCCAACGGGGATGCTCAGCCTTCGTAACATGCAGCCGGGTGGCTGGCTGGCCGCGGGTTGAGGGCCGTCTCACTCCAGGATAATTGACTGTCAACGGAGGGCCCGAGACAACATTGCGAGAGTCAGCGGGAACGTAAATCAACCCCCTGGCTGTCAGGAGGCCTTGATCTCTCTACTCTCTCTTCTTCACACTCTCCCCTCTCTCTCTTTCAGGAGTGTTACTTTCAACAGTTACTCAAACTGATTTTAAATTTGTATCAAATCTATTTTCAAAAAAGCTTACAAGCTCACAACGCTTACGCCATTTAAATTTTAGTGAATTAAAAAAAAAAATTGAGGGGTGCCCTATACCCAGCTTTTGGTGTGTGTGCAAAAACATTAAATTCCTATTGATAATGAATGGACAATTTTACGCCATAGTGTCTGAGCAAATAGGCTATCTATCTATTTTAGGTGATATGGTACGATGATATAAGAGCGCCCCTCACTTCACACGGGTGTGATTTTTATTTATCGCTCTGCAGAACCAACCCACGGTCTTTATTAGACCACAAACTAAACTAATCTGCCAGTGCAAAAAAGAAAGAAAGAAAATCAGTTTGGTGTGGCCCCGCTCAGTTGTGATTAGATTTCGCTGCCCACGAAGTTGTGGGGCACCAATCAGGGTCCAGTATGCAAATGTAGGGCAGGTTTATCAGCAATGGTATTTTTTTTGTCCGCTCCTTGGAAATGTTCCGCACAGAGATTGCAGACAGTGATAATCAGACTATAGGTAGGCTATAGGTCTTTATTGGCAGCCTGTCATTGGGTTAGTGACAGGTTTCTCCAGGTTTGTTATTGGCCAACAACTATACTGATTGTCTGGTTTGATTAAGGATAAAATCCATATTACGTAAAAAAAACAAAACAGGAAAAGTCACTTGACTCATTACGATGTTACGATATCCAAAATCCCAGGGAGTATCTAGTCTGCAGTCTCACATCACGATATCGACAGAATATTGATATATTGCCCGGCTCTACTTGTTGTTCGACTATTGTTTACCCCCAACTATCTTCCTACCCCCCCGAGGTCTTCTCTGAGGTCCTCTGTGAGGAGTGATCGCACCGTTCAGGGGTCCAGACAGCTCTGTGACCGATCCACACTTCTAAAGGTCACTCTGCCACTGGATGATTGAAGCCACTTTTGTCTCGTCCCTTCTTTGCTCAAAGGCCAAGCGGTCTCCGTGGCGTTCACCAGGTCACACGTGCTTCGTTTCCTATACATTTATAAGACATTTCAAAAGATTTACAAAAGTCACATCTTCAATTAATGCGAGTTCCAACATTCTTCAAACGTGTATTTCATGAATTATCATTATTGTTTTAATTATAAAATGATCACACTTTTCTTCTTTCTCCTCGGGCCATGGAGAGTTCCATCAAACGTCGGCTTTTGCTGAGGATCACCAGAGCAAGTGCGAGTCGAACACATAATCACTTAAACCCTCTATGCTTGGCACGGGCGGCTGGTGTAGCTGTCTAGGCACTGGCAATCCTGACAGCGGGTATGAGTCCCGATCCCGACAACCTATGCTGTGTCTACTGTAATCTATTAATAAATCTATATCCTAGTGGGTTGGCTCTGGTGTGGACGGGAGTTTTTTCCCCTCCACACAAAATCTCTTCTCCGAAAATAGCCAATCTGCAAGTTTAATGTTCCCCCCAGAATAGGGATGCTAGGCTTACAGAGTGGTTAAAAAACTCAAACCTCCAATAGTTTTTACCAGACGTGGGGGGGGCGCGCAGTGCTGCTCCACGGGACAAATCTCTTCATCCTCCAGCATCTTTTCATCGTCTTTCGTCCTATAATTCGGCCGCAGTGGAATGCTATAATCGGCGAGATTCTAAAGCTGGAGCAATTACTGCGAACTTGTAATCAGGCCCTTGATTTCTGCTGGGAATATCTCTCGCAAGCGCCGAATCCAGACCTCCCCCGCTGCCTCTGCTGCTGACACAGATTGCTGACGCACTCGCCCAGGTGATGCAGGCAGGGGAGAGAACTCTGAGGCTCGAGGCAGACTGAAGATCTGTGCTTGAGGTGTGTGTGTGTGTGTGTGTGTGTGTGTGTGTGTGGGGGGGGGGGGTGCTCCCCCTACACCAGCTGATGCTGAGATAATAATCTGGGCCACCTGAAACTTTGCGTGCTGTCAAAACTCTCTGTGGGATAGGTGGGGTGGGGTGTGTGTGGGTGTTCAGAGCATGTGCTGCATGCCCTGAACAATGTTGCTGGGGGAGAAATACTCTGATCTTTCAGTAAAAGTATAGCACTATTAGAAATATCACAATAAAGACATACCCTGTTTTTACTTGAGAAAAAATGCTCTGAAACATAATAGAAGCATAAGTGATCACAAATCCGAAATACTCAAGTAAAGCACCTCAAAATTGTAACCAAGAAATACGGGACAGTGGGTATCCCTGAACAGTGCCAGCTGCTGCAGAGAAGGTTCTAGCAGCACATCCAGGTGTACATTGTTAAAGATAATGAGCAGCAGTGGAGTTGTGCGTATAGCGAGTATATTACATCTTCCACACTTAGCCTATAGCTGTACATTTACTGTGGGCCTCATTATTACACCAACTGCCGGAGGCCTTGCAGAGAAGCTACAGCTCGTCCCACTGAAAAGCAGTGGTGGATAAAGTATAGTCCAGTACCCCCTGTACTTATAGTCAATATTCTTTTGAGATACACATCCCCGATTCCCCGTATGAGTATTTTGGGGCATGGCCGAGTCTGCCATCGTCTTGTATGTGCAGTATAGTACACGGGTAGCAGCATTGAATGTTCGAGATGGATCTTGTACAGCAATATATATTTTTTCCTGTGTCCTCCAATGAGACAAGTTGGAGAAAAAACAACAATTGTACCATGTTATCATAATCATTTAGGTTATTGAGGACCAATTATATGAAGATAGGTTGAAAATGGTTGAAGTCGTCCTTTAAGTATATGTAATTTTGGAGTACTTTTACTTCACTTGAGAGTTTCATTTTATGATTCTTTGTACTACTCCACTACACCTATTGATCGCGTCTGCAACAGCAAGCATGCGGAACCGATTCAAATGTTCTCTTTCTTAGAAACTACTTATCGAAAAACGATAAAAAATAAAGTAGTATAGGCTACTCTGTCTAGAACAATCCCAGCTTGTCAGGAATATAGTATTAATAATAATAAGAATTATCCCACTACTGACCAGCACTCCACCTGCCTCTGAATTTGCCACAGACTCTTCATCACTTCTCTGTCTATATGATATAGCTTATTATACCACCCTCAATGTCTTCACATATATTGTACAGCTAATATAAAAGGCATAAGTCAAGCACATTTCAGCCACCTCTTTTCACCATTAGGCCCACTCTATGCAGCGTCATCAAACAGCGACACGTACACGTACCTGTACCATACAGTACGTATGGTGACATCATTCTACACATCACAGGTTTCTGCGTTTCATAATAAAACATTGGAAATTATAAGCTATAATTCACACCATAGGCTTACAATGGAGGTCATTCCCTGGAGGAGGGACGCGGTGGTCACGCGTTGCCGGTCTGGTGTGTGGGAATTCAGCTTCCTGCATGTTATATGTCGCACATTGCAAAAAAGCAGTGCTGAATGAAGTTGTTTGTTTAGCTGCGTTATTTTCTAAATTTGCTATTTTCTGAATCGTTTTATTGACATTTATACACATTGACACGCATTACATATTTCTTTGACAGGATGTAATTAAGATTGGACCATTTTGATATATCCCCCCCCCCCCTCCCCATTTGTTTTGCTGTAGACTTGTTTCTCTATTATGACCACAGATATGCGGGGGAAAAAAAGTCAGAAAACCTATATTTCCTTTTCAGTTGGTCTTTAAAAAAATGGAGGAGTCATCGGGAAAAGCATTTTATAGACGGAGCGGATGCGAATCACTATCAATTAGTTAATTGGCTCAGCCCTCTCAGGCCCTAGCAGACGCTTGACAACTGTATACACATAGAAATCACCCCCATCCATGTGTGAAATGAGTCTGACGACGTAATTGACTTCTCCTTATACTCGATCAACGATCTTATCTGCCGACCTGTCCTTTCCAATGTCAGCTCTCTCTGACTGGTCCCTCTTGCGTCTTTATTACACTTTGTTCTCAAAGTCGGGTCAGGGCACCCTCTGGGGTCCATGGGGGGTTCCACGGGGTCCCCATGCAGCAAAAAGAGGAATATTTCATGCTTTAGAAATATTAAATTACGCTCATATCATTTTATTGCATTTCATTTAGAGATTGGCTGTTTAAAATCTTGACAGATCTCTCACAGGGGTACCTGGCGCAGCGTATTTTCAAATGCCTATTGCAGAGAATCACAAGTTTCATTTCCCTCTATCAGGCACTGTATTATTGTGCTGCATGCGCGCTTCCTTGCAGAAAGACACATCCCTCTGGATGTATTTTGGTTTTGTTCCACTGATTATGTTGACATTTCCACTGTTCATGTTGACATTCATCCCTTGCAGGGACGTGTTTTTAGTCGGGGACTTGAAATTGGTTGTGCACTGAGTTGATTGATTGGACCATAAAAGTGTCAAACTTGTTATGTGCTCGTTAGTGCTCTGCTCTCTCTAATCAACTGAAGCATCAAAGACAACTGCCTGTTTGATGCCTGTACTGTCATAGAGCGGAGGGTGTACATGCATGGAAATAGTTTAAATATTAAGCCTGTGCAAAATGCACATTCTCCCGGGCCCTGGTGCCGAGCTGCATGCTACTGAAAGCCAACGCTGCTTTTAATTGGGGCTGTAGGTTGTCGCCTGATCTCGACTCAGATGGCCCACGGTCCTCTTTAACCCATTAAGGTTTACACAAATTCCGTCTAAATCAGTAGTTCTTCTGACACTTTCAAGATTGTTCAAAATGTTCAAGAATAGCAGATGTACAAGCTTGTATAAGCTTGTACATCTGCTATTTTTGAATAGCCAACGCAAAACAAATCTAACGAGAGTTAACCCGGTGTTAACGGGTTAACTCTCTCCTCCATGCCTTTATGGCTCACTGAGCGGCATAGCAATCTAAATCCCAATTACACATCGTCACTGGCCTGTGGAAAACCCTGCAGTTGCATGTCCAAAACCATTACTTTTCTGTGTATGGAAAAGACAACAAGGGAAGCCGTGTTCCATTGCGTCCAGTGTAGCTATTGTTTAGTCATAAGCTCTTGTTAACACGTCACTGCATAAATATTTAAGAAACTCACACAGACAGACTTCCGAACCACCTTCATGTTTCAAAAATCGCAACGTCCACAAGCTCACAATATGCTGCCATGTGAGTTCTGTGGGGTGTCTCCCGGCCGGGCTCCTCTGTCGTCTCACTGGGTCCTGTGTGCCGTGTTGCACTCTCCTGCACCAAGCATTTCATTTGGCCCTGATGGATCTTTAGGCCGTGCTCGTTCTTGCAGATCTTGCCGCGAATGCATCTTTTTATATATATAGTTCAGAGCGAAAACATCAACACAACAACAAATTGTCAGTATGGAGAGTGAAAGAGATAAGGCCATCACTTCAACTGTGAACTTCTGCTTTTTTCCGCAGGCAGTTTTGTGTGTGTGTGTGTGTGTGTGTGTGTGTGTGTGCGCTTAGGGGCCGTGTGATGGACGAACTAATTAGAAACAACATAAGACAGATGCACATCTGTAAGCCTTCATGTCGTGTTTTAATATTATTTGTTGCTGTGTGTGTGTGTGTTTTCATGTGCGTGTTGTATGCGTGTGTGGCCTGAACATGTGCTTGTATGGTACGATGGTGTGCGTGTCACGTGTATGAGTTGTGTACAGAAATGTTTACATGCAGGCATGTAGTCAGTTAATTAATTAGTTGCATCAGAGACTCCAAAGCTATTATGCTAAGATGATTAGGTTTGTTGTTCTCATGTTCGTGCTAATGCACGTTTCCCTCGCAGCATCACCACAGCTGTAATGAAGCTCACTCTCATTAGCGCTGTGGTCATTACTGAAAAAAAGAAAAAGACCATCTATCATATAATAAATAATACATGCAACATTGTTACATACTGTAGGATTAGTTCACAGGGGAGCAACAGCTAATGCATGGCTCAACTGAATAGTTTTCCCATTCCATTAAATGTGTCAAACTATTAATGAAGATCCCTCCAGATATAGTAAATGATAAAACAGACAGTAACTCTGGCAATATGTGATTGCTTCCATGTTTGAATGAAATGTTGGTTGTTTGCTAGACTGTCTTAAGGACTTATTATTAGGCAATATTCGTGTAACAGATTTCAACAACAAGGCAATTCAAAGTGCTTTACATTAAACATTAAGGCTTAATGCATTACGCTGTTAACACGCAGAGCATTAAGAAAGTACTAAATAAACACATTATAAGAGGACATTTAAATACAATAAAAAAGTGCTAAGTAATAAAAAATAAAGTGGAACCATAAAGTAAAATAATTACGGAGCAGAAGAAAGTATTATGGCACTGGCAAACGGAAAGGTCTTTAGCTTTTATTAAATAGAACAGTGTTGTGGGAGACATTTCTGGAGGTTTGTTCCAGATATGTCTGAATGTGTTGCTTCTCCACCAGGTGGAAAGTAACTACCGGTAAATACATTTTGTTCAGTACTTTTACTGCTACTTCACTACACCTTGTACTTTTACTCCATTACAATTATTACAAAGCATACATTAACCAACCACTTCAGCCGTATATACATTTCAGCCATTTGAATGTAGCCAATCTACAAGCTCACAATGTGTCGGGACATTCTCCATAATGAGTACTTGGTACTTAAGGCACATTTGGATTCTAATACTATTGTACACGTACATTTTTTATTCCGGACATTTCCTTGTAACAAAGTATGTCTACATTGCAGTATTGATACTCACTTACAGTGAGTAAAATAAATGTGAATACTTTCCACCATTGCGTCTCCATGTTTAGTATTCTGGAGAGAGAAAGCAGACATGTCCCAGATGACCTGAGAGGTCTGGATGGTTCATGATATCGCATTAGATCAGAGACGTGTTTAGGCTCTGAGTCTAAACCATTCAATACTTTAAACGCCAGCAGCATGTTGAAATGAATGTATTTGACGGATAGGGGGCCAATGTAAAGATAAAAAAAAGTTGTGATATAATGTAATGCACTTTCTTGGTGTTGGTAAGGATTTGACGAGCAGCCTTTTAAATCAACTGCAGCAGTCTGATTGATTTATTTAGGGAGAACTGTAAAGGCAACGTCTCCACCAGGCCAGGTCAGGTTATTGTCGCCTCATTGTGGCGCTATAATAGGCCAATGTGAAAAGGGTGCCATTTCTTCTCATGCCTTTTGATGGCAATTGGACATTCAAATTCATTCGACTTTTGGCATTTTGTTCCAAAAATGTGTTTTGCAAAACTCCACCTGTTGGTGGCACTATAACAGGCCAATGTGAAAAGGCTAGAATGTATTCCTCAGTAGGAAAGTGCGTGAAAATGTTCACATAAATCACATGAAAACAGGTAGGATCCAGGCTAGAAGATTTGGGCCAGATGATCGTCGTTGGCATCCAGGGAGAGTGTGTGCAAAGTTTGGCATCGACCGGGCCAACTGTGGCTTAGCTGTACAACACAGACACGGACGGACAGAGTGCAAAATATACTCTCCGCTCCACCATGCCTTTGGCCTGCTGGAGACAATGAGATGGCTATAGTTAGTCTCAAGAGATGAGATTGAACAATAATGAAAAACAAATACTGAGCTATGGGCAGTATAGTCAAGTCTATTTAAGCTCAATGCATGGTGTTAGTTTTCTCCTAATCTTGCTGAGACATAAATCCTATAATCCTTTATACATTTGTAAAGTGATATTAGGCTGAACAAAAGGAGGACCAAGGCACTCTGGTTGCAGTCAGGTATAAAAGGCCTTTATTTAAATGGATCGGCAAAGAGCATTATAAAACGACCTGTTATTAGGCTGTCTTTGTAGGCCTAATTGTGTTGTACATTTGGCTTCAAACAGCAAGATATCTGGCTTGTTTTGTGGTTTTTAATGGCATCACCAATCAAAGCTGAGCACTGCTCTAATTGGCCTTCCACGGCTCCAAAAACGACTTGAGTTTTGTTTAACTGAAGCAAATTCTGGCATGTTCAATCGTCGGTTATTCAATGCATTTTACTCAGTGTTTGTAATTAACTATTGTACCCTGTTTTTTTAGTTTTTTTTATTCTTTGCAAATGTGCGTGTTGTCTGCATACTGTAATTAGTCAACACATGTTTGTTTTCCATCATCCTAGTTTGTTAGTGTGCATGTAGAACCCAATACGTACCAGAATGGCGGCGTGCAAAACTCTGCAATTTGCACGTCATTTTCGTCCTGTAGTACTATAGACTAATAACAGTTTAAGTCCAAATTTTATTCTGACCCTTCCACGAAAAAGCCTATAGTTGTCTTGACCCCTTATCCATCATTTATACATTATGGATAATTAGTGTGGACTTAAACTGTTATTCGTCTATAGTACTCGACATTTGTGTAAAGTGTCATATGATTCAAACTACAGTAATTGATTATATGATTCAAACTAATAACACAGTTTCCCATTTAGTAATAATATTACTAAATCATACCACTGTGTATAAGTGGATGCCATTGATGACGTTAGCAGTCTCAGTGTTGTGGTGTGGTTGAACATGTTGGGTTGTTCAATGCCATTGTTTGGTGCCAAGAACTTGTTCAGTTGTTGAAAGCTTTTTTTCAATTATTTTACTTAAAAAACAGGAGGTGATACGGGCCATGATATAGTTGTTTATTAGTGGCTCGATGCTGCAGTTTTCAGGGCCTGCGGGAAGCAACCCGAGAAAAGAGATGTGTTGACAGTTTACAGAAGATCTGAGGTCAAATTCGAAACATTGTTTGAAAAAGTATCTTGGTGGAAAATGAAGGCATGCAGGAGGAGAATTCCATCTGTTCTATGTAATGTCCATTATGTTTTTGTTGATCGGTTGAAATTGTGCTGTGATATTTTAATTTAGTTTTAAGTGGACACGTGTACAGTAGGCCTATTATATCCAGCCTCTGGCTATGCGTAACCCGCTATTCACACCTTTTATTCCACTGTCTCTCCTGCATAATACGCTAAACCCGCTATTTGTTTTATGCGTTTAATTAGTTGTTTTTTAATAACTTAAAATAAATAGCGGCTTTGTCACAGACCTGGTGACGAGGCCGACACTTTATGATGACTTAACCGGAAATCAACCAACCTCCGGCTTGCAACGATGTCCAGATGACAGTGAAGTGATTTTAGGCTTTTAAGACCTTTTTAATACCTCAAATAAAAAGAGAAGGAGAAAAGAAAAAGAACATTGCTGCATCAAAATCAACAAACTATACTATAAAAATCACACCTGTGTGAACTGAGCAGTGCAACTATGTAGTATAGTATAGTTACTGTACTGTACTGTGCTCTGTACTGTATTGTAGTAGTGTAATGTGCGGGGTTCCAAGGGGGTCCCCGGAACTTCCAGACCCCAGGAACACGGCCAGGGCTCGTACTGTAGTCGTGTACTGTGTGCCGTACTGTGCTGTACTCTACTGGCCACTTTAGGTATTGCAGCTTTCCGTGCTCATACAAACATACAGACACAGAGACAGACATGCATACATACACACATTACTGCGTAATGGAGCGGATAGGCACCGCTCCAAAACTGGTCAAACATTGGCCAAAGTGTAAATAATACAAGACATTGTGAGGCGATCTACAATCTCACAACACCTCATGTTGCAAGGCTTATAGATCTGCTATTTTCACAATATTTACCTGTGGAACCGAGTCAAACAAAAATGAAATGCCTCAACTCCTACATTCCAAGTGGTAAGTGGCACATTTATATAGCGCCTTTTTCCAAAGCACTTAAATTATTGTGTATTACATTCACCCACACACATTCATACACTGATGGCAGAGGAAACCATGCAAGGCACCAACCAGCTCATCGATCGGGAGAAATGTGGGTTTCAGCATCTTGCTCAAAGACACTTCGACACTAACTCTGGGGAACCCTGGATCGAATTGGAACCTTACAGTTCCCAAGTGTCCACTCTTCTTCCTGAGCCAAATTCATTGCTTGCTCTGATGGATCCACGGGTCAAAGATTACTGACATAGGAGGGTTTGTTGCCGTTTATTAAAATTGCTGTTGACGGCAGCAAACGATATTCCTTTCTCCTATTATTATTTATTTATTTATTACCATTGTGGCATGGCGACCACCATCAATTAGTGGGTGCAATGGCGTTGATAGCGTTTGAAATTGTATACTCAATTTTATACTATATAATATAGTAATATATACTGTTGCGTGATGATGTATGTGTAGTAGGCTACTCTCAAAGAAAACACATGAATGATCACAGAGAGCCACTTCAGTCACCACTACCGTGGAAATGTTCAGGAGATCATCAAGTCTGGAGTAGTTTGCCCGTTGCTGTGCTCCTTCACATGCATGGCGAGTCAGACAAAGGTATCAAGACACAACACAGTCCTTTACTCCTTTGTCCTGGGTGTTGACAACATGCATGTTACCATCACTACTAACTATCAATAACAACGACTACAGTCAAAGTCAATATAGATAACAGATTATAGACAGTAGCAAAGTCACATGCTGAACATGAAAAGCCAAATAGCATATTTCCCATTTTATAAACATACAAATGTTTGTGAATATAACATTCAGTCACATGCTGAATTTGAAAAGCCAAATAGCATATTTCCAATTTATAAACATATGTGTGTGGATATAGGCTAAGCCTAATTTGTATGTTCAAAACTATCCCAGAGTGAGCTTTTAAATAGATAAATCATTTATTTAAAACGTATCCATAATGTACTATATGGCAAAATAGAAATATCTCTAGGGTCGGAATCACTCAGAGACACTAGCTGAATATTCAGTAGAGAAACAGAATAACCCAATTCTCCCATTATCAACACAGATGATGGCTTTTATTATTTTCTTTTACTATTTCTTATCTATAAAAGCGACTCCTCCTTATTCAAGTTCCCCTTCAGCCGCCAAGCAGTTTGACTGACTGACACTTGACTGTGAATAGCTGTGGAGAGACACGAACGCTTGTGTGAAAGCTGAAAGCGTTTCTATCTCGTTATGGCATCCATCGCCCAACCCCAGCCGCCAGCCCCCGCTCCCACACCCCTCCTCTCGCTATACTCGCTTTTTCTATTTTTTCTTTCAATTGATAAATACATTTTTTTAATGGCTTTAAAATCCATAACATGCCCCTCTGCTTGCCCTCCCCCACTCCACGAAACCCAACAAGTGCACATGATGGAATGAGAGTGAGTTTGTGTGAGAGCCATGAAAGCCCCTTTGAAAGTGTTTCAGTGTAAATACACACTCAGGGAGCGCTGTGTCGCGGGTCACGCATGGAGCTCGCCTGTATAAGCTCCAGACTCGGCACCTGCAGAAGTTAAGCTTCATCTATACTGGATTTACTGGAGTGTTTTCTTCAGCCAGACATGCATAATTCACTCCCTTTAACACCAGAGACAGGCTTATAGTAGGCTACGTATCAGTGCACCCACCGGTGGTGGAAGAGGTACTCAGTATAAATGTAGAAAATACTCTGTTATAATGTAAAAGCCCTGTATTAAAAATTTTACTTGCGTAAAAGTGAAAAAGTATCTAGCATAAATATTCTTACAGAGTTCAAAAATAGCACACCTAGAGTACATGCAAACTCATGACGTGTCATGTCGCAAAGCACCACTGATGTGCATTGAGAGATTGTAGACTTGGCTATTTTTGAATACTGAAAAGCCATACATAGGCCTTAATGTAGCCTACAATAGCCTATGTGTTGTAATGATAATCAAAATCTACAAATGAACGTACGGAAAACCTACAATATTTGCCTCGCGGACGTAGCATGGAGAAGTATTGAAAAATAGAAATACGCAGGTAAAGCAAATTTAACTTAACCCATTTAGGATTCTAATGCCTTCCAAATGCCTTCTAAATACTAAACTATTAAGTATTCTGAAAATGTTCAAATATTAATAAAAAAATTACAAAAATGTTATGCTGCTAATAATGTAGGCCTACATAGCAATAAGAACCCCTAAAGGTGTCCTGAAGGGGTAAAACACCAAAAGGGCTTTCCATCCTGTACATACAGTGAAAGCTGGTACTTAACACTTACTTTCCACCAGTGAGTTGGACGTTTTTCTTCCTTTTTCTTTACAGCCAGACATGCATAATTCACTCTCTCTTTAAGACCAGAGCCTGGCTTACAGTAACGGTATATAGTATCAGTGTAAATAACCGCATAAGGAAACTGCAGCCTGCGAGATAGCGATGTGGAAACTGGGAAGTTACGGTGGAGAAGCTTGGTGCAATTTACATTCTAATGTCCTCACCATTCACTCCCTCGCTCTGCATCTGTCTTCTATATCAGAACGACAACAGCCTTTACTCGTCAAAAGCAGTGATCTTTTCTATATGCAGATTGGGTGTCCCCCGCAAATGTCTTGATGACAGTCATGTGAGTCCTTAACCCATTAGAACCCAGGAAAGCATCCATGTAATTTTAGATTGTAGCTATAGCAACAGACGTTTTTCAGACAATTGTTAGGATTTAGAACAGTGGCTTAGAACATTGGCTTCTTGCTTTTGTAAAACACATTTTTCGATATTACTACTCCAGATTCTGTCCAAAAATCCCGCAAATTGTATCTCTATAGTCATGTGTTCAAGACTGATTTGTCTGTTATTTCGTATTCCATCCAAATTGGCTAAGATTGGCTTTCAAAGTTTGCAGGATTGGCCCGTCTTAAACAAAAAGCCTCAAATCATGAACGCAGTGTGCAATTTACGGGAAATCTTTCACAGACTTTCCTACTAGGCTGAGGAATATATGAAATGAATTGTGCCCTGGAACACACTGGTTGAGAAACAGTGATTTATCTTACGGGGTTGGATCAGGTGGGACATTCAATTCCCCCCTCAAAGTCTGCCTGCTCTCTCCTCACGCCACAGCGTTCTTTTGTTGTTATTGTTTTTAGCAATTCATGAGGTCTGCTCAAACCAGAACCTGTTCACTGTGCTATATATTTTGGCAAAAAGTCCAGAAAGCTACAGTAATGAGACTCTTTATCTGAGCTGACTATTTGTCCAAAACTTGTCCAGTGCCTCGAGCTATTTCATAAATACACTAGTCTCCACATTAACATAATTGCCCTTTTATAAGGCCAACGTGGAGCCAGAGCTAAGTCATGCACCAGTCACCATGCGCTAGGGCGGCGGAAGGCGCGTACATTTCATATTTTAACACTGCTTTGCATTGTTTCTTATTTTGGAGCTGTAAGGATTCATCACTGATGATAACATCCGTGGGAGTAGGGGCTCGCTTTTGTTGTGCCGTTTCATTTTCCGCCGTGCTTCACTGCTAGTATGAGATTCTGACAGCGTAGCCCTGAAGGCACAGTCTATTCCCCGAAAGAATCATCTTTTAGGGGGAGTTTGAATGATCAGAGGCGATATTCATTCTTTTTAGAGCCCCACTGATGTAGCAGTATCGGTTTGGCTCATATACTGGGCCTTATTCGACTCTATTTATTACATCAGTGTTGACAATTATGTAGCCGATGTGTCTTGTTTTTCACCCTTTTAACGACATTTTAGAGAATTGTACTGTACTGTAAGCTCACAATATGTTTTGTTTTGCAAAATGTCAGTCATAACATCAGGTCTAGGACCCAAAAAGCTGGCATTGGGATCTCAGCGTCTAATTATTTAGCTCCATATTCCATCTGCCAGCTTTGGAGAACAATTTGTCTGCAAAAAATAAAATAAGAAATGATTTGATTCAGCCATCAAACAGCACCTCTGTATTCCGTCTTCCTTCTGCAAGAACATGTTGCGGAGTCTTCATTTAAAGCAGAGAACAATAATCAAACAAACAAACATAGGCTACTGTACGGAATGTTTAGCTAAATGAAAAGAACAAAAATAACACAGCCCAATGAAAGAGGGACACGCGGTCTCTGTGCTATAATTAGCCTAACTAATTGTCGCACAACAGCACAGTGCTTACAATATATGCTTGTGTTTATAATCTGCCTGTGAGCATTCCAAATGGAGGCTTGTGCAGCTCCAATGGCAGTCTGTGTTGTAAAGTAAATGTCTTTCTCTAAACGGGGGGGGGGGGGGGGGGGTTTGTGAGCAATGGGTAACCCAGGAGTGAAATCTGCAATACAGCTCAAAGTCGGCCTGAGAGGAAAAAACACTGCATTCTACAACAGAGCAACACTTTCAGAAATGCAAGGCAAGCAAGATCTCATTTCATTCTTTCCTCAGGAAGTCTAACCCAACTAATCCTATATGTCTCTCTGCCTTGCAATCTTTGGGTTCTGTCTGCTGAGGTGGGCAGGCGCAGTATAGCTCCACACTCTTGACAGGGTTGATATATCGTTGCTGCCGGAGAAACCTCCTATTTCCATATTCTGACTTTTGGTGTTTTTTCGCTTCACGAGGACATGTTTAAATAATTATGTTCCTGCTGTCTTGTTTGTTCAAGTAAACCCACAGAACACCGGAAGACTTGACAGCGGCGCTTTGATCTTACATGCTTATTAATTCAATCTACTGCTGTGTCTAGTGTTGAGCATCGCCCGCTAGCTGGGAGGCTGAAGCCTCGGCTCGGCAGACTCCAACCCCTGGAGCACTTGCCGTTCCTTGTATCACTTCTTGTTGGCTAGAATCCATTTGTTTTTGTTTTTTGATAGAAAATAGAGCAAAACTTGCAGATCTAGAAGCTCACACAAACAATGTGAGGCATTGTGAGCTTGGCGATCAGTTATTTTCACTATCTGCTATCTCTCTTTTTTTTAAACATTTCACAATATAGGGGATGATTAACCATAGGATATGGCTATTTGTTTGGACATTTATCATTTGTCATTGTAGTGCGTGTGTGTGTGTGCATGTGTTGTGCTGGAGACATGCTGACATGATATGGTGAGACAGTGACTCACTTCCTTGTCCTGGAAAGGTTTTTCGAACCCCTGCACGGCGACCATGTTATGTGAATCACAGAGGGAGAAGTGCTTTGCTTTAAAGAAAGAAAGTTATTCCTTTATTTTTCATTACATCTTTGACCATGTCATTATTTTCACTATGTACATATTGTCTTGCACACGAGTTAGGGTGAAAATCGAAAAACCATGGAACCAAATTAAAACGTTTTTACTTTTAATTTGGCTGGAGAGCACGCCACAAAGATACCACTTGTCCCACAGGTATTGGGGGACTCCTCCGTGACACTGATGTTACGGTACTAACGTAGCTTATAACTGCATTGAAAACCACACAACTTGTAATACCAGATTCCCCCAAAACGGCATATAAAAACATCTGAATGACACGCTATGTAACACAAAGCATTTGTTTTTCCCATTATCAGCAGCAGCAGCAGCAATGAAAACCGATTTTACACTCTGTGGACTGTGGATACAACAAACATTCACTGTCCTTCAGTACTGTGCCAGTGATGCTGTGACAGGAGTTGCCACTGTCAAAACATTGGACATGGATCGAAGAGAGTCCGTGTTGATAAGGAATCTACCAGCTGCTAAATAGACACCTGGTAAATAAACCTAATAAACACCAGGTGCCTACCAGCAGTAGTGGACAGTTATTTTCACATGTAGTGATATATTTTGTAAATTATAATTGGTACTGAATACTAATGTGTTCTTAAAAGCACGTACTTAAAAGTAAGCGTTCCATCAATCAAACTAACAGAAGTAATCGTCTGTGGGGAAGCAGAGGTCCCACAAAACGTGTGGAAATGGGAATCAGCCCACAACGCCATGAGTTTGATGGCATCTGTAGTCATAACAGCGTCGGGTGGGTGTTTACCCATCCCACAGCTGCTGCTGAGTGTCTGTAGCTGCAATGTTTATTCGAAACAAAGTGCTCTGATGATTCCCCTCCCCCCAACACCCTTCTGGAGAATGTGGGCAACTCTTCATTATCACTCTTCATCATCATCATGGTGGAACTGTCGTTCACGTTTATTCTCAATGGTCTCACAGCACTAAGGGATCTGCAAATGGGTTGTTTATTCTCTGGGGTTTGACGGCAACCGAGTGGCATTCTGGTGAAATTCATCTGGTTGTGCTATTTTTAGGACTGCGTTCGAAAAGTGCTCGGATTCTGTCAGAGAAAGGAAGTAATTACGGAGAGCTAATTGAGCACCATATAAATGTCAGGTATGACTAAGGCGGGACCTGTTTCGGGTGCAACTAAGTGTGGAATATTGCCTCTTTTGGGCTTTGCTGCATACACTAACACTGGTGGGTGTTTGGCAGAAGACAGGAATACACACAACACCTCCGACAGTACAAAATAACACACATCCTATGGAATAGTACAGTAGATAAACAAGCCCTTCAAGACAGGGAGTCTGGCACACCATTTTAGTCCCTAAAGTGGAGAAATAATTCCACTGGTGAGAAGGGAAACATAAATGCGGTGTGTCGGTGCTTAACAATTTGAGACGCTCCCTTTGCTGGAAGTTGAATTGAGGAAATGAGGGTAAAAGTCTGTCATTGGACAGTTTGTTCATTTATAATTGATTCTGTAATTTAATGATCTCACAGGCAAATTAGCTCTGGAAGGAGGATGCCAATCATGCTTTAGTACTGTTGGAATAGATACTGGCATGCAAAGAAGAACTGCTTACCAGCAAACTGTAACTTTTGCCAGTAAACTTTCCTCCAGTCCCCTGGAGGGCTGGACGAACCACCACACAGCAAAAACGAGTCATTTTGTACACTCTGTGGCATCTGGTTTGATGGCAGTAAACATTATTTGGAGAGCCACTTATACTGGTCGGACACAAAAACCGATAGTTTAAAAGGAAATGCAATACAATTATGTTGGGTCATTCCTTTTGATTATCATCCACCTTTTAGTAGTCCATTAGTGTCACTCGTCCGCTTGCACTGCTGATAAACATTACCGCCCTCAAAGCTAGAGTTCTGAAGCTGAAAATGCAGTTGTACGATGGTGCCGTTTGCCAGCAAGAGCTGATCTACAAGTAGTAGACATTGCGTCGCATCAGCTTGCAGACCAGCTCTTTTTTTGGCAAGCGACACCAAGCGACACTATACACAGTATAAATTTGGCATAAGTGTTACCCAGGCTGTTCTTGCTGTCCAGGCCTGCCTCCATCTGACAGCATCTCTGTGATCTGAGTCCTAGACAGCGTCCCGCAGCAGGGACACTGTCATCAGCTTATCATTATAACAGATTTGTAATTCTTTCATATTCTGTTACAGCTTCTTTTGTCTCGCTCCAAATTGGAAGTGACCCTGTCCATCTGTTCTAGTCAAAACTAACCAGTTTCACACTGAGCTGCCAGACGACATAGAAACTTTTTTTGGACACATTTGAGTGAGATCAAAATGAGTCATTTTTCTTTCGCCAATAATTGTCATCTGAGCATCTTCTGTCCCCTGATTCCAGAGCCAATTATACACCCCTTTAAACAAGGTTACAGAGGTCTATAGACAACAGGGAACAGAACACACATAGTCTCTCAAGCCAGGCAACCCTGACACAACACACCTCTTCAAATGCTACAGTCTGTAACCCATTGGCCATTTCCATTCACAAAAATATTATGTTAAAATATAATTAACATATAGCGCACTTCAATGACCAGTGTATTATTAGGCCCCCCATATACCCCTCCCCCCCCCCCCCCCCACTCCAAGCCCCCTCCCCCCATACACGAAATCTAATCTTAGCTCTCTACACGACTGCAAAATAGGTGAAGTGCTGTCACATTTTTTTCCATCACTTTCAAAGTACAGACCTTTTGGGTGGAAGCATTTGAAAATTGTGTGAGACAACAGTCTGTCTCGAGAGAATTGAATTGAATTGAATTGAATTGAACACACATGAACATGAAAACAAAGACTTGATCACATGGACGGAGGCGGCCTAGCTCTGTTGCACATGATTAGACATTGTTAGAGTTCAGGAACGAAGTTTTTGACAGTGGCACCCTCTAAAATACAGGGTTCTCCGTTGTTATCTCTTTCGACCCACAGCAAGGCGATAAGTCTGTAACACTTCTTTGACGAGGCCTGATACCTGCTGGTGTCTTTTGACAATCTTTATTTTCCCCTAAATCCTTCTATCTAATGATGCGTTCATTATCAATAGTTTGTTGATCTCTCAAGAACAGAGTCCGAGCTGTGCTACAGAATCTGTCAGCAGGGCCATTCAGAACGTGTATACATTGTTGATAGTGGGAATGAAAACATAGGCGCCCCACAGGAAGAGGAGGGCTAAGGGCGGACCAAATGGCCAACATTCTATTGGGGCCCTCCCCCAGAGGCAAATTCAAAGGAAACAACCGAGGTGCTGTTTTTTCTTTTTTGGCGATGGGTTCCCAGATTTGTTTGTTTACCAAGAATATGCTCCTGGAAAACACTCCCTCGACAGGGAGTGTCATGGGAATTCCACGTTTCATAGTTTCAAAAGTGAAAAGTTCTGATGGGAGAGCGTTGGCCATGTCGTGTCGCATGTAAGGCCATCTGTTCGCTCTGTGTTTGTGGCGTTCATAAAGAGGGACATGGGCTTTGTAAACTCTCTGGACATTCGAAAGGAAAGCAAACGAGGGCAAATTGACATGAGGGATTGTGACTTAGAGAAGGCTTCCAGTTTCTTTTTTTCAGAGAGTCTGTGGTGCCAACGATGGCGGCAGAGGCTGAATGCTCCAAATCCTCTGAGGCCGGTCCTCTAGTGCTGTGTCGTCCCTTTAAGATTTTGCTTAAGTTCCACTAATTGGCTGCCACATTTTATTCTCTGCCTTGCCGACACAAAAGTCTCTGCCGTCACGTCGGGTGCTAAAAACACCCCCGAGATGCAACGGGGGGTTCAGACAAAACGGCTCTTTATTCTGACCGGCTGTGTTTGGAGCAGTCAGATGCCAACTGGCAGCCAAACTGAAATGGCTCCGTCGCTCAGGTACCAACTGTCCCCCACCCACCATCTTTAAAAGTTGCACCCCCCACCCCCCCAATCCTATGCACCCCTCCCCCCTCCCTCTCCCTCTTCCTACATGACCTTTCTCCAGTCACTGTAGCTAATCTCGGTTGACAGGGGGGCTAGAGGGATGGGGGAGAGAGAGAGAGAGAGGAGAGCAGGGGGGATTGGAGGAGGAACGTACAAAATCCAGTTGCCCTACAGCAGCAGGAGTAGTAGTCGTAGTAGTAGCAGTAGAAGGTGGAGAGCTGCGGTCCCCAGAGGTCTGTTTGTCTCTCGGTATCCCGGGCGGACTGGGAGGCAGGTGGAGCCGGCTGGCTGCCGCTATATGTGTCCTGGTTTTGAGAGGTAGGCGATGAGGGCTACCACCACCCCCACGTACACCCCCGTTCCTATGGTGATGGAGAGAGCCGCGAGGAAGAGAGCCCGCCGGGATGCGATGTTAGCCAGCGGGAAGTCACCCTTACTCACTGCCTTACTCGTCTGGAAAAGAGAGAGAGAGAGAGAGAGAGAGAGAGAGAGAGAAAGTGAGTGAGTGTGTTATAGAGGGAAAAAGCGACCCATTTTCCGGAGGAAAGATAATTACAGAGGCTATTTATTATTTCCCCCTGTGGTGTGCAGAAAGGGGATTGGACTGGGAGGAAGGGACCACTTGCGGAGGGACACAATGGAATTGAAGAAGGGGGCTCATCGTGGCATTGTTAGAGTGAAAAATGGCTGTCGCCGCGGAAATGTCAGCGATATATAGAGGAGGTCAGGCCTGTATCGGAGCTGTTGTATAGGACCAGTTTATTGCGCCGCACCGCGCGGCGGAGGATACATTCATGATGTGTCATTAATTTTCCGGTGAGAACTGTTTGGATGTGATAAGTGTTGGCCCTTTGAGACACCGTGGAGACGGGAGGGTGGGATGTCCTCTCAGCGTTGGGAAGAATTCACAGCCACAAAGAGGACAACTTATCCTACTCGGCAATCACTCTGCAGTCTGCGCAGATTCACTGTTTCCCAAACAGTGCATTAAAGTCGGGACCCATTTGCGGGTCACGGACCAATTTTTATGGGTCACGACTCACGACTCGAGTCTACATTCCATTCTTTCCTTTCCTACATTATGATAAAAGGGTTATCTTTAAATAATAAAGAAAAGGGACCGCACACTGTCAGAAACTTTTATCATAAAGAACTGCTGATCCTATTCTACTATTCCTATACTTTCTGCTTACTTGTCATAACGCCTGTCTGTCTGTCTGTCTGTCTGTCTGTCTGTCTGTCTGTCTGTCTGTCTGTCTGTCTGTCTGTCTGTCTGTCTGTCTGTCTGTCTGTCTGTCTGTCTGTCTGTCTGTCTGTCTGTCTGTCTGTCCGTCCTCATTCATGTTTTTCCTCAGATGCAGTAAAAGCTGTTTATTTATTGCCATTTGTTTTGTACACTCACTCAGCTGGAGGTGGAGCCGAGGGAAGTGAGTCAGAGAGCAGTGCCATCGATCGCCAGGTTTTCCAATTGTCTAATTGTGCCTTCTCCTATTTATAGCAGCATGCCGTATCTGGGCTGAGGGCTATACGGCATGCACAGACACAACCAGAGAGATAGAGCTGTCTCAGTGTTGCAAAGTTGTAAAGGACTTTGATTTAAACGCATGGCAAGCTGCAGACCCAGCAAAGCTGGGCTTACATGTATATAAATTACACTAAGCACACCTATATAATCCTCTGTAGTTGTTTGTGTGCTGTAACTGTGTATATTATCCCCGATATGTTCCCTCAGTCCGTACGCTCATTCTGTAGCTGAGGTCACAAGGCGAAGCCCTCCCATTGCATTTCAGAAACGGCGCATGCAGGTCGCGATGATGCATATTTTTTCTTGCGGAAGCACAGAGAAAGCCTCCATGTTTAGCAACAAACAGGGTATCGATCAAACTGGTCTTTAAATGTTCCCAGAAGTAGTATTTGTAATTGTTTAGAAAACGTTGCACTTTTTTTGACCAAAAATATTGGTCAAAACCAATCTCTCTCAGTCAGGTTCTACAAAGGCAACATTTTATCGCACTCAGCAGCACCCTGCTCAGAGTGTAGTGTGTTTCACAGCTCCTCAGCAAACTAGCAATGCATAGAGTACACTTTTGACAGGTCTAGTTATAAAAAATACATTAGCAAAAGGCTCCAGTATACGGGTTCCATAATGTGCTTACCTTTGTGAATTCCACACACTTTCCTTATACATATACTATATGTACTGAATAATGAAAAGTCCAGGTGTTATAATACCGCTGGTGATTCACTATAAGTCTAATATAATATATTAATATTATGTATGATCAATTTCAGAGGCCATGTGACTTCCACATCTAGTTTTGTCAGTGTCTAATAACGTACATCAAATAGCCGTTAGCGGCCACTCCACCTTCATATTTGATGTGTTTTACGATACATATTGAATATCTATGGTACCTTCAGTGAACACCAGAGACCTTGATGCACTTGAATTAAATTTATATTCATAATTTCAAGCACACAGTATGCGACTCACATGGGGAAAAAAGGGAATCTGTACTTTGATTTCCTGTGGTAAAAAAAACCTAGGGTCCCTATTCTGTGAATGTCAGACCAATAGGCTCACATAGGCTCGTTGTGAGCATGTATGTATATAGATTTTTAGCCAAGAGATTTAGAATAGAGGAGGAAATAAAGAGGGGACAAAGTATAGGTCCCTGGGGGATCCTCTGGTCAATGAAGTATCTAGGTTTTAAGTGGTCAAAGGTCTGACTAAATGTACAATTTGTGCACAAACAGAGCTGTTTTATAAAGACAACTTTCTGGTATCTTTTGGACATGCACACCAGCTTTTCTATACCGGTGGTGCTAAAAAATAAAATAAAAAACAACTCAGAGTTACAGACCTATCGCTGGAAGGCTCCATGTGAATCCCCTATAGCCTAAAGTAAGACGGAAGGTCCCTGTGGAATCCCCACCTATAGGACGCCCTCTTGGGATGCTCTCTTGGGATTGGTGGGATCCGGTGGCTGAACACGACCATAATCACCATATAGCTGCAGTGTCTGGCTCTCTTCCATGTCATGGGGTCAGAGGTCACATTAAAGTGATGTCTGTGTTAGGGTCATTCACGGCTGGAAAACATTCTACCGGCATCTCTGCTTTCTAATTGCCTCCCAATTATAATGCTGTTTGTTTATCCATTGTTGTTTTAGCCATTAAGAATATGTGACAGTGTTTCTGTAATTGGAGTGTGGTCATGGTGCAGACAATGAGGAGGAAACGTGTTCGGGTATCACAGAAAAAGATTGAGACTGGTTGGAAGGACCTGTAGTCTGGTTAAAGGTGACGATATACTACATACTTCTTGAATATGAGATACCGTGTGATCTGCATCGGAAAGGCAAAGCTAGCGTTCCTTGTAGTTTTAAACCAGTCCAGTGTTGTTGTTTTTGCTGTTGTAACATTACAAGGTACCTCTGTGCATTGACTGGTGATATATGATGTTCTGTAGGCTATCAATAACAGTAGCCCTTACTGAGAATCTGAGATCAAACAATAATGTCCTCAGAAATTGCTACAGTTTCCGAGTCAGGTCGAAACCCAGCTCAGGGATACTCCAGTTCTCACACGGAGGTCATTGAGGTCAGGCCAATCACACACACACACACACACACACACACACACACACACACACACACACACACACACACACACACACACACACACATGCACACGCACGGGCACACACACACACACACACACACACACACACACACACACACACACACACACACACGGCAACAAATAATATTAAAATGCAAGATGTGCATCAGATGTGCATCTTTCTTATGTTGTTTATAATTTGTTCGTGAGTGCAGTCAATTACACGCCCCCTAAGCGTTGTAAAATGCACCGAAGGATGGGAGTGAATAAGTAAACACAGACAGTTTATTACATTCAGTGTATTTCGCCTCCCAGGTGTGACTGACGCATCAATAAAGTAATCATTAAACAAACACTGTTATGGCGTTCCAGGAGAGCTCCGGGGGAGAGCACACATTCCTTTTACATTCACAATATTATGATGGCCCGGCGGCAAGGACTTCTGGTGAGAACTATGAAGAAACCATAACCCATTAAGACATGAGGATTTAGAACACATTTTTTAGAATCGACAGTTTTCAAAAAAGAAAATGAACTTTCTGTGTCAGTGGTTCTAAAACTTTCATGTCAAGGACCCCCAAAATGATCTGTATTGACTCCTATCCCAGTATATTTAGTTCCAGGGCTGCCCGCATGCAGGCAAAGATTTCAGCTAAAAGTGTTTGAATACAGGCCTACACATAATTTAAAGCACGATTTTATCTAAAATAGGGCGGCACCAAGTGTGGTTAAAGTGGTTAAAATCTAAAACGACATGGATTCTTTCGCGGTTTTAACGTGTTAATGTGACTTTGGGGTTTAATTGGCCTCCGTATCACATGCAGGACAACCGAGTCAGGTTGAAAGCTCTTCAGGCTCAAACGGGTGTTATTTAACTTCTTTGTTAAGCATCCTGCAATTAATTGATTAATCGTTCCATTGCAACGATTCCACGCGGTAATTAAGTCAAAGCCCATCACCGGTCTCCTGCAGACCGGTGGTAATTGCAAGGGCTGAATGCAATTAATGCTGATGTAAGGACATAATAGATAGTCACGTCTTGGGATTGTTGTTTGTGTTTTCTACTTTTCTTTTGTTGGTGTGTGCGTGTGCGCGTGTGCGTGTGCATGCGTGCACACGCACGCGCGTGCGTGTGCTTCCTCTCTTTGAATGCCCCTGAATGGCAATAAATGGCTGGAGGCTTTATCTTGCCAACCTTGACAAAATGATTGAAATGTGTCGTCCTGGTAGCAGCAATTAGACTTCCGCACCTCAGCAGGACGGAGGCTCATTTCAACTAAATGATATGTGCTCAACACACTGGCAAAACACAACCCAACAAACCCCAAATAGATCTCTCTCAATGCTGCTCTATCCCATCCGTCCATCCATCCATACATCCATACACACAGAATAACACAGGTGTACACAGGCACGCACACACACACACACACACACACACACACACACACACACACACACACACACACACACACACACACACACACACACACACGACGTAAATGACGCATACATGGACATGCAGTCATCGACCCACTCCCACACGCCCACACGCACACAGACCGTGGTGTGTCCGTTCAGCTCCATCCTCCTCGGTGATGACTCACATCCTGCTACGACGACTACACAGGGCGGACTTCGTCAGCATAACGATAACATAAAACATCAAATCCACGCCAGTGTTTCTCAAACACTTTCATTTCACGCACCCCCGCATGCATTAGACACCAATCTGTCAAATCTTCAGTGTTAATTACTTGATTAGTTAATTTAACTCTAGACTCTTTACGTATAGGCCTACATGTGCTGACTGGCTAGATGCGGCCGCACTACAAACACTCACTCACTCTGACTCAGTCCTCGGTGGCAAGCAATTTCCACTAATACCCACATATCTGTTTCTGGTGAATCATTATATTGACAGTGTATTTCTCTGAATTTAAAGGGAAATACTGGACACATGAAGGAAGATTGAGGAAACACAGAAACCCCCGGACTATAGGGATGAACTATACTGTATATGATTCAATACTTACCTTTGTTATGATTTCCCTTTCCCCCTACTCTTAACCCCATCTGTGAAACTAAAATACATTTGGCTTTCACAATACTGTGAGTCTTGGTTTAGATCAGTTGCCAGAAACCCCCCTTAGGGAGGGATGTCGAACTCAAATACACAGTGGGCCAATATAAAGAAATTGGTACAAGTCGAGTGCCGGACTGTGTTTCAACACACGGGACATTTTTGGGGAGAGGGGTAGCTGAAAGTTGACCATGCACAAGTGATATACTTTCACTGCTGATCAATAGTGAAGAGAAGACGCATGCTTGCGCTTGCGGGCCCTCGATACGTGACAATGCATTCGCAGTGCATTGTGGGACTTGTGGGTATTATAATGGTCTGTGCAATATACCAGAGGGCCAGTTCTAATACTAATTCAATATCATCCCGCGGGCCAAAGATAATTAATTCACGGGCCTGATTTGGCCCCCGGGCCTTGAGTTTGACATATAGCCTTAGGGGGTCCCCAGACCACACTGTGAGAACCAGTGGTCCATGCACGCTCTTCATGGAGGATCGGCTGATCTCCACCAGGCGCGAGGTGAAACATTTATCAGCGCCTTCCAAACAAAAACCCTCAGCCTATTACCGCCGATTATTGAAAGCCATTTCTCCATTCTCCTATTAATCTAAAGGCTCCCTGCTCATTCTCTGCCTCAGACATCGATGGTATTCACGTCCTTATCTGTTGCATTTGAGGGCGGCCGCGTGGTGAATCTTTAAACTCTAAGCAGAAAACTTTTCACAGAAGCCTTTGTGTTTGAAAATTGACTTCAAAGAGATTTGGCACAATGGAAGATGGAAGCCCTTGACGTACGTGTGTGTGTGCGTGTGTGTGCGCAATGAAAGATGGAAGCCCTTGACATAAGAAACGTATACGTGTGTGTGTACAATGTTAGATGGAAGCCCTTGACATAAGAAACGTGTGTGTGTGTGTGTACAATGGAAGATGGAAGCCCTTGATATAAGAAACGTGTGTGTGTGTGTGTACAATGGAAGATGGAAGCCCTTGACATAAGAAACGTGTGTGTGTGTGTGTACAATGGAAGATGGAAGCCCTTGATATAAGAAATGTTAGTGTGTGTGTGTGTGTGTGTGTGTGTGTGTGTGTGTGTGTGTGTGTGTGTGTGTGTGTGTGTGTGTGTGTGTGTGTGTGTGTGTGTGTGTGTGTGTGTGTGTGTGTGTGTGTACGTGCATTCTTGCATGCGTGCATACTGTATCTACTGTATGTGTTAGGTCTGTGGATGCATTCCCTCCCGTTACACTAGGCGGGATCAGTGCCAGTCAAATGCGCAAAACATATAGAAGAAGAGAGCCATGGGCAACCCATTGAAAATTGAAATGAATAGCAAGGTGCAGGGCTGTCCACCCTCTATCCTTTATAACTCTATGGGGCAACCAGGAAGTGGAGGACATTAGCCACTGTAGCCCACTTGTTGGTGTGCATGTGCGTGCGTGTATGCGTTTCTGTAAGCTTATAGCTGTGTCCTACAGTATATATTTTTTGTACTTCCGTCTGTCTGTCTGTCTGTCTCTTTCTATCTCGGTTTTCTTTCTGTCTGTCAATTACTCTCTATTTCTCTCTCTTGCTGTCAATATTTCTCATCTCTCTTTCTTTCTTTTTTTCTGTCCGTCTCTCTCTCTATCGTCCTCTCTATCTCTCTGTGGGCTTCCTCGTCGCTGTCCAATATATAGGACAGCTCTATTGATCTATTAGCCACAGACTCCATTACCTGCACTAAGCTGTTTGTTTGTAAAAATGTCCAGGGCCATCAAAACGTCAAAGCTGTTCCGCCATTATATCTCTGTGTTGTCCTTGCCACACTGCAACAGTTGCAGAGATTGTGCCCGTCGAATAGTCTCATATTTCCATCTCAGTTCAGGAAAGCACATGGTGTGCTTTATTTTTTATAGCAGGCGGGGATATGTTTTATCCCCGCTTCTGATCAGACTGAATTTAATATACATTTCCTTCTGGGAAATGTAGACTGTCTGATGTGTTTCATATCTATTTGATAACGGAGCAATTTAATTGAGGGAAAACATTATGCAGTTCAGTTCACTTGGCAACTTTCCATGATTTTTCAAAAATGTTCAGTTTTTCTTTTATAGAATAAATAGTCGCTCTGCAAGCTCAGAGCTTAAGCTCGTAGATAGACAATATTCACTATTTGTGCTACAACAAAAGTAGACTATAGGTTTCCATTGGTTAAGAAAATCCCCCCCCCATCTTTTCAAATCGAACCCTGGTGTACTGAGCCACGCAATCTGGTTAATTGGTGAGTGCTGCAGGTTAAATGAATAACCCTACATGTGTTCCTCTCAAAAGTCAGGATTATTAAGCGTTCACGTCTTCTTGGCACTGCTTTTAGTGAATTTGGCCTAGGTGACAAAATGAAGCCGAGTGGAGTAGTGGACCAGGTCCAATGAAATTAGGCAGCTACATCTTAACCTGACAACTTCGGCCCGTTCCCTGCTCTGTGGGAGGTGAGACAGGCAGGAGAGCTGACCACCCATCCATATACACTAAACCATCACTTCCACATAATTACCCAGGAAGAATCAAATTAGCTCCTGACAAGATAATTCACTGACTGCCTTCATCTCTCCTCAGCTTGCCCGCTGATAAGAGGGCTAAACGCTTTAGCCACTTTGATAGACTTCATCCTCCAAGAAAGATATTGTGAAGCTCGGCCACAAGTATAGAGCCCTGGGTGATCCCGGTCAGCTACACTGTCTGGCACTAAAGTATTTTCCTGCGTGTGCAGCGGATCTCACGCATGCACGCACGCACACACACACACACACACACACACACACACACACACACACACACACACACACACACACACACACACACACACACACGTAAAACATCACCTCAAACTGTGCTTTCTTTGACTAATGTGCAAAGCATACCTTGCTATTTTATTTATTTATGATTTCTTTGTTACTGTTGTTAATGCAGCTACTGTGTATGCATTCTTGAATGTTGAACATCTGCTATTGAGGACCTTTTGTGTGTGCTGTTCCATCTGCACCATAATATTATTCACAGCAGTTGTAGCGTTGCCTACGTGTGCACATTCACAGTGCATTACATTGTACTCTCAGGTGGAACATATTGAATTGATTGGTGGTAAGACAGAAATGCTGGGGCTGTGTGCCTGATTGCAGTGGTGGTACGTGATGGTGGTGGGTTGGGAGTACAGTAAGTGCATTTACTCAAGAACTGTGTGTACTTAAAGGTATATTCAGTGATTTCACTTAATTCAAATATCACTTTTATTTTTATTTTTTAGTGATAATCCTCCCTAGAGTGTGCTGACCACATAAGGAGTTCCTCTCTGTCCCCAGTTCACCCCTGGGGTAAAAAAAAAAGCTCATAGGTTTCATTTTTGGCTATCCAATCAGGATAGAGAGGGGCCTTGCTCCAATGATGATCAAGCGGAGGCGGGCCTTGGTGTGTGTGCTGTTGGCCTGTTGCGCGTCCCCCCACTGTAGAGCGTGTGCATGTGCACATCTCGTTACCAGGGTGGACCGGGGTTTTTTTCCGAATCACCCCCAAATCACTGAATGTTCCTTTAACCCATTCTGAACGGGAACCCATTTTGGTGTTAGCATCATGTTATGCTTTAGCTATTGAAAAATAGCAGATCTACAAGCTCATAGCGCGCCACTCGGTACGAGCTTGTAGGTCTGCTATTTTTGAAAAATCGAAGAACGACTGACATTTTTTAGAATCTGATCTCAGGTCAGAATGGGTTAATCAGACCAGTGTGTGCCCAGTGGAAACCTTGTATGAATCTGATCTCAGGTCAGAATGGGTTAAGTACAACTTTGAGGCACCTTTACTTGAGTACTTCCATTTCTCAACACTTATCTGACAGCTTTAGTTACCATAGAGGCAAACCGTTTGACACATTTTGAAAACGCTTGAAGCAAAAAACCTGTGAATATAGGGGACATTCTGCATACTTTGACTATACTTTGAACAAAATACAACTGACTGATTGACATTCACTTACTGCAGCTGCAGAGAGAGAGAGAGAGAGAGAGAGGATTCAGTGTGTCCATTAAGTATGCCTGCCTTTACCGTCCTCTGCATCGATCGACAGGCTTCACAATAAGATACTGTGCTGCTGTTGTACATTGATTGAAAGCAGCAGGGTTCAACCGGGCCACTTCAGCGGCCGAGGAAGCGCTGTCACTGTGAGAGAGGAGCTCAGCATCGCTGCCGCGGTTCAATAGTTTCTCATATTGCACTTCCAGTGTATATGACTGGCCTTTGAGGAGCTTGTGAAGTGTCTAGGAGACGATCTATATAGCATAGGGCCGCGGCGCTGCTGCTGCTGTCAGACAGGTGAAGACATGTGTGCAGTGAAGCATGCGCCCATGGGAGGCTTCCACAACACAATGTGGCCGTTTGTATCATATGGCCTGCAAATGAGGAGTTTTATAGCGGGGGAATAGACTGAACTGTAAATGTAAAGAATTCTGACACCGTTCTTTTCCCCTTCCTGTCAACAACACTCAGGGAAGCATACAACTGTACGTTTTTAGGTGCCACCATATAGAAACTTAACCACTTAAGTTCTATATTTCCTATAGGAAGACAAATAGGCTAAAACCGCATCATCTACTGTACAATCTAAAAAGAAAACATTTAGGATAAATAGGGACACGAGGGGTAATGTGGTTAATGTTTATTTTCTTTGGGTAATGTATTTTTGAAGCTTACCCAATCAAATCCTGGTAGTTATTGAGCTCTGTATATCTCCAAAGCATTAGAGTGTTATATAAGTAACGCAACTCGGATAAGGTGCGATGAAACTCACACAGCAAACATCCATCAGAGCAGAAATGAATGAGGATGCAGGGGACATTCTGTGTCAGTGATACAAAACAAGCACTCGTCTCCATCGTGGCTACTGTCAGCAAGGTAGTAACTGGCTTGTTGTTTTGGTCACGGCCTGGTCGTGGTGTATTTGGTGGTGGTTCTCTGTTAGGGCTGTGAATCTTTGGGTGTCCCACGATTCCATTCGGATTCTTGGGGTCACGATTCGATTGAAAATCGATTCTCAATTCAAAAACGATTTCTTTAAAACTCAAAAGTATTTTTTTTCCAGATTCAAAACGATTCTCTATTCCAAATGATTCTCGATTCAATACATAGGATTTCATCACAATCTACTCCAGTCTTGAACTGAAGTGACTATACAGTAACTTGAGAATGACTGAAGACGTGATGTTTACTGTGATTAGGGTAGGCTTACATTTCATATCACAAACACCATGTAGTGACACCCCTATTCTCTGTGGATAACCCACATTCCGGAGGATAAAACGTATACATATTGCATTTTTGCCACAGACATACACAATGAGTGGACAAAAACACATGAAACAGAAACACATGAATATAGCCCTCCATGACCATAACATGTCTGTAACTCTGAGAGTGTTCAAAATGGAACCAAATGGACCATTTGGTTCCATTCGAACACTCTCACGGACTCACGGACACATATTGATGACCCCTGAATGAGGGCAAAAACGGAGCAAAGGAAAGGAACCGTAAAAGCTCCTTTTGGGGTGGATATAAAATAATTGCCATGGGCATTTATAGAACCGAGAAATGTTTTTTTGCAGAGGATTTAAACCACACTATACTATAGGCATGCGGACAGCTAGGGACTTTAACTTTGTTATGACACTGAGCGCTATTGAGTAGCCTACCATTACCACGCTGTGTCGAAGCCTATTCCCTGTCCGGAGCTGTGCCGAGGCCTGTGCGCTTTGCTGTCAGTGCAGAATGTGATGAAGTCTAACGTCCAGGCCGTGAGCCTTGCTTGAATTCTTCAAGCGTAACCACATGAAAAATACTTTCCCATCTGGATGCCAGTCAATCCGGGAAAACCTTCAGACTCCACCTGCCCCTCCGCCTCCCATCTGGAGGTTTATCACTGTCTGTGTGCGCGTGCGTGTGTGTGTGTGTGTGTGTGTGTGTGCTTCCTCCTAGCAAGGCAATTTAGATGCTGTTGATTAGGGTCGTGCCGATGGGCGATGGCAAGCGCATCATGGGTTTTCCCAGCTGATGCTATCGCCCCGCCCCCACGCCCAGGTTCAGGCATAGTGTGTGTGTACTCCATCGTATATACGGTTATTATGATACGCATAGAAAATAGCAGATCTACAAAACTCACAATGGTCACATCGATCGTGATGCATTGGGAGCTTGTGTGATCTTGAAGATTCAAATTTAACCCACCCACAGTACAAGCTCAAAAGCTTGTTGATCAGATTAGATTTTCTTTTCTCTAAATTTTTGGGAGAGTTTCTTTTTTAATTCTCAGTTTTTATGACAAATTAGTGGTGCAAGCCTGGTTGAAAGTGGTTAAAACTCGGGAGGCGTTGGCTGCACATTTGCAGATATACCGATGTCCTAAAACAAAGAACGGTCCGGCCGATATATCGTTCTGACTCAGTGATGTTCACCTTCTACCCCCTCCACCCCCTCATCAGTTTTCCAACCGCCTCTAAGATGGGATGGCATGAAGATAAAGGCCTGGACTGTGATTTACAAGCGCTCCTTATAGGAGGCTTTCAAGCTGCTGGCAGAGTGTCAAGCTGCTATTAGAAATTGGCCTTGAGTTATGGACGGTGTGCACGGTAAATAAGTGGCCCTGAGTGGATGTTAAAAGAGTCAAAGCTAAGTGCTTTTTATATATGATGCGCCTGATGTTTTGCGTGTGTGTGTGTGTGTGTGTGCGTGCGTGCGTGCATGTTTGGTGCTAGTGTGGGCATCCTCCTATGCGTGGGCATGCTCTTGAGGGATTGTCCTTTTCTGTAAGGCCAGACCTGTGTAGTTGTGTTGATTCTGTGGTGTGTGTGCGTGCGCGCATGCACGTGCTTGTGTCTGTGCGTGCATGTGTGCACTTACCCCCTGTGAGAAGTAGAAGGCTGCTATCCCCAGAGGCCAGAAGCAGCACAGCATGGAGAAGATGGCCAGCCCCAGGTGGTCCCTGGGTGGTACCACTATAAAGTTATCTTCACTCTCACTGTCGCTGGAGCAGTCCGTCTGCAAGACAACAGCAACACTATACAGTTCAGAGTATTTTCAGCTGCTGCACATAAGCCTATACACAATGCATCACATTGTCTCGCGTTGAGAGCTTGTACTGTAGATAAGCTATTTTGGAGAATATTTGAGTGGTTAGATGAAATGGAGTTCAGCTCAGTTATTGTGTTTTGTCTATCATGAAGTTCTTTGAATCTTCTCAAAAAGAAACTTTTAGAAGAACTAAATATTGGTAAAACATTGGTAAACAATGGTCTGTTATACATGCTCATGCTCTGCTATATAATATTGTCTCTGTCAGGTAGAAACCTCATTATGTCCAAAACTGTTACATTATTGAAAAGTAGCAAAAATTGCAGATCTACACGCGCAAAACGCATCTCTTCCTGCCACGTTTCGAGCTTGTGGAGCTGCTTTACCTTTGATGCATGTGTGTGACGCTGCAGTATGGTCAATTAGGGCGTTCATTTATAAAACACAAAAAGCAACACTATACAGTGTACTGAATGACTTCTGGCCTGTTCTTGCCTGCTGGGGGATTTGTCCTGCAGCCTCTGATGAGTCAAATGCAAGGTGAAATGATGCTCTTATCTAGGCCAGTGGTTTTCCAACGTTTTCTGCCCAAGGCGCACCAATGGGCAAGTCAGAATCACACCTATGTTCACATTCAAGTTCATGTTTACACTATTGTCCCTCTGCAAAATTTTATTTACTAATGCCAAAAAAAACAAAAAAAAACAAACATGAGCCCTATTATATACTTTCACAGATTAAAAAATGTTTGCATCAGCTATTTTCAAATAGCCTATTGTGTGTGTGTGTGTGTGTGTGTGTGTGTGTGTGTGTGTGTGTGTGTGTGTGTGTGTGTGTGTGTGTGTGTGTGTGTGTGTGTGTGTGTGTGCGTGCGCGCGCGCGTTGAAACATTGATCCAAACGCTTCTTTGCTGCTCACTTTCAGTCTAGTAGTGGATAGACACTGTGCCAATTATAATTTATTTATAAGAAAATATATAAATACAACTCATATGGACTAATCATAAGCTCTACTCATTTTAAAACAGAACTTGGTTAATAATGAACAACTGCAAAAGTCAAGGAAAACAAAAAAGGCCGGGTATAACAAGCTAAGGCAAGTTATTACATAAGTGAAAGACGATAAAAGAGACAGACGGGTATGTTTTAGGTAGTCTTTATCTTTAGTTTGAATGTAATGTCTAAAAGTTTATGCTCTACTTTCATTTAAGGGCAGCCAGCACCAGCTGAAATGCTGCCAAGATAGTTAAATCTTGCTGCTGTTCGACGTGAAGCTCCCCCGTCTGTACGATAGCTGTCTCGTGGCACATCACTTTGGAAGGTGGGATAACTTGGAGGAGCGAATTATGCCAGCTGTTTATTGTCGGCAACACACTTTCCATGATGGATTTCACTCCTTAGACATTTATGAGGACTTTAGATTCATACCCGTGCTTTTGTTTTTCACGAGCGCAGATACAGAGGATTACCGGCCTGCTGCCAGCCAGCAGACTTTAAACTTGAAACATGAGACGAGGCGGCTCTCAGTCCTTCCCTACAAGTGTGTCTGGCACGAGATTTTGCTACGAGGATCATTTCCAAACTTTGCTTGGTGATTGGAGTGCATACTGTATATCTAATGCATGTATAGAGCCACGAGAGCGGTCGCACTTTCATTATGTCAGCGCTTTAAAGGCTTCTAACTCAGCGAGTTCTGAGATCCACTGACCAGGCCCAAAGCATGACGAGATCAACTGACCAGGCCCAAAGCATGACGAGATCCACTGACCAGGCCCAAAGCATGACGAGATCCACTGACCAGGCCCAAAGCATGACGAGATCAACTGACCAGGCCCAAAGCATGACGAGATCAACTGACCAGGCCCAAAGCATGACGAGATCCACTGACCAGGCCCAAAGCATGACGAGATCAACTGACCAGGCCCAAAGCATGACGAGATCAACTGACCAGGCCCAAAGCATGACGAGATCCACTGACCAGGCCCAAAGCATGACGAGATCCACTGACCAGGCCCAAAGCATGACTAGATCCACTGACCAGGCCCAAAGCATGACGAGATCCACTGACCAGGCCCAAAGCATGACCAGATCAACTGACCAGGCCCAAAGCATGACGAGATCAACTGACCAGGCCCAAAGCATGACCAGATCAACTGACCAGGCCCAAGCATGACCGCTTCATCCTCGAGCAGCCGTGGCGCAGTGATTCTCAAACCTTTTCATGCAAAGGACACCCAAATTAATGTATGTATTTGGCCACCGACCCCCATTTGAAAATGTTGGCAACATTATATGGGAAAATGGGGGGGGGGGATAGCAGATCTGCTATTTTAGACAAATAGCGGACATATTATATAGAAGAAGGTTGAAATGAATTTGACGCTATTTTAACTTGCTGGGGACCCCCTGGAACCCCCATCAAGGACTTCTGGGGGTCTCCGGACGCCACTTTGAGAGCCACTGCGTGTGGAGAGACTTTGAGGCGTGCAGGCAGATACCCCGCGGGAGGTTCCTGGGAGATTCCCATGAGAAAAGCTAATGACCCCATTACGTTAGCTAAAGTATTTTTGCTTTACTTTGAGCCATTTGGTTGTTTGATCTCATCGCTATCACACATAGCAAAACAGTTCAAAGATAATTGGGCATGAGAGACTTGTTGTTGCCTACTTATATGGAGCATGACGGCAAAATAGCGTTACATTAAAAAAAAAAAACATTAAACTGATTGACAACAAAATCACTTTCTTTTCGGAGAGGATCATGACGAGGTGGTAAATTGCACTGCAATTATGATTTTAGAATGCTCATGACAGATTAGCACTCTTCATCAACTTTAGCTAAGTTTTAGTCCATGAACAAAATAGCAACATTGTTATGATTTTGTTAGTGTTAATGGAATACGAAAGACCTAATTTGCGTTAGGCAACAACCATGTCCCACAGTGATCAGCTTGACTGTTTTCATTCTGTTTGTGTAATGTGACGGCGCATTAATAAACATGGCGTGGAAAATAGAATAGAACTCAGAAAGTGAAAACATAATTTGCCGTGACAGTATTTTGTTTAGTGTGGCCTTTACGCGGCTCGCAAGTATAAGATTAATCTTATTCCTCTGCAGTGCAACCAAATAATGACACGGCTTCAGTATCCAGATAATTAATTTCAACATCGTTTAGTGCAGACTTTTAATAGAGAACTTAATCGCTTAAGCCCCAGCATATTCTGGGGGAAACTTTTGCAGAAAATAAATTGCAAATCTACAAGCCCACAGTAGATCGGCTATTTACTGTGATGTTGATCTGACCTCATCTGACCTCATCAAACCCGTACACTCAAGACACTGCCACCGCTGCCGCCCTTAGATCTCCATATATGGAGCTGACCTTTTCTGACATTCCATATGTTGATCCGATCTCATCAAACCCTGTACACTCAAGACACACTCCATATATGTGACCAGATTTGACTGAGACTGCCATCGCGCAAATTCCAGCTTTTCACCAGAGGAGACTCTTCCCATACTATGTCTGAAATATCTGTCAGAGCTGATATGAAATAAATGCTTAAACATGTAGCTAGGTGTAATGTTAGAGACCACAGAAGTGAACCTTTCAAGCCTGTTTTCTCAACTCGTTTTCTCAACTCGATGCAAGACATTACTCTATAAGCCATATCTCCAAAACTGGTGGGTCAAACTGAACAACCAATATCTCTATTCGAAGCTATGATTCTTGCTTTCATATGACATGAAAAAACGAAACTTCAAAAAAATGCAATGGCAGTCCCTCAGTCAAATTTAGTCACATATGGTCAGTACAGAATAAATTCCATATGTTCATCTGACCTCCGATGCTAAAGCGCCAGCGCTCGCCCAGTAGTCTGCCAACACCCATGCGTTCACGCGACCTCCCCAAGTGCTCAAATAACAAGACTTAAGCACTTAAATCCTAGCTATATGCTTTGACTGGAGTCCCCCAGGGGTCCAATCTAGGCCCCCCCTCCATTATTCCGTATATGCCCCAGATCTATTGGCCGAAAATAGCTGTTCTACAAGTTCACAAAAGGCTTCAACTATCCATAATATGGACGCTATATACTGTATAGGGTTCGTATGGTTATAAACTGAATGAACAAACGAATGAACGGACGAATGACAATCATTGCTTTGCCATCTTGTGCAAGTCCCGTTCATGTCATGTGGTGTGAGTGATGTCTCACTCTGCTGGAGCCAAGCTAATTCTGTACCGCTTTGTTCTGCACCTTGGGACTAAAACAGGTCCAGAAGGAGTGCTGCAGAGGGGTGGATGCTGGTTACACACCACACTATATAACACTGTAGCTGTCTGTAGAGGGGTGGATGCTGGTTATACACCACACTATATAACACTGTAGCTGTCTGTAGAGGGGTGGATGCTGGTTATACACCACACTATATAACACTGTAGCTGTCTGTAGAGGTGTGGATGCTGGTTATACACCACACTATATAACACTGTAGCTGTCTGTAGAGGGGTGGATGCTGGTTACACACCACATTATATATAACACTGTAGCTGTCTGTAGAGGGGTGGATGCTGGTTACACACCACACTATATAACACTGTAGCTGTCTGTAGAGGTGTGGATGCTGGTTATACACCACACTATATAACACTGTAGCTGTAGACGTGTGGATGCTGGTTATACATGACACTATATAACACTGTAGCTGTGAGGTGTACGGGGAGGATGGGTTAAGTATGCTATATATAACACTGTAGCTGTATAGGTGTACAGGGAGGATGGGTTAAGTATGCTATATATAACACTGTAGCTGTGAGGTGTACGGGGAGGATGGGTTAAGCGGTGACTCACCAGTCGACTACTAGAACGTTTAACCAGTCGGTTCAGAGTTTTTTTCTTTATATATACAGATGCACTCACGCACGCACGCACGCAGGCAGGCACAAAAGGTTAAATCGTTTCAACAAAAGCATCATGGTGGTCAAAGGTCATCTTGGTGACTGTGGAAATAGACCACCGCTATACCTTAGTCAAGTTTGAAAAAAAGGACGAAGAAAGGCGCAACAGTTTTCTCAGTGCGACTGAGGAAATAGGACACTTTCCTCAAACAAAACAAATGCTGGGGCCTCTTTTTGGACACGTCTGTCTGTCCATGCGTCCGTCCGCCCGCCAATCTGTCTGTCGGCTTGGTTAATATATAATGTTGCCAAAATGAGCGGCCGGTCGTTAACTTAAAGCTCTACTAATTACTGTAGTAAACTAATACTTGATCGGGGTCAGCTCTGTGCTTGGTCCCCCTCCTCCTCTACACCTAATCGATGCATCTGTTGTGATGCATTGTGTAGACAGTATGTATACATGGTGGGTCTGTAAAGACTTGGGGGCACGGTGGGGCAGTCGGTACAATGCCGTCGCCTCACAGCTAGAAGGTCCTGTAGAGCACAGGATTAAATTAGATAATTGACACTGCATGTGTGAAAAAATGGGTTACAAAATTGTGGGATAAAAATTATGTAATAATAATAATTAAAAAAAGTTAAAGTAATGTCAAAAAGAGTGCAATGAAACTTTGGTAGAGTTTTGGGCTGTGACCTTTCCACCTTGCTATGATGAAACTCCAAATATTGGCGAGACAACTTCAATAGTCGCTCCGTAGATTAAAAATTGATGATCCGTGACTTACATTGCTCTGTGAAACAGGTATCAAAGTCACTCTTTCAGCACACAAACGAGCTTACACGAAGCAGATTCTGCCAATGTAAAATTCCTACTGCAAAACCACTCATGTTTTTTTTTTAAGAAATTTAAATGGGAACTTTGTGTTGAGTATACACTAGTAGTTGAATTGGGAAGAAGATTTGCTAAATTTATAATGAAATAATTGGCTATGTTTGCTTTCATTTGTGTGCTAATAGTGACTCTGAAACTGGCTTCACTGTGAGTCAATGTAACAGCTATTGAAGATACCTCACTCCTCAAAATTTGGAGATGCATCATTAAAAGCTAAGTATACACAGCCTAAACCTCTGACCAACGTTTAATTGTGCTTTATTTAAAGCACAAGTAAACAACCACAGATGTCAGGTCCACTCTTATGGACTCTAATGAGAGTTAGGCCTTTTTATCATCCTTTTGGTCTGCCCTGCCGTATGTCAACGCTGTGAATGTTTTCTCAATTCATGAATAAATCAAAAGTATCAAATGAATGAAAACAACTAAGTCCATTAGCAAACTCGCCATCTGAATTGAAGCCATACGAGGTGACATGACTGCTTTTTTTTAGGATTCTGGAGGACTGCTATAGTTGGCATGCTGTCAATGTGGTTCGCAACATCTTATCTAGTTCAGATGTTATAGTTCTGTTTTTCTTTTACAAATATCTGCATTCATCTCCTTGATAGCTGCTACAGTATATGCAAATCAGGCTGCTGTTTAATAATGAGTTTATTTTTCTGTATGCTGGACTTGTTCACGGGGCGACTGTGGCTCCTGTCTACATGTCGAGACACTGAACCCCAAATGCCTCCCGATGTGCTGGTTGGTACCTTGCATTGCTTCTGCCGCAATCGGTGTATGAATGTGTGTGTGAATGGGTGAATGTACGTAATGCACAATCTATGTAAAGCGCCTTGGATAAAGGCGCTATATAAATGCACCATTTACCATTTCCACCCATGGTTTGTTGTTAGGGTACATTTTAAATTGCTTACAAGGAATCATCTTTCTCTACAAAAGGCAGCATAATGTACTCATTATTATGGGCATGTTAGATCAATAAGTTTGTCCAAATCACGACCACATGAATGTTAAACCTCTAAATCCCTATACAAGCTCACAAACAACACCTTGCCTGGTGAGCTTGTAGATCTGCTATTTATGACACGGCCAGAAGAATACAGTTTTTCATACTTTGTCAGTCGATGCACCGTACTGTAATAGGGGGTAACAAGACAACTCACCCTTTTTGCATCTCCAAGTGAGTTGTCCAGACATCTCACCCCGAAAGTCCGGACAACTCACCAGACATCTCACCGCTGTGAGATGTCTTCACTTTCGGGGGTGAGCTGTCTTCACTTTCGGGGTGAGTTGTCTCGGGGTGAGAGTTGAGTGTTTGGCTGTTTGCGCAAAGAGTGTCTGAGCTCTTTTTTTTTTTTATAGTTGACTGAATATGTACCCTTTGAGCTCTTTTATATACTTTACTGAATATTTCACAAGAATACTTTACTGAATATTTACTACTAATAATAATAATTTACAAATTATTTTCTGCTAGGATTTATTTTGAAGATTTATCAAAATCGATCTACAAGCTCAAAATGGGCAGTAATGGGATGCGTTGTGAGCTTGTAGATTGGCAATTTTCATTGCCAATAAAGTATAAAATGGGATTAAAGTGGTAAAAATGTTCCATATTTTGCTGTGGACTGCCTGGAACTTCCTCAAAGACCCCTTGAGGTCCCCATACCACACATTGAGCATCTGGGAGTGCAGTCTTAATGAGCAACTTTGTACAGCCGTGAGACTCTGCCTTTGAAGCGCAAACATTATCCCCAAACGATCCCCCCACCCCCCACGTCCCCCTCAATGCTGCATAGAGAGTGAATGAGAGAGAGAGAGACACTCTGCCCCTACTCCTTACTTACAACAGTGTTTCACCGGATTTTACTCTTAAATAAATAAGTAATTAGCACGTGACTGCGCACGTCTGTAGGAACCAATAGTTAGAACCTAAATTGAATTACTGTAATGGGTACCATGGAAAGAACAGACAACTCACCCCGCAATGTCAGAAAGTGAAGACAACTCACCGGGGTGAGTTGTCCGGACTTTCGGGGTGAGCTGTCCGTCTTTTCCCTTTACCAACTCGCCCAACTTGCCCCAGTGGAAAGTACAGACAACTCACCCCGCCATGTCAGAAACTGTTGTCCAGTATTCTTCCCTGTTAGAATACTGGACAACTGCAAGGCTGAAGTCACGGTATAGGCTGTCACGCCTACCGGCGTCATTTTGATTGTGATGGCCTACAAGCCCTACATATTAGATCTGCATCAAGTGTATAAAGTTGGTGTTTGAGTGTTTAGTGCACAGTGCTAGAGCTCTTTCAGTTCGCCAAAATGGGATTTATTAAGCCTACTTGAGTACTTGTTGTGTCAAGTAGGCTTCTCACCATAAACAAGGTCAGAATAAAGGGGCTAAAATAGATAATGGACTAACGTTTCACCGGCGCATTCATCTCACTGTGTTCATCTCTTAGTGTCGACTCTCTCTCTCTCTCTCTCTCTCTCTCTCTCATATCTCACACGTTATGAGCCGTGGGCGACCCGTTTCCTCCCTGCTGCTCCATCTGTCTGTCAAACCACCACCTCGGTCATTTAATTATTTAATATCTCCGACCGACGGCGACAGTCAATGAGAGTCAAGCTCGGCTATATGGCTACCAAGGGGCCAGTGAGGCACTCCAACGTTGAAGCGCTGGGCTCTAGTGGTAAGAGGAAGGACTGCAGGCGCTTCCGCATTGGACCACCAAAAGTTGGTGGTCCAATGCGGAAATGCGCCCAAAAAGGCGGAAATAGAAAACGCCACTGAGCAACTTCCACTGACATGAATAGTGGAGGGGGCGGAGCTTCGCGCCAGATCAGTCTCTATCCTTTTAATACTCTATGGTGGCTACCAGCAAACTAGCCTGCAACATGTAAACGCTAGTTATTTACTGCAGAGAGAACCCATGTTTGCAGTTTGCCTGATGATCACTTGTCAGTTGTCACTCTTGTGCTTTCTGCTTCTATATTCTGTCTGACTGGGACAGCGAGTGACTGAGAGTCATAATTTAAGTCATTATGTCGTAAAAACAATTTCAAAGCAGAGATTTGATTGGGAGAGTCTCTTCATCTGTGATTGACATCACAATCATCACGATACATCGCGTTCGCGCACCTCTCCGTATAGTCCCGTACACTCTCAGTAACCTCAGTAGTTAATTTAACTCTGAGTCAGAGTTAAATGAACACTAAATGTTTTTAGTGTGTAAAAACCTCAATGAGAAGTGCCCTTCTCAGAAAGTCCCTAGTATTATTAGGGTAGGCTATACTATATTTTTCTTGTGACATAGGCTTTTAGTTCTGCTTGGGGGGAAAACAGTGTCATAGGACTTGAAAAAATAAATAATATGTTCATTCAGTCAGAACTATTCTGGGTTTTGTTTTAATAGTCATGATAATGAATAATGATATACTGTATTTAAATCCATCTTTGCCCACTACTATAGTATTTGTTACCTTCAAGTCTACACAGATTAATATACATTTACAAATAGCCATATCTTTATCATTTATTATCAGTTATCCGTCTTGAGAAGCAGGATGTTATCAATATCGGTTAAAGGTCTGCTGGCCCTGCAATATGAGTACTTTTACTTTTAGTACATTTTGATGCCGATACTTTTGTACTTTTACTCAAGTACATTTTAAATTCCGTACTTTTACTTGTAACGGAGTGGTTCTAAATTGCAGTATTGGTACTTTTACTTTAAGTTAAAAAAAACACTTTCTTCACCACTGTATGCCTATCCGTTGGCCAGGTATAGTAGTGACTCATCACAATCAAAATGGCCGCACCCCCCAAATTTGCATACGAAAGGTGCGAGGTTTGCAAGCCCTATTCAAAACATAGAATAGTAGAGACTATAAAAAGGTGAGCATGGAAAATTTGCACATTGGCATTCCTTTTGCAACTTATATATTTCACTTTCAAATAAAATAGACAAAAACATATGAAAAACTTTTGTTTATATTATTTGTCATTTACTTTTGTCATGTATTTGTAGCCCATATTTTATGGCTTATTTAATTTTTTGAATGCCCTATAATGTTGACAAGAACAATCAAATGTTACAAAAGTGATAGTATTCTTTTTTTATTTAAAGTGAACGGCATGTTTGTGATTGCGAGGAGACCAAAACAATTCTCCTTGTCTCTGCGGCACGTCAAAATGTCATGCAGATCATGCTGTGTTACTGGCAAGGTGACCTGGCTTGATAGGAGACTCCCAGCCAGTCTGGCCAGGCTGTTGTCTGGATGCGTTTGGTTTACTTGGCCATGGTCCAAATGCAGTGTGACCCGTCCCCTCTCTGCTCTTTATTATTTACACGGAGACTGCAGGACTTCTCTAGAGGACGGTTACTCTGGGAAAGTTTTTTCCTGTGACGATAACTTTCTTGACTTTTTACATTCAAAACTATGAGAACTTAATTATTGATTTCAGACAGAATAGTAATACATCAAAATCCTGCAGTATACGCGGCGAGAATCAAAGTACCAAAAAAGTGTTTTTGTCCCTCAAGTCAGCTGTCAAACATGGACAAGAAAGAAACCACGAAATGTAGCTTTTTCATGCCCATGAGACTATTTTAAGTCATTCTTTATCAAACATTCATTGGAAGACTTTGACAATTTTCTAGTTTTAGTGGGCTTTATGTGAAGGACAAGAATAGCTACAATGTTATTGTGTCTGCTCTAAGACAATCAGAGCCACACAAATAGACCTGTGCTCCCCTTGGGAGACACATGGCCCAGAAAGCACAAGGACGTATTAGCTAGCCTGACCATGTTGTGTCCAGTCAATTCACCGTTGCGTTACAACCACCTGACCATGTTGTGTCCAGTCAATGTTACAACCGTTACGTTACAAGTTACCACCTGACCATGTTGTGTCCGGTCAATTCACCGTAATGCACTGTTTCTCAATGTTGTGTCCATTTGATTCTATCCGTACACTCTCAGAAGGAAAGTACTGAATACTGACAAGTGACAACAAAGTTTTAAACTAGTAGGTGTAGGAAGATTGAGAAACTGCGTGGCATGTTTCTCACCTAAAATGTATCGATCCATTATAGACAAGCTGTCGAGCTACGTGTGTGTTTGTATTCCTGCCAGTCATCCCTCTCCTGGCAGGCATGGCTGCTGTCTTTCTCCACATGGAGCAGTGCGGCTGAAGCTGGTGAATGGGTGGTATAGTTATTAATACTGTAGGAAAATACAACTCCACGATGAATATCTCCATTACAATATAACGATTAGTTAATGATACAGGCAGAAGAGGTAGAGGGATGGTGGTGGTACACATTGTCTGAATGTGTACCACCTGTGTACCACCTGTCTGTCTTAATTGTCTGATTGTAGTCTAATTGTCTAATTGAGTGTACTCCTGCACCAGTCATGCTGTTAACGATACAATTCCACCCATATGAAAAGATGCACAGACACGTACAGCACCGATGGAAGACAGAGAGCTTGTAATCTCCATATTTCATCTTTTAGGTTTTTTTCATAAATGAGCCATGCAAAGATATCTGCAATTCATTACTGTGAGAGCTTGTAGATCTGCTACTTTCACATTTTTGAGGAAGACTATTGAACGTTTTGTCCATAATGACATGCCCAAAATATGGTCGCTAGGTTGAAAGTGATGAAATGGTTTCTGGCAAAATAAAAACTACATTAGATCCATTGGAACACTTTTTGCCATTATCTGTCTGAAAAGTACAACTGTTTTGGATATAAACGATTTCTAACCGACATCGACAATGTATAGGAAAAAAAATTAAATACTATAGCCTATATCTAAATTTAACTTGTATAAAAAGTGAATCTTTTTAACTGTACTTTAGTACAGTATACTATACATTCAGTACACAAAGTGTGTAAACATTCTGTCTCTCCCTGTAATCCCGAGTCACATGCCTTGTAGGCACCACCATTATTGTTGAAAAGTAAAGGATTGTGTATATATCCTGTACCAACAGAAAGGCTGCGTGGCCATGTGCGATGTGAGCTGTTTGTGACAACCCCGTTGGTTCTGAGATATGCTAATTCTCACATATCAATAAACAACAGATGGTAGGAAAGAGAGAGAGAGAGAGAAAAAAACAAAGACAGTGTTGCATTTCAGACGTGAACCGCTTGCAAATGAAACGCACGCACAATCACCAGCGTGCCACGCGTACCCCGGAGCCTTGTGGAGTCATTTCATGCTTCACGCAGCACTCTTCACGCGCCAGGCCGGGTTACAGGAGCACTGTCGGCCATGATGTTTTACACTGGCGGAAAGTAACTAAGTACATTTACTCCCGTAGGCTACTGTATACGCAAGTAAAACGTTATTTGAAAAAGTATCATGCTTTATATATTCCACTAAATCCACTCAATCCACTTTTGTTTGAAAAGCTTCATTTTCTAGTCGCTTTGCAGATTGAATTTATTTTTATTATTTCTCAGTGGCACATAAAACAATTAAATCCAGCCACACCTTTAATTAGCCATTAATACATTACTCTAATTTCACTAAATCGACTCAGGCAAATATTGTGCTTTTTGTTTGAAAAGCTTCATTTTCTAGTCACTTTGCAGATTTAATTTAAAACGTGGCTTAACGGTCCAGGCACCTTGGCTGGTAATCCAATCTGGCAGTGTGCCGAGGGTTCGACTCCCGATCCCGACAGCCTTTACTGCATGTTTTTTGGTGTAATTGACGTCATAAAACCTAAGAAAAAAGAAAAATAAATGAAACCTTTAAGTACACCCCCCCATTTTGTCCAAAGTAACAGTATGGTTTTGCACATACTTGGTTTTCGTCCGACAGTGGTGATATACATTCAGCTACTTAAGCCATACTTAAAAGCTATAATACTCTGCACTGCAACCAGCCGCTAATCTGAGGAAGAGAGCAATTAGTAAGCCCCCCCCCCTTCTGTACCCACATTTACAGTTTTGTCAAACTGCCAGTGCCAGTGCCTCACTTAAAGCACATTATTTGCACACGTAACTGTGTTTTTGTAAAGCCCTGAGGCGTGGATTCTGGACTTTGAGGTGTAACTGACCAATCTGGTAATCGTGCCTTCCTGCATGATAACCAGTGGTGGACTAATAGTACTCTAGCCTCAGGCTCCGCTGACGTTTCGTTTTCAAAGGAAAAGTATGGCATAGGAGTGGGAGTGAACCGTGTAATTCAATAAACCAATAACAGCGCAGAGGGGCGTCGCTCCAAGTTGGGTGGCGTCAGTGTTCTCCGCTGCGTTCTACTGGGGAGGGGAGGAGAAGGGGAGGCGGCTCATTGGTTGGTGAACCAATAGGAAGTCTGTTTCCATGCAGCGCTAGTTTGTTCTGTAATTGTGACATGCAGTGTTGATTTGGACAGCAAATTAAAAATATATAGATTGTCGTAGTGACTTGTCTTTGGAATAAAATGCAATTTTGTTTTTGTCGTATTTTAGTCATCTGAAATGTTTAATGTTAGTCTAGTTTTAGTCGACTAAATATCATAGGATTTTAGACCATACTACCTTGATGGTGTTGTAATAACAGACTTTTACACTGAATATAATAGCCGATCTACAAGCTCACAACATGTCACACTTGTAGATTAGCTTTTTCCGCTATTTTGTTTTATAGTATAAGATTAATGAATGTCAGTAATGTATTTCTTTTGTCATATCTGCCCAATGCATTACAAAAAAATCCTATTCCAATGTTCAATGCCCAAAACACAATGACATTGTTAATCGCAATTATTAGTGTGAGACAATTAATCGTGTAATCGTGACCCCCCCCCCCCCACACACACACACACACACACACACACTCACACACACACACACACACACACACACACACACACACACCCCTTCAGCTTTGTACATTCTTAACGGTATACCGTTGGCCAACTCCAGTCGTTCTATAACGCTGCCGTCACACTGAGTCAAAACATAATGATAATACCCGACATGCAATCATCACGATACAGCTGCACACTCCACATAATAATGTCAGTCTGACTCCACTTCCCATGGCCTTAAGCAAAGACTCCAGCTACACACACGCACACACACACACACACACACACACCGCATTCTCTGCACAGCCGGCTCTGCTGCGCCTCAGAGCTTTCATGATAATATCTGCAATGCATTCTGGAGCTGTTTGAAAAGGCATCCTCCATGCCTGCTTAGCATCGCGCCTGCATTTACCAGGAAGCAGGGAAACCAGCCGCCTATAGAGTGTATTTACACCCCCAGTTTGATATGCATTATTATTATTTAATTTAACCTTTATTTAACCAGTAAAAACCACATCGAGACTGAAGTCTCTTTTACAAGTGTGAACTGGTCAAGACAAGAGGCAAAATAAGTAACACAGCTCTGTCAGTAACAACAAAAAACATGACAGACAAACAATGCTCATAAATACAGTATCCACTACCGAAGAAGCTCAAAGGGAGAACAGGAACGTTTAGTAACGCGACCAATAAGGACTAATAAATAAAAACTAAGCAACGGATATTGCTAGTAGACTAAAAAGCAAGCAGACATTTGCTATACGTCAAAGCAGGAGCAGTGTATGGGAAATATAACATTGAATTTGTTTTCTGCTTTTTTAGGGTGGGGAATGTTTTTTGAAAATGTTTTGAAATAATAATAATTCAAAACAAAATGTAGGAAACAAAAAAAAACATGGTTCCCCACCCAGTGTTTGGGGAAACAGTGGTCTATACCGCACTGCAGAGAATTAACCTCAAGCCTCGCCGCAGCATACGGACAGCGCGCTGACAGACAGACAACCGGCCACGCCGGAGGCCCGCGAGGTGGACTGGATCAGCAGCGAGGTCGTTATCGGTGACCTCAGAGGAGATGACTGGATCAGCAGCGAGGTTGTTATCGGTGACCTCAGAGGAGATGCGGAGCTGATGAAAAGAGAAAAGCCATGCTCGGCCCCTGACCCCTTCAGCAAAGCCGTTTCCCGGACGGTGTGATTTATTCTGCTATGATTACACGGTTGTCGCCGGAATCCATCCGACGCAGAATGATTCCAGACCAATACTCTTGTTGAAAAGCAGCGAGCCCACAAAGGTGGCAGTTTGAGTTTGTAAAGCGGATCATCGCGGATCATCGAGAGGCTCTCACAGCTGATTTATCGTACTCGATGTGATTTATTTTGTTGTTGTTGAAATAAGTGCCCAATATAGCTCTCCTTTCTGATAGAGATCATTGCTATAGAATGTTTAACAATAACAGGGCTCGCCCCGTCTCTCCCCAGCGATTTAGTGAACAAAAAAACCTGTTCAGGTACCATTTTCATCCAATCAGGAGAGAGAAGTCCTACAGGATAAACAATTAAGTGAACATGGAAAGTGATGAACCAGAAAAAACGAGCAGACAAAATTGGGATTGGAACACCATCCATCCAAGTAATAAATGGGGTTCCTCTCCTGAGTGGATGAACTAGGTGAATGTATTCAGATATGGCTCGCCACGCGCCACGCTTCCTGTCAACACGGGGGTGCTGGGGGCTGACGGCTAACGCGCCGGCACCGATAATGGATGGCTTCAACGCTCCGCCGTGACAGCGTAACCAGGAAGAGGCCTGGGTGTTTATTTGTCGCCGAATTGCTTCACACCGCAGGGAGGAAATGAGCCTCCATGTTGTCTTCCAACTCTGCTCACCCTCATGCCGGATTTATACTTTGTTGTGCGTTGTGTGATTGTCGCAAGGTGTCCCAAAGTGGGGGGGCGGGGGTTCACTGACCAACAGTTGAAGGCCAATTTTTTATTATTTACCAGGCATTACTTAAATGTGAATATCTCTGTATTATACAAAATAATCTAGTACTCCCAAAAACAGTAACAGTAAGGCCGTGGAAATTGAAGTGGATGTGTTGAATGCAGCTCAAAGTGAACTTTACTCATGTCTCTAGTTTGTCCCCGCCCGACCTTCCTAGCCTGTGTGTTAGTAAAGAATATCGGGTGGGGAGGCTGTAGCACCTCCCGGGCCCAAAGCCTGCGCTTAGTTTGCGTATACGGCGGGCCGGCACTGACTATCGTGCACCTAAAATAGCAGACGTAAAACCTCACAAAGTGTTGCGTTGTGACACGTTCTGAGCTTTTAGCTGACCTGACCAATTTATAGGACTAAGCATAAATCAGGCCTTAGATCTTAGATCTCCTTTTACCGCTTTATTCTCAGTCCTTCATTTTATGTCACACAATGGCCGCTATAGACCTGCGACTGTGGCTGCTCTGGTTTGCTTCCCTTTGATGTATTGCAAGTAATCATGTTCAGATAAATTGTAGGCAGGGGATGGAGCATGAATGATGGACTTTGCTCCATGCCAGTCTCTGGCTACAGGTTCGCCCGCTTATTGGTGGTGTTTGGTTGTTGTTTTTCTTTTTCTTTTTGTGCTGCAAATAGCAGTACACACAGCAAAATCTTGAAAGGTAAATTAAATGACTGTAAGTTTAAGGAACACGCCTTTCCAACCTTATGCTATATTAACATTGCCGGCCGGCCGGCTGACCTCTGACATCACGCTCATTTCAACATGATGCTATAACCATATCAGGAGTTCCCAATGCACCAAATGCGGAGTGTGTTGTCTAACCACAATGTGTCTGTCGACATGGCATCAGGCGCAAAGAAATAGGTCAGCTCCATATATGTAGGTGTATAGTGACATCACATCCGGGATCACCATACAAAAAGGCTAAATGTTTGGCCAATATTCAGTAAGGCTCAGAGAGATACAGAAAGACTGTAGTTTATTTTGATATTACTAAGAGAGTGACATGGAGTCGAGAAGCGTCGGCCATCAACAAGGTGATCTGGCTTCTGCCAAGGTTCAGTGTAAGGATCACCCTGATGCTCAGCTGGTGGAGGACCACAGAGCAGGGGTCATGATATGCACGCAGTGTGGCCTCGTAGTGTGTGACCGTGTAATCGACAACTTTTTCGTTGAAAAAACACCAAGCCCTAGAGGCTGACATGAAGCAAAATACATTGGCTACAGAAGCATGTCCCCATGGTTACCTCATAATGCTTTTGATACTAGAGCTACAGTACAGTATGTCGTCTGCCTCCATTCCCTAAAGCACTGGTTCTCAAACAATTTAGTACTACACCTTGCATGGCCACGAACCCCCATAACTCTGAGAGTGTATACAAATGGAACCAAATGGACCTGTAAAGGTGCGTTCAGACTTGGTTGGTTAGAGCGGCGCGATTACATACAAAGTCAATGCAAAGACGAGAATTGTGCGAACGGGCGAGGCGCGACCTGCCACAGTACAAACGGGACCAACCGAGGTGACTATATATTTCAGGTCTGAACGCAGTTCATTTGGTTCTTAGCTTTCAATAATTTAGCTTAGTCCCCAAACCACACTCAGAGAACCACTGCCTTAAATTCTACCTTACTTCATGCCATATTTTAAGCCCCAACACCCAGGGGCTGCCATGAAGCAAAATGCTTCAGTCTTTCCCTCCCTGCCCTAAAACACCCTGAGTACTATAGACGAGTAACAGTTTAAGTCCACACTAATTATCCATAATGTATACATAATGGATAAGGGGTCAGGACAATTAGGCCTTTTCGTGGAGTGGTCAGAATAAAATTTGGACTTAAAACTGTTATTCGTCTATAGTACTCGCTCCACCCTCGCTCCCAGCTGTGCAATGACCCCCCCCCCCAAGCCAGGACGGAGGACTCAATCCACTGCTATAGGTTTGATGAGGACTCAATCCACTGCTATAGGTTTGATGTTTACCTGGCATCACCTATTGTTACACTCAAGTAGCACTAAATAGTTTTTCTTTGCACCCAACTTACACAACTATTTACCATGTTTGGTCTCTAGGGTTTATGGCATTTATTCTGTTCTGCATACTCCAAGTCGCTCTGAATAAGTGTGTCTAAATTGTACACACAGTCTGTTGTCGGTACAGAGTGTGGGAGGTTTCAGCACAAAGGAAAACGGAAAGTACTTCACAACCCAACAGCATTGAATTACTTTGCTGAATAAATTAAATAATACATAAGAGGAGTGCAAGAGGGAAATCACAAAGCAACAAAACGCACATACTTTAACAGCACTTCCAGCCCAGACGACGTTCACCCGAGAATACCCGACGTCATGCATAAATATGTCAACTTGTATCCCCCCCAGCGAGCTGCCGGTTCCACAGGGACAGACAAGTAGAGGCACGGGTCACAGACCTCTGAGACCTGCGGCGTGGACTCTCACTGGTCCTCACACCGCTAATTACATTTCAACGACAGGGGCCACATATCCACTATCAACTACCAGCCCTTCTGTGTAAGAAGAGGTATGATGCCATAACCACGTAAACCCCTCTAGTCTTATACAGCAGGGGTCTTCAATGTTTTTCAGACCAAGGACCCCTTTGGTGAGAGAGAGAGATGAAGCAGTTATAGGACCCCCTCTGTATTTGTTTGTATACAATTGTGTTGCAGATTAAACGTTTTCATAGATTTCATAAATGGCTATAAACTTGTTCATCATTGTTTGTTGACTTAGATTCATGTATTTCCATACGTTTAAACCACTAATACCCTCAATCCTTAGTAAACTCGATGGATGTGCTTGGTCTGCTCCTTTTTCCCTTTATTAGACAACATATTTTATTTTTAGCAAAAACAATTGCTGATCTACAAGCTCTCAATGCCTCTCATCGCAATAATAGCCACAGAATAGGGATGCAAGTTCAACGATTGGGAAACATCTAAATCCTTGCCCGGCAAACGACAGGTCGCTCCTGCAATGATTATTTGGAGACACCCCCTGTTGTAACTCTGAGGACCCCCCTGTAGGGATCCCGGATCCCCTGTTGAGACCCCATTTTAGTTTTGGTTATAGTGAGTGTTAAATATCTATTCTGATAGCATGGACCTCGCCCTGCATGTCTCTCTAGCTCTTTAGTAAGCGGAACATGCATATTCAGGTCAGAATAGCAATTTCATCCAACAGGAGAGGGAAGTTGTGTATGGGACACAAGATAAACAAGTGAAATTGTAAGAGATCTTTAACACTGTAAAATTGAAGCAGATGAATGTGTACTCTTTCCTGACATGGAGAGAGATTATTTGGCAACCAATCTAAAAAGGAATGTTTACTAAAGAGTTGCAGAAACCGCGGGAGACCTTGTTACTGAACAACCACTCTCTTGGAAGGAATTCGGAATATGAATATAGGCCTACAGCTTTTTTCAGCAACAAACAAACCCACTTATTTTAACCGTAGAATATCACTTGTGCTTTAACTGAAATTCATACTTCATGATTAAATTGCATATATCGCTCACAACTTGTGAGTTTGTAGTTTGGACATTTTCGGTGCGTGACTTTTAGCTATTAAAAAATAAAAAATAAACAATCTCAAATGAATCATTTTGAATTACGAAATAGCTCAGAAGGCATTTGTATAATCGGCCTCGGGTGTAGAATTCAACCCTGCTACAGCCGCAGCCCGTATCCCAGTGCACGGTCTCCGGGTGGTGGTATTAAGTTATGCCAGGCCGCGTGGCCCCGTGGCCCCCGAAGGTCACAGGGGTTCCATCTTAAGGGCGTGTAATTTATCAAGCGCCGCGGCAGAGCGCGCGGTAATGGAAAAGGACGGGCATAAAACACAAGGTTTATTGAGCTGTTAATGAGGCCGTTTGATTTATACAGTGGTGTGGCGCGGCAGGGCAGAGCTTATGAGAACCGTTGCACTCTCAAGAGGCTCCGAGGGACCCTCCATCAAGACGATGGGACACATCACATTTTGACAAGGCCTCAACGCGGCACGGTTCGTACCGGAGTATAGCAGAGGTGGCTGTATAGTAATGAGTATACATTAACGTTTTTGGATAAGTTGCACTTTTATGAGTAGTTTTAATGCAACACGCTATTAGCAATTAAAATTTAGAGTAGCCTGAGGAAGCTAGGTCTCACGACCGAAACGTTGCTCTGAATAAACTATTCTCTGGAACCAGTAAGTGCACAGTGTCTGCTCTGTCCTCTGTTTATACTGTCACCTACGCACAGTGGTGGAAAGTAACTAAGTACATTTACTGAAGTACTGTGCAAGTACTGTAACAAGATGTGCACATGCACGCACTACAGGGGGACACACAAGCGACAGGCTAATAGCACGCACACCAAGCCCACCCCAATTTAATTTGACCCCCTTTTTTCTCCCCAATGTAATTGATTCCTCCCCACACACATTTCTGTGTTGTCAGTGCTGTTGTATCCTACTGTCTCACCTGCCAGTGAGGAGCCCCCACCGGGAGGACGTAGAGCCTTCATCCTACTCCTCCCGCCCCCTTTTTTTCTCCAAAGTAATATCTTTCTAATTATTTGACTACATTCCGGTTATTTTTCATCAATTATGTATTACTAGTTCTGTTTGTTTCATTCTCTCAGAGGCTTTAGGCAATTTTGCTTATTTGCATTACAATAATAGACATTTCAGTTACGTGCTGATTCTCTCTCAAATAATTATTTCAGTGACTAATTATTTAAGTATTTTAAGCTACAATATTTGAGTGGCTGTACCAACACATGGCTTTGTGTGTGCCGAACCCAACCGTGACGTCATGTGCCAGCCAAGTCTATGGACTTTTTACGTAACGTTTTACTATGATGTAAGTGGATGATGCCACAGTATAAAGGTGCCGGTCACTTCACACAAGTTTGAGTTTTGAGGGGTGCTAGCCCCTCCAATGTCTGGCTTTTGTGTTTGACATCATGTGGCAGCTAAGTCAAAGTTTCTTTGTTTCATTCTTCTTGGGGTCCCTTGCTCAAAACCCCAATATACCCCAATGTGGAATTATTATTGTTGCAGGCAGCCGTGCTGCAGGTGGCTTTGGAACCGTGTAATTCCGTAATGGCTTGATTAGGAAACATGTCACACTACATTTACCATTCACACCGCTATTCAAACCAAATACTACCCTGGGGGAACATGGGAAACGGCTCGTCATTATTATTAGGACACCATAAAACTGAAATGGTTTTCATTTGTGTTACAGTGTTATGCCGACTATGCACGTTTCTCCAATGATCTCATCTCTTAGGCCATTTGCTTCAAATGCAAGATGTGTAAGTCACAGGTAAACCCTGACAATAAAAGTGGAATTGGCTTCCTCTGCCCGGCTGCCCTGCTTCTCACCTCGACCACATTTTGACGACCACTTAAACCCTCCATTCTCAGTAAAACAGACCTGAGTTGCAGCTCTATGTGGACGTATTTCGTCCCTTCTATACCAAATCTCTTTGCCCACATATAGCCAATGTCCAAGCTAACAACACGTCGCATTGTGACATACTGTAGTTTTGCTATTTTTCACTGACCCATTAATGAGAGGGGGGTATTAATGAGTAGATTCATGCGGGGTCCATTTCCTAAAGAAAGTCCATTTTGAGGTCCATGACCAACAAAAAGTTTGAAAATCCATGTTTTTTTTAATGTCATCATAAGCGAAAACAGGCAAACTACTTGTAGAAATTGGCTACTCTCTTCGCCGTACAACAAACAGCTTAAGTGGTTCTGCTGTTATTAGGACAGCACATGTCAAAGCCAACCCGGCACACCAAAAACATCTATACAGTAGTTGCGAGCGGAACAAGTGATGCGGTTCACATCTGTATACGCAGTTGAGTGGCAGCGTTCCAGACACCTGGGGTTCCGTCTGTACGCACAGCTCCTGTCTGCCGACAGATGCACGTCTCCAGACTCCCCCCCCGATTGAAATTCTAGTAGCATTAGGCTGAAACGCCTCACATCAATAATGGAGCGGGTAATTGATTACCCTAAGGTCTGCGGGCCGTTTAATAGGCCTACTGAATATGAACACGTGCATATAGCCATTGAGGAGCCGTCAGCCACTAATAGAGACGGACAGAGAGGAGAGGGGCCGCTGACGAGCCCACAGGCATGGCGCTTTATGACATTAACCCATTCTGACCTGGCACCCATTTTGGTGTTAGCATCATGTTATGCTTTACCTATTGAAAAATAGCAGATCTACAAGCTCATATCGCGCCACCGAGTGGCGCGATACGAGCTTGTAGGTCTGCTATTTTTGAAAAATCGAAGAACGACTGACAATTTTTAGAATCTGATCTCAGGTCAGAATGGGTTAATCAGACCAGTGTGTGTCCAGTGGAAACCTCGTATGAATCTGATCTCAGGTCAGAATGGGTTAAACGTCTCAATCACTCCTCTGCCAGGGGCCGAGATACACATCTAAAGGGAAGTGGAGCGGGAACCCCAGAGGCCAGGTGATATCAGGACCCCAGCAGTGTGCGCAGTATAATTGCCCGTCTAATGGAAGGAATGGAACTAAACTTCCAGTTTAATCTCTGCAATATGGCTTAAGGTTATAATAGTTTTGGGATTTTCATTTTAGTTTGTGGTTTTGAGTTTGCTCATTTTTATTTGTTTTTATAATTAGAAATGATAATCGGTTTAGTTTTGTTTGTTTTAGTGTATTTTTATTAGTTTTTGCGAGCGAAGGTCGCAGTTAACTATGAAACCTGGCGTTTTTTGTCACGTCACTCACAATCCCCATACACGGGGAAAGCCTCCGTATATTGTGCCCAGGTCTCGTGACAGCACTATGACGGGTCTCGTGAGTCGTGACATCACTATGACATCATCAGGGATGATAGTAAATCAGGGAACATATCATAGTAAATGCGACCTGCTGTCGCAATTAACCCCATATATGGAGATCCCATCAATATTAGTATATGGATGTACAGATGAAAAGTGTTAACCACAGCTAAAATAACCAAATTGGTTAGAGAACACAGGGTATATTTCCCATGTCTTGAAAAGTAACTGTTTTGTCCAACTACAATAAGAAGATGGAGATGATTGGAAAGCGCCTTTCTCATTATTTACTTTTAATAATCGTAAGCTGGTGCCAAGCCCGCGATCAATGAAGCTGTCTGGCAGTAAGCCGATATACTTTGCCGGTGCTTTGTTCCTCTTTCAGTTATTATATGATGTGGCATGAGGAACGTCTCTCTGCCACCAGAGAGTTACAGTTATTATATGATGTGGCATGAGGAACGTTTCTCTGCCACCAGAGAGTTACAGAGCCTAGTATACACTACTGTCGCTTTGGTTCTCTTTTATCATGTCATAACTTCCATATCAGCACGAAACAAACGGGTGCATCAGCTTTAAATGCATTCCCAAACATTGCAACCATTTTGAGTCGTCGACTGGTTCAAATAAAGAATCCTGTTTCTTCGCCTGGAAATGAGACGCTGCCATTTAAGTGGTTTAAGTTTGGCCGTGCAAGAGGAATACATTGGCCAGTGAAGCCTGTCCCCTTTCATTAAAGCAAATTACCACCACAAACAATCAATTACAGTTATGAGAACCGTATAAAAATATTTCTATAACAGTGCCAGTTAACAGTAGTCAACATGATTACCATGGCCAATGCACAACCCAGGGAAACAATTAATTTCTGCAGTGTTTAATTAGTTTGTTGTGCTAAAAGTGAGGAATGCATATTGAACCTCCAGCCGTGTGGCAAGCTTACTTGTAACGGAGTAGTTCTACATTACGGTATTGGATACTCTTAGCACTTTTTCCACCACTGCATCAAAGTTGCACTGTTTGTGTAGCTCAACTTCACTCTAAATTGTGTAGCTGATGGAGAGACAAATAGGCACCCGCAAGGCAGTGGGAAACATTCCACAAAGATGGAGGACTAACGGCCCAGTCGGTGCATTGATTTCACCCGCGGTTCCGTGGCTCGTGGCACACGTCTGCGTTTTTCATGTCACGGACCCCCAAAATGACACTTATTAGCCCCATAAGAGGACCCCCATAAGAGAAGATTTTGACATCTCTAGCAGTGATTTTCAACCATTTACATTTCAAGCACCCCCAGTTTGATATGCAACAGGCTACAGTGGTATTTCTATCTCTGGGACCCCCAATGTATATTATAAAATCAATGTTAATTTAACTCTGACAGTGTACAAATGGAACCATTTGTACACTCTCTGAGTTACAGACCCATAAGGGTCTATTTGGTTCCTAATTATAATTTAGCTGGGGGCTCCTTGGAACTCCCTCAAGGACCCCTAGGGGTCCCCGGCCCCACTTTGGGAACCACTGCGTTAGATTGCTGTAGTCTAGAGAAAGCGGCGTGCGTGTGTCCCATGTGAGAACCAACACACATGCACAACTAATTAATAACATGCTTCCAGTCTGTGAACTGCTGACGGCTGTCATTGGAAAACAGAATGAGCGTGTAGCACTGAGGAACACACTTTAAATATTAATATTAAGTATTTGTTTTGTTTAAACTGCAGTCCTAAACGGATGGTGATTTATTTCGAGACTTTGACAGTCTTCAAATCTGAACCTGATCGACCCTGCATGGGTTGCCTTAAATCACACATTTGCCCAGCTTCTTTGAGGATAAAAAAATAGTTCTGTCTAGTCGAAGCCGCAACTAATTAGTGTAATCCGTCTCAAATGACCGAGATCGTGCTCCAGGTTCAGATAAAAGAGCAGAGGACAGGCAATTATTTACCATGGATTTTCCACAGTCAATTGGGGAACATCACTTACACAGTGGTCATCCGTGACCAGCTAATATTGATGGAAGGGCTCAGTGGTGGACAGTGTTGATTTTGACGGCAAATTTAGATTTAGTTTAGTCGTAGGCTTTTGAAAGGAATATTTTAGTCATATTTTAGTCATCTGAAATGTTTTAGCGTTGGTCTAGTTTTAGTCGACTAAATCTACAGTCGATATTTTCTGGTATGGAAAACAACTGGTACATAATTTATTTTCCTCCACTTACGGCATATGCAGAATTTGTCACACATCCGTTACTTAACACAAGAGCTTGGGGCCACATACAGTGAAATAGTTTCATTATTTTAAAACAATGTTGAAAGGCTCAGCACTTTTTTTTAAATTCAGTAATGTCTATTTTGAAAGGTGTGTCAGGATGGGTACATCTAAACTACCCATTAAAAAAGGGAGAGCATCTGCGTAATTTTATACTTTGGCTATTAAAAAAATAGCAGATATAAAACCTCATAGTGCGTCCCTTTGTGCTTCTGCAATGTTTGGAAGATCTTTGAATATTTATAGGCTATATTTTTAAGCAATATTTTTGAACTCAAATCATTTCTTCGGGACGTCCCCGGAACAAAATATCCCTTAAAGAATACATACAGTTTTGAGGGTCCTTGACATGAAAAAGAACCACTCGATATAAATATAATACGTTTTGTTCAGGCAACCGTATTAAGAAGTAAAGTAAAGGCATTTCATCATTGGTTAAAGTTCCAATGCATCAGACGAAGCAGCAGGGATAAAACAAACACCATGAGCACATGTACGGCGGAGTGTGCTTTGAAATGTCGGGAAACGTTTGCCGAACGCCAAATCCAAACGATCCGAGAGATTGGTTTGTCATTTACTACTAAATGAGAAATGGAATACCCCCTGACAGATTTCACAACAATACCACGCTGGACTATTTGTCCTCCATTTTTTGTATCAGTTTCTCCATGAGATGTTTCTCCTGAATCAAATCCTCCCATCGTCCCTGACCATGCGTTGTTCTTGCTTACTGTAAATGGCTCTGGATTAAGAGTGTCTGCTAAATGCCTAATTTGTACAATTTTGAGGCATTTGTACCTTACTTGAGTATTTCCAATTGTCGGTACTTTTACTTCTACTCCACTACATTTTAGAGGCAAATACTGTACTTTTACTCAACTACAATGATTAAATTAAAGACTTTTATACATTTGGAAACTTGTGAAATGGGACACTCTGCACAATAACGACTACTCTTGGTACAATACGTATATTGTGATGCAAATATTTGTGTACTTTCCATCAAGTAAATCCTGAATTCCTGACTTGTACTTGTAACAGAGTATTTCAACATTGCCCTATTGATACTTTTACTTAAGTAAAAACTGTGGGTACTTTTTCCACCATCACTCGGCAGAACGTGCAATGTGTGTGCAGCGGAGCGGAGCTTTTAGTTTCAGTGAAGGCACGAGGGTCATGTCATGTGATTTAGTGGGAACGGATAGCCCATCCAATCAAACCTTCTTGGATCACAAATCCTGCGGAGGTGAGGCCGAGGGCAGTTGGTAATACATTTATTTTAAAACCGAACTCTCTATTGATTTTGCCCCCTGATCGCCTCAATGGTTTTTATTTTTCACCCGGTATATGTTCCAGAGAAGGTGGTATGGTCCCAAAGGCCCGGTTCTTTGAAACATTGCTGTGCTTTGGCAGAAGTAGCACGTGCCCAAATTAAAATCTAAACGTGAAATACTGATAAATGCAAATTGTATACACTAGGGGGGGGGGTAACAGATGGCAGACAAATAGAAACTGTGTCCCTTGGATCAAGTTTTATGCAGGCAGAAATCCATTAAGTGCTAATTTTCCGTGTTATATTGCTTTGACTGATGGGCAGGTAGATTTATTTGTCCTGCTCTGGCTCCCAGTCAGCCATGTCACAGTTTTACATTTGCTTGAGTGTTTCTTCTGTACCCAAGACACATTTTGGTGACAGGAAATCAAAACATAATTTCCGAGATACATGTATTCGGCCAAGCATGAACAGTTATAACTGGATGCCATTAAGGCCCATGCTGTTGACAAAGTATTCAAATGAACATGGCTAGTCCAAAGGGAAAATAGTACATAATATGCAGCAGTATGGTTCAAATGTTCTGAAAGCACATTTCAAGTCAAATGTTAAAATGTAACACTCATAATTTGAATATTAAAAGTGGATGGCAGAGCACTGCTATTATGGGGACAATTAAATGTTTAGAAACACTCATATGTGGGTATTCAGATGAACTCACATAACTGACAAAGCAGTGAACTATTAGACATCGGCAAAGACATCGATTTTCTACAGGCCCAGTGGACAAAGGACACAGGAGAAACTGGACAAGCTTCCAGTGTGTTACTGCCAAGATGGCAGAGCACCAATCCCAGACACTGTGTCCGTGTCATTGTGGACCACAATGCAACATCTTGGTTTAATCCTTGTACCGAAGCAGGCCAAAATAACTGATGCAGGGTTGAGTGTCAACAGGCCCATGCTCTCAACATGAAGCACCACAGGTCAGCACCATGGACAGCAACATCCAACCACACTGCCTGCCATACTTCAGAACCATGGACAGCACAACCCCCTCGTGCAGCCTGATGCTGCCTGAAAAGAACTCAGCACCATGGACAGCACCAGTCAGTCACCCATACAGCCAGAACATACTTCAGCACCATGGGCAGCACTAGCTACCCATGCTGCAGGCTGCTGGGCAGACAAGAAAACTAATTGATAGTATGCAGCCAATAGCCAGTGCCTTACACCAACTGTTACAGTGTTAAACATACGTATACATTAAGTTTAACACTGATATCATTTTACTAAACAAATGTGGTCCTAACTGAGGTTTTTCTTAACATGATCATGTGTGGCCTGGTCCAAAGTAGTTATGGATTTTGTTCATATAGTAAGAACACATCCAAGTAAGAACATATTGAATCCCTAACTTTTGCATAGATTGTATGCATGGTTTATAAACACTTATCTGTGCAAAATGAACAGAGACAGTCTTCTGGCTCAGCGGTTGCATGCTCTAGATTTCACTAAACTTCACTTCAAGTGGTTATGGCAACAAACTGAATTTAACCTCTAACTGTGCCCTAGGCGCTGTATTAATAGTGCTGCGTGTTCCTAATTCCTAATTGTGTGTGTGTGTGTGTGTGTGTGTGTGTGTGTGTGTGTGTGTGTGTGTGTGTGTGTGTGTTTGTGTGTGTGTGTGTGTGTGTTACAGGGGAATCTCAGTTTCAGCTTCCCCCAGCTGATGGCTACTCATGCTGAGCTCTTGAGGAGCTGCTACATAAGTAGTTAGGTGTCTTGCTCAGGGACGGACCACGGTGCGAATCAGTGACCTTCAGATTCGCAGGCGGCCTCTATACCCACTGGGCTATATAGCTGCCCCAACAGAGGCGGTATCAACGCAGATCCTCTGTCTAGACCTACGTCCTACAAAGCTATAGGTGAGTGCCCTATAATGCTGTCTAACCTTTGATTAAATCAGAGACGGTCGTGTCGAAGGATTTAAGACCATTTATTGAAACAAACGGTTACGCGGTTCACAAGCCCAGCGGCAAAAGGCTCAGCTCTGAGGATACTCGACTCAAGCAGCATGTAATAGATTCTACAGGGAGCGCAATAAAAAACAAAACATGTCATCATCCTATGAATATGATTATGGAACCGTAGCCCAAAACCAGGCATAATTCAAGAAATAGTCTGCACATCAAATGTGTGCAAACAGCAGCAGCAGCACGAGGTTGGTGGCGATGGAGAGAGTTTGCAGCGAGCTCTATACGATTAGTATCGAAAGGGGACAGATGCAGACTTCAGTGTTCTGTCTGAACCAAAGCAATGCTCCGTTACAACTGAAGAGGAACGGTGCCTTCAAGAGACACGGCGTCTGTGCATTGGCTTGTCCTCCATCCTTTTACATTACAGTGCCTTTATCATCACCGATGATGAGCTGACATGCTGCCATCACATTTTGAAGCTGTCAGTAGCCCTGAAAGTCAAGTTTTGACATGACAGGACGCCATGGCGACCTTGTATGTTGACAAACCTATCCCTAAACCAGTAAATCTAACTCTAATCCTATAGCCCTGTCCTCACAAAGTTGCCTAAACCTTACTCTAACGCTAACGTCACAACAATATGCAGAGAGAGATGGGGGGGGGGGGATGGCGTAGCCAGTGCATGTCCACGGTGGCATTCGATCAGTGGAGGTTGGATTGGATTATTGGCCGAGCTCTGTTGCGTGCATTTTAGTTGTTGTAGTCTTATAATGAAGCATTAGGGTGTGAAAATGACAGAGCGGCAATAACTGATGCCAATGTGTGAGAAAGTGTTGTGGTGACCTTTGTGTGCTTAATGTTGCTGTATCAGTGTCGGCAGAGCTGTGTAGTTTGCTGTGGATGATAGTTTTTTTTTGACATACAGATGTTATTCTCATAGGTTCAGGATTTACAGTGTCTCCCATCTAGTGATTACAATGGCCTGATGTGCGGTCTGTACGAAAGACAAAAGAGTGAGACAGAAGAAAAACCTAGGACAAGACAAAGAAGACTAGACTAGGACAACAAGAACTCAGCCACGCTGTCAGTCAGTCACAACATGAGGGAGTAGAAACCGCACGCAGGCACGCATGCAGGCACACAGTTACGCAGGCAGGCATGCACGGATTGCATGCACGCACACGCAGAAGCTCAATCAATTAAGACCACAAGTCCACGACCAAAATCTTCGCTGTTTGGCAGACCCCTTTCATGTTCATATGTATTTTTCCTCGTGTTTGTTCGTAAATTAATGGTCAAAACGTTATTTACCACATTGAAAGTGATTTACCACATGAACCTTAGCATATCTATTCCGAGGCAAACATTTAGCCAATCTACAAGCGTACAATGCATTGCAGTGTGTTGCAAGAAAAGGATATTTGGTCGAACGGAAAAAAAGCAGCGGGCTTATTCAGACTACATGGCAGACATTTCACATTTTGTGAGATTTGTTATTGAGTACACTCAACTGAACGTGTTTTACTCCTCACCAGTGGTTTACCTGCAGCTGGCATTTTTTGAGAAACCGGAGGGTTAAGTGGAAAATGTAATTTTGTTAGTACCACCACTAAAATACCAAATGTCACTGTGAGCTCTCCCTGGTGCATTTTCTGTACAGCAGTGAAAAATGTTACCGTCGTGTAGCACAAAAGAATGCTTCAGCCATTGTCCCTTGTGGCTACAAGGCCTACAGCCACTATAAAGGCACTTGGGTTGTGAAGGGGATCATCAACTTGGCCAAATGCTGAAAATGTCTTCATAACATTAAAAAAAGAGAAGAAAATGCATTTCCAATTCATATAACAAGATGCATATATTTCAAATGTACCTTTCAAACGACATACAGTATCGGTGTGTATGTGTAATACAGCCCGGAATAGCATTGCCATTGCTTATTATTATTCAACAGCATATCACCTATCAGTGGTTAAAAGAAAACCTATCCCCGCGAGAGTCGGTTGCACGTCTCGTTCTCCTCTCTCCAGCTGAGCAAAGTGGTTTCTCGACCAAGCCCCCACATGTTTAGAGGTGCCCCATACAGTGCACTTAAGTGTAATTGTGAGGCGACCAGTAACTAAAGTGTGGGTCAGGGTGACAATCAGATTAATCAGGCTCAATTCCCTGTCACGGAATGACGTTTGTGCAATTCAGAAAAAGGCCTGAGCTCATTAAGTGTAGACTGGGTGACGACAACGATCTCCAGTGGCCAATGACTCTGGTCTAGGCTATTGGTCCTTCGTAAAATCCACGCTCCGCATTTCTGTCATTCGCTTTACATGTGAAAGCGGTCTCTCAGGCCACTAGACCACATTAACAAGTGAACGAATGACAGAAATGCCGACATGATCTTAGGAGGGAATTGAACGCAATTCTCAACTCACCGTGCACTTGTGGGGGCAGTCGTTGCAGCATTTTAAATGCTTATTAAAAAAGCGTCCAATGCCCACTACAACCCCTGGCTATGATATACGAAAAACACACACCGTTCCAGCTCCATAATTCATACAGTAAGCTACCTCTATTAGTTTTTACCAAAGCAACTGATGAGTATTCATGAGCTGCACATGAGCTCCAAGCATCCTATACTCTTCTCTTTCAAGGCTCCCAAGCTGTGGAATAACCCCTGACCTCTCCACAAGTCAAGACCACACACTCACTCTGCATTTTCTGCTGCAATCTGAAAACGGAACACAATTCTTTGATGCCAACTAATTATACCGGACAGATTTCCATTGGTTTGCTGGTATCCTATGGTATCCAATATGCCATAGCACTCATTCACGACAGTCAATTTAATAATTTAATAAATGTATTCAAAGTCGGATAAATATTCAAAGAGCTATAGGCAATACATTAAAATATTCAATTCATAATGTGTTATGCTATTCTGTTTGTTTCCATTAACTCAATTATGTAGATTATATTCCTTGATGGTGGAAACATATCATGTATATCAGTGTAGTATACAGCATTTCAATGTGACATTTTATCAGATCATGTATAGCAGACTTTTCAGGAAATAAAAAAGGGGGGTTTTATAACTTTTATAACAACCCAACACTTCCTCAACAACGTCGGTATAGTGACTTTAATACCTTGTCAGATACTTAAATGTCTCCTTATATTATCATCACTTTACTCAAATCCAAAGTGGAGTTAGGATTTTGACTAGAGATATTTAGTTTTCTTTATTTCGTCTGACTTTGTCATTCTAATCAATGGCCGGCAAACCACCTAACTCCACAAGAGTTTTATTCATACTTTTCATGGGTTCAAACCCACACACAGACGTAAAGGGTGTTCAATAGCACTGACTTATATATAAAATTAATATATATAAAAAAGATATAGCTAGTTTCTGCCCCACAGCGACCATCATGTGGAATGATAGTGGTGTTGATTTGAGGTGATATCGCCCAGCGCTAAGCTAAACCACGGCGTAGTGTACCGAGCTCATACCGTCTCTGTCGGGTGGAAACCTCATAATATATTATGTCCAAAACTGGTTACTTTCCAGGATTCTAATTCAAAAGTTCAAAACGTGTCACTTTGCACCACATTTCGAGCTTGTGTCTCAGCCTGACGGCAACAATATAATAGTTCTTAACCCTTACTAGCATACAAGACAAGTCTTTAAATTCCACCTTCCTTTAATATATAGGCTATTATTTTAAAATGTGCCTACATGTATGGTTGATGTCTGACGATGTTGTCTGCGCTTTTATTATGGCATGGCAATGCAAGAGGCTAGCTGTGTACGTGTGCGTGTGCGCGTGTGTGTGTACACATACCCATCTCTCCGCTTTAAACTTTGAACATGAAAGTGTTTCATGCAAATTGACACCTTCATTAATTTTGCACTTCTTTCTTATTACATGTCTTATCTTTTATTTCAGTTGCGTGATGCAATTTTTCATTCATGCTTTTGACAAGTGCTACTGTATGTAAATTAAGTTATTATTATTCTAGCTTCCTGGGGTGTGATTTGAATTTCTCAGCATGCCTTTGGGGGCACACACTTTGCTATTGTTTTAATAAGTTATTTGCTATGTGTAGTGTGTTTGTTGTCATTAATGCCACTGGGTTATGTTCAGTTTAATATTTATTTTATGCGTGGCCTTTTCGTAGGAGTAATTATGCGGAGCACCCCCTCCCTTCTGTGGTTTGAGTCTGTTTGGAGACACCGTTGGATATAGCATTAAAAATGAAAGAGTATTTCTCTAGAAAGCCATTGTCATGACGTCTGCTTTGGATCAGAAACTGAACAGTCTTACATTACAGTATTATGTATTGATCATTACAGTATTATATATTTATCAGGAACATTCATAAACCACTTTCAACCTGGTATCTCTATGTCGGGAATGTCATTATGGGCAAAACGGCTTCGATAATCTACCGTACCAGTTCACAACACAACACACTCTTGCAAATTGGCTATTTTAGCAATTTTTCGTACAATGACGCATAGGGCTTGAGCGATTAAGAGGAATGTAAAGTTAAGGTCTAAATGTTTTAATTGTAAGTCCGCACGGCGCACACACAAGAGTTTTCAGAACATTTCCAACAATGACAGATGTACAAGCTCGCGACGTATTGCGATGTGTTGTGAGCTTGCAGATACAGGTTATTTTTTCTATTCGTACTAGTGAAGTAAAGAGTTGTGAACCATGTGCTCTTGGTTAGAGGAATGCAATAGATTTTGTCTATACGGAGCTGTGATCTGGCTCGTTCGGCTGCTGTTCGAAGCTGCCAGGGTCGCTCGGAAGCCCTCCGCCGCCTGCTGTAGCATTGATAAGACGGCGGCTGATGGGGAAAGATGAGATTGTCTGGACTGTTCATCGAGCTAGAAGCACAGAGGCCCCCCTAGGAAGCGGGAGGCAGGTGCAGGACAGCAACACGCCCGCTGCTGAAAATGGAAAGTGACAGATGCAGTCAGTGGGAACGGTCCCACTCTTCTCTTCCGATAGGTCACGCATAGAGGAATTGGAAACGCCACGGGCGTGCTGCGTGCAGGAACGTTGCGGCACACAACGTTTCGGCACACAACGTGCCTGCGGTATACATCAGGATATGTATGCGAGGGAGAACTGACACCGTCTTCAGACTATAAGACTCAAAGTATTCTCCCACGGGCAGCGACTGACGCGTCTAGTAATTCATCTTCAATGAGAGGCGAGCGGGCAGGTAGGGAGGTGACAGGCGTGGCGACCAGTGGGGCGTGGTCCCGTGAAACTGTCACGTTTGTGCTCGGCCATCTGCTGCCAGAGTTTAATGTGGTGAACTTGCAGTGTGTGTGCGTGCGTGCATGCGTGCGTGCGTGGAGCTAATCTTGCAAAATGCTGGACCCGCAAGCGCCAAACTTTGTATGCATGCATGCTGCCAGTAGGCCGTATAATAAGTACTACCATTGTGTTTCACACATGTATTATACATTTCTATAAATATTTCACTTTCATATCCATCATACTGTAGATATCACCCTATTCACATGAAGAGAGCACTGTGACCCCATGGACCAGGCATTGTTTCGCTTCTTGTGTGAAAATAAAATAACGGATAATCGGATATAGATCACTCAAAAAAACACATTTTTCCATCGACCCCTTGGAGACTTGAATTCATGGATATGTTTTTGTTTTGTTGTCACATTCCTAAGCCAATAATTTGATGACCAGCATCCTATGGAACCACTGCTGGTCATCAAATTATTGGCTTCCTTGGGGTAAGTAATCAATAGGAAAGAAAAACTGATTTTTGGGGGGTGAACTATCCCTTTAACAGCTAATGATTGAATGAATCCAGTATGTATGCATATAGACCCAGACAGAGAATGTATTCTATATACAGTAGCTCCATGGGGAAGCTCAAGGAGAATAGATAATGGGGAAAGTTTCAGTTTACTAACTAGAAAGTTGACCTAAAAAAGTTGGAAGCTGGCAGATTGTTACAGTATACCGAATGTATACTGTTACTATATCCTTCAGGAAATGGAATCTGTAAGGAATTAATTAATTATTCATGTGATAATTGGTAGTAGTGTCGAGGCTAAAACCCACTGGCTGCGAATGGCGTCAGAACAGCCGCCCCTATTATTGTGTATGTACCTACCAGTACTACCCAAGGCCCCAGTGAGGCTCTCCAACATTGAGGCACTCGGCCCTGGTGGTAAGAGGAGGGACTGCAGGCAAACCCCGTGCAGCTGGGCTTTAACATTGAGCTCTCGGTTGCACTTCCGCATTTGACCACCAAATGCGGAAGTAGACGGTTCTTCCGGGTGCTTCAAAACGCCACTGAGCAACTTCCACTAACATGAATAGTGGGGGGGTGGCTATCGCGCCGGTTCAGTCTCTATCCTTCTTTATACTCTATGGTACTACCCAGTGGTGTAAAGTAATACATGTAAATGTACTCAGTAGGTATTTTTCCTTTACTGGAGTATTTCCAATTGTCAGTAAATACTTTGTAGATGTCTGTCTGAATTGACTGACCAATTTATTTCTCCCGTTGCCACGTCTTTTCAGGGCAAGCTCTTATTTTGAAGACCAAACGCTCACATGCCGTGAACCCTGGAATTAAAAACGTCTATGTAAAGTGAGCAGCCATCTTATTTTAATTCACCACCAGAAACATACACTTTGTAACCACGACGCTTTAGTTATGAGCCGTTAATAAAGCTTGTGTGAGTACCTTTTCCCACCCCGGCACTTCACGGCCGCAATGGAAACAAGCTGTCTGCTTTTTTTTGCGTTATCCTTTTGATTATGATGGGTAAGATGTTATGTTATGTGTGACTGTTTTATGTCATGCTCAATAAAGATATCAACCAATCAGTCTCTCAGCGTTGCTGCGCTGGCGGTGTGAAATGGCCTTTGGGATTTGAGTAGAGCTACCAGAGAGGGCTATATGACTTCAGCTCTCACATGGACATAAATCTGTCTGATTGTGTGTTTTCCTCTACATACAAAGATTATTGCATTGAAGACGTGGTGCATTATTGTTATTATTACAGTCACTCCCCTACAGTCAGCTACTTTCTACGGCGGCTATTTTTTGGAACATTACCTACGTGTAATTAGGACCACGTGTCTGGTATTCTGTTCAGACATTTTACATGAGGCAATACGATCCAAAATGTGTCTTTGGCTTAGCCAACTGACTCAGAGCCAACCATGTGTCCCACCCACAGATCATGTTCTAATCTCTTGCACACAATTCCCAGTATTGTGTATGCAACAGAGAGCGTGTCATACAACGTTGCATTTGCAAGGCTCCTTGTGCCCGAAAACAACAACACACAGGGAGAGAAGATAATAATGGCCATCTCCATCATCCCTGTAATCATGTTTATATTATAAGAGAGCTCCTGCCTTGCCATCCTAGGATTCCACAGTGCATTACAGTTCTATGTGCTTTAAGGCATAGTGTAGGCAGATGAGGTTTGGTTGAACACCAGACTATTATTGTATGCATTTATAATATTTCATCTCATCAGGCATTAGCATACTTTTTTGCCCCACCCACCCATGCACAGTACTTTAGGTTGCAACATGCTGTGAAGTGTTTTCTGTCACTGGTTCACTTTATTCTTGCAACGATAAGTGGACCTTTCCATGAGCAATTCACCCCATTTCTGTGTTGACTTGTCCCCGGAAATCCAGGACAGTATACCATAGCAACAGGTATACACAAACAAGAGAGTCCTCGTTCCCCTTTTAGACCCTCACAGTTTGCTTACCAAGCTGGCAGAGGTGTGGACTGTGGAGGATGCAACACATTTCCATTCTCCACAGAGGTATAATAAGCAACTCGGGAAAAGCCAAATCTAATGTCACATTCTTTTTTTTCTCTCCTCGCAGATTAGATGCTGCCTCACTATTGATTTTGGGCTGACTGTGGAGGACACAAATAGCCTAAATGGTATTGCGAAAGTCTGCTCTAGATAATCGGAGCACCGGAACCCAGGAGATAATCAGAGCCCAAGAGACTGGCCCAGAAAGGAATTTAGTGTCCAGTCAATTCACTGCAATGTGACCACCACCTGACCATGTTGTGTCCATTGACTTAACTGTACTGTCCTCAGACCAGTGTTATAATATTCTGTGATGATGTAATGTTAGGAAGTATGATCCCTCCCTCAAAAAATACAAATCCTTTATCTTTATCCTTTTTTATGATGATTTGATTTTTTTTCCGGTGAACTCATTGGACGTGTGTTTGACTGTACGCTGTACTCATTACGTTTCTGTTTGACTGTACCCTGTACTGATTACATTTCTGTTTGACTGTACCCTGTACTCATTACATTTCTGACAATTCTCCGCTATCAAGCTATGAAACACTGACATTAGTCATTTTAAATGACAGCTGCATTCATTGGACATCAAAAAAAGGCCTTTTGTTGACAGCAGCACATCTTGTTCTCTCACTCACTCCCTCTATGCTTGTTCTCTCATTTCCTCCCACATGCCCAGTTCCTCTGAAGACATCTCACTTTCCTGCTGTTCCGACCGTCACGGTCCAATGGGGGTGTTTGTTTGTCTCTTACTTCGGTCCGCGGCCAGAGGGCGACCTCGCCTCGCTGTGTCACAGCCAAAGGTGAGAGAGAAAGCATCATCTTTCTCCTGCTGCATATCTCTATTTATTCATGTCTCATATTCTCAAGAATAATTATGACGAATGTTAACCAAGCCAACTAGAAATATATTGCAGCAAATGTTTAGATTAATGCAGCATCATAAGCAGTGGATCGCTAAACCCTTGCAAGCTATTACAGGACAACTTCACCCATGTTGAAGTTGTCCTATATCTTCATACCCAGATTGTTATTTATTTATTTTTTAAATCAATCTATGTTTTATAGGAGGGCTGTGGACACTTCAGAAACCCGCCTACAGGGCAGTGACATCATCATTAGGCAGGTGATTTCAATATTAATACATGTTTAAATTAACATAAAAATAATGGCATTATTGCATGCTTTCCAGGAATAGAAATCCTGCCATTTCTATTAGCTTAAATTCTCAATCGATGATATTCTGAACTGTCCACCTGCCCGCCTCTGAGACACAGGTGGGGTAACGATAAAATTGTACCATTATTATTATGAGCATATGTGAGGAACAATTTATTATGAAGGTTGAAAATTGAGTTCTAGGGTAAAATCGGAGTGTTGTGCATCGCATTTCAGTGCTCTTGGCATCTATTTATTTTCATGAGCACTGCTCATCAATGTGACTTTTTGTGTAGTACTGCACCTACCATCAGCTCCCAGTGCTTAGCGTTAGCGCACAACTTAGTTACCTATGCCATGAGTTGGCGGCACCCCGGATCGAACCCATGACCTTGTAGTCTAAAGAGGAGTGCTGTACCGACTGAGCTATCGCGACACATACGAGTGTGTCACTCAGTGCACTTATGTAACTTAGTGGTTACTGAGGCCAGTAATCAGAAGGCCATCGGTTTGCCCCCCCGGCCCACCCAGTAATAATGTGTCAAAGTGTCCCTGAGCAAAGACACTTAGCCACTAACTGCTCAGCCCCGGGGCCAGTCTTCATGTCCATCTGAGCAGCCATCACTTGGCTGAAGCTGAAACTTGATTTCCCCCTGTGGGGATTAATAAGGTCTACAAATCAAATCAAAATGGAACGTGTAGCACTCTGTGCACGATAACCAGCGTGCTCTGTCGCTCTCCAAAAGCTTACTGTGGACACGGCCACTAGCATTGCTTTGTTCGGTCTCCTTGAACCAAGATCATTGTCCTACTCTCGCTATCACAAACGTTTTCAGTGCCAGTTGCTTCTTTTTTTTCCCGTCACAATGAAAGAAGGTTGTCTTGTCCTTCATTTGAGCAATAGAGACAGACGCTGCAGTCTCGCGGGTCCTTTCTGCCGCTTCAAAGGACTCAGCAGTTGAACTTTGATGTCTGGCCACAATAGGCTGGATTAAAACATGTCCAATCCCACCATGCCTTCATACCTAACCTTCGCTGAGCGAACCGCCACTCTCCGTCCTAGCCTGTTAAGGACGAACACACTGTAGCCGATCCACAAGACCTATAATGCATTGTGGGGCTTGTAGATCGGCCTAATTTTGATTCTGCTGTACGTTGAAGCGTAATCTATTAAAACAGACCGTTACAGATTACTATGGAATCAATGAACAATGAACACAAAAGAAAATAATACCTAGATGGGGTTTCCTTGTCAAAGAGCTAGGTCTTACAGTCAAGTTGTATACAAAAATAGATTAATCTTTCTGTTCATTCAGTACTGTATCTCTATTATATCCAATGACATATTGTTCACAATTTCCTCTCCAAACTATAGCCAGTGTAACCTTATAATTAATTATAAGGTGTGTGTTTAAGAATATTTCATCGCACACATTGCAGGACTCTTGCTAATGATATCCCACATGCCCAGAGCTGTGCGAGAAGCTGGCCAGTTGAATCTGAGATGTATGGTATAACAACTCTCAACTCTACATATTTCCCAACACTTCCTTAACATCGGAAGCCAAATTTAATTGCCTTGCAGGATAGACTTCCAACCTCCCATCCCCCTCCTAGTCGCTCTCACAGAAACTGCAGCCGCAGCTACAGTATGCAGAAAAGCTCTGAGATTTGCTTAAAAACACACATTTTAATACACACGGTACACACCGGAAATCATGATAATGGCTGCCTAAGCAGCAATCTTCACGGAGACAGACTGAATGCAGCCCTAATGAATATTGATATTTCCCTCGCATTGAACTCCCAAAGTGACTGTATACTCAGGCAAACAATACTTCAGAGAAATGAGCAAATCACTTCTGTTTGTTGAATTGACTTTCAACCACCTATTAAATCAGCAACATTTTAGCGCCACGTGGACAATTTGTACAATTTGAAGCGCTGCGGGGCATGTGTGCATCTCCAAGGATGTGTGAGATCTTTGCATGTGTGCAGTCCTCACTGTTAATTTAGTTTTTACCACATAGCTATGGCCTTGCTGCCTCCTCAAGAGAAAACCTACAGGATGTATAAATGTCTCAATACAACCACAGCTGTGTACGTTATATTGCATCAACATATTGTTGCTGCTGGGCAGAAACCTTGTATCTCCATATTTCACGCTTAAAGGGACACTTTAACCTTTGTGCAAAAAAAGAAAGAAAAACATATTAATGACGTTTAGAAGATTTAGAACACTTTCCTGGGGTTGTAACATGTGGTTTTAGATATTTTAGATTTTAGCAGTGAGCCCAGTGTCTATGATGTTATGGACACTGGGCTCACTTACTTCCTGGACTACATGTTAGCGACGTTAAGCAACGACGGCTGTCGGCTCCGGCAACCGGAAATGAATCAGTGCTCGATACATAAACCTGCTCTCTGTCGCAGCCCTTTCTACTACGGCAGAACCTACACTTACATGTAGTCAGGGCCGGCCCTCCCATCAGGCAAGTCAGGCAATAGCCTGGGGCATCAGGAGGGGACGGGGGCAGCAGAGCCCAGTCACAGATACTTTCGCTTTCAAGCGCTGCGCGCAGCAAAACAGCTGAGCTGACGCTGTTGCTGTGGCTGTTCTGCTCTGCTGCCTGCCCCCCCACCCCTGCTACTAAATCCAGCCAGCCAGGGGTGGGGGGTGTGGCCGGTGGAATGCCCCCTCCCCCGCCCCCAGCCTAACCTACAGGCAAACGGCATGGTGCACTGATGGGGAAAACAAACAAATAAAGTACTGTGTTGTCCACTCGTCGTGGTGTTTTTTTTGTTGGTGTTGTGATGTCCAAGAGGCCAAACCAACCCTCTGGTCATCAGGGAAGAAAGAAAAAAATGGTATGAATGTATGAATGAAGGTATGAATGTGATTACTAAACAGTGAATCATGAATAAACTGTCTAGTTATTTGAGCTAAACAAGTAGCAACAAGCTAGCTGCTACTGCATGTTGTGTTGTCATTGTCACTTGTCAGACTTGCAGCTAGTAGCTATCTTATTTAGTTGAGAATGAGTAAATATATGGGCATATAATGTCAAATAAATTAATTTGATAATTTCCCAAGAGCCCAACTTTATTTGTCCCCCTGAGGGCAAATGGTTTTGTTTACTTTTAGCCAGTAAGCAAAGCCAGCCCATTGTTTCAATTTCAATCTCAACAAATTGTACACTCAAAGTTAGTAACTTTTAATTTAAATTAGTCCTGTAAGGGTTCATTTGGTGGTTGGTTTAATTATTATATATATTTTTTACAGTGATTAAAATGATATGCTATGATACCGATATTATTTTTTTAGAATTGAGAGAGGATCACAATAGAGAACCATTTTGTGGAACACTCTCCTATTTAATACTACCACCAATTTATAATCTGTTCAGTACATATTACATTTGTATTATTTAAAAAAAAGACCTGTTTTTAATGGATAACAATATAGAAGCTTTAGTCTGTGTCTAATGTTGACTTGTCCATTCCATCAGGAAATATCTAGCCTGGGGCAGTATTTTAGTCAGGGCCGGCCCTGCATGTAGTGTCTACAACGCCATGTCATAACCATGTTTATTGAAATTATAGCTGTCATACATTTACACCGATTGCTCCATCACCTCTCTTATGCTGTGTAATGTGTTGGTATGCTCTGAATGAAGAAATAACACTAATACCATATGTCATGAAAACAATCGTTGCTTAAAGTCCCTAATGTCTCAGTAAGACAGCCCTCCCCCTATACACAAGGAGGAGCAGTAGACCAAAGCATTATGGGAATTGTTGTCCAGGAAGGCAGTGATCCCAGTGTTCATGACATCATAGACACTGGGCTCACTGCTAAAATCTAAAATATCTAAAACCACATATTACACACATAAAGACCCCCAGGAAAGTGTTCTAGATCTTCTAAACGTCATTATCATATTATTTCTTTGCAAAAGGTGAAGTGTCCCTTTAAGTCATCTTCTCAGGTCATGCTCTGTTCTTGCCCCCACACTGGAGAAACCTTCCATTGCACATTACACACGTCCAACTCTGCCATTGAAAGCTTTAAATCCACCCTAAAAAACCCATTACCTTCATATATTTGATTCAAACTGACACCGCCGTAGCAGAGTCACCAGACTGGAATCACCAGAACATTATTGTTTTTCATGCGCGGCTAGCGATTCAGGGCTGGAGCCAGGCTAGTTCACTCCCACTCCTAGACCAGATTTCATGGCTTGTTTGCCCAGGCTTTTTTCCCCCTTTTTTCTTTGGAAAACAAAAGGCCTGCGGTGCCCGAGGCTAGTCTGTGGCTGCAGGGCTGCAGTAATGAGTCCCCCTGTGGAGGTCATCCTTTCTGACGCTCTCAAACTAGCTGCAGGGGCTTTTTCCTCCCATTCCACGTCTGTGGAAAAACTAAGAGCTGCATGGTAAGCCAGCCACTTAATCTTTTGAACACTTCCAGCATGATTTGAAAAAATACTGGATATCTGCTTTACTTTATCTCGGATAGCAAACAGGTGCTGCTGTGAGGCTGTGGATTATTCAGGGAGTCTGTAGTAAAAAAAAATGTTTTCCTCACGTCTGTGTATATAGTCTCAGACCCACTGTGCCATTGAGCGACACAATGATGTGTTTTTTATTCCTAGTTAGTGGAGTTAAGGGCCATCCTCACCTGGAAGTGTTTCTATCAGTCACCGTCTTCGTTATAGTTGCGGCGTGGACTCTGCCGTTCACTTGAGTTAGAAAGATGAGTTTGAATGATTTTCAAAGTGACATATTTAGATATATCGTTATTTATCTTCAGGTACCACAAGCCGACACCATCCAATTTCAACCGATAAATCATGATATATTCCACACAGAGCTAAGACGCATTATGCTAGACACGAGAGGCTGCAGGTGCTGTATTTTGCATGCCGTAAACAAACAAACAAACAAACAAAGCACTGCAGCCACATTATAAACATGGTTTATGTCATGTTGAAGCCAAGCCACACACATTTGTTGATGAAACCGAGAAGGCAATTCAGCAACAGAATTCATAACGGCCTTGATACTTTGCGGTCAGCATGGTGACCTCAAGGTGGCTCATGATGGTAAAAATACATGAATCTGCTCGGTGTCTGGAGATTGCCAGGCTCCATATGGTTCAACCATACTGTAGGTGTGAATGGTCAAGACACACTCCTGTTATAGGACACAATATGGAAAATAAGTGCGAACCACTCAAACTCTAGCGTTACTGGTCGTGTCGTAAAATAATACACACAAATTATAGCCGATCTACAAGTAACCATTTCAACAGTATACTGTATTTATCACGGGCGCTCGGGTGGATTCCAGTGGACTCCGAGAGTGTCCAAATATGTCCTTTAACGCAGGCCATCGGTCACAAGCTGCAGCCACACTTCCTTCCTCGCATCCAGTCCCCTCCGTGCTTCACTGGCAATGTCACACGTGGCGAGTGATGCCGTCCCATAGGTAACGCAGACACGGCTGATTGGCTGAGTGATGCGGTCCCATAGGTCGCGCAAACACGGCTGATTGGCTCTGATCTACCGCTGGTTTCCCACCAGAGTTCAGGATTCAGGTCAAGGGCAGTCGATTATGTGGGATTTGTAGTCTGGAGGGACTGTCTGTCACTCCCATTATGAAGTCTGATGCCTCAGCATGGCCATTGGCCATAGAAAAACATGCATGACTGTCTCTCTTTCTGTCAGACTCTCTCAGTCTATTGCTTTTCCTCTCTCTCTCTCTCTCTCTCTCTCTCTCTCTCTCTCTCTCTCTGTATTTGTCTCTCTGTCTGTCTCCTTCCCTGTGTGTGTGTGTGTGTGTGTGTGTGTGTGTGTGTGTGTGTGTGTGTGTGTGTGTGTGTGTGTGTGTGCGTGTGCGTTAGGGCATTAACATTAAATTCGATTATTCAATTTTTCGACTAGCAAAACGGTAGTCGACACTGTAAATAAAAAATCGAGTAATCGCTAATATTATTTTTAATATTAATATTTTTTATATATATATATATCTTTTTGCTTTTCTACAGCAGACATGCAGCTGTGAGCTCTGTTGTTTTGTTGCTAGTTCTCCAACTTAAGTACTAATCCATCCCTGGCTGATATACAAGCCTACTGTACGCGGGTTCTGCCGTCACCAGTGCTTCATTTCAGCCGGAGCTTGGTTCAAAGAACGTACAGCTACGTTCTTTGCGCAGGGCGGGCGCAACTATAGGTTCTTGGAAACGTGCCTGTTGACGGCTGACTGTAGAAGGTATTATTCCCACAACGCAGAAACGCCCCCCTTTCAAAGTATTTTTGCTTCATTGTAATCGGTTCAGGTTCGGACGGGAGAGTTTATTTTTAAGACAACAACACACGGAATATATCAGTCATCATGAAGCGACTTTATCCGTTCAGGATATGAAAAAAGAAAAGGCTTCAGACTGAACTATACGGGCAGCAGCAATCAGGTGAATAAAGTGTCAACTTGCAGCCTTGCAGTGTCCTGTGCTGTGAATGCCGGTTGTTGTTACTTGTTCCAAACGGAGCTATCGGGTGGTCAAAGTGTGTGTGTTTATGTGGGGGGCGGGGGGGTGAAATCACTTATATGTGAGAGTGCAGGTGTTGCGACTCACAGTGAATGGTGTTGACGCACCTGGTTGTTGTTGTTGTGTGTGGTATACAGGCTGAGCCACGCGAGTCACCATGTCATGGTGACTCGCTGTAGTCTCACTCTATGTGACTGTACAGTCTGTGGCTAGCCTGTGCAGTCTGATTTGTGAAAAAGTGTTTGGTATACCTACTGTCTGGCTGTCACTCTGGGGTGGAATTACCACCAAATAAAAAAGAAAGCTGAGTTGAGCTCTGGCATCCATTGAGTTAGAAATTAAGCACTGGCACTGGTGGGTGGCGGCACTGGCAGCATTCAAGACACATTTTCTTTGGAAAAAGCATGCCTCATAGGCTCATACGCTCAATGGGTACAACTACAGTGTGTAAATACTTTTACTATTGGTGAGTTTATTACTGTAGTTTGTTAGATTGGAGACGTGCCGTCCGGTACAGTAAAGTATAGCAGGAGTCCCTCCTCACTCTGCCCAATATTATCCACAGTTTGGTGACAGTCACACTACAGTAGCTCTTGCCGTGATTTCATGTTTCTTTTTCTTATTCATCTTTCTGTATGCTTATCCAACAAAAGTGCAGGCAAAACAAACAGCTACAGTATGCCGCGCGATCATCATAGTTATAATAGTCGCGATGGAGTGAAGTTGATCATCTGATTCATAGCCTGCTAGCTAGCAAGCCTAGTATGTAATCATAACCTCCTAGCTTGTAGCTCCTTCTAAAGCTATGGACCAGAGCTAATCACAACCATTATAAAGAACAAATGAACTGTGGTTGTATAACTACTTGTTGGACATTTAGGGTTGTATGAATTGAATGAAAAACATTGCATCGTTCATTTCAACCAACGCTGTCCTCCCCTCCCCGCTCCAGTCTCCAACTAAACATTGTGAACAACGTAACATGCTATCCTGCGCCGTAGAAAGGACTTGCGCATCAAACATCGCAGATCTACAAGCTCACAACACGTCCATCCGTGAGTCATTGTGGACTTGCAACTTTGACTTGACTTGTAACAGCTGATGTGAATTTCAGTGTGAGACACAGTGTTTTAATACTTGATTGGATGGAAAAAATATCATATTTTACCGCCGAATAATCGACTATAAACCGATTAAGGTGGTAATCGAGTCGCCTATAGAAGATCACGTTTGGTTAATGCCCTAGCGTGCGTGCATGTGTGCACGCACGTGCATGTGTGCACGCACGTGCATGTGTGCACGCACGTGCATGTGTGCACGCACGTGCATGTGTGCACGCACGTGCATGTGTGCACGCACGTGCACGCGTCTCTCTCCCTCTCCTTACCTCGTACTCCACGTACTCCTCCTCCTCCACCTCGTAGGAGACGGTCTGGATCTTCACGTGGTCCAGGTCGTCCAGCAGCAGCTTGTCGGCGGGGGCCTCCTCCTCCTTCCCCTCCTTCTCGCCGCCGCCCTTCTTCCCCTCCGTGAAGGTGGTCTCGCAGCACTCGCCGCCGCTTTTGTATTCCTTGGCGCCGCTGCCGCCGCCGTCCTTGCTGTCCTCCTTGTACAGGATGAAGTTGGGCTTGTAGAAGGCCTCCACCGCCAGGTGCAGCGAGGTGGCGTCCAGCACCTGCTGCGACTTCGTCGTCTTGCCGTTGGCGTTGGCGTTGACCCCGCCCCCTCCTCCTCCTCCTCCTCCCCCGCCGCCGCCCCCCCCTCCACCCACGCCGCCCCCGACGAAGTAGTTGATGATGTTCTGCTGGTACTGCTGCTTGCCGGGGAAGTCGCCGCCGTAGCCGTTGACGGAGTGCTTGCTGTTCTTGTCCAGCAGGGGGTTCTGCAGCTCGCTGAGGTTCTCCATGGTGGCGTGGCGTGGGGGGTGGGGGTGGGGGGGGGGGGGAGGGGTGGTGGTGTTGGGACGGTGGGGGTTGATGGAGGGAAGGGAGCGAGGCGGTGACACAGAATGAAGCGCCCCGATGTAAAGGCTAGCTCGCTGGGGCGTTAACGGTGACTGTCACACCCGACACCTGCAGAGAGAGAGAGAGAGAGAGAGCAGAGGAGGTTGATTGATTTGAGATGCTTCAGGAGTTGACATTTTGCCAAACAATTAACTCATCTCAGATCACGAGTTGAGTAGCGACAACTGTTCCGCGTGAAGTGATTCACATTTGTGCCCGTGAACCTATCGTCTCTGTCGGATAGAAACCTCACGTGCCCAAAACTGTTACCTTCCAGAATTAAAATCCAAACATGGCAAAACATTTGCAGACTATACTAGCTCAAAATGCGTCACACATACGTTTTGAGCTAGGAGATCAGCACCTTTTGCTACTTTTGTGTGACACTAGTATGAAGACGTTGGGCATTCATTTATGAAGAAAGTTAAACTATGGAGATAAGAGGTTTCTGCCCGACAGCAATGAAATCGGCACGCGCGCACGCACGCACGCACACCAGTGTAGCAACACGACACATCAGATACTTGAAAAGCCCCATTGAACACTGAACTCTGCAGTTCAATCAGGAAAGACACCGAAAGTGATGGTAAAATTATAATATTCATAGAGGTGAAGGGGAGCTGCAAGCGTGGAGTAGCATCGACTGAAATGATTTGTGTGTCTTCATGGTGTCAGAAAAAAGACACCAAGATACCCTTCAGCCTATAGCATGGTCAAAACGCCAGTGTATAACATAGATTGTATTTGCACAAGAGACTGAGGGAAGGAGATCTGTTCGGCACTTTATATTCATACTTGTATTGTTCAAACCCTAGTCAAACACATTTACACCACAGGGTGCAACTTTGATTGATTCATGTTGATTCAAAGTCAATACTAGTATACTTGACCTTTCACTCTGTACTTGGTCTGCTCTTTTTTTCCCTCTACACCAAAGCTCTTTTGCCGAAAATATTATAATATTTTTTGGCTAAAGTTCTCCTCAGAATAGGCCTGCTATAGGTTCTAGAGCAGGGTTATGTAAATATCAGACCTGTCTGAAGTGAGTGTTGCAACAGCGCCCCCTGTTGATACCCTAAACATACATAGGGACACATGGACACATCCAGGGACGGACAAAGCTGGGCATTGGAGTGGATGCAACCTATGGCTGCACTACTAAAAAATATACAAAATGTATATATGTATCATATCACACTTGACGGCATCCCTGTAGTAACTCTAAGGACCCCGTAGGGGTCCCAACCCCCTAAAATGTTCTCTGTGCACAGTATACGTGTGCGACACAGGTGAGTCTCGGAAGCTGTGTTTAGTGGGGTGTGGCGTTGATGTCAAGTTGTTTTATCATCATGGAAGATGAACTCTGCATCCTCCTCTCTGCCTGCATATAGGCCCCAAGGCGCGACTCAATTTCACTCAGCTACACTTCATTTCACTGTGACAATTACCATTATGGTGATAATGGAACTTTTATCTATAGTCGCCCATGTGTGACTCACATGGCCATGTTTTTCCCACTCTGCCTTGCGACACAGCATTGCCCCAGCTGCCTCTTGCAATGCGTTGCCACCCACTAACAGATTTATAAATCCCCAATTAATCACAAACAACTAAGCTGATTATTTCTTGGGGGTCCCAGCCCAGTTGTCTGTTCGTGGGCTTACTGTAATATTTTGAGAAGCGTGGAGAGGGAGTTTATTGCTGACGGCATGCAGGGCGACGTGATAATCCACAGCGCAGATTGGCAGCGTGACCGTGGATGTGGATGACGACGAGTTCCTATATGGCATGTGAAGTGGATCATCTCATTTAACCTTTTTGGTTGATTCTTTCATTTGACTCCCCAATTTCCCACGTGCTCACAACGCCTCTGTTTATCTGTGGAAGCCTCCCAAAATAACCAGTATAGGCTATTATAGGGATGCTCGGGTTCATGTGGTTACGATGCCAGATGGGTTAGTCTGGAAGGGGAAGACCTCTTTCTATACTCTGTATCCTGGTCATGTACATATTCACATAAATGATCCTCATCCGTCAGACGTCGGCGCTGCTGGTACACGCATGAATCATGGTGGAACTCATTGAGATCCATGTAGTGTCCGTGTTGCTTATGTAATTTCGTTCTGAGAGATGGAGAGATTCCCCTGGCGGGCCGTGGCGGAACTTGGAGATTGATCGAGCGAGGACGTGCAACGTATGGCCGTTCTGCAAGGATTCGTCAACACCATCACCATCATCGTCATCGTCATCATCATCACCGTCATCATCATCATCATCTCTCTCCCTCGCTCACTCTCTTACTCCTCCGAGAGCATTCTTCCATCTCTTCTTTTTAATCTCTCGTTCCCACGCATACAGTACATCGCTGCATGCTGATAGGCTGTAGTCCTACACGTTCTCCATACGGTAGGCTCTCTCTCATGGCTGCTTTTTGCCTGCAGCAGTCAGTCAGCGGCGCCATGCAGCCTCAATCCGTATACATGTATTCTTTTGTTTTCCCCCTGTTGCTTTTTCTGGTCTAGGCTCCTTGTCTCGCTGCTGCTGCTTGCACAATCCATCCTCTCTCTCTCTATACCCTCATGCATAAAACAGCAGCTCCTCCAGCACAGCGGGGCTCGACCGGACCACCGCGGGCAGCGGAAAAGGTCAGTTGAGTTCTACCAGGACCTTCTCCATGTCTCGGCATGCCGAAGGCCCGGACTTCCTAATGATTCATTAAAGGTGCACGAGCATCCTCGTATATACGATTATACGTGCGGACTCTGAGCCGAGGTGCAAACGGGTGAACGGGTGCATTCCGAGGACAACACTCACTTCAGTCTGAGTTGTGAAATCATCCACTCAACATTTGCTTTTGCAGAGTATTCGGAAATGATGATGCAGCATAGCTAAAAGCAACTTCAGCTTACTCTTTGGTTAGCAAAGAAGAAGAAAGAAAAGAAGATGAGATTATAAATATTGCATTATGATTAGTCAGAGAACTACTGCTGGAGATATAATAACAGGTTACAGGAAGCATACAGGAAGTTCTGGACAACAGGTCTGTTCTGGTTAGACCATTGGTTCTCAAACTTGCACTGCAAGATTGTACATCTGCTATTTTTGAAAGAGAATGTGAATATTTTGGAAAACTTAATTTTTCATTTTTTTCTAAGACAAATATTCTCTTCTTCGGGTTCCCTGGGCCAAAACCTTTTCAGGTGGTGGTCCAAATACATATCATTCTGGGGGTTCTGGACATGAAAAGGTTTGAGAAGCACTGGGTGGGACACTTTCGACAGCAGTTCTTTGCCAGGCTTCATCTCCTCGTGAGGTGGAGATAAAACTGGAAGGTGGTTACAGCCTGTTACACCTGGAACAATTTGACTCTCTCCTCATTACGTAATTTACGGTGACCACATTAGACTACTAGACCCAAGATAGCCTTGTACACAAACATCCAAATGTCCACTGTACCTAGTTTTGGCATCCCTATTGGGTATGCCATTGTAGGCATAGGCATTTTTTTAATGAATTATCAAATTAAAAAAATGTAAAACATTTTCAAAATCTAAACATTTCAAATATTTCCAAAATTCAAAAATGTCCAAGAATGTCCAACATATCCATCTTAATTTGTTTGAACAACCTTTCAATGTCCTCCTTGACGAATCGGTCACTTTCTTATAGAAAGATTGCTCTCTAAAGGTCAAATTAATTCTATTCTATTCCCCAAGGCGTCAAAGCAACACTTCAAGCTGCACATCAGCTTTGACATATACTGTAGATGAACACTAATGAAGCCATCGCTATTCTTCACCCGGCGATGACACGGTCAGCCTGTCAACGGCCACTTGCAGGACAGTGTGCCTTCTAGACTGCCACAGTGTACAGTTTTCTTAAAGGGGCTCCACCATGAATTTAAAATCGAATGTATTATATAAATTATGCCTTTTTATACACACTGAAGCCTAAACAACCACTCAGATAATTCATTTTCATCTTCTCTCAGGATGCTCTTCCAAGGCATTTCAGCTGCAATACCAAAAATGCCAGCTCCACCCTTCCCTCCTCACCGCTTCTTCCCGCCCACCTCAGTCTCAGTGGAGGGAGGGAGGTACGGGGGCATTGAACGACAAGGGAGGAGGTGGGGACTGGCGAGAGAGCCAGGCTTACTGTATAGTTTCAACTGGAGCGAAACAAGTTTGTTTCATGTTTGAAGTTGATACTTGGGCTAAGGGGAAGTTCCTCACGATGCCAATACAGCAATGATTGACGGTAATATAGAATCTCGCAAGAGCTCTGCAGCTGATCAGCGCTGATGTTCTGGAGCCCCGGAATGGCTTTGGCTGTAGTTTGGTGTCGTTCATCCAGCGGCCATAGCGCTCCAGCATGAATTATGTAAAATATATTGGGACTACCGGGGTCTTTACAGTTCCTCCCGATGTAAAATTATCACTGTAATAGTGGAGGTGTCGCTGTCTGTATAGCGACATATGTTGAAGTAAAGTAACCTGCATTGATTGTTTTATGCTGCATTTCATTCGTACAGCACTATAGTAGCCCAAACGCACAATCAGCACCTACTGTAAATGGATTGATTTTTATAGCTTATCGGTCAGCAGCAGTGGTGCATGGTTGGTGACTGATGATGATACAATCAAATCTTGTTAAACTCGTCAATTGTCCCAAGCTGAACGTCTCGTCACCGGGATCACGCAACATGTAAGCAGTGAGCACATTTGCTCATTTTAGGTACCCAATTGGACCCGCGGTTTTCCAGGCCGTCATAATCCAACCCTCCACCACCGGTGACCCCTGCTACAGATCACGCTATATAACGTAATATAATATAGGCTATATAATATATAATGTGTATATTTGTACGATAGCTAGTAGGCTGTCTGACATGAGCACCAGGATCCCTTTAATGGATCTGTGAAAACGACATGCAGCTCGGGAGGGACAAGGTGAATTTTATTTTATCCTCACCACCTTAAATCTGATATAAAGATGCATGCCATATCAACCGAGGTCCCTGTATAGTGTATACAGCCTATATTATACATTGTATCTATTGAGCGATGTGCTTGGTGGAAACCATAACTGACCATAGCGCTTGTCAACACACCATATTTCTTTACTACCGTGTCCCACTGTCCCCTGACCCCTGTCCCGAGCTGAAGGCAAAAAGTGATTATATATTATTTTTGGTCAGTGGAACGTCACGTCGACCATAAATAAATAAAGTCCATCCACATAATACTAATGAGTCCTTAGTCGAACCATGCATAGTGCATACCAAATGAGTTGAAGGGGGAGGACTATTCATATGGTTCCCTGATGCTGACGTCATATTAGGAAACAATCTGAGAGGGCCCATTCAGAAAATCACAGATTTCTCAATGAAGGTCTGAGTGTCAAAAAAACCCTCAACCCTTTTCATGTCAAGGAAACCCCAAATTATATAATATTTTGTTCCAGGGACCTCCAGAAGCAAAGATTTGAGTTAAAGTTTTGCATTTAAAAGAAATAGTATATTTAAAGATTTGCACACATTTTCATTATTTTTTAGGTGCAACGCTTCGCTTTGTGTGTGAGAACCGCTGTCCAAATACCTCTGAAACCCATCCAGGCACTTTACTATGTCTCCTCTCCTCTCCTCTCTTGGCGTCGACACAAGCGGCTCTGTTCCCATCCTGTTGCACAGAGAGATGCAGCCTAATTGTTTTGTTTTGTTGCCGTGCTCACCAATAGGGCTCTGTGTTGTTGTTGCAGGGGAATGGAAGTTCCGGTGTGAATATCTTAACCGTATATGTCATGCATAATGAGCTATATACAGTAGGACACTAAACAGTCATCGGGAATGAGTGCCACGGGAGAAAACACGGTGTGTCCTCTGTGTGCTCACGCAGGCACATGCCAACGTGTGCATATGTGCATGCAGAGGCGAGAGAGAGAGAGAGAGAGAGAGATAGATCATCCTAATATGTTTTTCTGTGTCTAGCCTTGCAGGGACACATGGAGCCCGAACAAACAAAAATCCGGGAGGCATAGCTAAGAGGAAGAGAAGAGAAATGCTGTGGCCAGCAGAACAATTCAGAGAGAGAGAGACAGAGAGAGACAGAGAGAGAGCGTGAGTGCACCCCTGTGCACAGCGCTGCCGTGTTGTTGTGTAACAGAGATCGCGGGCATGTCTGACACGAGGAGAATAGATGGGCGAACAACCAGGTGTGGGAGTGAGGTTGTCATCACATGACATGTGTCCGTGGGATGGGCTGCAAGCGTGTGTGTCTGTCTGTCTGTCTGTCTTAAGCCCATTAGACTCCAGTCAGCACACACTCCGTTTCCCTGCGTCAGCCTCGTTGCCAATCAGTCGCCGCGACCCTTGACCTTGCATCCTGAGTGAACTGGCATCGTATAAGTGGGATGAGGGGGGCTGGCGATGTGTCACGCCACGGAATACCAATGTGTGTTATGCGACTGCCGGCCATGTTCACAAAGTTGTGTCGGCCCTGTATAGTCGGGACTCCGACGGGGGAGCCGCACAATGCCAGCCGTGACACCTGCTGCTGTGTTTTGGAGCTCATTACTTCCTCGTCTGTGGTCTGCTATTTCTGGAGTCTGTGTTTTTGTCTGCCGTATAGCGGACCGGTTCATTTTTTACCTTGCCTCATAACGTTGCATTACTTTGCCTCATCTGACTGTCATGGATCCATGTTGAATCGTGCGGCTGGTCCCTTGGTGAAGTCAACATTTTAACCACACAAGCCGTGGTGTCCCTCCCTATTAGGCCTATAGGCAGACATTCTGTCAAAATATACCCGATCTACAATAGGGTTAGAATAGGGTTTTAGTGGTTTATCATTCTGCACTCACAATGCTAAAGTGGTGACAGCAAACTCCTGAGTAGAAATGAATCCCGAAAGTGTCCTTTTTTTTTTTACACTCCCCCAGAGTTGAATTAACACAGGATTTTCCCCCGTGCGAGGTTAATCTGCATATCAAGGTTAATACCTTTATGCCAAAGTAGTTACAGATTATCATTATATTATGCGTTCGAAAGGAGCTTATACAAGTGCGAAGATTATCAGCTCGTCGCACTAAAGCTGCACGGCAAATCTCAAAGGCAGATCTCCCCCGCGTGAACCTGAGCACACAAGACCAAAGCGAAGATGAAGTGCCTGAGCGGATGACGTGACTAATGGGTTTTTAGGGCCACGCTGGCGGATCCTTTTGCCAGCGTGGAGACGTTATCATCACGGAAAAAATGTGTCATAATCCACTTGAACTGAGAGGGACTCTCTGCGTTTCTCTGGTCGTGAGAAACGTCCCACCCCGTTAGTGTGATCTCTCGTCACAGAGCTGATAAAACATTTACCACTTGAACCCTAAAGTGTCCCTAATCTGGGCGTGCCGTTGGAATATTCAGCAAAAAATAGCAGCTCTACAAGCACACAACAAGGCATCGAGTTAGTGGTTGGGCTTTCTTTGGTGAAGAGATTCGATGTATGAGGGGGAAAAAGGAGGGGGGCCGAGGATAGACCCCTGGGGGACCCCGGTACACAAAGTATATACTGTATATAACCACACAATCCCTATAGCGTCGCTATTCGGGGGGGCGAACATTCTGTGAAAATAGCAGACCTCCAAGGTCACAAGGCACGCATCAAGCTTGTAGATCAGCTATAGTTCCTGTGAATATGTTGGTATAGAGGGGTTCAAAAGTAGCAAAAGCAGCAGATCTACAAGCTCAAAACATGTTGCTTCGTGCCACACTTCGAGCTTGTGGATCTGCTACCTTTGATGCTTTTTACGTGTGCCGTATAGTATGATCAAGTATAGGGCGTCAATTTACCAAAAAACACAAAAAGTTAGAGAAAGGAGATAAGAGGTTTCTGCCCGACAGCATGATATATGGCTTATGTGATTTATATATATTATATATTTGCATAAGTATTCACGCAGTATTCCCCCCCCCCCCCCCCCGTCTCTCTTTCTCTCTCTCTCTCTCATATGTCGACTCCAGCCTGTGTGTTTCTGGTCTCCTCCAGATGATTTACACATCTCCTTGATGCGTTAATGCTCCGCTGAGATCTCCATCCTCAGCCCGTGAATAATTGAAGGGGGGGTGATGTCGACAGGGTCCATTCACGTGTGTCTGTCTGTCTGTCTGTCGCCCATGTTACAATGGAGGGGGGTTGTTTTCCAAGAGGTGGGCCTTCATTGGCTGTTATTGATTGAGCCCTCCCCTCGTTAAGGTGATGTACTGCAGTAATGCCACCGTTTGCTTGTTTTTGTTAGTTAAAAAAACACAGCCTTTGCAAGATGATGGACGTCCATTGAGGCCTCGACGTGATCCTTCTTCTTCTCTCTCTCATTCTGTCATGTGAAACCGCATTTCTTCTGACATGTTTGAAAGATGATCCTACAAATGTGTTTTTGTCATTTGCCATTTGGTCTGGAAGTTATACTGTTTTTCTAAAGCACTTTTTGAATAGCATTATGTCAAAGGACATGTTTGACCATTTTTAGCCGGTGGACATTTCATCCTCAATGCAAGGGGCACTTATTAGCCGATTGATTGATTGATTGAATATACTTTATTAACCATTTGCAAAAAAAGCACAGGAAAATAGGCCTTTACAGGTCAATACAAGGTCTGCTTTTTTAAACCCAAGAAGGCCCATGACTTGTTTCCATTGGGGTCCTTTATATTAAATTAATCAGAAGTATTATTATTATTATTATTATTATATATGATATACCCACAATTATTTTAGTAATTTAACCTTTGCAGAAACTGCATTGAATTGGTTGAAGTAGGCTGCTAAAATAAGCTTTGTTGGACCACATGTCTGACTGTTACCACAGCTTAAAGTAAATACAGTAGGAAACATTTAAACTGATTTACAATGAGACACACTACACGCCCCCTGGGCCCCAACCCCCCACGCAGGCTATAGGCTAACCCCTGTGGGCTGTCTGTCTGCACATGGGGGTCAGATAAAGGAGTTGTAAAAGATATGGTGACAATCAGGTGTGGCGGCGGCGGGGGTAGAGAGCCATATAGGACGTTATACTGTACGTTTCCAATCTTCTGCGCACGTTTTGATTTGATCATGCACGATACAATTGTCCGTTTTCACATCAAAGAGGCAGAAAGGTTTCATTTAACAAAGCTATACCTGATTCCTGGAATTGGAAAGCCCCAGTATGAAAAGAACGAGTGGAAGAAAAATAAAAGACAAATCCAACAGGACTCGTTAAACGGAGTGGTTCTCCTCTGTGACTGAGCCCTATAGGCTGCCGGTCCTGATTCACAACGTCACAACAGAACTAATATGTGTCTCCACCGACTCCACGACCAAATAACAACTTCAAAACTCCACAGTTTAGTAGAGAAACGACAGGAATAGGGGAATGTAGCCTATGGCTTCCTACGCTGCATCACTTAATTGTTAACAGTTTACAGCAGGACCGCACGGAGTTATTTTATCAACGCCTACACATCAGTAGCTATAGCTCTATATATGAGGTAGCCTAATCTTCTATACACGCACAATTTAAACTGATATATCCGATCAATTCCGATCGATTCATATCAAAGAATAACAGCACAACAAATGCGCCCCTTCAGGAGCCCACCACACGCCAAAATGACAGGACACGCAGAACGCGCGATGTTCCAGCCAGGCGACTTAAAGCAAAAATACTAAAACACAGTCTGACTCAAAGTAACGCCATTATGTACATAGATAAATGGTGCCCATGTTATCTTACCTTTTAATTCCGCTCAGTCAGTCCAAATGTTTGGCAGACGCGCGACTTATTGCTCGTGTGTGTCCGTGCATGGCTGTGGCGCGGATGATGGTCTCGCCCTTGAATGGAGACACATCATTTATTGGAGACTTTTTCTCCCGTGGATCCGATGGATCGAGGCTACAGTTCTGACTCCATCCAAGTCCTACGATATGTCTCTCCAGGTCTCCGATCCGCGCGTCAAATGCGGATTCAAGTGTCTTCTATCTTCCCCTTCTATTAGACATTTACGTCACATGAATCTCGTCTGTTACTATAAAAGTATAGACTTTTTGTTATAAAGCCGTTGTCGGCTTGCCGTTATGGATTTGTAAAGTTAATAAGGCGCCTCCTCTAGAGCACCGATCCCAGCGTGCGGAGGTTGGAGAAGCAGACTGTTATGTGTGGAGAGTGGAGTGGAGAGAAAGAGAGATGATGGATGAGGATAACACGTGCGCCCTCCTCCCTGTCTGGTCTGCGTATAGTTTGTGTATAGTTAGAAAATGAGAGGCATCTGGCACTGGCAGATAGCCTATTCCTTTTCGTGTACATTACACTCCTATATCATTATCATATATACGTTTTAAGGCTCATGGTAAAAACATGTAACGGCAAGACATTGGAGCGCAAAAAACATATAGCAAGCGGCGAGGCTGCGATCGAGGTCACCATGCGTCTCGGACTGTCGGTGCCGGTGGCTCCCGTAAGCTCAGGGCATGCAGACGCAATGACGCATGCATGCATGGTGACAAAACGGCGATTTTAATTTGGCGTAATGTGAGTGTATTAATGCAGGGTAATTTAATTGGCCCAATATTCGTCGTAAAGCCGCAGTTAGTTGGCCAGCATTAATTGGATGAGGTGCGCGGTGTTATGCAATAGGCCTATAGCATGTCATATGGGGCAGCATAAAAGCATTTATTTAGTCGTTTTTATATAATTATATAAAGAAATAAATAATACAAGCTTTAGGCCTATAATCCGGGGTAGATCAAAAACTATAAGTGCAGTGTTGTTTGGGAATTGGGTTAAAGGCTTTCTTTTGGATACCTGCTGTATAGACCGGGCGGTACAGTATGTGTATAAACTATATGCAACGTTTGACAAGTTAGGCCTAGTGGCCTACAGTTATAACTATATAGCTGTTGCCTAGTTGCACTGGAAAGTGTATTTGGATGGCTGGTGCAAGGAGAAGTCACCACGCTAAATATCATAACTGAAGTTGTGGACATTGAAGTGATGCACATCAGCGTCGGAGAGGAACAGGCACTGTCAGATCAGTTACGTCCCTTGGAATCCACATGAAAGAAATGCATTCTGAGAACGAGAAGGAAGACACATGGCCGTGCATATCCATATAAACCGTGCATATTCCCAAGCCATGCATGCTATATTCCCACTATAGGCTGAGGAAGAAATGCCACTTGACAGTTTTCAAATCAGGCTACAACAGGCCAATTAAGTTGCGTCTCACACACACACACACACACACACACACACCACAACACAACACAACACAACACAGCACGTACAAGCCGTGCCGTGCATATCCACGGATATCCCAAGCCGTGCATATCCACGGATATCCCAAGCCGTGCATATCCACGGATATCCCAAGCCGTGCATATCCATGGATATCCCTAGCCGTGCAGTAGGCTATACCACTGCTAACGGCGTAACCGTCTTTAAATAAATTATATTAGAAGTGCCGATGGTAGAATGCATGGGGTTTTCATTTCCTGGGCCACTCGTTTTTCTGAAAGGGGGAGGGACTGCGGCGCTCTATACTAGGCCTACTACTACTACTACTAGGCCTACTAGGTCTACTATAGCCTACTATACTCCACTATAGTCCTACATGGCTGATATACTGCAACTATAATTACTACTATGTTGTACTACTACTACTAGGGTGACCCTTTGCATGGGACAGGCCCTCATTTCCAAGACCTTTCAGCTGTCTCACAAATTGAGACCCTATATCCCACGTTGTGACGGGCAGGTATCAGTGTAATCATTACACTGTATGCCCTATATAGTCCCCTAATTGTTGTCCAGCCTTCTGTTGTTTACTAACGAAAGGAGGCAATAATAGGCCCATGGTCGAATATGACATCAAGACATTTAATAGCAACTTAAGTAATACGTTGCTAACCTAGTCCCGGCCCGGTCCCCAGTCCCACATACTAATTTCTAATGTTTGAACTTAAGGCAGGAATTTGTAAAGTGTTTAGTACCTCTAGTCTACAACAAAAGCCAAATCAAATACAACGTAAAATCTTAAGTAAAAATTAACTTTACATTTGTGTACTCATCTCATTCAGTAGTGAAAACTGACACTTGAAAAAAGAGTATATTTGTTGATTGAGTGATTGAATATTGTATGAACTTTATCCGCAGTCCTAGCCATACTCATCTGCGAAGAGAAAAGCCTATAGTCACAATGTAAAGCAGAGAGTGCTGCAGTGCATAGCCGGAAATGTCGGGCCGGAACATCCGTCAGATGTATTTCCCCTGGATATGTTATTTTTCAGCCAACTACAACACTTTCATTCACAGAGAATGTAAACAGATTTGTAAAGCGTCAACGTCATTTCCCTGAGCAGGACATCCACCGAAATCCTGCTACTCCTGCCAAATTCCAGCAATGCGCTCTACAGCATGCAGGTCTTGCCCAGCGTGTTTATTAACAGGCTTTTTGGACCAAGCCACTATGGGCTATGCTATAGGCTTGATTCCTGCATTGTGGTCCTCTGTATAATCGGAATGGTCAGAATCGGCAGATATAACCCTGCAAATAATCGGAGATCAGATATTGGTCATAATTTCATAATTATGCACCCCTAACTACATCACTGCTACTGGTATACTACCGTACTCCTAATACTATACTCCATAATACTGCTGCTACTGCTGCAAGTTGCAACTGTATATACTGTACTGCTGTTACTAAAACGACCACAGTTGTTGTTGTAACCTAGGTTATCATTTTGTTTCCACAACTATAGCCTATAATAAAAAGAAAATACAATAGAATAAACACAAGTAACTCCATGCACCACCATACCTCAAAACAGTATTGCTTCAGAGGCGAACGCACACACACACACACACACACACACACACACACACACACACGAGTGCACACACACACACATACAAAAAAAACATTTATTGTGCAGTGGCACAATAAATTGCTGTTAACTTTCACTGACAAATCAGATTGTCCTCAGACAGACTCGCATGCCTCTGGGGTGTTCTCCTTGCAGAGGAATCTGCAGACTTTACAACCACTTTCTGGTGTTCAATCAGAACTCAGTTAGATGTCGAAGATTGAAGGGACTTGTTATATCATCGTGGGGGGGGGGGGGGGCATCAGTGATGGGACATCACTGCCAGAATTTGGGATGACGATGCAAAAATCCTATTACTGCCATGTGGGCGGATGAAAAGTGAAGGCAAGGCAATTTATTACTGCATGTCTTGAAGGTCCTCTAGTCTGAAAATGTACCTGTCAAATGGAATCAGCGCTCCACGGTAGCACCATTAGCAGATTACGATATCTGACAATCTGAAAATAGCATGAAAACAAAACAGACATCTTTGCTATATAGGCCTATTTCTTATTTGCACTGTTCATGTGGCTGTGATCATTGTTCTGGGGACCACAGGAATAAGGATTGGCTGTCTGAATCAATACTATTGATCAAGTGTGTTTAGACATGCAAGGTAATTGACTTGGTTGGACGATAACATGCACGCAGGCACACACGCACACACACACACACACACACACACACACACACACACACACACACACACACACACACACACACACACACACACACACACACACACACACACACACATCAGTAGGTACTGATGGCACACTCGACTGCACACTCACACGCAGTAGCAAATAAACAGAAATGTAAATCTGTCACATGCATTATGGATGCTATAAGCTATGATGAAATCTATCAAACCACCATCAGTGCTTTCGAAAGAACAGGACTCAACAGGAAGCAAGGTGTTGTGTGTCTGATTAATGAGTCGTAACTCCTTTAATGAAAACGACATTCTCTCGTCAGGCTTTTATCTCTACTGTTAAATGAGGGTCATTATACTCTGTGGAGGTTTGAGGACATTCTCACTGGGGTTAATGTGAACCATGACAACAGTCTGGCCTGTGTGGCATAAGTGAAATGAAAGGACTTCAAAAAGCAGCAGCCATGCTGCCAAGTTCTGAATCCCCACATCGTTACCTGCTATCTAAATGTGCTTTTAACAGCTCCACACACACACACACACCTGCTGCTGATGGAGCCCTGTCACTTTGATCTGTACACGGGAGGTTTTCTATCTTTTTCTTGAATTAACAGCTCTCTCAATATCTTCCTGTGTGTGTGTGTGTGTGTGTGTGTGTGTGTGTGTGTGTGTGTGTGCGCGTGTGCGTGTGCACGTGCGTATACTACATAGACATAGACACCAGGCCGTTAGTGTCCATTGTTCATAAGCCTGGCTGTCAGGTGGGAATAAGTGTCCCTAATAGCCTCATCCTGCTGGTCTGGTCTGAGCCTGGAGGCTGCAGTAAGGCTGACCATACAGATAAGTAGCAGCTGTAACAGTCCATAGTTGGGCCCCGGGCCCACCCTCTCACAGTCACCTGATAGGAAGCATTGGCCAGGTTATTGCCTGCATGCAGTGATATAGGCCAGGGTGCCGTACGTGCATGCATGGCACCTTCCACTTGGTTAGAGCAATGAGTGTGCAAACGTGACGTGTTGTTGTAATCATTATTATTATTAAAGGAAAATGATTTATATTTAAATGTGCCGTAAGGAAACCTCTGATATAGGCTAGACTTACTTAACTTACTTATTACTGAACTTTAGATGAACTTGTTGGAACCTTTCTCCTCCTAAATTCTTTCACCCAGAACCACCAGTCTGACTTTAAACTGTTCGGCTTCTTTGGGAATCCTGGCCTTGCGCACAACCTTTTGAAATGTTTTAGAGTTCTTGAAATATTTAACTTTAATATATACTGGACGTCAAAGGAGAGGCAAATATGGAGCCCTTCGGAACTACATATTTGGACATCCGTATCACATCCCAGTGAGCCCACTCTGTGTCTTCCGGAACAGCACTCTCTAATCTTTAGCATGTTACCCTGCTTTTTCTGGCACCGGAACAATGGTGGATTATTTGAAGTAGGAAATAGAATATTATGTCTTTGAAGACACCAGCAGGAGAGGAGAGGGTCAGAGATTGACAGAGAAGGGAGAGGAAGAGAGAGAGAGAGGAGAAGGGGAGAGAGAGGTGAGGAAAGTTTTTTCTTTGTATCAGATTTCAACAACAAGGCAATTAAAAGTGTTTCACATGAACATTAAACCGATAAGGTAAAGTGCAAAATAATTTCGTTCCAGGTATGTGGTGCAGAAAATTGCTTTTAGTTTTGACTCTTGTCTGAAACAAGAAAGCCTCAATCAAACACAGGGGAGTAAAACAATTAGGCCTGCACACTTGCAAAATACTAAAATATACAAACAATATTGATGGCTGATACATATCAAAATGGTAACATATAAGGACTATAAAGACAAAAGAAAAACATACAGTACAATAAATGAGATGCAAATTGTCTCCTGTTTGAGGAAATAAAGTGTGTCATCTGTTATGACAAGGGGGTGATGGGTGAGGCATGCTAGAAGTATAGAAAAAGCTACCACACACTGATTCTATAGTGAGTGAGCTTCTGGTGAAACCTCAGCAGTAAGCAGCTTTATTTTATGCATTTACCTATTGCAAGCAAGCACTTTGATATTTTCATGAAAGTGTTCACGAAAGGAGAGAGAGAGAGAGAGAGAGAGAGAGAGAGAGAGAGAGAGAGAGAGAGAGAGAGAGAGAGAGAGAGAGAGAGAGAGAGAGAGAGAGACAGACAGAGAGATGTATGCACACACACACACACACACACACACACACAGAGAGAGAGAGAGACCATCTTTATAGGATGTCTAACCTATATGGTCTTTGACAGAGAGATCTAGTAGCATGAATATGTCATAATTTAAGTGATTTAATCCACTTTCTTGCAGTAAGGACTGGAGCAGCAACATTCTGAATCAACTGCACCTGTCAGAGTTTTAGCAAGTCTAAGACACTGTTACAGTCATCAAGGTGAATGCATATACCGGTAGACACGTTTTCCCAAATCCTGCTGAGGCATAATTATGTTGTTTATTCCTTGATATAATCTGAAGGCGAGATAGTAAGACGGCTTTGTGGCTGTTGAAATTCAGGCTTGACTCTACACAACAAGGTTTCTGGCTTCAGTGGCTTGGGTTGTGGTTGTTAAACATAATATACAGATTGGAGCTGAGCACTGCATTTTTATTGTTCTTCCTTGCCTGCAAAGACAATTAGTCTACTTGAGTTTTGTCTTTGTTTAACTGAAGAAAATTCAGTTTGCAAGAGAGAAATGGGAGAGGAGTAAGTGTATGAGGTATTTCACCTCGCGTCACCAAACTTTTCACCTCAGAGGAAAGCCCATGGTATGCGTTCCAAACTGGAGTGAGTGATCCGCTCTAGGCCACTGATGATGATGATAATACTACTACTACTACTAATAATAATAATAATAATAATAATAATAATAATACTAAACTGGTTCCGGTCTGCCGGATTCTGCTTTTTTGTTTGGGTTCCCCCAATCCCCATTTAAATGCTGAATTGAGTATAACTATTAGTTTAGTCTCGCCAGCCGCTACCTGTTGGAATAGAAGATGGATATACCAAATAAACTATTCCTATAGGCTAAACTACACCGCATCAAGGCTTTTATTGCGTAAGTCCCTATGCCCTTGATCAGAGGGAATACTTTTGGGTCATTAGTTTGGTGGTTCCAGCCTGATGACTACACGGACCAGAGACTATACAACATGACGTAAGTTATTGTCGCTCCTGACCGGATCAGAAACCCCTGATCCCTGCAGGCTAAGAGATGTTCAAGAGATTCAAGATTCTTGACTCTTACAGCCGTTATACGTACAATCACATTTTCAATATATATTGTTTGAAACATTCATGACAATCACACCAATTGAATTGAATTGAGAGAGGATAGAGTGGCGGGGGGGGGGGGGGAACGACGACTTCATACAAGGCAAGAGAGAGGGACACAAAATGGTAAGTGGTAACTGAGCTACATTTCCTAATCATCTGTCCACTGTACGAAGACAGAGACTCACAGATTACAATCATCCTAGGAGAGTTTGAAAACATGACAAAAAAAAATCAAATGAAATGCAACCACCTTAAAAACTTGTATTCCTGCAAGCGAGTGGCCTCGGTACATACTGTAGAAATTGATTTATTATATTTTGACTTTCAATTCAACATACTGTACGTTGTTTTGATTGTATTGTATTGGAAGAGAGGTGAGGAAAGGCTTTGTATATCAGGCTTTGTATATCACATTTGAACAACAAGGCAATTCAAAGTTTTTCCACATAAACATTAAACCGATAAGGCAAAATGCATTTGTTTCAGATATGTGGTGCATAAAATTGCTATTCATTTTTACTTTGTGGCAGAAAGTATTCTTCACAAAAACACGAAACACGGAAGCCTAACTTTTAATCAAACACAGGGGAGAAAAACAATTAACTTGCCACTACTAAAATATACAAACAATATAATGGCTGATACATATCTAGACGATAATGTAAGGACTATAAAGACAAGCCAAGGCAAAGAAAACATATAGTACAATAAAACTAAAACAGGGAGAGAGAGAATATCTCAAATACATACTGTATATAAAAGCTGCTGCGAATAAACCAATTTAATTGTCTGGGGATAAAACCTGTGTTTTTGCATAGTCAAGAAAAGGACAGCAGGTACGCTCCAATTCATCACAGGAACCCTTCAAGGAGAATGAAATTGTCTCCTGTTCAAGGACTGTCTAAAGAGGACAAGAAGCGAAGACCGCAAGGGCGCCGCCATGTTGATCACATGGTGCTCCATGGAAGGAAAGGAACATGCGCAGTTGCAGACCAAGGCTGCATAAAGCCCATTGCGCATGTTTCTTTCCTTCCATGGAGCACCATGTGATCAACATGGCGGCGCCCTTGCGGTCTTCGCTTCTTGTCCTCTTTAGACAGTCCTTGTCCTGTTTGAGGAAATGAAGTGTGTCTTTGATCCATCCGTTATGACTAATCAGTGTGTGTATTCCTGCACTATATGCAGCGAGTGACCTCGCCATAGATATCGATTCATTGGATATTCTGACTTTCAATTGTACATACATTTTGTTTTGATTGTATTGTTCCACTTTTGCTTCGGCAATGTAAATGTATGTTTGCTCATGCCAATAAAGCTCTGAGAGCGAGAGAGAGGGAGAGAGAGAGGGGGTGAGAGGCTAGAGAGTGGGGAAAAGGAGAGGGAAGCATACACAGGGACTATTGGGAGGTGTCTCTGACAGAGTGTGTAATAGCCTGTGTGTTCTGAATCACTGATCTCACCTTCCCCCTTCATCATTCTCACACTCTTCCTCTTTCATCAGACCTATTTCCCCTCTTCCTCCTCGCCCTGCTTCTTGGTCTCATGCCGTCTCCTCTGTTTGTGTCCTGCAGTTTGCTTATAGGCCCCACGCAGACGTGAAGCATGTGTCCGCCGCACACACGCCCATTCATTTAACCCGTCTGTCTCCCCCTTCCCTTCCCCCGCGTCATGCCGCACGCTTCAACACCACGTGACTTCCATAGGAAATTGTATTGAAACGGCCAGGAACTGATCTACAAGCTCACAATGAGTATTAGACTTTTTTTAAGTGGTCACTTTTTTCCACCCTCTATTGTTTTTTTTAATCAAATTACGCCTCGTGTGTCATAGTATAGCGGCAATTGCGCCATGCACAGACGTGCAGTCCTTTCCAACAAACAAGCTATATGGAACCAGCCACAGTATACGCACGAGTGCCGCCATGCTAGCTCATCAATCAACACCACCGCACGCTTCTTTCCTTTCCGTTTTCCGCTGCTCGGCTCACTTCTCCATCCAATTGCGTTGCCCGAACACGGCTTGACCATTTTTGCAATACACTCACGCGGTCGTATCATAGCTTCCGGCTCCATTCCTCTGCGGTGTGTGTGTCGGGGGCGGAGGAGAGCCCCTCTGGCTCCCCATCCCATCCCATAGCCGATATACCTGCAGGCATGTCGTGCATTGCAGATGAGCTGCGAAATCCAATTTGTTTGTGCGGAGATGACTTCAATTCCTTTGCCACAGAACATTAGGGCCGTGAATTAATATCCCTGAGCTCAGCGGCTCTCCGGTCTGTCTCCAGACAGGAGACATAGGCATGCTAGGATAATGGCAGAATCATGGAGAGACTTTTTTTTAAGGCCTTCGGGAAACTATGCCTCTATCTCCTTCGTCTGTCACCTTCACAGTTCCTCTCCCAAATGAGTTTGGAAGGCACAGGTTTCTCTCCCACGCCGCCACGCTCTGAGATTCTGCAACTGTGCTCCCTCACTCACCTAACGAACAGACAGGTAGAAGGGTTAAGAGGAGAATGCAAATGAGAGACGCCGCTTTTTAATTTTAATGAATTTATCTTCATTTATGATCATCGCTTAATCATTTATCTTCAGCGTGTGCATGGCATGTCCCTATGCATTGTTTAATTAAACGTAAGATATTTTAAATAGCGTCAGGAGAACAAACACTGGCAATTCAGTAGAATGCAAATCTCTGCCAGGAGGCATGCCTATAAACACGTGTTTATGCAGCCCGGTCGCGATGAAATATAACGTTCTCATTTGTTTGTTTGTTTTACCTTTCTTCCATTATTTATTTATTTAGTAATTTTATTCTATTTTATTTCTCCATTTTCATTTAACTAATTAATTTATTCATTCATAATGCCGTTTTGAAAGTTTCAGTCTGGTGGACAGTGACATAGGCCTACCAAATTTATCTTTTAATTCTTGAGCTAAGCTGTACACATATTTATGCAGCTTATGCATAATGCAGTGCAGTGCACTGATCTTGGCACCGGTTAACGAGCAGCCAATTACCCATTTGTTGCACTCTGGGAACTGGGAAGTAGTTATTTGAGGTGTAATGTTGACCATTATGGAAGATGCTTAGCAAAATCTATATTTCTCAGTTTTGACACCTAAATGTAGTGTATGGGGGCAAATGTTTTGTGTAGTCAGCATGCAGTCACGTGACCATGCAGTCACGTGACCACTCAGGAAGTGAGTCAGCCGGGGGCCATTTTAGGTATAATGTGTTTGTTGGTGGTGGTTTGTAAATGAGACTCTTTCAAGCCAATACTAAACCAGAATCAGAACTTGCTAAACCACTGAGTAGTGAGGCCGAAGAACTTTGTGACCTGGACGAAGGGAAAATTTGGTCAAAGCTAAATATCTGAAGGTTTATAATTATATTCTGAATCAAATTCAGAACAACAAGTCAAAGGAACCTCCTGGGTGAAACGGGACTAACTGTTTTTCAGATCCTGGGAGTCAATGGGCGCTGATGGGGTGCTTGTTTTACAGGTAAGGGTTAAGGTTAAGGTTGGGTTTAGGGCATAGTTTTTGTGAGGTTGTCGTTATGGTTAGGTATAATAATAATAATAATAATAATAATAATAATAATAATAATAATAATAATACATGTTTTCCCCCTTTTTATGCAATGCATTGATGTTTTATTTAAAAAATGTTGGACAATATGAAGATTGACAGAAACAATTTTCTGTTGGATTGCTCTTTTGGAACATATACTCATTGGAGAGATTTAAATTAACTTCATGTTATAGGACTAAATATAATTTCCATTTGTATTTTGAAATGCACTGATTGTTATTGAATTGAGTTATTATTTTGTTTGATTAAGTTTGAGTCAGATAAAATATTGCAACACACGTGTGAACTGAGTGGTGCAATTCCCCTCCCTCACCCCCTCTCTCTCTCTCTCTCTCTCTCTCTCTCTCTCGACACAGCACTACCCCTCTCTCTGTTTCTGGCGCCCCCTACTGCTATTAATAAGTCACATACTCGTGCTCATTGGGGTACACAAACAGGTACACAAACAGGTACATACACGGACATTGCTGGTTGTAGGAGTGGTTGCACCACTCAAAAATATTTTTTCCTTTTGGTCTGCATTACAGTTTGGTTAGTATACATAATTACTTGTTATGGTGTCACACAACCTGAATAGCACATCAATATTTTCATTTAATCTCCCAATAATTAAGTACTAATAGCAGCAATTTGCAACTCTAGATTTTTATATAATGGGATGAATCTAGTGTTGCAATATCCTCCATTGACTCCCCACTCATTCAATTTGCGTTTGCAATCTGCTTGTATTAAACAACGTTAAACTCACCAACATTGCAGCTCTAGGACTAGGCCAAGCTTGAATTATCCTAGCCCCGCTCGGAACCCTACGTACAGTTTGTGTGCTGCCCCGTGGGAGGTTAGGTTTAGGGTGAGGGTTTGAGATAGGTTGTAGTTGTAGGACTAATGACTGGTCTAACCAATGACTAGTCTAAACATGGTCTAAACCAAAAACTGTCAGGTACTGCACCTGAAACCCGAAAAGTGCATTTCTACCTACTGCATGGTAGTAATTATTACACAATTTACACTAATAAAAACACAACAAAATGCTATATTCATGTAGAATATATTTTAAGAAATCCAACTGTGTGCTCGCATACATCCCACACATCCCCCTGTTAATATCTCATTATGTTTAGAAGCAACTGAAAAATGTTATACAAATAAAGTTTTTTTTTGTTATCAAATGTTTTTTTATTAAAGACAAAAAATCACAATAAGATACGTTAACATCATGAATGACTAAAGAAAACAAGAAACAAAAAACACAAAAACAAACAATCCCACCCACCCCTCCCACCGAGACCAAAGATGCCAAAAAATGTCAGTACTCTTACTACTGTGCAAATGGGAACAAAAAATAAATAAATGAATGAAAATAATAATAATAATAATAATAATAATGACTAAATCATGCCCGTAACCAAATCTGCAATACCAGACCAAATCTCGATGTTTTCCTCTTTTGCACCATGCAATCTTGCTGTAGACATTTCTAGATAAATGATATCCAGAAAGGTCAAAGCCCATTGGCGAAATGACAATGTATGAGGCGGTTTCCAGCGCGAAGCAACCATCTTCTTTGCGGCTGTTACGCCAGCAAAGAAGACACGAATACGGGTATTATTTAATAGCAACTGGGATACATCATTTAATAAGAATAGAGATGGGGAGGGTGTTATGTTAATTTGTAGTATAATCGAAAGTTTAGCAGCAACCAGATTCCAAAATGTGAGGACACCCGGACACTCCCACACCATATGAAAGAATGTACCTATGGTGTTCGGAGTGCAGAAAGTGCAGTTATGGTTATTTAAAATCCGCATAGCACACAATCTGCGGGGAGTTAAGTATGTCCGATGAACAAAATGTAGATAAATTTGCTGATGATCAGGATTCCTAGAAGATAGGGCAACATTAGACCACACTGTATCCCAGCTCCAATCTGGATCTAGATTTGGTATGTCATTCCTCCATACAGTATCGACAGCCAAGGTCCCATAACTAGATTCTAATAAATAATCATACAATATGGAAACAAAACCTCTTGACCTAACATCACAGATAAGTCTATGCAAAGGGTGCATTGCAAGGGGGGTCTGCCATGGAACCCCGTATGTCCTCATGGCAGTTCTCAATTGTAGATAGAAAAAGAAAGAGTTACCAGGCAAGTTAAAAATATCACATAAATTCTGGAAAGAACGTAAACCATTGACATCAAATAAATCACCCAAAGTATGAATCCCCTTGGAACTCCATCTGGGAAAACGAATAGGACGATTGTCCAAAAGCAAACCATCATTGTTGAACACTGGGGAAAACGAATTCCATTTCAAATCAATCTTGCGCAATTTTTCAGCCGCTCTCCATACTGTTACTAACTGAGAAATGATTGGCCCAAAGCGAACTTTGCATTGATTATTCGTTATGTTTGAATAGATCAGATCTCTCAATTCAACAGGATGAACCAAACTCTCCTCAAGCTCTCGCCAACATATACAAATAAAGTTAAATACTTTTGTTGACGTCCACTAACTTTACTGTGCCCCCACTGTCTGGCGATCATGTTCAGTGACTGTAACTGGCTCTGTAATAATGTGTATGTTGTGAATGATACAGCATGTGTAGGCTTATATAGACAAATCCATTGAGCAGTGCCCCAGCTGCGTTGTCAAATTAAGCACAGCTTGACACTGCAGCATCGATTGTGTAGGACAAGCCAAAGCCACCCCCTATTTTTGGGTTGTTTATTTAATTATAATTCATATTCTACTCAAGTTCATAATGCAGTTAATGGCATTACAAGTCAAATAGTTAAAAAGATAAAAGTTCATGCATAAGTGTATTTCATTTTGTCATTGTTCTATGTAATGATAGTCTCAAATACTAATAGTCACTGTGTTTCTGCCCTGCCAAGAACAAAACAGAGCGATTGCTCCTCTAAGCCACAAGGGGGCAATTTACTCCAGTGAGTCAGCATGTTTCTGCCAGTCAGGCAATGAGGATTGACAACATGTGTCTCACTCATTTGTGTGTGTTTAACTGTCTTGTTGCAGGTGAGATATATAAGAGAGTGGGTTCATTTAGACATACTGTATACAGTAGCTGAACAGGGGATATGTTGTTAGTGGAAAAGGTAGCCGTGTGTCTCCACAATGTTTTAGAGTACTGTCTGTAGTCAGGTTTTGCTTAGCAGCTAGCAGCTAATGCTAACTCTGTAATAGTGACTGCAGGAGGCCCCAAGCTACTACTGTCTGTCTGATGTTATTGATAATAATTCCAACTCACTGTGATAGTAATATGCTATTGTGGAAACAGAACTATTTGGTGTCATGTATTTTTGTTATTTTGTTTAAACTGAATGTGATGTTATGTATTATTTTGTTATGTCCAGTGAGTCAGCATGTTTCTGCCAGTCAGACAGTGAGGAAGCCAGTACATCCTGTATATGGTGATGGTGCATAAGCTGGACAACATGTGTCTCACTCATTTGTGTGTGTTTAACTGTCTTGTTGCAGTTCCTTGATGTCCAGTAAAACGGTCATAAAATCAAACCACACTGATATGGACTCATTCATTGAAGTGTGTAACAAAAATTGGTGGCAGCGGTATCCTACAATTGCCTACAGCTGGCCTACAGGGCACTGTTCCGTGGATTCGTCTATAGTTGTGTCTATGTGTGTTTGGTTGTGGCTACTGTTTGATGTACATATAATGTATGTTAATTTCTGTCTTTCTTTCTTTCTTTCTTTCTGACACTCAAAGGGACCATAGGAGCCATATACATGGGTACAAGAGCAGGTACTACCAATCTCCATGCATCCGAGAGAATGGGGCTGGTCGGTCGGTCACTGCACTGGCACGCGCACCATCGCTCTGGAATGCCCTCCCCTTGGCTCTCAGGCAAGCTGAGACTGTGCCCGCTTTTAAACATCTTTTAAAAACACACCTGTATATCAAATGCTTTTCTTAATTTCAGTTTTACTTATGTGTATATGTATGCAGGCATGTGTGTATGTATACCGGTATGTATACATGTATACGTATATATTTATTTAGCATTCCTTGATGTTTGTTGTTATGTTTCTGTGCTTTGTTATTTCTGATGTTCTTGATGTTGTTTGTTATTGTTGTTGTTTTTAACCTGTAAAGCACTTTGTAACTTTATGTTTGGAAAGGTGCTATATAAATAAAATTAATTCATTCATTCATTGACACCAGGAACTCCGACAGGGAGGAAAGTACTGGTGTTCTATAGCGAGGATCTACGCAACTTGAGATGCTGCTGGAGGGCTCATCCAGGGATAAACTAGAGAGAGCGTGGGGCTCTATCTTTCTATCCATACAACGATTGATTTCAAGGAGACCGCTCAAGGTAAGCAACCTTGTTTCACCCTTTTTATCTTTTCTTTGCCGCTGTGTGTTGTCTGCTGTGTACGGTATGTGATTCAGTGCTATTGTACTTATTGCTTTCATGTTGGGACCCAATGACTGGGTGGTAATGGAATCTTTCCATTGACTATTTATTGCTCTGGAATTGAATGCTGATTAAGTGAATCTGCAGTTTGTATATGTTGTGTCGGCCGTTGAAAGTAGTGAGTTGTAACAGGTTGTAACAGTATATTCAGTTATACTACTGTATGTGAGTTGTGAGCTATTCCTTTTAAGTTTAAGCCAGAGGCTTTGGGCCATCAATTCCAAATGTTCATTTGAGATAAAAGACTGATGTGGATCTACACTCTACAGTATGTCTGCTGTGTTGTGGCTGGTGTTGAGGGTTGTGATCTGTGACAGGGTGACTGTATTGGTTCATGACCGGCTTGATGGCAACATGTCTATCATGGCCATTATTCATTTCTTTCTCTCTCTCTCTGATCGGATTCCCATAGAAGCTGCAATTTAGCTGTTCTGTTGACTGAATTAGATTCTTGTGAGCTGTAAAGTGTTTGGCAGGTCATTGTCAGTTGAATGGTGTACAGAAAAGTGTTAGAATTATGTTTTTTATGTTGTCACACCCACCAGTTCATTATAAGTATACCTGCTTTTCACCGTAGCACCATGCACCCACCTGAACTGAAGCCTCACCCACAGCTGTTGTTGTTTGATAATGGGGGAGGGTTAGGTTTATGATGACACTAAAGTGGTGTATTTCGATTAAGCCTTTTGACTCGAAGGCTTTCAGGAAGAAACCAAAAATGCACTATTTAAATACACATATTTAAATATTATAACCACACCTAGGGGTTTATTAGACTAGTAGTGATAACTCCATAGACACAGAAAGTACAAAAATCACAGCACTCCATTTTTAATTTAACTATTCTTTGTGATACTATATGAACACAGTTTTTCCGTGGGGAGGCCGGAGGGGTGACATTTCAGGACATGTTGGAAGGCATGGGTCTTGTTTTGACATCAAAATGTCTTTGTGCTTCATAGAAGCTTTTTATTTGTTTTTATACTACTTAAAAAAGTAAAGAAATCAAACAAATAAATCAGTCCACATATCCACATGGCCATATATGGTCATAGCTCTGATAGGCCTGGTGACAGGCAGTGGTCATAGCTCTAGCACTGAAAGTCTGAAACGGTAATTTTATGGGGACTTCCTCCTTTGTTCTCGGGTGGAAATCTCCACGTGAAGCCACATTCTGCAGTTTAACACCCACATGACTGAAGTAAGGCCACCTACATGTACCACACAAGCTGAATTCTGGTAAAAGATACCTTATTTCCTGTTATTGCCCCCCCCCCCCTCTCAAAATGGGTCCGAAAGACCTCACTTAAGACCGGGACCGTTGAGTTTCAGAGCCAGAAACTCACTCGGTGTTCATGCATGAGTTTTTGGCCTGTTCATTGGAGGAGCTGATTGTAGGGGAAATGTGTGGACTAAATGCTGCACAGTCAGGAGGATAGCACCACTGGAGACCAATTGAGGTACAGTAACGATGCAATGAATGGTTGGTTCTCTTTGGCTTTCTTTTCACACTGGTATATCAATTACACCCAGGCACTGCACGTCACCTGCATATCCGCGGTCAATTGTTGCAAACAGAATGCCGCAGAGATTCTCAAGCTGTGAAGAGAAACAGAATTGGAATCCTCTTCTCTTTACTTTGTGTGGCAAAAAAAGCATTCCTCTCATTCCTCTGAATAGAGTGTTCTACTAGGGATGATGTATTCCTGTAGTGTAGTACATTGATTCCCAATCTGTGGGGCAGGGCCCACTGGTGGGCTGTGGGGATATGGCAAGTGGGCCCCCACTTTCAGGTACTGTAAGATGGGGCCAAACGCCCAAAGAGCACTGTGTTGTAGTCGTAACCAGAAGTACAAAGCTGACATTCCGCTATATGAACAAACGCCACTTAAACACCACTACCACGGATGCTTGCTTGTGTCTGTTACATCTGTAGTTTCATTTAACCACTTATAGCCAAAGTATATTTGAAGACACGTAAAAGCTTTGAAATTCGCAACTGTGGTATTTGCTAGCATATTTTGTCGTGAAAATGCCATAAACCTGGTAAGCATGGTAACCACAGACCTCATTTCAGGCATTCAACCCAACAAGAAAAGATAACCCGACACACTGCCTCTTGCAAGGTACACGTAGCATAATATATTTAATTTAGAGCAACCTTTTGGTTACACACGACCTTCCTCAGCCATTCAAGCCAAAAATCCATTCAAAATTCCCATGGACTTTAAGAGAGAGAGAGAACTAAGAAGTTCACAATGCTAACTTGTATCTTCGCCACTCTATTCAGCATTGGGTTCAGACTTCAGAGGCTGTATACCAATGCTGTGGTCGTTTCCTCGTTATTTATACAAAGCACAGCCGTGTTTCTGAAAGCCTCGCATGTGTCTGAAGGCCTCAGCCTTGAATTGTAGAGTTCATACGAGCAGCTTTTCAAACAAACAAAGCTTGTCTGTCCCCGCAGACATCCAAGGACACAAAAGGTCTGAAATGAATGGCGCAGGAGGTGGTGCTGTCCTTGGTTCTGAACGCCATCAGTCGGCCCAAAGGCAACCTTTGAAGGCCTTTCATCGTTTGTTTTCCTTTCGTTTGAATGCGAGGGGAGAGTAGTCTTAGCAGATTATGGCAGGGAGCATTTGAAGCCGTCAATCCCACGCTGTTTAAAGACATTATCTCGCCACTCCAGCCGTGCCTTTAATGTATACTCTCCAAGACATATTTTGATTCTCAGGCGAACCTTTTAAATCGCTCTGCCTAGCATATATAGTTGCGCTTGTTTTGTCTTGGATCCGCACCTCACATGAACCATTAATTGTTATTTTTTTATGGAAGACACATTCAGACACTTGTAATCCTTTCTTCTAAAGAAGTAGTTTACCCTCTTTTAATTGTCTCCTCTGAGAGTCAGATCGGTCGCAATGAAAAACGCACGGCGTTCATTTTTGTCGGGTAAACTATTACTAACTTTGATCTCCAGCCTTAAATTTTTACCATGCTATACTGCAGTCTAGAACTAGTCTTTCTATGGACCTTTGACATTGACCAGTACCAGTAGCCTAGATACCTGTACCTCCTTTAAACACTTTCTCCCTGGTGTCCCAAAGATATTTGCTAAATTAATTTCTATTTTCATTAACGGTTATACTGTGATTTTTACAAACCACCTAGGCTACTGTAACATTGACTTGATGTGCAGCAACTTTTTTTTAATACATTAAGCAGTCTACTTTCTACTTTTGGTACTTTAAGTACATTTTGACACCAATACTTTTTGTTACTCAAGTAAATTATGAGTTCTGGACTTTTACTTGTAACAGAGTATTTCTACATTGCAGTATTGATATGTTTACTTGAGTACTCTTTCCACCACCACCACCACCACCACTGCGATACAGTGTACTGTCTGTATAGTGCACATTGTTGCATGCTGTAATTTGCTGTAGATATGCACACACCACATGCACACGTCGCTGGAATGTGGTAGTTAATGAGGCCTGAAGTTGTTTGTTCATAACCATATCCATCACCATCGGAGCATGGTATGTGTGCCGCGCAGAAACCTTTGCATCAGCCCCGCAACCCCGCGAGGCAAACGAACATCAAGCTTCATATCTGCACCGCATCGGGCCAAAACCTTGTATGTACATAGAACCATTATTTTCTAGGAAATTGGAAAAAAATATAACCCGTGTTCTGATGTTCCCAATGTTATTACTTAGGGGTCACAAGCTCTTTGAGATATTTTTCATTGGTTTAATGAAATTCATAAAAACCTGCAGACATGCTTAACCACCTGCCGTCCCTTTGGGCATGTCTGTATGCGTGTGAGTGACAGTGTATCCGAGTATGTCTGTTGCATCATGAATTGCATCGCTACGTGTTGTGAGCTTCTAGAGATCTAGAGATTGTGCGTGCGTGCGTGCGTGTGTGCGTGGCTTTATTCAGTAACTGGGCATTCATTTATGAAGTGAAATATAGAGATACATGTTTTTTTTCCAGACAGTGACTATATACTCAGGACATTGCATTATGAATATTCATCTGGCTGCTTCCTCTGTCCCTGTATGCTAGACACTGTATCTCAGGTTTTATTCTACTCGGTCGACTATGATCTATCCTCACTCCTACAAGGGTTATGTAAAAAGTAAAGGACATCTATAGAGTATGACCGTAGATATGTTGCAAGGTTCGAGAGCTTATAGATCAGGTTATAATTAACAACACATTTTACACTAGCATACCAGCTCAAAGTGGCCTTGTGGTTAGAGTATCAGCCCTGAGATTGGAAGGTTGGGGTTCGATCCCTGGATTCCCTGGCCGGGTCAATCCAAAGACTCTGAGAAATTGGACCCAGTGTTTTCCTGCTTGGCACTCAGTATCAAGGGTTGGATTGGGGGTAAGACCCTGCGACATACAGGCGTCATGTAGGGGTGTACTTGTACATCGAGCTGCCTCACGCTACACAAACAGGAGATTCCTGCCCTAAAGTGCCCTATGGGCCTCCATGGCTTGGCAAGGCTTACTTACTTATTCCTAACTCTACACGTTGCAACAGGAGCTGCCAAAAGATTCAGCTGCAGAGCTATGAATCCTCGAAGAAATCATTTTTTACTGAGACAGAATTATTTTTCTTGAAAAGAAAGAACCGTTTGATGGATGGAGGGTTGTGCATGAGCGAGAGAGGGAGTGCACATGGGAAAGACAGAAGCAGGAGTGGCAATAACAAGAAGCTTGTTCACTTCTCAAGAAAAGAAGTGGATGGCTCGTTGAGTTTCATCCCGTAGCCTGGAACTATAGCTCGGAGTTGTACACACAGAACGTTGCAGTTCATTCATGTGTTTATGGCCTGTTCATTGGAGGAGCTGATTATATAGGGGGAATAGGGGAGTAGCATGTTTGTCTAGTCAGTGGAAAGGTTGCTACAGTAGATATATTTTGAGCTGAAGACCTGGCCCAAACCAATATTTCTTGTTGTACATCTCTCCATCCCTGATATTTGACCAGAGAGAAACGCTGTTGCTTATAATAATAGGCTAATTTATATGGATTTTGTTATATGGTCTTTTGTTGTACAGAATTGTTTCTTGACATTTCATAATCACTGGGGTAAAGACAATCAGTCTAAAATCTCTGTTATTTTTGTATAAAGTTTTCCATGACGGAGAGACAGTGTATGACTTTTACGGAGGTCAGAAAGACTGGCTGCCAGTGCAGTGCCACACTCTGGTGAAGTTCTTCAGAAGAAAGCGCAGCACTTACCTGGCCCAGTATAGCTTTCTTGGTGTTTGTACTGTATGCTGAAATATCTTCCTGACATCTTCGACAGTGATGACAATTAAGTAATTTAGCATATTTCAATAATTTTGCACATTTCAGTGCCAAAAAAGAAAAGAAAAAAGGAACAGCTATAATGTTCTCAAACTTGGCATATAGGTTGGAAATCTCACCCACTACTCAGACTACTATAAAGAACTTTGTTTCGGCCTATATAACTTTTGAGCCGTAATTCTTATTCTATATTTAAGCTATATATATATATACACACACACACAGACATATCATATTAATCTATTGTCCATCATACATTTGCACGTTTTCCACCATTTTCTTTTACATCTATATATTCTATATATCCGCCTGCAACAGCCTTTTGATAAGTTGTGTATCAAATATATTGACCAATGAACACGCAACGCATCCTAAATGGACCAACGTCGACAAGCGTTAAAGAAATGCGTGTCAAAACATCACACAATGACACAAATCACAGGATATGTTCCAAAACATTGTTGAAGTATGTACTGTATGTTATTATTTTTGTATTGAAATCGCCCAATAGGTCCCAGTAGAGAGTAGTGCATGCAGAGGTTCATGCTACCTTCCCCAGTTCCCCGCGTTCTTCCGCTCTCCTCCCTTCCGTGAACACTGCTAATCGTGCTCTTCGCCTGGCCAATCCAGAGGCACTGCTGGGCCTCGGCAGCGCCAGTGTTTTACCTCTGTGCCACCCCAACACCCCAAGGACAGGAAGTTATCTTTTCTTTTGTCTCTGTGTGTCAGAGACTGAGGTATAATTAACTTTACCCCCCCCCCCCCTTCACAGAGGGGCACTTTTGTTCTAACCAGCAGTGTCACTATACTTAATCATATTTCCGTTAAGATAATTGAATTAGCATTCTAATGAATTTCCGGGGAAATTCTACTGCTGTAATGATCATGCGGTGGCTCATTTCATTTAGTGGTCAGATCGACATTACATTACATGGCTCAGCTTGTTTATCCAGCAACCCGCCCTCGCTGTCCCGGGCTTTGACAGCTGCCTGATGGTGGTAAGCCGTGACTGGTGTTGTCAGCAGAGGTCACCAGTGTGACTCTGAGTCTGTGTTGGCCCTGGACAGACAAACACACACACGCGTGCACTGCCAGCGCTGGGTCAGGAGGATCAAAGCACCATGGGGTTTAATATGAGTTTGGAGAGTGTCCTGCATGGTTAGATTGATCAAGGGACCAGCAGCCTACATCAGTGTACTGTAGATTCCCCAACCCAGCCGCGCAAGCTGACAGGCCCTGCTGCTGGCAGAGCGCCCTGTGATAGGGAGCGCTCCCTCTGTTCTAATGACAGCGACTTATAGCTTCAGTCCCACGGCCGTCCCAGCCTTTACTCATCTCCCAAGAGAACAGTACAGCCTGGTCACCACCTAATGCAGAGAATTTGTCTTTAGTGGCGGGACTTCTGTCGTACGCATTTCCCCTGAAAACAGTTTTTTTTTTAACCAATCACCAAACACTTGTTTCGTGATTGTCTGTCAAATGCTCAACGTGTGTTCTGTCTCTGTTTCGAATGTCTGACTGAGCCTCCTTCCTCCCCACAAAACAGCATCTGAAAGTTTGATGGAATGCGTTTTACACGCGAGTGCTGTGATCACTGTTTACCTCTTATAGTCGGTCGGATGCGTTTGGTGCTGCTGGCCTGTGCGCGCACACTGGTTCTTATCAGTGTGACTGTTATTGCAAGTGGGCCCCAAAATAATTGGCAAATCACTAAGATTGTAATGTTAATATTAAAACATTGATGTAAAAAACCAAATCCTTGTGACACAGATGAAATAGTAAATTGAAGTCTACTACGTTTGTTCCATTGATCCGAGTGACCGAATCAGAATACAATCGACTAATTGATCGGAAAGAAATTGGATCATCTCTCATCTTCTCTGCTGCAGTGTGCACTTTGAAAGGATATAGAGACATCAGCTGGGAATCGAAAGGTCACCATTTTGATCCTTGGCTCGCCCTGTCTGTGTTGAAGTGTCTCCCCGAGCAAGACATTTAAACCTCTCCCCATGCGCTTATCAAAGCCACCTGAGCAGCCATTGGCTGGGTGATCAATTGACACCTATAAAACCGCAAAGTGTGCTGTCTTACATCCTCTTTAGTGCACCAAATCATTGTGTTTATTTATTTGGTGATTACTGTTTCCCGAAATTGCAGTTTTATAATTGCAGAGATATAACGGGACCACAGAACACAGGAAGGTAAAGACTGTAAATGTAAGCAATAAAGGCACAGACCAATCAATACCAATTCCAATACAAGTTGCATGATTAAAAAAATGCATTTCACAATGTAGGTGGCACTTCGTAAAGGCAGAAATGCTTACTCCGACATAACAATAGCAGCATGGTATAATGTCACAGCATGATTAAAGGATAAATATGAGTAAAAAAATAAAAATAAACGTACAGTTTCATGTAAATGATCAAGTTAAAATACTTACTACAGAATATTGCCAGGTGAAAGCTTGTACTGTAAAGCGAATGTACTGTATATGCTCTTAAATAAAGACATCTGGCGTGCACTAATGATGCCATGCATTTTCATGTGCAGTACAGTACAGTGTCATAGACACGCATGTACGTACAGTATATCATAGAGAGTATATCATAAACTCCCACTGTACCTTCGACAGGCAGCCTCTGTAGACATTTTTAAAGCACAGCTCAAGACCTACTTCTACACTCTTGCTTTTAATTGATCTTTTCATTTGTTGTTATTCATGTCCTCACGGCATTGCATTACTGCTATTATTTTGTAATGTTTATGCCTTGCTTTTCTTTTCTTTCTTTCTCCATTGCTCTGTAAAGCACTGAGCTGAATGTCATGTCATGAAAGGTGCCAGTGGCATGCACAGACATTTAGAGGGGCAGGTGCTTAAGGTTGCCTTAATAGTGTGAGATTTATAGATTGTGTGGCCTAAATAATATATTAGAAGCTTTTTATCAAGAATTGATCACACATACTGTACAGTGTACACTGTACAAAAAGCACTGAAAGGTGCTACACAAATAAAGTATTATTATTATATGCCTAGCGGCAGTGGTGATAATGAACTAAGTACATTTACTTAAGTACTGTACTTAAGTATACAATTTTGAGGTATTAACTTTACTTGAGTATTTCCAATACTTTTACTTCTACTCCACTACATCTCAGAGGACAATATTGTACTTTTACTCCACTACATTTATTTTGAAAAATATAGTTACTTTGTAGACTTTGATTATTATTACAAAACATAGATTAACCACTTCATTTCGGAAGTAGTCAGTCTACAAGCTCACAATGCATCGCGATGGGACGCATTGTGAGCTTGGAGATTTGCTATTTTCAAAAGATTTTTTTTATACATTTGAAAACTTGAAATGAGACAGTCTGCACAATGAGTACTTTTATTTGCTTTTACTTAAGTAAAACATTAAAGTACTTTCTCCTCCATACTGTAGGTTCACCTGCAGGACAAATACAGACTCCTCCGTCTTTGTGCATTTAAAAGAGGAGTTCCCATGCAAGCCAGCCGTCTGATCTGAGCACAGAGAACGAGGGGTTGGGGTGTTTAATATTGTATGCACTTCATCATTTTTTTTGTGGCATTGCTTTTACACAATTTCATCAAAAGCCACAGCCACCTCCCTCTAGCGTATACGCACTCTTTCCTTTCTTCCAGCAGAGCTGACGGTATGTTTCCCCATCCCCACATCCCTTTGAATTTAGTATTTATGGCGACAGGCAGACAATGCTGCGAGGGAGGCGGTGTCAGTGAGACTACACAAGAACGCCGCACTGGTGAAACTTTGAACTGAGAGTGAGAGCCGTCAGCAGCAGCACGCAGTACAATCCTGTAGTGTTAAAGGACCAACCTGTAGCATCATCAGTATTCATATAGTCCTCACTAATGTTCGCCCTAATGTCGACCTTCTGTCTCCTTGGTGTGTGTCTCAGTGACATGTCAGGGTTAAGGCATTCATGTTCTGTTCACGTCTTCCAGATTGGTCGGTCAGAGTAACATTATTGGCTATTGGTCCAATAATTTGGTTGGACAAAATTGGATTATTTTGTTTCTCACCTGATGACCTGATTAGGTCTAGGCAGGATAAAAAATCTACCCTAATCTGCTCACTAATACCCTAAATTTGCCTTAATCCAAGATAGCCCTATTGATAACCTATTATAAGGCAATATTTTCATTATGCTTCAAGTAGTATGTCAAACTGTCCTTTCAAAGCATTAGTTTTGCACAAAAACACTTAAAAATGGCCATAGCCATAGCCAGGTCAGCACATTTTGGGGAGTGCATGCCTTTTGTCCGACGGGGCATAGGTCCGATCTATTGGTCCCATCGACTACCTGCCCCAAACCCTCACCCTAACCATAACCGCGAGCACGGGGCAGCACACCTAAACCTAACCCCAAACCCTCACCCTAACCATAACCGCGAGCACGGGGAAGCACACTTAAACCTTACCCCAAACCCTCACCCTAACCATAACCGCAGGCACGGGGCAGCACACCTAAACCTTACCCCAAACCCTCACTCTAACCATAACCGCGAGCACGGGGCAGCACACCTAAACCTAACCCCAAACCCTCACCCTAACCATAACTGCGAGCACGGGGCAGCACACCTAAACCTAACCCCAAACCCTCACCCTAACCATAACCGCAGGCACGGGGCAGCACACCTAAACCTAACCCCAAACCCTCACCATAACCGCGAGCACGGGGCAGCACACCTAAACCTAACCCCAAACCCTCACCCTAACCATAACTGCGAGCACGGGGCAGCACACCTAAACCTAACCCCGAGTTGGACCAATGCTCCGTCGAACCAATGGTCCGTCGGACCAAATTATGTATTTGGGTAAGTGCAAGTGGCTATGGCCAGATTTAGTCAAAAGGAGTGTTTTTCAACCTGTGGGGTGGGAGGGTGGGGTGGGGGAAACCCCCTTTTACTTTCTTTTAACAAAAAATCTAATAAAAAACTAAAAAAGGAGTGTTTTTCATGCAAAACTAATGCTTGGATCCAGAATTTGACATGTCACATGCTACTTAAACCATTATGAAGTTTAGAACATTTTGCCTTATAATAGGTTATCAATAGGGCCATCTTGGATTAAGGCAAATTTAGGGTATTAGCAGTGAGCAGATTAGGGTAGATTTTTTTATCCTGGCTAGTAGACCTAATGTCCTGTCAGAATCAGTTGAGAAACAAAATAATCCAATGTTGATCAACCAGAGAGGATTTTTTTTACTTAATTTACTGGACTATATTCTATTCTACGCTGTCCACGCAACCTGTCATTTAAAATGAATCCTCAAATAACGTAAACCTCACACTAAACTTTTACCAACGGATCCAGCTGCCTGTAGAGATGTTTGTTGTTCAATATTTGTCATCAGTGCTGCAGCTGTGTAGAGCGGGGATTACATATTCTATATCGGAGAGATCAACAGTAATCGGTCTCCTTAATTGACCCGACTCATTGTCTTTGTGGATTTGTAAAATGTGACGTTTTTGTATGACTCAACCAATATAAGCAATTGCGCCGCACACATTAGAACTCCATTATTTTACAGACCGTGACTCAACAAATCTGTGGAAATTCACTTCAGAGACCTTCTCCTGGAAAGGCCCACATTCAAGGATACCTAAGATGTGCTGTTTGCATGGTGGGAGATCGTGTCTGATCGTGTCTGATCTGGCATCCAGGAAGTGTGTGTGCACAATTTCATAGCGACCGGGCCGGCGATTATCTGGTAACTGACGGACGGACAGGGGTGAAAACATTTTCCACCATGCTATCGCCTGCCGGAGACGATAACGTGCGCATAATAAAATAACTGTTTTGACTTTCAAGTGGTGGAAAACACTTGTACTAGTACTACAATGCAATACTACAAAGTAGTATTGCATTGTAATGCAGAATGCATTTTATTAAAAAGGCCTGAGGCAGCAGAGGAAATATATTATTTGTTTTGACAAATTCAATGTTTTCTTTGAAGGATAACACTATCATTACATCCAAGTATTACAGGGGATTTGTTGCAGTCTGATGTTGAACAATACACAATCTCTTCCGTTTTCTCTCTGTTCATCTCAAAAGATCTTTTAGCACTCGACTCGACCACTTTGTTTACTTTACATGTTGGTGCAGCCCAGATCTGCTGAGATAGTTATTAGAAGTTTTATTTTCTCCCCAATTTAGTCGTTATGCCAATAGATTCCTCCCCATACACATACAGTATCTGTGTTGTCACTGCTGACTCACCTGCCAGTGAGAGTCCCCACCGGTAGGATTTAGGACCTCTGTGTCCACTCGCTGCCAGCGACAGCACTGAAAAGAGTGACAGACATACCGAAGATGAACTCACACGTCTTGAGGTACCTGTAGTGATGGCGGTTTTAAGGAATTTGTTCGCCTTCATGCACTCTATTCGTGACAGAAGAAAATCGATGATTAAATTCCTCATGGATCTATTTTATATAGCACTTTAAAACGGTTACAAAGCACTTCACACAGCATTAAATATATCAACAGTATAAAGATTATGTGAGGGACATGATAAAATAGAGTATATGTGTGGGAAACAATAAAAAAAACAAGAACTATATTTAAGCTCCTGCATCTTCCCAGCTGATGGATGCAAAAGGCAACACAAACGGTGGCTACTCCTTGTCAAAACCGTCAGTCTTAATTGCACCGGACCCGGCCATGTCGGCCAGGCCTCCAGCGACCGCCTCCATCCTTCACGCACCCTCTTGGATGCGTGATTGGCAAGCACTTAATGAGGGTCGGTGTACCTTTTGATGACAAGGTCCCGCTAATGAACACAGCATGTCAGTTTTTCTTTTTTTAACCCTATTAGTGATGAGTGCAGCGCTGTGTATCCTGGACGCAATCACCGGCGCGCCGCGCGCTGTCATGTTCCAAACACCAAGCAGACGGCACATATACGCTGGAGATTCCACATTGCTTTCCGGCGTGGAGAATTGCAATCATGGCGTGTGGACTCTGGCACATCTGTCTCTGGTGTGATGTCACCTGCTCTGTGTGGACTGATGGAGCCTTACAGATTGTTGTTGGCCGGGGGGGGGCACGTCCTGGACCTAAACCGTTATATTTATATATATATATATATATATATATATATATATATATACTCGTATACTCTCCAGGAAAATGGAAAGAAGGACCTGTTATCCAACGGATCCAATCATTGTAGTTATTGTTTAGTAACGAGCTCATATTCATACTTTTCATTGATTTGATTATTTATAAAAATCTACAGCCCTCCCTTTTTTAATGGGGCATTCATTAAAATAATATTGATAAAGTTTGAAATAAATACGAGGCTTCTGCCTGACGGCAACGATACTGGTATTCCATTGACGCAATTGCACAATAATTGACTCATCTCTCCCCCCATCTCTCTCATTTTATAGTGATGCCAGTCATATGGTTATTGACGTATTTTGGGGAAATTATAAGGTGCAGCCACCCCAAAGCTCATGATGCACAAATAGATTTTCAATAGTTATGCAGCAACAATTGTTCTCAACCTTGGTTGTGTGTGTTTGACATAATGGATTCAAGTCTGTGTGTAGCCTAGTTATGATGAACGTGATCTGAATATGAATCCATTGCATTCTACAGTGTAGACGTGAATTCACAAATGCCACAATGCTTTTCTGAATTTTCGGTTGGAATTATTAATAAGAAGAATGCTTCTTGTTTGGTACCTCAGGGAATATGATTGCCTTTCGATTGTCTGTTTGTGATCAATAACACGACCTAATTCAAGCTTGTATATTCTTTTATAGATTTCTATATTAGGTAATTTGAATCGTTACATAAATCCTTTATTGATCCTTGTGGGGGAATTCCAGTTTGTTAGCAGTAACAGCTTAAGTGTTTCATGCATATTGCATAATATGTACAAGTACCGTAAGTGCAGAGAGATGAGAAAGAAATACATTATAATATGATCTGATACAAAGATATTATGCGCTTGGCCTGACTGTGTTAACAAATAAACAGTAAAGTACAAATGTACAGTGTATCACTGGTGAATGTAGCCTACATTCACTGGTGAATGTATCGACTATAGATATATGAGGAATATAATATGAGACTATGATGTGAGGCATCTGTCATGGTTCTGTAGTGAAATGGTTCCCAAACTGAGGGTCGATTTTGGGGGGGTCCCCAGATGATTAGCTTAATGTGTAACATTGTTTCATCACTCAACAGTATACAAACCAATACAGTACAAGTGTATGGGATTTTCTTTTAAAGTATACCTATTTACACGCACCTCGACAGTGGGTGCAGGGCCAATAAGGCAATTATGGAAGGAGGTAGGGCCCGCACACCATTCTTTTGGTAAAGAATTACTTTATTGAATCGACAACGTTTCGATCTTCACAGATCTTCGTCAGGTCAGTATACAGATGCAAACATTTCATCACTTTTTATCTAGTTCCTTCAGATTGAGTCCCTCCCCCCGTTATGTGCCACCCCCACAAAACCCACTCCTGAGGAGCCAGAATTGTGACGGTATACAAAATATACTTGTATATACACACCATTTACATAGAATACATCATATTAAAAACATTACTTACAAACATTTCTCTCTAGTTGAGACTCCAGTACCACATTATGAGTGTGGACATAGAACAGTTGAGCATAGACACCATAAGTACAGAAAATACAGAATAACTAGTAAGGGTCCATTTGGATATAGGAGGGTTCATATAAGTCCCTCTAGTGGTGACTCAGGATGCAGGTAGACAGAAGCAACTCACATTAAAATGACTGAGGGAAAAGGCATGAGCTAGAAGCTACAGTACATAGAATGTCATTTTCTTGATTCAGACCTTTTGGAGACATGGTTTGTAGTGTATGTATATAAAAACTTTCACGTCTTAGTAGGAGGTTGTCTACATTGCCCCCCCTTCGTGGAGTCTTGACGGGTTGCGCTCATCTTTCATGCGTATGTTGCTTCTGTGTTCTGCAATTCTGGTCTTCAAACATACATAGGGAAGACAACCAGCAATGTAGACAACATCCTACTTAGACGTTTTAAAAGTGACAATTTAATTGAAGACCTTTTAAATACCAAATTGGCAAATATTCAAATACCACTAAGAAATTCGCAAACATTGTGAAAATCTACGAGCTTGCAACGCCTCACACAGCTTGTAGTTCGGCTATTTTCGCAATGCATCTGTGGAACTGAGTCAAACTAATGTGAGTGTATGTGTAAAATGTGAGTACTTTTTCCACCACTGGTGGCGTGCTCCCGTGCTACATGCCTTTTCTAGTAGCTATTGGAAATGTGAAACTTCCATTCGTCATTCCAGCAGTCTACTTTAATTTGAAATGTGATGCCTTTTTAATTATACAACAAAATAATAATAACCAACCTCAACATTCAGGGAGGTCAATTACATTTTGATTAATGGGGATCGTAAAAGAAACCAGCTGGATATTGTTTAGCGACAATAATAATAAGATGCAGCAGCATGCTTCATTATCCTCGGGGAACTAATGAGGTAGGTATCCCTGGCCATTGATGAGGCACTCCCATAGGTTGTCCAGAATAGGTGTTCAACAGTTAATCAAACTAATTGATTTAATCGATTACAACAAAACAAAATCATTAATGAGTTAAGTTATAGGTTAAGGTGCTCGGGTGGCATAGTGGTAAAACTCCTTGCCCACCACCACCACCACAGAGGTTGTGTGAATTCACCGTGGTGCATCCGGCTTTGTCGGGCGTCTCATGCGAACACAATTGGCCCCTGTTCCGAGAGGGTGATTCCTATGGGCTGGGGACGGAACCTGTCAACGGGAGGTGGTGGGTGGGAGGAGTAGGACGAATGCCCTACGTATGTCCTCCTGGTGGGGGCTCCTCACTGGCAGGTGAGTCAGAATATACGTAACACCAGTGACGGACAACACAGACATGTGTGTGGGGGGTGAAACATTTATGGGCTTTAGTCTCCCAAAAATATTTAAAACATTTAAAATTGATATGGTACAAGCTTGTTGAACTGCTATTTTGTTTTGCAAGATGTCGTGTGGCAAAGCATACGCTAATGGTAAAGTGATTCATCAATTATTTCATTAATCGAAAAAGTCATCGATGGAACCTTGTGAATAATGAATGGTTGCAGCCCTAGTACAGACGGTCAGTTGGAATGGAATGGAAAATTCTTTATTAATCCCCGAGGGGAAATTGAATTTGTTACAATAGCAGCAACAGGCAGCCAGCGTTACGCAGCGCCAAACAGATACTTCTCATAACTTCATCAGAGAGAGAAGGTATATTCTATATATATATATATATATATTGTTATTGTTATTGTTATTGGTCGTCGACATGTGTGGCTGACAACCTCAGCCTGATGGCCTAAAAGTGTAATATATCCCCCGAGTCAGGGATATATCCCTATTGCTTCGTGGTTAAGACGTTAACATGGGAGACCCGGGTTTGATTCCCGGGTGTGACAGACAGACATCTTAGGAAAATGTCCACACGCAGACACAGTCAGACGCACGCACGGTCAGACACACTTGCACTTGCACAGAAAGTGACTTTCTGTGCGAAACTTTCTGTGCGAAAAGTCATATCGCACAGACTTTTCCTTTTGGACTTATGGGCTGTCAATCAGATAGGAAGACTGGCTGAAATTGGCAGAACTACAAGCTTATTTGTGCGCTTGTAGATCTGCTATTTTCCACTGAGCACAACCATACATAAAATGTCTTTTAGTTCTACTGGATGACTTCTCCACGAGTCCCTCCCTGACATTTTAGTCCAGTTTCTATACGATGACAAGTTCTTGTCGTAGCTTAGTTTTTATTTCATTATGGCTGCCAGTTCCCACTTTATGTTGTGTGAGAGTTCAGACTGATCCAGATCGTACTGAATAACTGCTAGCTTGCATAATGTCTTCAGACTTCAAGACTAAATAAGACTAATGAACATTGTATTTTCAATGTTGAGTTTTGTTTTTGTAACATTACAGCCAATATTTTCTTACATTTGAGAATTGAGAATGGCATTCTTTTCATTGATTTATTGTATTGTACTTGCTGTATTTAGCCTGCTGTAGGTACCATGTGCAATGACATTATTACAGCCACGATGGTGTTTTATTTTTATTTTTTGAGAATTGCACTTTTGTTTTTTTTGTAGAAGACAATTTACTTGTTCAGACTTCAGAGTTATGTGTTCCGTGGATCCATTTTTAAAGAACATTGTAGATCAGCTTGCCTTGAAAGAATGTCTTTTCTGCAGTCTGCACTGCATACCTTTTCAGGAGAGCAGGTCATAAGATCATTTAGTATCATTTGATACTAAACAATGAAACGAGACATGTTTCATAATAAAGCTATAAATCTGTATTTGACTATAGGCTAAAAGACCTAAGGACTAAAGCCCTAAACCACACCAAAGGGTCAAGACGGTTTTAGCGTTAACTCCTTGCAACCATTGGACCCAAGGATAACAGCTTGATTGGGTGTGTCATTAATGGAAGATAACTAAGTCATTTTCTGTGGGTGAATTATTTATAGAGTTCTTCTCCGACATGATGGATACATTTGATCAAAATGTGAATTCAGTATAGCAAATCTACTGATAATGAAACATTATTTTCAATTCATCAACTCTAATAATGGCTAAATCATTTTCTCCACAGAACCGCGTGGGAGCCATCAGCCAGCTTCAGTTTGAGCTCGGAAAGGTGCTGTGCGATGTTAGCTCCCGTGGCAACTTTGTCTTGGCTGGGTAAGTGTTTTATGGACGAACACCTGCATGACATTTACAGTACACTGACATACAGTATGATGTACAGTACAATTACATGTAAAGCATTTAGGCAGCTTAGAAACAGAAAGGTTTTTAGTTGTGTTTTTAAAAGAAATAAGAGTGGCAGGCAGCAGAGCTGCAGTTTTCTGGGAGTTTGTTCAAGATATGTAGTGCATTAAAAATACCAGGTAAATCTAAAACCTAGCATCTACAGGGCATAAAGTTCTCAGTCCTGGGGACTGATTTCAGTCCTGAGGATCTCATAGGGGTCATTTAATGAGATCAGTGCAGATTTGCAAAAAAACAACAAATCAGTCTTGGGATTGTTTTTGGCTTTAAGCCCTGGGAGTTGCATGGTGACCCTTTGGTCACCTAACCCTTATCCCTAAACTAATTTGCAATTTTTTACTATTTAAAAAATACTTTTTAAACTTCTCGGCTATAGTTGAACTATTTAAAAATGTTTTTTTTAAATAGTAAAAAATAGCAAATAAGTTTAGGGATAAGGGATAAGGGTGGTGCAAGATGGATGAAGACTACACTAAGACTAAAATATTTTTTATATTAAGTCGACTAAGAGTAGACTAAGACAAAAAAAATCTGAAGACTAAGACTAAATCGAAATATGCTAAAAAAAATAACACTGCCCTCTGTGAGGAGGACTACGTTTGTGAGAGGTTTTGGCCTTTCAAGTTGGACCGTTGAGCTCTGCTCTGCAATCTTCTTATCATGAACTTTGTCTTATTGCTTCAACCCAGTGTGATTAGCATACCACCACATTCTCCGGAATTTTTTATCCCGAGTTCCCGTTTATGTCCGTGGGGCTTACCTCTTAGAGTGGGTCCCATTTACTTTTCAGTGCACTCTGATTTTGTGGTCCACAGAGCCGGGTCACCGTCATAACAGAACCTTAAACACTCCAATTAAATTAAATATGGAGGGTTGAATGAATGGTTTGGCAGAGGTGTGTGTCTCGTTAACACTCTCATTCAATTAATGGTCCATTTAACATGGCTTATGAGGCGTAATCTTTCTGCAACAGATGTGGAAAGTAAATCATTCAAATCCTATACTTTTTGAGGTGGTTTTACTTTACTTCAGTATTTCAATGTTTCAATACTTTAATCTTTTACTGGACTACAGTATATCTCAGAGGGCATACTATTGTACGTTTAACTCCACTACAATTATTTGAAAACCTGAAAGTTGTACTTTCTAGATTATAAGATTTGCAGGCTGCTATGCGGCCTTAAAATCTCTCTCTCTCTCTCTCTCTCTCTCTCTCTCTCTGAGCACACAGTCTGTGGCTGCTGCCCATGGTCCTGAAGTAACTGTAACTGCTGCCCATGGTCCTGAAGTAACTGTAACTGCTGCCCATGGTTCTGAACAGTGATTTTGTAGTACCGCTATTTTCACAATTCCAATAATTACAAATTATTCTAATAAAAAGGAAGCCGGAGGCAATATGTAGGATGAGTGAAAGCAGACTACAGAGCGATGAGTTTCCTACAAGTTTTTCTGGGAGGCGGCATCATCTCAGAGAGGTGGAGATTATTACTGAGTGTCCGGGTGGAGACATTAAACTAACACACTGCTCACACAGGTTGGCTGCCAAGGGGGTTTCTCCCCAGTAAATTCAATTAAATTGCGTTTTTCCATGCAGAACACACAACGGGATGGACTATATATCTTTAGAGAGAGAGAGATGTAGGGGGGGTGGAGGGGGGTGGGGGAGGCTTTACTGTAAGGGTAATTTCATTTTGCCTTCTGACATGGAGGAAATGTGGGGAGACTTGATAGTTTTTATACTTTGCAGTTTCAATTGGCTAGCTTCTCGCACAACTCTGGACATTTGGGGGTATCATTAGCAAGAGTTCTGAAATATACACTATGAAATGTACTTTCACAACTTAATGGCTAGCAGGGCTTTAACACTGACTAGTTTGGAAAGGAATTAATGAGCAATATTTAAAAGGATGTAGAGAGTATATCAAACGGCTAAGTCGGTCCGACACTGGAAACCAGATTGATCCACATGAACAGTAGTGGAGCAAACATTCGGTGAAAAATAGCTAATCTCTGTCAGTGAAGAAATTGGTGTAGAAGAAAAATAAATGAAGGGGCCATGGATAGAGCCCTGGGGGACCCCAGGCAACTCAAGTATAGGGGTTGAGGGATTAACTTGCCTAACTTTTCTTTACTTTGTATACTCCCTGTGAGACTTTTCTATAGGCTTTAGGCTTTTACTTAGTGCTGAAATCCTCAGCAGGGACACCATTTTAAGTATAGGAAGGGGAAATGAAGGCATTACAGCAGCTCTCATCATCATAAACACAGTGAGCAACTGTATCATTAAAGGAAACCGACATCTAGGAAATGGACATCTAAGACGTTACATGTCTTAGATGTCTAAAATAGGTTTCGATAAACGTTTAAAAACACAATACAGTACTAAAACACTTGAGACCACAAAGAGAGATTTGACGTTTGCATGGGACCCAGACTATAGTGAAAATAGCAGATCACTGCTCACAACACGTCACTTTGCAACCTTATAGATCGGCTATTTTCACTATTTATTTTATTTTATTGAATTTCTTAGATTTGTTTTAAAATGTATGCTGCTGCTATTATTATTATTATTATTATTTGTATTTATATATATATATATATATATATATATATATATATATATAGTGTTTGGAAACCAGTGAGATAGGTGACCCGGGGTCATCTCAGGAAATAAAGCCAGTTCAGTTTATTGTCCAAGCGTATATACCGCCACGGTACAGCAGGTACTTTTGTTACACAGTAGTGTGAATAACCAAATAAGCCAAAGGCTTCAGTTCTAGTAAGTGACCACATGGGAGACAGCACACAAAACCACACAGAGGCAAGAAATGCAAAGTCAATGTTATTTTATTTAACTGAATCCTAGTCAAAGCATAGCAGTGGAATATGGTAGGAGGGGAATGTGTCAGTCCAGCTTTAAAACAGCAGTCGCAACTGGACGTTTCCCAGTTCGATCCCGGGCTCCCCCTGAGTTGGTGTCAAAGTGTCCTTGAGCAAGACGCTAAACCCCTAATTCACCTTTAGCTAAGCCCCGCCCTCTCCCACTTAGTCACTTCCACTCACTCCAGCCGTGCTCATTCATTCCAGTGTAAATATCACAGATTTTACACATTAAATACTGGTTCATTTTTGGAACCAGACCAAATCTCTTCCAAAATCCGGCAACAAGGCCTGCCATATGCACTGGAAAATTATGTGCGTGACATTTCTTGTTTAAAACATAAATGTTTTATCCTAATGAAAACTATTGGTCGAGAGGTTTGTCTAACCCATGTTATACTTAGCTGTGATTGGACCATAGTAGTTCTATGTAATCTATGTAAAGAGCCTTGGATAAAGGTGCAATATGCACCTCTGCTGACCTCCACTTCCTCTATCTGGATGGAAAGAGGAGTCCTCCTTAAGTCCACCACCTTTTCCTTTATTTTGCTGATGTTGAGTAGCAGGTGGTTCTGCTTATCCTAACAGAGCTCAACATCAACCTGAGCTCTCTCTAATTCAGCTGCTAGACCATTGGTTCAGTCAGAAGTTGATTCCCTCTTCATGATCTTACATCATTTTTTCTTTGTACTCCAGACTGAATGTCTGCATGATGCTGATAAAGTGAGAGAGAGCGAGTGCATTGCTTCTGAGAGAAAGTATACGCCAGCACATACATCAACCACAAATATTGAGGAATGAAATCTGAACATTGTTTCTGATTATGTATTTCCACACTGAGATGAAAGTGTGACGATGGCTCCCAATTTATACTTTGTTATTATGGCATTGTCGCTTGGCAAAAAACAGACCTGCAAGCTCACAACGTGTCGTGGACGTGATGCGTTGTGATCTTGCAAATCAGCTATATATCATGCCACATAGCATAAATTATAGGCACGGGGGAGCAGCCTGCATGTACTGAGCATGCATTCTTCAGCACAACACTGATAGCTTTGTTCTTTAATGACACGGTGCTTATAATGACAAAGTCATTATGTCCCCGCGCTGCCTGGTCTAAAATGTCTGCCACGGCATCCCATTGAACTGCTTCATTAGGCCCGAGTGTAATGGGCTCTCTAGACGGCACCGCGCGCACCGAGGTGCTGGGTGAAATACAATAGAATTCAATTCATTATTTCACATGGAGATCATCGTTAAGGCTGACACCCCTCTAACTAGAATGGTTCATGGATACCATAAGAAGAAAATCCATTCATTTGTTCTGTCTGCCTTAGTTTTCCAGTGAACGATGATAAGAATGTTAACTTAAGCAACATGTCTTCTCATTTTTTCATTATACAGTATGTGTGTGACCATAGCACATTGTTGTTTTTCTGTTTGTGATCAGGGCAGTGTACATCCGGTATGTGTACGGGAATGTTATGCAGTATGTCCACATTAACAATATTAGCAACTACTCTGGATTTCCCAGTCATTGTGTGAAACCCATACAAACAAATCCTCTTGTGACTTCCTGCTCGTAAGCCCTGTAACTTATTATGGGCAAAACCATCTTGTAGCTTTTTCATGAACGTCTACTGTAGGTGACTAGGTGTCCAAATTGCTTTTCTTACAAGCCAGTTACAGTAGAAAAAAATCACCCCTGTGTTGAGGGGCGCTCTTATTATACATCATCTCATGAACAACTGAATTCATGTGACTGGTTAGCCGATTTGCTCGTCTACATATGACGTACATTTTCCCTTCATTGTCAATGGCATTTAATGTTTGTGTTGCCACAAATTTACGTCATATGAGGCTCATATGACCTACTGTAATTTCTCTTTAATTGAACTGAACTGAATTTATATGATTGGTTAGCTGATTTGCTCGTCTAGATATGACGTACATTTTCCCTACATTATCAATGGCATTTAATGTTTGTGTTGCCACAAATTTACGTCATATTTGGTGGACATTTGACCTAATTTCATTGTCAATGTCAAATGTGAGACGTGTGTGGACAAAAGCTGTATATACTATAGGAGGGGCTAGTGGCCCTTAATAATCATATACGGCTACTGCTTGGGCTCAATAATACCGACATGATTGCACCATGTATTACACACATAATCAAGCTATGCCTAGAGCAAGGTATTGTCCCCATTGAAAAGAAACATGCCAATACCATTCCTCATTTAAAAAAAGGTTACAAGGTCTGACCCTAGACCTATCACCATTGGCCTGGCATAGACCACAGCTTACTTTTTAATTAACGTTCTGCTTTAGCGTAAAAGACGAGCAGGAAAACCCACTTACAACAACTGAAGACTATAGCGGAGAAGATGGGCTGAACATTTTAAAGAACTACTGAACCAGCCAGCCCCGACAGACCCACCGGACATTACACCAGCAGAGGAAGTTCTGCCATTAAACTGCGACAAGCCCAGTGAAACAGAGATCAGGCAGGACCAGACGAAATACCATGAAGAAGAGAAGATTCCAGAAGAATGGAAAGAGGGGATTCATCAAATTATCTAAAATGGGAGATCTCACAAACTGTAATAACTACAGAGGAATAATGCTTCCATCGGCACCGGGAAAAGTGCTCAATCATACTCGACAGAATGAGTGCAGCAGTTGACCCCTTGCTCCAAGACCAGAAAGCACGTTTCCGGAGCAACAGATTCTGTACTGACCAAATTGCCACCCTCCATTGTAGAGTAATGCATCGAATGGAACTCTCCTATTTATAAACTTCATAGACTTTGATAGTTTGGATAGAGAGACTCTGTGGAAACTGCTGAGGCATTACAGTATACCCCGGAGAAGAGTATCACTCTGATTCAAAACACATGAACGCAGGAACGTCATGCACGGTTTTACATGCAGGCCAACTGGTCAAGAGTTTTTTTTGTTCACCATTTTCTTGAAAATAGCCAATCTACAAGCTCACAGCTCACAGTAGATTGGCTATTTTCAAATATCCAAAGGTTAAAGTGCTTAAACTGATTTATATTAACACCTTTTGGCTGGGGACCCACTGGAACCACCTCAAGGTCCCCTAGGTGTCCCTAAGGACCACACTTTGAGAACCCCTCTCGTAATAATATTTTTCAGGAGTTGTGATTGTGATCACACTACATAGAGCCAGATTTCCAATATATGGTGGAGCAGCAAACTAGAGTATGTACAGAATAATGTAGTCAACATCTTTTTTTAAAGAAAAATATCAAATCCGGGTTTTTAGAAAATGATCATGGTTGCTTGTTTAATTTACTTAATTTATGCTTTAAACGGTTTAGTTTTTCATAATTGTTTAAGTGTTTTTGTATGCACTGCTCATGTGGTCTTGTTTAATGTCCCATTTGCTTAATTATGTTTCATTTGTCTGAGGACCATAATTCTAAGTCTTGGACTTCAGCAGTGTACTGTAGGCCTACATTCTAACAGTACGTTTTAACAATGGGCGAGCATCGGCCGACACATCGCCTAATCACCCAGTCTGGCTGTCGCCCGCTGTTAAAACGTACTGTAAAAGTCCCCCAAACCTTCCTCCCACAATACAATACCTGGCAATTCTCCCTTTCTATGGTCTGAGGGGCAGAACAGCCCATGAATGAGAGCGCACTGAGAAAGCTCAAGCCACTTACACGGCTTAGCAATAGGCCATCTATATTTTTTTAAACGCAGAACATTGCCCACCAAATAGCCTCTCTAAATGCTTCACCTCAGTCAGCATGTGGAGAGCAAGATCCGACCTCACGAGGAGACGAGAAGCTCTGTTCAAGTCGATTCTCCTCCGGCGTGACCACGCAGCCCCTCAGTCAATCAGGGATACTTTATCTATTGTCAGAGCGAGAAAATTGTTTTGACACATGGCTCTGCGATGAGCCAAGAATAAGCATTTAAGCGACGCTGCAAGGCCGCATTGAAAAGAGATGGACACGGCAAATGTGTTGCGGGGTGATCTAACGCTTCGCATTGTGACACATTGTGATCTTGTAGATGGGCAAATTTAAGAATCCACATCTAGACAAATCTTCTCTCAGGGTCCCACTGTGTCCATAGGGCACAAACATCTTTTTAATGGGAGTCCGTGGCCAATAAGGCGGTGGGGTTCTCGACGAAGAAAATGTTGATGAACCTCCTATCCGGTACTGTAGCCTGCATGTTCTCTGCAATGTGTGGGTGAAGCTGTGTTTTTTTATAGTGAGAGGAGACGACTGAGCTGTCCATATTAGACTTTAGACTGTCAGTGTGTGTGTGTGTGTGTGTGTGTGTGTAAACAGGAGAATGTAGTATGGAATTTCAGCATCATTGCGTGATACAAGTCGAGAGACTGGAGTGGGAGGTTGTGTGTCTTATTTTATACGGGAGGGGAGATAGTGTAAAGAATTTCTATTGGGTCATGAGAGATATGCAGTTGCTGGGTTCATGGCTTCACGAAAACAAATATTTTGGTTTTACTTTGTGGCATATCTTTTTTTCCTTATTATATTGCAACCCCGAGGGTCCCGAGGGTTGCAGCGGCTTATTGAGTGATTACCGTAAGTGTTTTATCCCAGAGAAGCTTGCCTGGTGATCACCTCTGTGTGAAAGTGTATTAACCACTTAACCCATTCTGACCGGGCACCCATTTTGGTGTTAGCATCATGTTATGCTTTAGCTATTGAAAAATAGCAGATCTACAAGCTCATATCGCGCCACCGAGTGGCGCGATACGAGCTTGTAGGTCTGCTATTTTTGAAAAATTCGAAGAACGACTGACATTTTTAGAATCTGATCTCAGGTCAGAATGGGTTAATCAGACCAGTGTGTGTCCCGTGGAAACCTCGTATGAATCTGATCTCAGGTCAGAATGGGTTAAACCCCGTGCAGCGTCCATACTGTGCATGGCGAAAGCTTTCTCAGATAGTAGCAGAGCGACAAGCTCACAACACGTCGCACTGCGGCGTGGTAAAGCACTTAAGTTATCATCACTGTCAGGTGGAAACCTTGTATCTCTCCTATGCGTGTTTTTGAGGGGATCTGGCTTTCATGACGTCATGTGGCAACCAAGTCTGTAATGTTTAATGTTTGTCTTATCAGTGCTCCTCCCCCAAAAAACAGGCCCCACTCGTGACGCATGTGGCAGCCAAGTTTATGGACTTTTAATGTTTGTCTTATTAGTGCCCCTCCCCCAAAACACAGGCCCCACTCGTGATGCATGTGGCAACCAAGTTTATGGACTTTTAATGTTTGTCTTATTAGTGCCCCTCCCCCAAAACACAGGCCCCACTCGTGATGCATGTGGCAGCCAAGTTTATGGACTTTTAATGTTTGTCTTATTAGTGCCCCTCCCCCAAAACACAGGCCCCACTCGTGATGCATGTGGCAACCAAGTTTATGGACTTTTAATGTTTGTCTTATTAGTGCCCCTCCCCCAAAACACAGGCCCCACTCGTGATGCATGTGGCAACCAAGTTTATGGACTTTTAATGTTTGTCTTATTAGTGCCCCTCCCCCAAAACACAGGCCCCACTCGTGATGCATGTGGCAACCAAGTCTATAATGTTTAATGTTTGTCTTATTAGTGCCCCTCCCCCAAAACACAGGCCCCACTCGTGATGCATGTGGCAACCAAGTTTATGGACTTTTAATGTTTGTCTTATTAGTGCCCCTCCCCCAAAACACAGGCCCCACTCGTGATGCATGTGGCAACCAAGTTTATGGACTTTTAATGTTTGTCTTATTAGTGCCCCTCCCCCAAAACACAGGCCCCACTCGTGATGCATGTGGCAACCAAGTTTATGGACTTTTAATGTTTGTCTTATTAGTGCCCCTCCCCCAAAACACAGGCCCCACTCGTGATGCATGTGGCAACCAAGTTTATGGACTTTTAATGTTTGTCTTATTAGTGCCCCTCCCCCAAAACACAGGCCCCACTCGTGATGCATGTGGCAACCAAGTTTATGGACTTTTAATGTTTGTCTTATTAGTGCCCCTCCCCCAAAACACAGGCCCCACTCGTGATGCATGTGGCAACCAAGTTTATGGACTTTTAATGTTTGTCTTATTAGTGCCCCTCCCCCAAAACACAGGCCCCACTCGTGATGCATGTGGCAACCAAGTTTATGGACTTTTAATGTTTGTCTTATTAGTGCCCCTCCCCCAAAACACAGGCCCCACTCGTGATGCATGTGGCAACCAAGTTTATGGACTTTTAATGTTTGTCTTATTAGTGCCCCTCCCCCAAAACACAGGCCCCACTCGTGATGCATGTGGCAGCCAAGTTTATGGACTTTTAATGTTTGTCTTATTAGTGCCCCTCCCCCAAAACACAGGCCCCACTCGTGATGCATGTGGCAGCCAAGTTTATGGACTTTTAATGTTTGTCTTATTAGTGCCCCTCCCCCAAAACACAGGCCCCACTCGTGATGCATGTGGCAACCAAGTTTATGGACTTTTAATGTTTGTCTTATTAGTGCCCCTCCCCCAAAACACAGGCCCCACTCGTGACGGATGTGGCAACCAAGTTTATGGACTTTTAATGTTTGTCTTATTAGTGCCCCTCCCCCAAAAAACAGGCCCCACTCGTGACGGATGTGGCAGCCAAGTTTATGGACTTTTAATGTTTGCTTTAAGCAGTGACGTCAGGTGGCAGCCACAGTGGGCATTCCTCACTCTACACGCGTGTGTTTTTTTTTCATGCCCTACTCCTTCGCATAACACACGCAAAAGTACCGGTAGTGAAACTTGCCGACCTATAAGCTCACAAACATTATGCATTGTGGGCTTGTAGATCGACTATTTATAGTATTTGAAAAGACACATAATGACATTGTCAAAACAGGGACACCTGTTGCTTGAAAGTGGTTAAATATGTCCGCATGTAACAATATAGCGCAGATTAAATCGCAATTTGAATCGTGACACAAACGGCAGAGGGCGCATAAAAAAGACAAATACAGGATATTTGTAAAATAATTGATACCTTGATTGATTTGCTACTGTATTGAAAAGAGAGTGAGAGAAGAAAATTAAGAGAAAGCAAATACTGGATTTTAGAGAAATAATTATAATAAAACAATCAAGAAATCGTATTGTGAACCTATAGTATCGTGATTCGAATCGCACAGTGAGTTGGGTGAAGTGTGCTGCGTTACATGCTTAGTCTGCAAGTTTTTTTAATATATCACCAATTAAAAATATTAACGAGAGAAATTGTGAATAAATAATAACTATACTGGACTTACAAGGTTTCCACCTGTGAAAACACAGGAGAGGTCACACCTGAAGTGAATGAGTGAATAATAATACTTATGTTGCAAAACTGCTGATCCGATATTGTTTTACATCAAATCCACTATTATGGCATGTCAACTTGACTATTTGTTCATGACCAGATGGAGAGATTTAGTTGGTAAAACAAGTAATCTCGCTTTCAAAGTAAAGACAACAATGCACTCATCTATGGCACCGAGTGAGGGATAGAATAATCCGCAGCAGGGAGACAAGCAGTCCCTTGTAATCTCAACTCAGTCCAATGTTGCCGCTGCCTTTGTTATTGTGCCCACAGGAGGTGAGCTTGGACCTTAGTCAGTGGAAGTATAGATGCTCCGTTCCACACAGTCATAGTCACTCTGACAGAGATACTGGGGTCAGATATAACATTCTCTGAGGCAGCCATACTGCCTCAGAGACCCTACCCACTCAGACCCTATACCCACTCCAGTGTATAACGTCAGCCCAGCAGCACTTATCATTTAGGTCTGGCCAGTCTGACCACACACCAAAGCCAGGAGAACGAGCTATGAAGCTATAGGGTCCGAACCACATGCCAGGGGGACCTTGCATCTTTTTAGGTCCAAGAAAAGAGAGCGGGCAAGCCTTCTCACATACTGGTCGTCACTGTTCAGCACATTCAACAGATGGGAGAGCCTCGTAGCAATATATGCCCATTCAAAATCGGAGACTACCTACGCCTTTACTGTGTGTGTGCCAGTCCATTGTCTCACTAAGTGTACGGTTTTATCAGTCAAACCACGTAGTGACTTTCGTGGAAAATGTACATGATTGGAGAATAGGTGTTGTACCTTGGCTATAATGCCATTACTCTGACTGCCTCACTGCCCTCCAGTTTAATGATAAGTGGCAGGGGCGATGCGTGTATAGCCTACATCAAGTCTGCTGGAACACTCTGAGATGATCTCATCTGCCGGATCTTTCCACTCACCTGCCACATTAAACGTGTGACCCATGCGTATGTGTACGTCTCATGACGTGAATAGACTATTAGAGCTTTATTGCAAAATTGTGAATGCAGGTATTGTGTCTGTTCTAGAGTGATGCCAGCGGTTTGAAGCGGTTTGCCCCGCTCCACCTTTCATAGAGTACTGCACATTTTTATCTTTAACCTCTAATCCTGACCACTCAGGAGTGTGTGCACACACACACACACACACACACACACACACACACACACACACACACACACACACACACACACACACACACACACACACACACACACACACATCCCTCCATCATTTCTAGGTTTCTCTTCTATACTGGTTCTTCTTGTCTTATCTTTAGCCTATAATCCTGACCACTCCATATGCCTCCATCATTACTGGTTTCTCCTCTATTCTGGTTCTTCTTGTGTCTCTTTATATGTCATGTATTGCTAGTTTTTATCATCATCATCATGCATACTGTATAGAGAAATTGCAAATGTTCATTAATCAGTGCAGAGATTGTAGACATGGACATTAATATTTCATTATGTTTTTGTACAGCAGCAATAAATAATGTTCAGGGAATGATTTGTTTGTACTCTGCGTACAGAAAATAAGGATATATCTTTTAATCTGATCTGAAGGAAAGTGCAAGTGACCTTTATTTCGTTTTGATTACATAATGCATTACATGTATTGCAGGGTGATTCTTCATGTGCAGTGTTGTGTGAAAACGCTAATACATGAATTTAAATTGATAACAATATTCACCACCCACAAGCAAAGTACATGCAAAGAAGACTATTATACATTATACAACTATATCTAAATTAAATCGCAAGGCAATGCAATTAAACACAATTAAATCAAAAGGCAATGCAATGTAATCTGGATTTTATCAAAAGGCCATTGTCGTGTACTTTCATCACATTTACACTGACTAATTAAATCTACTTGAGACAAAAGGCTTGAGCAAACTGCAAACTGTAGTCAAAGGCACCGGACGATCAGTTGAAGAAAAGCAGGCAGAGAGAGAGAGGAACTGAAGTGTTGTTAGATACGACACCATGCAATTAAATCCAAATTAAATCAACATGCAACTCTTGATGTCCAATCTCCATTTTAATCAAGAGCTAGTTTCAGGGTCTCCCCTAGGTCTAATTTTCAGTAGGTGTGAAGTAGGTCATGACTTTTGGAGATTCTGCCTTGTGTGAGCTTGTAGATCAGCATTTTTTTGCCGCACGTGAGAGCATTGTACGATGGGGTATAAACTATAGGGCTTCAGGGGTTAATGACTGCATGCGTGTGAAAACCAAGCATCACTGTTAGATTCAAAACGTCCATGCATGATGTATTATTTGCTGTAGTTTATCAGCACACATTTATTTTACACTTTAAACAATGTTGAAAATACAGATCTACAACCACTCACCGCTCAAAGTGATGCAGTGTGACCTTGTAGATCTGCTATTTTCTCCCCTTTTTAAAATGTAAAACACTAATCATGTTCATCACAAAATCAATATTGAGGCATTGGGTCAAATTATAATTTCATGAGATTTTTGCCCATTGTTAACAAGTAAGAGCGCATACAGATTAGCACAAGCATCAGTGTAGCCAGGCTATCAGCACTGAGTTAAAAGGAGTGAAGTTATGATATTGCGCTACGCTCTGATGGTGATGGCATAGATTAGCATACATGTCTCTTGATTGCAGTGAATAACTGATGACTCACCCTCGCGCATGATCTTACATCAATAATGGACTAATTTCATGCATTCCGATCCATGACGGTGAATATGTCGAAATATAAAGATGCACGGCATGAATTGAAATGTCATTAATTAAACACAGTACTAAGTAGGCTACACATTTTGTGTGTAATGTGTCCAATAGCTTAATTTCACTCGGACTGGAGGTGGACACAATGAGAGAGTTTTCACATCACAGTTTTACAGAAAGAGAAAACGTAACAGAAAAACTGTTCGGATATCAACATGGCATGTGTGAAATATATACATTAGGTGCATTAGGTTAATAGCGGCGAGACCAGACTTAATGACATTATGAAACGGGGGAGGTTTCATATTATGTCCTGTGTGGTAGCCTGTTAAATCATATCGGTAAGGTTTTTGATACTTGGATTAGCAGCGGGACTGTAACTGGGGTCAGGCTGGGGGGTTTCCTTGCTGATTTGCTCACTCTTTACTACACAGTACACACTTCTTCTATATTATGTTCCCTGGAGCGAGGCGAGCACCTTCTTCAGGTCAAGGTTTGGGCAGCTCCTATAGGCGAGTGTATATATATACACTGTATATTCTCTTGACGGTTCTGTTGTAGAACTGAGGATGCAGGATGACTCACGCTGAATATCTTCTAGGCGACGGAGAGACGGCCCAGTACTCAGCGACGTGTGCGCCAAGGAACTTGAACTCGATGACCCTCTCCACCGCAATGCTGTCAGATGGAGATAGCGCCGTGCTCTCTCTCCTCAACCTACGTTGCTCACGATCAAAGTCTTGGTCATGTTGATATTCAGAGCGAGGTGGTTCTTTTATCACCAACGCGTCAGTGATCTGACTTCATAATATAGCAGTATAGCAGCAATCGACCATCCGAGTCGCATTTGTATTATTGTCCACACACTTGATGTTGACTTTGGAACTGTACGTACGTGGCTGTCCAGTCATTTGTGTGTATTTGTGCCCTGCTTAGAACGCAGCCCTGAGGGGCTCCTGTGCTGAGGGTCAGGGTCACTCAACATCACATCAAACTGCCATGTTGCCCATTCTCCAGGAAGTCCGCTATCCAGTTGCACATGGTCGGGTGTAGGCATGGGTCTCTGAAGTTTGTGTCGAGCATGGCAGGAACTATTGTGTTCATTGTCGAGTTGTCGTCCACAAACCACATACGTACATATTAGCTCTCATTAAGGGATGCTTGACCATTGCAAAGAAGTAGCAGGGAGCCAGTTTCCAGAAGCTGACACACGACTGCAGAGCACGGTGAATTCCGGTTTGTACATTTTTGTACGACATTATCACACGTCGATATGATAGCCGATCTACAAGTCCATCAGTTGTATACCGCCGTCGAATGGCTGAGCATACATTAGGCATGAGTCTCCAGTGTCTGGTGCCTGTCGGCTGCCGCAGGACCAAAAATCTCCTCCTGAGCTGAGATAAATTCAAGAGGAAAATGTCAGGTCGAATGAGAGGCGCAGTCTTCATACTCTATAGCTATAGTGTGATAGATCAAATGGGACGCAGGGAGGGAACCAAAGCACGCGTACCTATGGGATGTCCTCTGAAGGTCCACCAGTCGGCGAGTCAGTCGAGACCCCCTCAGTCCACCCCAATTATTTGATTAGACTCGACATCCTTTGGTCAATTAATTTTATAGTATCAAATTGTCAATTACTAGTGAGCTCTGGTGTGTCATATATTTTAGTCCGTCCACATCACGCAGGATTTTGAAAATATCCGTTTTGCAAAAGATCCATATAGGTATAGCCCAGGCCTTAAACAATGTACATCTCCACATCATTAGGTGCTGTCACCTCACTCTGTATAATGTGCTCTAAATCAGCACTGAAATATTTCTGAAATACTTGCAATTGTAGCCTCCAATAAGGTCGCAAAGACCTACTTTATATATGAAAATTACTCGTCTATGAGTCGCATTAAACTCCCGACTCTGATTCGACTAGATAAATCGGCAACAGCTCTACACGCACACACACGTACACAGGCACGCACGCACACATGCAGGCAGTGAAATGCTTGTACAAGCAGACGCTAGTCCGACATGCAGATGCATGTTGGACTAATGCCCTGTCTGAATTACATGTGGTCCCCATACTGCTTCCTCAACAGTGAGGGTAGCATTCACATGAAATGTGATTCCAAAGTGTATACTGAAAATAAAATGAATAAAGTGCAGTAAAAAAAACAATTTATATCACTTCAAAACACTGGATGCTCACACAATGTATACAATGTGTACTGTATACATTGTTATTTTTCATGTACCCAGATGAGCATAAATGCAGTTTTTCAGCAACGCCCTGCTTCAGAATCACGCACGTGCACACGCACACATTAGAACCCGGGGACCTATAGCAGACAGCAGTTAGGGATCAGTGCCTTATTGCTCAAGGGCACTTTGACTGTATAAGGGAGGGGTGAAGAATGTTGGTTATTTGCTTCCCCACAGATATATATTTTTCTGCTGGTCTGGGGAATTGAACCACGGGAACCTTTCATCCACAAGCATGCTTGTCTATAATCTTTAGGCCTCTGCTGCCCCACATACATACCCATACTGTATATTAATACACACTTGATGTATGTTCTAAAGTGAGACTATGTTGGTTTTGTATACTGTAGTCTTTGTCTATTGTTTGCCTGTGGCTGCAAGTCATTGTATTGAGAAAGCTGTTACTGATGTAGCATTGTTTGCTTGTTTTGCAGAAAAGCACATAAAACCCCACGCACGCGCGCACGCACACACACACACACACACACACACCTCCCCTAGACAATCCAATATTTCAAGAGTCAGCCACACTATTTATTTACTAAAGCAGATTTGGTGGAACAAATCAAGTTTGTGCATTCTGACCGATGCCCACCCAGTAATCATAAATCTGAGTAGCCAGCCTCTGCCACACTTGCTGACACATACACGTATAATACACAGTCTCTCTCACCCGCACGCACGCAGACACACAGACACACAGACACACACACACACACACACACACACACACACACACACACACACACACAGTCACGACAGTTGTATGTGGCACATTGATTGGTTTACTTGACCTAATAAGTGAGATGCCATGTGGCAGGCTGTACTAGTAAACATTGGTTTGGGGAACAGGACCCCAGATGTCTCTCATACTTTTGATTCGCTTGTAATGTCTCATTTGACTCCTGAGGACATTTTAATTACATCCATGATAGCCACCTCCACAAACCGCTGTGTGGTTATGGATGTAGCCATTAGCATTTAGCTCAGCGAGGTGCAGATGCTCCTGTTGGCTGAGATATGTGTTTGTTTCTGTCTGCTGGGAAGTTGAAATCCCGAATTATACTTTACTAAAAACAAACAAACATGGTAGCGCCAAGGATATTTTAGAAAGCGACAATGTCATAAACTTCCAAAAACACATTAATGTGGAATGGTCATTGTGAAAAATGCATTATTATTATTTTTATTGTTATTATTGAGATTATTATTATAGCTCGCAGATTACTATGAAAACCTCCAAAACCTGTCAGTCATGCTAAAATGGCCGGGTGAATGTAATGCACAATCTCTGTTAAGCTTGGATAAAAGCTTGGATAAAAGCGCTATAAATGCACCCTTGACCATTTACACTCCAATCAAATGATTATAATTGCTTGCTGACGAGAACTAAAGCACGATGTGACATGACTTGGAAATCTGTACTCTGTCACTTGGTCACCCGATGGAGAATAAATGAAGCTTCACCGCGTCTGTATGCATACCATGCAGGGTCTGGTGTTAAGGACAGGTAAAAAAAGGCATTGTAATGGATGATAGAATTGGCACCTTCTCTGTCTCCAGGCAACCTTACCGGTTACACGCACGCTCACGGAACACGACAGCCAATAAATCACGCTGTCAGTGAGTCCGTAATATTCCCAGAGGCGACTGCTCTCTGCAGGGGAGATAGGAAGTACATTTTGGCTAAGCTCACAAATCATTTTTAATGAATCCCAGTGCACCCTTCCTTAAACCGAGCAGACCTACAACCCGACCCCATGCCTCTCCACCCACCCCAGAGAGAGAGAGAGAGAGAGAGAGAGAGAGAGAGAGAGAGAGAGAGAGAGGGAGAGAGAGACTGCTGTTTCCAAAAAGTATTTTTGGGTCGGCGTTTGGCCTCATTTGTGTCGACATTGTCAGACCTGCCTGGTGGCAAATAGGGAATGAAAAAGATGGGGGAATGAAATGGAAGATCTCTTTGAATGACTTCAGGCAAACAAAAAGAAAGAAGTGCAAACTCCGCCAGTAGAGCTTGCCTTCACGCTGAGAACGATCAGTGGGCACACTGTGAATCTCTCTCTCACACACGCAGATAATCACTTTATTATAGAGATAGTTCACCCCCAAAATTACTTTTTTCTATCGATTACTCACCCTGTGGAAACTAGAATTCATGGGGGGTGAGTAATCGATAGAAAAAAGATTATTATTACTTTTACTTTGGCTGAACTATCACTTTAATACTGTTTAACGTGATAGTTAGTTACAATCATGAGAACGCTGCAGGGATTGCTCTATATATATACCTCAGAGATTAAAAACAACAGCGCTATTAAACATGACCCCTATCTCCACCCTTTTAAACATGACCCCTATCTCCACCCTTTTAAACATGACCCCTATCTCCACCCTTTTAAACATGACCCCTATCTCCACCCTTTTAAACATGACCCCTATCTCCACCCTTTTAAACATGACCCCTATCTCCACCCTTTTAAACATGACCCCTATCTCCACCCTTTTAAACATGACCCCTATCTCCACCCTTTTAAACATGACCCCTATCTCCACCCTTTTAAACATGACCCCTATCTCCACCCTTTTGACTGGGAAAGCATTTGTCATTTTAGACTTCAGCTATACATTGTCGCTGTTGGGTGGAAACCTCTTACGTCTATACAACTGTTACTTTTCAGGATTCAAATTCAAACGCATCAAAAGTAGCAGATCTACAAGCTCAAAACGTGTGGATCTGCTATACTTTTCTTTTCTTTTTTTTTTTGATTGTTGTGAAGTTTTATTTTGGGGCAATCTCTGAAAAAGGCCAGTCCGATTAGGGCAAAGGTGGGCAAAAAAAGCCTATACATTGAGAATGCTCACTCTTAAATGTATAAATGTTTGCTGAACCAGGTGTCCCTACATCGACCCGCATCGGACTGGAGACATCCCTGCGCTACTCCATTCAGCTGATCAGCACTGCAGGACTGGTGTGTCGCAAGCGCAGGGTAAGGTTCTTGAGCTCAATTAGTTCAACCACTAACTAATGGGAGAATTCTAATTGTCGAATCCACCTGATACAACAATGTTTTATTTGGTATGTTAAAAAAAAGAGTCCTGCAACCTCACTCAATTGACTGCGTCCCAAAAAGAACAGACTTGCAAGCGACCATTGCAAATCATGCAGGAAGTTGATACCTTGTCAAGCAAGGGACACCGTTGCACGATGGAGTATAAATTACTGTTAACACTACATCAAAGATAATCGCAATGAAATCAGCAAGGAAACATCTGTGAAACATTTGTGCTAAAATCATACATGTCTCCCACATTGGTTGGTGAGGTTATTGCATTAATAACATAATTGTTTGAATGTATGTCTGCCGGCTGTGTGAGTGATCAAAGCGAGTGCTGACACAGCCCTTCTACCCAGTATTACTTGATGTGAAATTGACAACTATATAGCATCAAGCAGACAGTATATCATGTGCAGTAAAGTGTCATCTGTTAACTTTCACCATGGACAAAGTCTGCATCATGTCAAACGATTGTGAGCAGTTATCTGCTATACTTTTGATGCTTTCGTGTGAGCACTATATGACCAAGTATAAGGCATTACATTTATGAAAACTATGGAGACTAAGAGGTTTCTGCCCGACAGCAACAATTATATATGTATATATAGCAATATTGGTTTTTCAGAAACCTGTTAGGATTTAGAAGGCGTTTGTAGAATCAGGTCTTAAAGGGCGGACGATAATAAAGGAAGCTCCAGACCTCAACGTTGCGGTCTGGACGAGTTTGACCTCAGAGTCGTCGGCACCCAGGCTTCTATTAGCGGGTTGTGGTCGGGGGGGGGGGGGGGGCTGGCGGTAGATAAAACCAGTTGTATGGAGTAATTTATGCTGGAAGTCTCTCTCCTGGAGAGTGGACAATGACCGGACCCCCCCCCCCCCACCACCACCACTACCTATAAATTAATCAGCCCCAAGGGCTCTGACACACGCACGCACGCAGTCACACAGTCTCACACACACACACACAGTCTCACACACAGTCTCACACACTCACAGTCAGTCACAGTGCATGATGGCCCGCTGTTCATTTCAATGGCAGGTGAAGGAGGAAGGCTTTATAGTTCATTTGATGTACGGGTTTGGTGAAAGGGCCTTTCTGTGTGTAGTTTGCATGTTCCTGGCCTGATGGAGGGAAAGGAACTTGTTGGAATATAATAGTGTTCCTTCCACACGCTACGTCCTACCGGGGGGAAAAATGTCAGAGGTCCACTCGGTAGCCTACTAGTGCAGGAAGCACGATGGTTAGTAGTCCTTAGGGTGGTTGTATATTACTGTATATCTCAACACATTTTGCTGTTGTGTTTGCACATTGTTCTTATTGTCCCAGTAGATGTGGGACTTTTGAGTGGTGCAACCACTCCTACAACCAGCAATGTCCGTGTACACCTATGTGTTCACCTATGTATGTGTTCACCTATGTACATGATTTGTGTGAAGCAGCATAGCACATCAAGTACCATAACTAATTTCTAAAGGTGAATGATATAAATGTAGTTGTAGTGCATGGTGTGGACTGTGGACGGCCCCTTAGTGTAGACTGTAGAGTTATTAGTTCTTCTGCCGAGTTAAAAAACGTCCTGAATCCACAGGACAGAACATGGTTGTTACATTACTGTGAAAGAAAGTCTCTTGGCTGGCCTCAGATTATCTTGGAACAGACTTCCACCACACCATTTAGGGCTGTTCTTAATTTCTTATCCATCACAGACAGACAACCCAAATGAACCAGGCACCAGCAAATAAGTGAGAGGAATGGTGGCCCGCTGGTCAGCTTAAGGTTTAAATGCAGCCAACATTCCTCTTTATACACTGAATGGCCATCCATGATTCTGCCCTTTCAGGCATCGCCTGGAATGTTCGTGTGGACACACAGGATTGTTTTTGGCAAAGCTCCATTTTAATTTCCTCAGGATCATGTCCCATTGGTTTACCTGATTCAGTCTAAGTGTCCTGTCTCTCTGTCTCTCTCTGTCTCTCTCTCTCTCTCTCCTTTTCTCTGTCTTATGTCTCGGTACAGTTGACAGGTTATAAAGTGCATTGTAGGGGCGCGCGCTGGCCAAGTGGTCCAGGCGCATGCCACATATAGGCTTTGTCCTGACAGTGCGTTGCGTGTTCGAGTCCCGCTCATGACGACCTTTTCTGCGTGTCTCTCCCCTTCACACACACACACACACACACACAGTATGTCTTCTCGTGCGAGCCAGGTCTGTGTGTGCTGTGCACGGCTGCCTTTCTTTATCGTACGTTTGTTTAGCCTTTATTTCACCAGGCAAGTTGAGTTAATTAACATTAACATTTACAACCAGGACCTGTGTGACACGGCCATTTGTAAAATCGGCGATCTACAAGCTCACAATGCATCACGACCTTCGCTGATCTGATATTTTCAAAAATGTATAAATACTTTAGAAAACTTGTGAAATGAGACATTCTGCATAATGAGTACGTATACTTTTGGTACTTTTAAGTACATTTGTATTAGGGATGTCCCGATCACTTTTTTTTCTTGTTCCCTGAACTGATTCCGATCATTTGATTTTGAGTATCTGCCGATAGCGATTTTTCCTGATCCGATATTTATGTTTTTATAAAACAATTATGGCATAACACAATAGTACAATATAATAATACAATCCCAGACAATTGTCTAATATCATAACTTTTATTTTTGTTTCCTTATTCTTTGGTTTAGTCCGGTGGGGTTTCTGTCTGGTGGCTCTGCTTGAATTATTTTGTCAACAGAGTCCCAAAAGCAGCTGGCATGAAGAGCCATCTCCCTCTGTAGGTGACAGCATTGTTATGGTCTGGGTCACTTGCTTTTGCTAATTAGCGGGCTATCATCCTAATTCTGCTCTGCGGGCATGATTTATGTTTTCCGTCTGATGCAGAGAATGTATTTGCATAACTCTGCACGCAGTTTCAATGTCGAACCATCAAATGAAACTGGTTCTATAACTGAGTCCAATGTTTTGAGCCATATTTTAATTGCTCTATTGTCTATTTCCATAGCATAAACAGCTCTTCTTGCCTCGTTTCTCAGGTCGTTCACAGCATTGTGGAAGTTAACCTGTTCTTATAGCCTCGTGTAGCTATGCAGTCAATATCACACTGCGTGGGACAATTTGCATTGCAAAGGCAGATAACTAAGTCTGGCTACGTGAGGCTAACCTGTGCTACTGATGTTGGATGGAGGGAGGGAGATACATAATTGAGGTGACCTACCTGCAGGAATCCACTCAAAACCTATTGTGCAACCTCGAAACCAGCTGATGTGCACCACTTCTTGATTCAACCGGTATGTGCATTGAGTGTCAGGTTATCGTCCCGGTGTTGAAGTCCCCACAAACTATGACGTGGCAGGTCCACAAGCCTGGAGAACATGATTTTCCTCCTATGGAGTATAGTGTTAATGTCAAAAATATAGATTTGCTGGTAAATATCGACTCTGAAAATTAAAAATGGTTCAATATGACTTCCATAGTGTCGGTGTATCGATTGGCTCAGGCGCATGTCTCCCGTTGGTTGAGACATGCGCCTGCGCCAATGCACACACAACACAGGATCTCACGCACGCGCAGCGCAGCTTCCTACAGTCTAGAAAGTCAAATATAAAGCGGAAGTGGAGCCTTCACTCCACTTCCGTTTCGTCTTTACAGTCGTGCAAATTGTTCCTAATAATAATAATGATAATATATAAATCATCTAACCCAACAACAGCCAACAAACAAGAGACCAAACAAACAAAAAACAGAACAAAATATCAAACCACTATAAGCCATAAACCTGAGAGAATAGTGTCCTTTCAAAGCAGCCTTTAAAGAGTCCAGTGTTGTTTGATGGGGTTGACTATGGTCAGAAAGAACTTAAATTATCTTGTGCTTCACAACTTTACTTTTATGTGTACATTGGTTTATAATTATAATCCATAATAGTTGTTACTAGTATGAACATACATAAGACTGCACAGCTTTGTACTTACAATGTTAAAACCTCAGAGAAGTCCTTGTGGTTGCGTGGTATTCGAAAATGGTATCGAAATATCAATATACTTTTCCAAATATCGTATAGAAGTTTGAAATCCAGAATATAACACTAGTATGGAGACTTCAAATATCAGGATTTTATTTGAGGGATGTTGCATAGCACAAAGCACAATATTGTTCTCAGCTGAGGCAATTTCCTTATTTCTAACCAGATGTAAAAATCTCCTGTTTTGATTATTGTAATAGCTCAGATTTGTACCATATTAGCATACCTCCAGAGTCTCTTCCCTGTTTTATCCACCCCCTCTCTCTATCTGTGCATGTGTGTGTCTGTGTCTCTCTATGATTTGAAACACTTACTGTAGTGTTTTTATTTAATTTAAATCTTTTCCTTTTTCTTTTGTAAATTTGTTCTAGTTTCAAAAGCTCACAGAATACGGGAATAGAGCATTTTTAACAGTGTTTTAAAATTCTCTCTTTCTCTCTCGCACGCACGCACGCACGTCGCACGTATTCATCTGCCATATTGCTAACATACCTTGTGGTTGCATTAGGCCCCGTCTCACTCTAATCTGTGCAGCAGGCGAAATGGGATGTGAATGGCTTTTCCTGGTACCATTCTGCAACGAGAGAGGCTTGTGTGTAAAGCGCTAATGGACTCCAGTGACAGCAGCTTCGACCCCCCGCTGACTCCCCCCCCCGACACACACACATACACACACACAGCTTTGACCCAATCGCCCCCGCCATCTCGCCAAACATGCTCCGACTCTGCCACTGTCTTTTTATAGACATCAGTCGGCAGACCACCCTCTGCTGAGGTGAAAAGAGCTTTGTGATTCGGGGGGCGGAGTGTGGGGGGCGGCGGTATGAGGGCACGGGGGGGCATGTATACTGCATGGGGTGTCGTCGGGCTGCGCCATTATAGTGGCAGCGTTACGCTTCTCTGGTCAGATACACAGTATATACTTGTTGTTACCTGTGTTGATAATCAGGCCAGGAAGGGCTGTCTCCTAAGTAAAATATTCTTAAACATTTATACCCCAACAACCGTATTGGGGGAGGGGGGAGCTCTTTTGCAGAAAATGGCAGATCGACAAGCTCACAGGCTGTACATACAATTTACAATTTAGTCATTTATCCAGAGTGAGTTACAGTAAGCAAGAACGAAAAACATGGTAATACATCAAATACATAAAAATAGTCATCATGAATCATAAGTAAGCTAAGAACCTAACAGTGGAATATCTATATGAAACGATGTGTATACAGTATACGGTATGTCTACATAAAAGGCTATCTAAGTTGAACCTATATGCATACGCCTATACGGTCGTCGATGCTATAGGACAAGCGCTACGGCAAGTGCTATGGGCTAAGATGGACTCTGAAGAGGTGGGTTTTCAGACTAAACTGCGGAAGATTGGGAGTGAGTCTGCAGTTCTGATTGCAATGGGAAGTGCATTCCATAGTTTCAGAGCCAGAAGGAAGAAGAGTTTGTGACGTGTGGAACATTGTCCCAGGTTTTTAGTAAAGGTACTTTCAGCCTCCATGCGTAGTCTGATCTGAGCGTGTGGGAGGGTTTGTAGGGTCCGATCACACTTGCAAGATATGGGGGTGCCATACCTTTGGTTGCTTTGAAGGCTAGCAGCAGAGTTTTGTACTAGACACAGACGAGATGAAGCTCCATGATGTTTATTTAAACGAAGTACAGCTTACAGCATAGACTCACGCCAGCCAGCAGAGAGTGGCTCACGCCTCCACAGGCTTGCGCCCCGACTGACTAAATGATCATATTCTAGGTCACCTTTTAAACAGTTTACATGGGTGTAGGGTGTCGACTTTTATTGCATAAACTAGTCTGTGCGGGAGGTGACCGGGAGCGACAATAACAACGATGGCTTTCCCCACAATAACAGAAAACAGAAAAGACACTGTCACCAGTAGGTTACTTATCACTCAAATGCAATCGAGCCAGCAGGCTCGCCTGGAGCCAACTGCATGTATACTGGCTGTGAATAGAAATGTGAAATGACTGCCGCCGAAGCGAATACATCGTGAAACTGACTTACGTGGCCGGTTAAGACTGATATGAGGTAGGACCCCTAGACTTACGTGGCCGGTTAAGACTGATATGAGGTAAGACCCCTAGACTTATGTGGCCGGTTAAGACTGAGGTTAGAGTTGCGGTTAGACTTGGGGTTATAGTCAGAACGCGACTATGGACGTCTCTGCGTTTCCTAAACGCAGACAGTCGGCTCCAGGCGAGCCTACTGGCTCGATTGCATTTGAGTGAAAAGTAACCTACTGGTGATTGCTGGTTGATTTTCATACGAATCCTTTGGACTCCATTCAACCATATAAGGGTTTAAGTATAGTTACCCACGTGACGTGGGCACTATACTGTATATACTTCTTTGTACACGACAAACAGTGAAATAAATAAAACTCAATAAATAAAACAAAAATATTAGTTTTTTTAAATGTCTTATAAATCCAATAAATCCAACCCTATGTCGACAATGAAAGAGGAGTCTGGCTGGAATCCATGCTCTACCAAATGCTCTTCGTAATCATTTTCTCACTTTATGATTCAGTATTGATCCACCTCAAACATTTAGTGTATTCAATATATTGTAGCTATAGGCTCCTAGCTTATTTGCAATGGATAAAAGCAGTGGTGGATGGTAACAAAACATACCTTTACCTGAGTACTAAATCAATTATTAAATACATATTGTGTGGCAGTGGTACACTTTGTACTGGAGTACTGGAGTTGAGTACTTAGTCCAACATTCCAGTATAGTATAGCTATACTGCATAGACTAACTATCCAGCTTATTGTCAATTCATAACAATGCTGAGTTCGTGAGCTTCCAGGGCTATAGATCATAATAGGAGCCACACATCAATATTCTTCATGCAAGAGCACTTCAATAAATCCATTAAAGGAAACCTTCCGAAAGGTATAGCTTTATGCTATTGACATTACTTTGTATTGATATATGTTTGACAATTGGAGACTATGGACCATTGTTTGAGTAAAACGCTGAATAGCTGAACTGTAATTGTGACATGGTCAAAGGACTGTAATGCTGTCAGCTCTTTGAACTCCAGCAGTGTTTCATCTTGGTGAATTGCTAACTCAAAGTACTATATCCAAGGGTAAGGCTACACCTGTGAACTTGGCCTTGCATAAAATGATCTCATGATATACCGCATTCATAGAATCATAGAAAATACTACAGCATCGCAAGCTGTTACTACTGTTAGTTGGCCGAGGATTTTGAATCCCTGCACGCCGTGGGGGGCATGCGTGTTCTATCGTTCTGTTATTGTATTATTTGCCATGGGGAATGCATTAGGGGGGGGGGTTGTGTGTTCATTGTGATTGATGGATTAGAGAAAATAGGAGTAGTTGCAAGGATCACCCCATCCCCTCTGTGATCAAACATTGAGTTGGTTTGAGGTTTGCTGTGCTGTTTTCCGCACATAAAAGTATTTCTATCATGAGAACAGTTTCCACACTTGATTAAATCGACTGTTCAGTTAAAAAGGAGATTGCCAGAAGAAGTGGGACAGCAACCAATCTAGGATTGTTCTATCGTGCTATTTGCCATGTAATGGGGAAGCATTGAGGGGGAATTATCTGGTCATGATAGTAATGCCAGGTGGCATTACTATCATTTTGCTACACTGCGCAGGTCCATACTAACCCTCGAAGGTATAAAACCCTGATTTTCCTTCAGAGGTTTCTGTTTTCCTCCGTTACTTATTCTCTTCTGTCGAATACTGCTGATTGATTTTGTAATCTTTTTTCCTGTATACAATTGGGGTAGGCAAAAATATGCTTCTAGCTTCAGCCTGCACCTTTTTGGTCCGTTATTTTCTTCTGCAAATTTTTGTTATTATTGTGATGTATTGTGCTGAAAAGGACCAAATAAACTATCATCATCATTGTGTCAAATTATTATAGGCCAGTATTTGGGGCGAAAAGAAAAAGTGATGTAGTTGTTGCTGGGATCAGTGTCCCCCGTGACGATGCAGCTGCATTCACTTGAACTCATTCACTGCCAGATTAAATACCTAAATGATCCACCCACTGCCTATCTACACATCTGATTACATTGTAACGCATTGACAATGCGTTACAATGTAATCAGCATTGTCAGCATCAGCATTGTCAGCATGTAGTTCGGCAACTTTCGCTGAATGTTCGCCCCCAGAATAGGGTCGATGTTTGTGCGGTGAAAACCGGAACGTACAAAACGCAACACATGTAAGTCTGTCACACAACTGTCCTGTTAAAAAGGACAAATGTCCCGTCTGGGCGAGGACCAATTAAAGATCTCTCCCTGTGGGTCTATAAATGTACCATGCGAGTAAACGAGACAAAGTCAACTGCACCTATAACCTCAGAGGAATTAAATGATGCTCACAAAGCACTCTTTTACGGCATGTGCGGCTGTCCGTCGGCTGTAAATGGGACGAGAAAAATGCAACGACCGTATCGAGCTGTCAAGATCTAACAAGACAGTTCTTGGGAAGTAAAAGCAACCACGCAATCACCAAGAGGGGAGAAACTCATCTCATTGTTGTGGTTGACGTAGAATTAGAATAACAGTGATGATATTTATTTTCTTACTGTACGTACTTACTTACCGTACTGAACAGGATAATAGGGGCAGTACCATAATGTACAGTATAATTATGCAGGGGATCTGAGGGTGTGTCTGCCTCTGAGTTTGTATCAAAGATGTCAGCCTATAGTTGCCCAGACGGCTACCCTTAACCACAACACTGTCCAGTTGGCGGGTCAGCAGTGATTGGCCAAGCACTGCCCCTCTCATCCAGGCTTCTCTCATGCCAGAGCCAACAGGAGGCTCTCTCTGCCCTCTGTTCTTGGGGAATTGCAGGCACTGAGAGGGCTCTAGTTTGCTTCCTGCCTAGCGTCACAGCGTGGTCCTACGTCTCACCAGACTGTACGTCTGTGCATGTGTCTGTCCTTGTCCACACTTGTCCTTATATACGCTCGTGTTTTTGAGTCAAGTTGCTTGAGCCTTCTCTGCGTCTGTGTCAATGTCCTTGTCTCTCTTCCTCCACTCCTCTCACTCCTCTCTGGGGGTATATTGCTCATTTGTACGTTCTGTAGCTTGCTTGGTGCCCTCTTGTAAGTGTTGCAACGGGGCTTGCTGACCCCTGTTAGTCTTTCCTGGAAGTCAGCTGTCTCTGTAGCGTCACAGCCTTCCTTGGTTGCCATCCAGACTTTCCGACCACGAACGCCTTCTAAATCAGCACATTTTTTGAGAGCATGTTAATTTTAATGATCAACCAATTGATTGTGTTCCTCCTCGGATCAATAGAACTAACGTAGCACATGTTTACATACTTAATTATTGATTATTGTTTTAATTTTAATGTTATATTATCATTCAGTCTTTATGTGGAAGGCCAGATGCAATACCCTCGCGGCCCACTGCCCACAGATTGACAATCACTGCTTTGTTTAGTTTAGTTTTCTTCTGTCTTCATTTGTTTGCTAATGCTGTGGCTTACAGTATGAGGGCCTTATTTTTTTTATTTTTTTTGTTTTTTTCTGTTTTGCACTTGGTGTTTGTGTTCTGGATGCTGAATATTGAATTGAAGATTAAGTCGATTGAGTCGATGCCACGTACCTTTCTGAATGTAATTATAAATCATAAAAGAAAGATGAATAGGGAAATAGGGTAGAGAAGAAAGGAACAGGAATTATTGGACGACTGTGGCTCAGGAGGATTGTCTAGTGATCCGTGGGTCGGCACTTTGAATCCCAGCTCCTCCTGTCCACATGTCGAAGTGTCCTTGGGCAAAATACTGAACCCCACATTGCCTCCAACGAGTCGCTCGGTGCCTGGCATGGTCTGTGTGAATGTGGGAAGAGGATGCTGAATGTTCGCCGCTTCACCTCCCAATGTATGAATGAATGGACAATTTCAAGTGCTTAGAAAAGCAATAAAATGAAATCCATTCTATTCAAGTTCTGTGGTCCAAATAAGATGTCTGCTGTGTATTTAGTATGAGCTGATATTTCTTCTTTTGGTGTATTACAAAACATACATTAACCACTTCAGCCCTATAGCCTATAACTTTGGTTATTTGAGAATAGCAGAAACAAGCTCACAATGCGCCGGTGGCGCCACAAAGTGAAGCATTGTGAGCTAGAAGATATGCTATTTTCAAAATAGTTAATTAGTAGTAGTAGTAGTAGTAGTAGTAGTAGTTACATTATACATTTGAAAACTCTGCATAATGACTACTTTCAGTACTTTAAGTACATGATATCAAGACTTTTACTTGTAACGGAGTATTTATACATTGCAGTATCGATACTTTTACTTCAGTAAAAAAAAAGTGAGTAGGCCTACCTACTTTTTCCCACCACGGACAATTGTGATGTTTGTGTCACCACAGCCGCCTGCAGACAATGCAGTTTTCCATTCCAGAAAGTGTCCACGCTACTTCAGCCACCTACCTACAGTACCTCCTCCAGAGAAATAAACGGTGCTGCAGCAGCCAGGGACAGCATGGCATTTTGAGTCGTGTAACAAGTACATAAGTGTATATACACATAAACCCTCGGAGATAAACTGAAATGACTCATCTTGTTTTTCCATTCCTAACACCCCGCTGAATGCTGAGCCAATAAGACTCCAGTGGGCGTATAGATGTGGTATCCAGCACCAGCGGAAAAATATAGGCCTAATATTTTTGTATTTTGGCAGGGAATTTAGAATGTGTATTAAGAACAAAGGCCATGGCAGCACGTTGTGTGTATAGATGTGATTCTAAAACTCTGTGATTTCAAGGACCCCCCATTTGATTGGATTGTTATCTCTGGGACCCCAATCTTCTGAGTGTACAAATGAACCACTTGTACACTCTCTGAATTACTGACCGGTAACTATCAGTCCTTTAGATGGGGAACCCCCGGGAGACCACTTCAAGGACCCCTGGGGGCCCCTGTGTTGAGATGTCAGGCGTAGTAAAGTCTGTGTCATGTCCATCTTGTTGTTGGACATCAAGAGTGCCATAACCTCCCTCTGTGAAGAGACGCTGCAAAGATACTAGCGTAGGCCTACAATGACCATGCATTGTGGTAAAACTTACTCAAGTATACTTGTATTGTATAGTAGTCTACAATTTTGAGATACCTTTACTTTACTTATGAGTAAAGTTTTTCTATACTTTATACTACTACATCTCATGGAGCAGCACAATTCTTTTTAAACTTTAGGTTTAGATTATTAAAACCATACAGAACCACTTAAAACCTATTTTATAATTTGGCTATTCGAACATGGATGATCTACAAGCTCACAATGTGTCACACCACAGTGGGTTGTGAGCTTGTAGATCTGTTATTTTGGAAAAAAGGTTTCTTTGTATATTCTTTTTACCTTTTTTTTAAGTAGGCTACTATTTCAGTAGAAAATGTTCCACGACAGAATGAGACAACAATAATTATTGTACAGTAAGCAATTTTTCTATTTTATAGTGATGTTACCTTGTCAAACTTGAAGGTGAAAGAGGGATGCTTTGAAAGCCTTGTGATAGAATTGTGATAAATACACGACCACGAGCATTGCATTAGATGGAAATGTGAGTGTTTTTAGTAGGCCTATGGGTGAATGTCGGGCTTGAGCAATGTCACATAAAGAAGAAAGAGGATTGTGCCAATTTAATCATCTTAAATCATCTCTAAATACCTCGTAAAAAAAGATACAGATAAAACCGAATGTAATAGAACGAGCTTCCTTTCAGCGTGTGAGAGAGAGAGAGATAAATTCACTCTGTGTGTGTGTGTGTGTGTGTGTGTGTGTGTGTGTGTGTGTGTGTGTGCAGAAAGAGACATTAACAATCTCTGTATTTTGCCCGCAAGCCCTCATTTCATTCTTAATTGCATGAATGCCGCCATGTGGCGTCTTGGTCCAGCAGAGACACAAGATGACACTGCGTTTTCACTTTGTCTGCTTTCTTCCTCGCTGACATTGACAATTTGACACTGCCTTCTCAAGCAGTGGGGTGGAAGGACACCCAGAGAGGAAGGACCCTTGAGATTCCCCCCACGCCCCGGGGGCTCAACACATCAACTGCTCTTTGAATGAATGAATAAATGAGTGAATGAATGAATGAGCGTAATTGGAGACTTTAGACAGCTTGCTTCCTTCCTTCCTTCCTTCCTTCCTTCCTTCCTTCCTTCCTACCTACCTCCCTCCCTCCCTCCATCTCTTCCTTATTTAAAAAAAATATTCGTACTTCTTGGGCTATATCTCCATCCCTTACCCCTTATCCCTAAACTTATTTGTTTACTATTTTGATTTTTTTTTTTTTAATAGTTCACATAGCCGATCTACAAGCTCACAACGTGTCAATGTAGAACGGAGATGAACTATATTACAATGTTTTTCAAAATTCACTGCTCTCACAGCCGCTGGCCGTCGTAAACCATGCAGCGAGGGCTTTGAAGTGACGTCGTCAGTGTTCTCTTTAGAGTCTAAAGGATCCCGGTTTGGCTTATTACTGCCTGTAGACGGGTGTGGACATGCACTTTACTTTAGCACCCAAGAGTTCATTGTCTCCACCAGGCCGAAGGCATGGGGAGAGAGTATGTTTTGCACTCCGTCCGTCCGTCCGTGTGTCCGTCTGTGAACGGCTAATCTCTGGCACCGCTAACCCGGTCGATGCCACATTTTGCACACAAACTCGATGAATCTCTGTCCCAAAATTTGTCAGACTTTTTGAAAAACACCTTTTTTTATATTACTCCTCCAGATTCTGTCAAAAAATCCCACAAATTGTTACACACTATACAGTATCTCTAGTCATGTGTTCAAGATGGATCTGTCTGATATTTCATATTCCATCCTAATTGGCTTTTGCAGGATTGGCCCTTTTGAAACAAAAAGCCTCAAATCATGAACGCAGCGTGCAATTTAGGTGAAATCTTTCACAGACTTGTCCTACTAGGCTGAGGAATATATCCCACCCTTTTCACATTGGCCTGTTATATATGCCACCAGGAGGCCACTTGACCTGGTCTGGTGGAGACCTGTGCCCAAAGGGGCACTTTTTCTAGTTCTACTCTGCAACAGTCAGTATGTCTGTTGTATATTTCCGTGCCAATGACTCCAAATGTGATATATATCAATCTGAAAAGGTTTTGTCTAGTCTAAGAAGTCTAAGAAGATTTTTCTTAAGAGAAATTCTAAATTATTTATTTGCGAATGTACAACCACGTTTATCTGCATTTTTGTTGTACTAGCGAACATGGTTAAAATGATGTGATGCAATTTAGCTCTTGCATTATGAAACACCAGTGGATGTGAAACCATTGAAGGACATGTATCTTTTTGTCTCTCTATTCATCAGTAATAATTATATATATCATTCGCCTGCCCCTTTCATTCCTCTAATTCACAGCATGTTTGTCATTTCTATGTTAGACTGTCACTCAATGACGTGAAAATGAAAGTGTAGCTATTCTGTTGTGTTCCTGCACTGAACGTGCCGTGCCTGTTCATTCTCAAATGGGAACAATACTCTATTTGCTAGATACAGTAGAGTCTGTTCTTGGATAAATTGTTCTCTTGCAGAGGAAGAGGAATCGGCAGAAAGAAAATGCATTCAATCCGTGACCTGGACACAACCTGACCCTTTACCATTCCCCCAAAACAGCAATTTTCACACCTCTTGGTGGACCTGCGGGCTGAGACTGGCCGACGACCTGAATTTGGTTGGGAGACAGGCAACAGCTCAGTGAGTTCAAACTCAGGACTCCAGTCCCAACTCCCCCGCTTAACCTATCCGACAAATGTTAGGTTGGTGTGAGGCTAGGATGGTGAAACTGGCCCAGGACTGGGATGCCTGTCCCCCCACTGTTATGCAGTATGATGGGTCAAACGTGGCATGACACCCTTCACATCCCTGGAAGTCCTACACAAACCCACCCTTCAATTCCCTCCGACACAATCCCGTGCACCACGTCAAGGTTTGCGCGTGACGGAAGAATGACGTAACTTCATGCTTATCAAGCTTATTTAAGTTCCCTGCAGACCTGTATAGTTGGCCAGACAAGACGGATATACAGGTAGAGAGACATTAACATAATCTAATTGATATTCGCATCGTGAATGCCACTTCGGTTAAGCTGCCGAATGCGCTCAACGGAAGACTCCACATGTTTGACCACAGGCCTAAACACCCAGCTGGCACAAATGGACGACCGACTCCGACATCAGCAAGAGATGTGCGTCCAACTTCAGACCACTGTCGAGAGGATGGACGCCCGACTCGAACAACAGCATCAACAGTTCCAGGAGCTCATGCTCCGGATGGACGACATCTTGTCTACATTGCGGCGGTCCGATCCCTTCCCGGGACCGGCTTATTTTGTGCCGACCTACCATCAACCTTTCAGTATGCCCAATCCACTAGGGCCGACGTCTGTTCCCCCAATGGGGCACCGATGGGAGGCTGCCCCTGGCCGCGCCAAGGGATATTCGACACCCAAGAGAGAGCAACACAACCCCTGTTATATGCATACACAGCCCTACTCCTTCTACACAGCCCCGCCGTACACATCCTCCGGGACCTACACAGCCCCGCCGTACACGTCCTCCGGGACCTACACAGCCCCACCCAACAAATCCCCCTGTCCCAGGATAACCCCACCCTTCACGTCCACTACCTACACAGCACCACCCTTCAGACCTCGCACCTACCACTACGACCCGCAACCGCTCACCCAATCCACCTGCAACCCCCAACCCTTCGCACCGCCCACCTTCGACACCCAACACGTCATACAGAACACCACCTGCCACATCCCTGGGCTTTTCAAGGATTCTTGAAAAGAGACTTTTAATTGATTAATATTTTTTATTGTCTTTTAATTCTGAACCCATTGGCAAAAATAGATCCCAATGAAGTCAATGTCTTAGTTAGGCTCCTATATCTTTTGATGCAGCAGCAGAACGCCAACATCCACGCCGCTGACTTCCTCAGTGTATATGATGAACTAAACTCTTGCATCCTGGCATTTCAACACCAGCGTAGTGACGTTCCAAATCCCCAAAGTCGGCCTCTGCTGTCCGGGTCTGGTCCGTCCAAAACCTCCAGTGTCACTGCTCTGGCAGCACACCCGACCCCACTGCTTCCAGACGCGGGTGGTGGGCCCACGTGGCGGAGAAGATGTGCCCATGTTGCTTCTTCGGGCTGTGCCCAGCCGGGCTCCGTGGTAAGCCCGGCCACCAGGCGATTGCTGACTAGCCCTGGCTCCAGAGGGGGGCCCCGGGCTTCCTCCGGGCCGGGTCGCATCTCTTCTCACTTGTACTTACATGGGTGCTTTTGGACCATACTTTGTCTGGCCCTTCCCCCGAGACCACTTTGCCATGGGAGACCCTACCAGGAGCACTAGGCTCCAGACAACACGGCTGTCGGGTTCATGGGGGCACACAAACCTCTCCACCATGATAAGGTGATGGTCCTAGGAGAGGAGAGGCATTAACCCAGGGGAAGGAGTTCAAGTATCTCAGGGCCTGGTTCACGAGTGGGTGAGGGGAGGAATCTTTGATCCTATACTCTGACCTATGGTCATTAAGTGTGGGTCATGACCGAAAGAATATGGTCGCGAATACGAGCGGACAAAATTAGTTATTTTTCGGGTGGCTGGCATCACCCTTAGAGATATTCCCGATAACCACGTTTTCATTCCATTGAATAGGCTATTTATCAAGCTTGTCATCCCATATCTTTTGGGAATCCAGAGATTCTGGTAGTTCACTATCGGCCATTCCTAAGGTTGATGCAATGTTAATGCATGTCCTGTCACGTGACCTGTCATGCATGTCACAGATGGCAGACTTCCATAATGTGCGCTAAGGGCTTGATTTAAATCCACCAGAGCACATGCAACCAACCACAAAAACCTGTAATATATTTTGAGCATTTACATACTAGTATTTACATACTAGTATTTACATACTTGTATTTGATGAGAACGAGACATGTTTAACTTCACGTCACGGGACATTACTTCCGCATGCTTGCTGTGACTGAACATATTTTGTTTAATCTCGTTATTAGATTAAAATTCTCGTAGATATATATAATAGATGTGCTTGTCCGTCAATCAATTATTCGGGCACTTAAATGCCTAATTGATTAACTTTTCTAGCAATAAATAGTTATTTGTAATTTCCTGATTTCTGGCACTCACTAGACCCCCCCCCTACTGGTTCCGGATTCTCACCACATACATGAAAACAAACATAACGTTTCCATATCCGCTCCAGCCCTGGCAAGTTGTATAGGCACATTTTTGGTATGGCTTCTTTGTAAAGCTTAGCACCAATCTTTTGCAGTCACTTTGGAACAAATGGCAGCATTTATTTATTTCTCAAAACGATTTCATGTTTTTCATGCCAGCTTAGGTGGTTCGGGCCTCTGGTATAGGATGCCTCTCAGGCGTCACCCTATAGGGAGGTCCTCGACGCACGTCTCACTGGGAGGTTCTGAGAGTTCTGCTCCAATCCCACCCCGTCAACGTTTACGCATGACGGAAGAGTGACGTAACGACGCGCATATTTAAGTAGGGAGGTAGTAGGTAGTTGGCCAGACAAGAGCTCACTAACACCATGTGAGCCGCGTTAGCATCGTGAATCAAAGACTTCTCGGTTTACATACAATGGACCTAAACACCCAGCTGGGACAGATGGACGCCCGACTCCGACATCAGCAAGAGATGTGCGTCCAACTTCAGACCACTGTCGAGAGAATGGACGCCCGACTCGAACAACAGAATCAACACTTCCAGGAGCTCATGCTCCGGATGGACGGCATCTCGTCTACCCTGCGGAGGTTGGATCCTTCCCCGGGAGGACCGACTGGCCCGCCTGTCCCAAACGACCGTCCACTAGGAGTAGGACTGACTGGCGTATTTATTTATGCGTTTATTTATGCATTAATGTATTTATGCATTTATTCATATTATTTTGATATGAGAAATGAGAATTTATATTTTTGACCTCAACCCGAGCATCAGTCATAGCTTCAGGGTAGTCTACTGATGATTCTAATCGCACGCGTACACACACACACACACACACACACACACACACACACAGATTGGTAGAATTAAAGGTATTGTACGTGATATTACTTTGTAAAAATAAGTCTTAAATCTGATAGAGTAGTCATTTCTATAGTGTTTCTTCAGTACCAGTGGTCTCCCAGTCTCTCCAGCTCCTCAATAAATGCATTTCCAGGTCGAGATACCAATTTGATCCAATTGGGAGAGAGAACTCAACGCAGGTCCGAGATTGAAGTAAAGTGAAATCATGACCTTGAATGTGCCAAAGTCCTGACGTCACTCTTTCATCCCCGGGTCATGGAGGTGACTTGTCTGTGGCTAATTGGCTTTGGATCATCTTATATTAGAATCGTGTAGTCCGATAAGACACGCAAAGACCCGTGGATATTGTCAGGGAGGTGGCTCTGTATCGTTTACGGTAGTCAGACACTCATATTGAAACTGTTATTATTTGCCGGCGTTACAGTTCTTGCCATTCTGATTCTTCATATCCATATGAGTCAAGTCCGCCATGCTTATTTTAGGAACATTTAGAATTCACGATGGGTGAACAAACATGTGACCCAGACTTCTGTGCCCCATTAGAACTGGAACACTAATGGGTCTGTGTTTATTTATAATGTTAAATGCACACCAAGTGATCCCATTGATATATTTTTTAATCAATTGTATTGTCCGGACCCCCAGATTCAAGGACCCTCAGATTGATATATTTGGCCACGGACTCCCATTCTGCAAAGGTTAATTACAATTTAGGCATTTAGCAGACGCTCTTAACCCAGAACAACACATAGAACATAGAACAACACATGGTAATACATCAAATACATAGAAATAGTCATAAGCAAGCTATAAGAACATAATATCTGTCTAACAGTAGAATCTATATATATATATATATATATATATGTATATGGAAGGTATAAGACGGTGGTGAGACCAGCTAGGTAGCAGATAATAAAAGGTTGAGCTTCTCTCTGTGAGTAACAAGGTTGGATAGGATCAGGAACGAGTACATCAGAGGGACAGTGCATGTCAGATATTTTGTAGATAAAGCCAGAGAGGCCAGACTGAGATGGTTTGGATACGTACAGAGGAGGGATAGTGAGTATATCGATAGAGGTTGGAACTGGCAGGCAGGAAGGAGGCCTATAGACCAAAGAGAAGATGTATGGATGTAGTGAAAGAGGACATGAAGTTAGTGGGTGTGAGAGAAGAGGAGGCAGAGGACAGGGTGATATGGAGGCAGATGATTCGCTGTGGCGACCCCTGAAGGGAAAAGCCGAAAAGAAGAAGAGTGATATGTCTACATAAAATGCTATTTAAATGACATACATTGATTACACAATTGATTACACCCATGAGCAAAGAGAAAGATCTGTATAGGGAAATATAAATTCAAAATGCACAAGCTTGTCTATCTGCTCCTATGCACAGCTTTGTCTGTATGTGTGTCTGCATTAGCACGGAATGTGCTCAACTGATTGGCCGAGCACGGAATGTGATGTATGATGATAAGAGCACCGCTCACTTCACACTGGTGTGATTTTTTAATAGCAAACGTATATAGATTGTGATCGCCCTGAGGGACTCCGGTGAACTGCATATAGGAGGGTTTAAGAAGTGGTTAAAATGATCATTAAAAAAAAAGAAAAGCCTTCCTCTCACTTTTAGACGTCTTCCTCTCAGTTTCCATCAAGCAGTTTTTAAGTGTTATTGAGTGAGAACAGAATCTCTGCTCCTCTCTGCACTCTGTGTCACTGTGTCAGGCTGCTTCACAGTATGGATTCACCTCGGGGGACGGGCAGGCAGATGTGTGAACTGAGCCTTTTACTTCATAAAGGTCTTCAACAGGCCAGAGACCCCTTATTAGCTGGAAGAGAGGTGAAGCAGGGACACCCACACTACACATTGTATACAATTGTGTTACAGATTAAACTTTTTCATAGATTTCATATACGTAGCTTCATTGACTGTCATCAGTAATATTAGTTTGTCTTTGGTGATGTTGTTTATTTCAGACATTTAACCACTTAAACCCTCGAAACGTAGTAAACGTGACGGTTGTCTCTGTACTTGGTTTGGTCCTTTATCCCTCTACACCAAACCTCTTTGGTCCTTTATCCCTCTACACCAAACCTCTTTGGTCCTTTATCCCTCTACACCAAACCTCTTTGGTCCTTTATCCCTCTACACCAAACCTCTTTGGTCCTTTATCCCTCTACACCAAACCTCTTTGGTCCTTTATCCCTCTACACCAAACCTCTTTGGTCCTTTATCCCTCTACACCAAAACTCTTTGGTCCTTTATCCCTCTACACCAAACCTCTTTGGTCCTTTATCCCTCTACACCAAACCTCTTTGGTCCTTTATCCCTCTACACCAAACCTCTTTGGTCCTTTATCCCTCTACACCAAACCTCTTTGGTCCTTTATCCCTCTACACCAAACCTCTTTGGTCCTTTATCCCTCTACACCAAACCTATTTGGTCCTTTATCCCTCTACACCAAACCTCTTTGGTCCTTTATCCCTCTACACCAAACCTATTTGGTCCTTTATCCCTCTACACCAAACCTCTTTGGTCCTTTATCCCTCTACACCAAACCTCTTTGGTCCTTTATCCCTCTACACCAAACCTCTTTGGTCCTTTATCCCTCTACACCAAACCTCTTTGGTCCTTTATCCCTCTACACCAAACCTATTTGGTCCTTTATCCCTTTATCCCGTTGTGAGGCGTGGTAGATCTGCTATTTTCAGCTAATGTTCCCCTCAGAAAAAGCATTGGTGGTTAATGTAAAGAAATCCAATCACACAATGATTTGCCGGCCCCTGACAGAGTCGCTGATATATTTCTCCCTGTAAGGCAGTTTGCTCTATTGTTTACCATGGAGTCCTCTACAAAGAGCCAGCTATGGCAGCCAGCTGGACCCAATTACAGCCATAATTTAGTTGAGTTGTCTGCAGGTTCCATATGGTACGCCCATTCTGTTTTATTATTATTTTAGATTAGACTTTATGAGACTTTATTATCGCAGAGGGATATTTGGTTTTAACAGCCTGTTCAAATTGCAAACGGTGGCATTTTAGTTGTCTTTTACTGTGAAAATTGTCTGTGATGGGAGAATGTGTTTTAAACTGGACTGTTTTTGACTAACACAGACTTATGAACATAATTGATTGAGTTGATTGATTTTGATGAATGACCTAGCTCCCCCAACGCACAGAAACCGCAATGACTTATTTGGTGTAATCCTTTTTGACTGTACAGTACTTGTAGTTGTACTGTTTCGCATTTCTGTCTAATAAAATAGTCAGTCAGTCAGTCAATCGAGTCAAAAACTCTGCAAGCCACTGTCTCTCAACATAATGGTCCGGGCTCCAGGGACCACCAGGGGTCCAATTGGACCCTCACAGGTCTGAAACTGATACAAAGAATGACACTGAGGATTCTATGGCAAGAAAAAAAAAACGTGTCCTTTCCTATAAATCAGAGTATCTTTTATCTTTTGTATTGACTGTGAAGGGAGAACACACACTGGTCGCTATGTTGTGCATGAGGAATACGATCAATCCGTGTCTATGACACCAAATTGATCCATGCTGAATCGTTATTCTCATTGTCTTTTTGCACATTGTTCATTGTTCTTTGCCAGCATGCCTCGTTAACCATAGTTCATTGACTGCTAATAGATTGTACATAGAGCTGATTCACTTTGCTGATCATCGTCTATCTTTTCCTACCTCATGCACGCATATTACTGGGAATAGGTTGTACATACAGTACATAACTACAGAACTGGTGTATATGGTGGCATATACACCGCACTGCATTTATGTTGTCGTTACCTTTTTGTAGCTAATGTTCGATCGATCAAAAACAAAATAATCTACCTATTTGCACATACCGTATTCCCATCCGGTGCGGTAAGTAAATTCCTGGAGTTCCCTGCAGCTAAAATTGATGGGAGCCAAATGGACCCTTACAGTCTCAGAGTTAGGAATTGCTGTGTAGATTGGGGTCCCAGAGATTATTAAAAATGTATCAAATAATGCATATCAAACTGCGGGTCGTTCAAACTTTCAAATAATGAACCACTCCACAGCTATTTTCACCAGACATTGGCCTATTCTAACATGCCCAGAATATAAGGACACTGGGGTTCACATTATAGATGAACATATTGCATGCAAAAGGATATGAAGCTGTCATGAAGTCTGAATAGCATTCATAGCCTATCCTCCCACAAAGGAGGATTATATTAATGACAAACTGTTGCCATATTTTGAGAGACGAGGGATATTTTAAGTTGATAGGATAACAGAACGTCGAAAAGATTTCCGCCGGGAATCGGTTGTTTTTCATGTTCTCCAGACATGTCTTGTCAAAATGCGCAGTCAACATATCAAAGTAACGTCTTCCGCTTCTCCGTCGGTGGCATGACAGTCATGCAGAGCTCTCATCACGGGAATAATGTCAGCATTTCAAATGAATGCTGCTGTGCCGTTGGCATATTAATTCAGAATACCTTCTGTCAAAGTAAATCACGTTTTTTTTTATTGCGTATAATAAGCAGTGATTTAATGACAGGTTGGAGCAGTACATTTATGTTGTGTGGGGCATGTCTCTGTTCCTGGCATGTCCCTTCCCTTCTATGAACATAACAATGTGGAACACCAAAGGCATGAGACCAGTTAGGCCTGTTAGTGTTGCCATTAGGGACTTGTTTGTTCTGTAGTGCTTGTAAATATTGGTAGTTACGGGTTGTGTTTTCTAAAGTGCAGTTGCTTATTAGAGCTTGTTTCATGTCAAGGATGCCCAAATTAATACTGTATTACATACTAATACCTATACATAAATACTGTATTAGTATTAGCCCTCAAACCCCCCCATCTGAAAATATTTTGTGCCAACGAGGACAAGACCTTGGTTGTTGGGCATAGCATTTTGTGGTTCCACTCAAAAAGGCTGTTGTTTATTTTTCCCCATAAATACATTCCAAAATATGAATCATGACCATAAAAACCTTTAATCTTTGAAAAAAATAAATGAAATAAAGCCATGTATATCATAATTAAATATTAACATGATTGATATAAATATTTTTGGAAATCTCTGAGAACAATGAAAGGCCTTTTTTGAGTGGAACTACAAAATGGCCCGACACGGCTATGCCCTAGGGCAGGAGTGCCCACACATTTTTTTACGTGAGAGCTACTTTCAAAATGACCAGCTCAACAAGATCTACCCACCGGAAAAAAGATTATACCATTGCTGAAAATAGTTTAAATATGTAATGTACCTGAGGGGGCTTTGGAATATAGCGGAGCTGTCGTCACATAGGCTATAAGACAAATGCACTTGGAATGGGGAATAGAGGGGGAAGAAATGGAAAAGGTTTTTTTTGTATTTAATTTGTAATGCTACCAACGTTTTTGTGCACAGCAACACTCTTTAATACTGTCCAATATATACTTAGATGGGAAATTATGACAGGCAGTTTCTGCTGTCAAAATATGACTCCCAAGTAAAAAAAAACACTTTGTGTTTTAAATAGACACTTTCTAATTGTGAAACTGATTTGGGGACCTAAAGATGAATACAAAATGAATATCAACATTCTAATACTGTCCAATCTTTAGATAGGGAGGGGGGGTGAAATTATGACAGGCAGTTTCTGCTGTCAAAATATGACCCCCCCCCAGTCAAAAAACACTCCGTTTGAAATACACTCATGCTTTCTAAATGCTGTTTTAAATAGACACTTTCTAATTGTGAAACTGATTTGGGGACCTAAAGATGAATACAAAATGAATATCAACATCCTAATACTGTCCAATCTTTAGATAGGGAGGGGGGGTGAAATTATGACAGGCAGTTTCTGCTGTCAAAATATGACCCAGTCAAAAAACACTGTTTGAAATACACTCATGCTTTCTAAGGTGTGATTTGGTGCCCTAAAGATGAATACAAAATCAATATCAACATCTTAAAACTAAAATGTATGCCAAAAATATATATATTTGTTCTCCTTTATTCTTTAAGGGCAAGTCATGTGATCTACAGTAGATCACGGCCTACCTTTTGGGCACCCCTGCCCTAGGGTCAAACTTATTTTCATAGACCCGTTTGCTTGTTTCTCTCGCAAAATCCGGCAACCCTGATCAGTATGCAAACACCCCCACATGGGGTGCCATACGGAACAGAGCAGCAGCGACAATGGTAAGAGCATAAAAGGATGAGCTGGGTTTAGCACAGTGGTTCTCAAACATTTTAATGTCAAGGACGCAACAGATTGGCATGCCATTCGAAAAGATTATGAGGTGCTCAGGTGGCGCAGTGGTAAAGTGTCTGCCCACCACTGAGGAGGTTGTGGGTTTGAATCCACCGTGGTGCATCCAGCATTGTCGAGCATCTATGTGAACGACACAATCAGTTGGCATAACTCAATAAGGGCCAAAGTGTGAAATCAGTCATTACGACGCCATCAAGGCCTACCAAAATACATATTTGTCGACAAAATCTTATGATATTTAGGCGACTAGAACTAGACTTTTCAGATGACTAAAATACTGTATGACTGAAACTAAATCATATTGTATTCAAAAGACTGACTAAAACTAAATTGTGCTCGTGTCTTTGTATGTTTGAATGCTAATATATGGGAATGGGTTTGTTCCCTCTTGTACGTACAGTACTACCTGCTTGTCGATTCATAATCGACAAGCACATCAGAGACATGTAAGAAGACATGGGTTTTACTTTTCCCACTTTGAAGGCTCTAATCCTGCAACGCACATTATGTTCCTCTGCAGCTCGGAATTCTAAAGCTTGCTGCCAGAATTGAATTGAATTTAAATGAAATGCCCCCTGGCTGCATGTCCACTTCCTCTCTTCGGCTGTGATCCTGGGCCATGTGTTTTAGCATGCAAACGGGATGCTTTGTTCAGTGTCGGCTGCAGGCAAATACCATGTGTTTCTTTCTTCAACCCGTCGCATTAGAAACCGCATTATGTCCAAACATACTTTCTCAGGATTAAAATTCAAAAGCATCCAAAGTAGCTTTGCTTTTTTGTGATGCTGTAGTATGATCAAGTAGTAGGGCATCAATGTACGAAAAAACATAAAAGATTGAACTGTTATTTTCAAGTGATCTTCGGTGAGCGACGTGTGGTCGCATGGCGGTGTTTTGTTTTGTTTCTCTGACAAGCGGGTTGTTTTTGTTCAGTACGTTTTCTTTCATCCTTCTATGCTCGCTCTGATGTCACTCATCCTCTTAACAAACTCCCACTGGGACCGACATTCAACATACAATATAACATGTGTTATATACAGAGTGTGCACACACACACACACACACACACACAAACAAACGCACGCACACATGCATTCACAGTCACACACATCTACACAGAGATGCTGTTGAAGGACAAGCCTGTTGTAATATCTTTTTTCTCCTTATTATAAACATACAAACCTACAAAATAGCACTGGCATTTTGGCATGGGGGGTCATGGAATGAATTCTGTACTGGCCATATAAGGAGCATGTCTTGTAAGATATATATATATATATATATATATATATATATATATATATATATATATATATAATATATATATATATATATATATAATATAAGGAGCATAGTGAAATGAATGAGTCACTAGTTAGTTTGTAGATTTTGATTATTATTACAAAACATACTAACTTCAGCCCTACAGTAGCAATGTGTTCTAGTGCAGTGGTTTTCAACCCGTTTCATATCAATCAGGTCTAGTGTGGTCTAGTGCAGGGGTTCTCAACATGGGGGTCGCGGCCCCTCGGGGGTTGCCAAATTATTTTGGGGGGGGGTCCCAGATTATTATTGTTGTTGTTATTCATTTATTTATTGCAACTGAACAGTTGGAAAATGGAAATTAAGAGTTTATATAGAACACAAAGTACACAACTTTCCTTCATGATTACATCTGGTTTCAGTATAGGCTATTCATTTATGATGTATTGTCTATTATTAAGGTTATTATAATTTGTAATTTGAATTGGGGGTGGGGAGGGGGAGTGGGGAGGGGGAGTGACGCGGGGGTCGCGAGACGTGGCCAAAGCATTTCCGAGGGTCCCATGCAGCCAAAAACGTTGAGAACCCAGTCTGTTCTAGTGGACTAAACAGCCGACATCAAACATGAAACAACACAGGAGGAGAACTTCAAGGTTCCCTCTGCATGGCAGACAGACTGCTAGCTGGACCCCCCTCTGGGCTGGAGCTTGCATGTGCATGCATGCTTGTAGATGTATACATGCATTTTTTATTATTTGTGCAAACTTTGTGTACACAGCACGTGTGCGTGCGTGCGCATGTGTACTCTTGGTAATGTAGTACACATTACTTTGACAATAGAGCGAAACAGTGATGATCAAGTCAGATAAAAATGGAGTGAGGCCATTTATGTTTTTTGCTCCCTGGCTTTGCCTGCCTATATATGTCGTCCCTTGTGCATGATAACAACATTATAAAATAGTGAGTTATTGCCTCAAGCCGAGGTCTGCAGCGATGCAGACGTATAGAAAGTTGCTGGCTCAATACTGTGTATGTCGGGTGGAAATGTCCACAACATTTCGGGATTAAAATTCATAGCATATAGGCATGATCGATCCCTCTACAGCTACTGTAGTATGATCAAGCAGGGCCTTAGTTTTCAGTGATGATACTGATGATAGTCGACGAAGAGTAGTAGTTGAAGTTTCTTACCGTTCGTGTTTGTTTGCTCCGGTGTCTTTGCGATTTAGCAGTAATTTATTTGTTTTGTAAAAAAAAACAAAAAAAAAAACACTGTTCGCTGTATTCCCCTTTGTTCCTGTGTTGTATCTTATTTATGTATAATTATTTGTTGTCTACTCTCCGTTGTGGCCTCTGGCAGTGCTACCGTACTACTCTATCACCATAAACGTTGTTTGTGTTTTGCGCGAGCCAAGGAGGGCATTCTTGGCCCTCTTTGTGTCGGCACTTCAAATTTCACTTGTTTATCCTGCATGAGTTCTCTCCCCTGATTGAATGCAGGCCACGCACTTTAACAGAGCGTGTCTACATTGTGGTATTGCTGCTTTTACCTCCAGAGTTTTAAAATCCAAGGACTTCTTCCACCTCTGGCCACAGTCTAACGAGCATGTGGGTGGTAGTAATGGCCACCTGTCGTGAGTTGTCTAAATTGGCACTCAGACATGCACCTGCAAAGTACATCCCACAATGAGAACCACCGGCAGCACCAAGCGGGATATATTATATATATATGAGAGAGAGAGAGAGAGAGAGAGAGAGAGAGAGAGGGAGAGAGATCTTCAGGATGTCGGCTGCTGAATGTGGAATCTACAAAGTTATCTTCCCAATTTGCATATTGTTGCAGTCGAGCGGAAACAAACTCCTGATTAAGCCTCAAAGTCGATTGGTGGACAAAGGACCTCTTTAGTCTGACTGTGTTCAGTGTGTTGTATGCTGGGACACATGTATATCTCTTCCTGAAGGTAGCAACCTATATTCTCCATGCATGCAACACATATATGTGGATGTATAATAGCCTCTGAAGTGGTTGTCCAACTGTGGCAGTTCAGCCTGCCACTGAGACTGAATTCAACAGGGTTAAAGTGATATTGGTTATTTTGATAGGCTATATTGTGTGGTGCTTGATTGATTACTGATTGGTGGCTCCAGTGTAGTTATCACCTACCTACCTGGGTAGGGGACATGCCAACAGTGTTTTTGTATAGAACTCTGATTATTATAATATTATATGTGGATTATGTGAATTGTGGATACCGGTAAATATATTATATTGGAAAGTAGACCCCGGGCCCCGTGACTCCCATAACTGCTGTCAGTGGATCCGGGTCAAAAGATCTTCCAACAATGTCTGACAGTGATTTAAATATACTTTGCCAATATGATGTTAGTTTAGTGCAATGCCAATCCAGGCTGGATTCACATTTGGATACATTCTGTTGAGTTTTTCCTTTGACAAATGTAACCTGTGTAATATTTTAAACTGTATAAGACCATGCCTGGCACATACTTCTTCTTCTTCTTTCGTGTATCATCAGATGGCCAACTCAGTGTCATGCAGCCATGCCCTCGTCTCTGGTCCTAGGTCAAAAAGGCCAGCTTCTGAGGGTGGGCTGTATAGGGGGCAGTCTGTGATAATGTGCTCGGCAGTCTGTTCAGGCTCGCCACACTCGCACGCCGCGCTATCCGATAGGCCCCACTTCTTCATAGATGACTTGAAGCGACCCACGCCACAGCGCAGACGGTTCAGCGAGGTCCATAGATGGCGTGGCAGGTCTTCTCCTTTAACGCCACCTGCTGGGTCCCGGATGTGTTGTTGAATCCGGGAGGGCACATACTGAAGAAGAGTGCACAAACTTTTGAGATGTAGACCATTGCTCGTCAGTGATAGATATTACAGCAACAATCTTTGAACAAATGTTCAGTTGTTGCAGCAGTGACTTTAGGGCTTCAGGCAAACATCCATACCAGGTGATACTATACAGTACTGAAGAACACTCATAATTACAGAAGTGAGAACAACAGAATAATCTGTCTACTAGCACCGAAGGAAGTAGATTCTTTGTTTTGTTTTGTTTTCTTACACACTGATTCAATCTGATCTTTCCACTACAAAAGATTACTGCTCCGTATATACATTATACACGAACAAACCTGGCTGAACTGTTTACCATAAATAGTAATGGGGCATCTGTGTATCTCCCCCAGTGCACGAAACCTCATATCCCAAACTGTTACATTCCAGGATTCAAATTCAGTCGATCTGCTGCTTTCGGTGACGCTGTAGTGTAGGACGATCAAGTATAGGCATTTATTGAAAAGAAAACCTAAAGGGTTAAAATGGAGTTAAGAGGTTTCTGCCCGACAGCAACGATATGCATCTGGTTGCTTGATTGCCCGAGAAACTGACAGGTTAATTCTCTGCTGCATGGCTGTTACCTGTTACTGTACCCCCCCCCCCCCCCCCACTAGACCTGTGTGGCTCTGCAATAACGGCCACATTAGCCAGGCGTTATCTGTCCCCTTTGTTGGAGGAATGGGTCTGCTTATGACGTCAATGTGAGAATGCGTGCGTTGTCCCATCGATCGCTGAGGGGCTGCTTCGTGACCGCTGTCTGAGATCCTGCCACTCCACGTCCAGCCACCTACTGTAATGGCAGGGCGGGCGTCTGGAATAATGGAAATCCATATGACATTGTCCTAGTCCCAGGGCCATTCACTGTCATCACCATTAAGAGCAGCTGATTGCATGCAAGACCAGAGACAAAGAGGTGACAAAGAGGGAAATGCTGATTTTCCTTTTTTTTTTTTACTTGCGTAAAAGTTCCAATACCACAATGTAGAAATATACTCTGTTAGACCTAAAAAGTCATGTATTAAAATATTTAATTGAGTAACATTACAAAGTATTTGCATCAAAATACATTGAATGGTGATATTTTTGATAGTCTTTGTGCTGAACGAGTGACTTTGAGAGATACTTAACTGTACATTCTAAGACAACGATATTTCTTTGAAAACGAGTTTCTAATCAACAATGCAACGGAGCAAGAAATGTGGCCAATTGTGCAAGAAATGTGGCCAATTGTGTATTTACACAACCCAAACCTCTACCAAAGTGTCCCTGTGCTTTAATGGAGGTCCTATTCCTGCTGTCAGTGTGCACAATCAATATGATGCTGATTGACCTATTATGCACAATCAGAGAGACAGACAGACTGATTGATTGACTGAATATTATATTAGTCAGAAATGTAAACAGCATGAGGTACATTCAGACATTAAGGCAACAATATTAACACTAATACAGTAAACGAAACCGTAAAATTATACCGTGGTCTCCTTTTTTCCGGCAATGTTTTGAAAGAAACGAGAGTTACGCATCGATCCTTTTATTTCATCGATAGTGATGTTGTAATACAATTTACTCATGTTTGTTCTAAGTTTAGGTGGCAGCAGATTTCTCCCGGTAGTGTTGTGACTGTGTGTGTCAGTGATACAAATGGACTGAAGACGATGTTGTTGATAGAGATTGTCTTGTTGCTGGTCCATATGTTTGTTGTCGGGTGGAAACCTTGCATGTCCTAAAACGTTATTTTTCAGGAACCCGAGGGGATAAAAGAACCTGTGTTTACTTGTAATGGATCCAATGTAGTATACCGGTAGTTATTTAGTCACAAGCTCTTGGTAATACTTTTCATTGGTTCAGTATTTATAAAACCTAAAGATGAGCTCAATTTGGATGTGTCATCATAGCCGGAAATGTTTTGAACATGTGCAAAAGATTGCAAATATATTTTGCTGCATTGTTTCTTTCTGACAGCGATGGCATGAATACCTTGAAACATTCCCAAGTCACTGCAGAAGACTTCATTGTCAGATCATCTGACACATTTCTCTGGCTGGGAAAACCTTTCTGTGTGCCCACATTTTAATTTCCTGTACAAGAGGGAACAGAGTGTGTGTGTGTATGGACTACGGAAGCAGCCTCTATACCAATATGATTATACTGTAATCGTTCTCTAATCTTCAGAACACTGTAGCTGCAGTGGAATGGATTTGCACAGCCCGATTATTTCTAAGAGGCTCCATATGACTTATTATTACGTCTCTCAAAATCACTGTCAAATGTCTACTATCTGACCCCCCTCCATTCTCATCCTCTACCTCTACATCAGTGGTTCTCAACTGGTTGGTTGGGACTCGGGCTCCCCACATGATTTTGGGCGGATCTACTTGTAAATCAGCTAGTTTCTCAAATATGTATCTGTAGAGTCAAACTCAACTCCTACCATTTCAAGTGCTTGTCAGGTCGGGGGGGTCCCCAGTTCAAATGTTGTTCCCATTGTTTTGTCATCTATTGTTAGGTATGCCCATATGATGACCACGGATGTGCTCTAAAAGTGTGAAGAAAGTGTATTTTTCATCTCACTACGGGATATTTCACTTTCAAATGAAATAAACATAGCGGTGGTATGTGCTCAAATCTTTGCTTCATGGGGTCCCTCCCTGCATGGCACAAATCATTTTCAGATGGGCGTCTGGCTGCCAAATACATGGGTATGAATTTTGGTGTCCTTGGCATGCAGTGGCTGTCTGGAAGCTCCACTCTCTGCCTGCACAGCTTCATGTATGGGAGTCTTGTTGTCAACCCACTGTGGGAAGCAACGTGCCAGGAGCTGTGAGAGAGAGAGAGAGAGAGAGAGATGGGGTGGGAAGGAGGAGAGGGGAGTCGAAAGAGACATGGGAGGGAGTGTGAATTGAAGGAGCGCGGCAGTCTTTCTCTCACTCCCACTATCTTGCATGTGTGTGTGTGCTTGCGTGCGTACGTGCGCACGCAGAGATGCAGGCAATCACTAGCAACCAACGGAAACAAACGCCACACAAATCAATGCAAGTTGTGTTCCCGCTGGTTCGTCAGTAGGAAGTGGGCGTGCCAGACCAGCACGGCTGAATGCCTCACACTACCAGCCTCCATTACAAACGCATACTTTATTATTCACCAGCATCCTATCTGCTAAGCACAGTTAAATGCACTTAAATGCAGGGTCATTTGTCTTAACGGCATGCAGGCAGGGCAGGGGCGTACTGTGTCAACGCTCAATGTAATGGTTGATGATGTGTGTTGGAATGCCCATCGACCTCACAATGCCAGGGGAAGCACGGTTGCACACACTAGGCTGTTCTGAAAAGCAAGCACCTCTTGCATCTACAACACAATAGGTGCAATAGGTAACAATAGGTAGGAGAGGAATATACTAGTGGAGGCCCCAAAACTAGTGTTGTAGTAGACCTACTCGAGTCCTTGACTCGTCTCAAGTCCACATTTTCATTTACTCTCTCTCGTCTCAGTCTTGCACTTAATTTGACTTGGACTTGACTCAGTCTCGGACCAACTGACTCTTCCCCCAGGAGTCCACTCGAGTCAGAGTATTCAATGCAATGAAATACGATTATTTGTGTGTGTGTGTGTGTGTGTGTGTGTGTGTGTGTGTGTGTGTGTGTGTGTGTGTGTGCGTTTGTTCCTCCGTCATAATGGGGACACATGCTTGTTTACACAGTCACCTACAGAGGACCTCAAACAGTATGGGGACAAATGTGTAGGTCCCCATAACACAAATCATTCAGGAGGTAGGGGAGAGGTTGCTGATGTGTCTGGTGTAATTTTTTTAGCAAGTCCCATAAAACATGTTTTCATGTTCATGAACACACACACACAGTTCATGACAAGTGTGTTACTAATGGGGACATCCCCCAGCAGGCGATAGTTGGTACTGCAGTGTGTGTGTGAGAGTGTGTGTGAGAACACAAAAACACTACTAGCCAATCACAGATCAGAGATTTACATAAGTTTACATAAGCTCAAACCAGCGTTACGGGGACCGTAGCTAAGTTTGATCAACTGAACACATTTTGAATGGTGCACTACATTACAGGAGTTTTCACTGGGGGGGTCTCTCTGTACAGTACAGTACTGTACAGTACAGTACAGTACAGTACAGTACAGTACAGTACAGTGGAATGTAGTACAGTACAGTACAGTACAGTACAGTACAGTACAGTACAGTACAGTACAGTACAGTACAGTACAGTACAGTGGATAACAGTACTGGACAGTACATTACAGTACAGTGGAATACAGTACAGTACAGTATTGCCAAAATATGTATAGAGTCAATTTGTATTGGTGTTGGGGAGGGGGGCGGGGCGGGGGTCACGAGACATGGTCAAAGCATTGCCTGGGGTCCCCAGCCAAAACACATTGAAGAACACAAGATCACCCCTGTCAATGATTAATATGGAGCAATGTGATTATAAGTGTAATAATGTAATAAGAGTAATAGTGTAATAAGTGCAATAGTGAAATAATTGTAATAAGTGCAATAGTGAAATAATTGTAATAAGTGTATTAGTGGAATAAGAGTAATAGTGTAATAGTATAATAAGTGTAATAGTCTATCACGTGTAGTAGAGTAATAAGTGTAATAGAGGGATAGTGTAATAGGCTAATAAGTGTAACAGTAGAATAGCGTAATAGTGTAATAATTGTAATAGTGTAATAAGTGTAATAGTGTATTAAGTGTAATATAGTAATTGTAATAAGTGTACTAGTGTAATAGCATAATATGTGTTATAGTGTAAAAAGTGTACTAGTGTAATAGCATAATATGTGTTATAGTGTAAAAAGTGTACTAGTGTAATAGCATAATATGTGTTATAGCGTAAACAGTGTACTAGTGTAATAGTGTAATAATTTAATATGTGTAATAGTGTAATAGTAAGTGTAATGGTACAGTACAGTACAGTACAGTACAGTACAGTACAGTACAGTACAGTACAGTACAGTACATACCAGTGGAGTGCAGTACAGTGGAATGTAGTACAGTACAGTACAGTGGATAACAGTACAGTACAGTACAGTACAGTACAGTACAGTACAGTACAGTACAGTACAGTACAGTACAGTACAGTGGATAACAGAACAGAACAGTACAGTACAGTACAGTGGATAACAGTACAGTACAGTACAGTACAGTACAGTACAGTACAGCGTATTACAGTACAGTATATAACAGTGCAGTACAGTGGATACCAGTACAGTGGATAACAGTACAGTGCAGTGCAGTACAGTACAGTGCAGTGCAGTGGAGTGGAGGGCAGTGCAGCGCAGCACAGTACAGTACAGTGGAGTGCACATTCGACCTCACATTCCGACCACTGTCTTGTGCAGAGATATGTCAGGACTGTTCAAAGCAGCTTTTTCAGAGTGCGTTAAAGTCGCCCATGTAGACAGTGAAACCAAACATTGTCATATTTAATAATACCATTAATTTAATACTATTGTATACTTGATACTAAAAACCATCTACTTAATTTGCAATTGATGAGCCTACATTGCAACCGGATTTAGCAAAAGGACATAGATCAGAATGTACCAAAAATAGCGTTAACTTATTATTTTTGTCCATCTGTACTGTGCAAGCTTTATTGATTATCCTTGGGAAATTCAGGTGCCATACATATTGATATCAATGTTGATACATATTCCTAAATAGTCGCTTCCCTGCATGTTGTGGTGGGGTTGGTGACTAGCAGGTTCAGGAAAGTAAACAGAAGAAGAACATAATTATGCAAGGAGAAGAGAAACCTCACCTCAAGTCTCTTTGCTGTGAGACATCTTACCAGGTGAAAATTTGAGCTACAACCATGGAAACTGACTGGCCATGGCGGACTAAGGTGAGGACATGTTCTCAAACATATAAGCCTGACTTACTTATAGATATTCAAAGTGAGATTGTTGCAGTAGAGGAAATGTAATCCAAATCTTTGTAGTTGTGCTCTAGAGAGGTTTGTGGAGAGGTTTTCAGCAACACAGCATGCCTTTTCCACTTGTACCCCACTTTTATTTAAATGTCCTAATCAGTGTAACATAAGTAGGCCTCACGTGGTCCCTGTATTGCACATTAGCATGGGGTCCCCAATATGCATGTTTTAAGATGTGTGTGTATTTATGCAAGCTTGTAGGCAGAATAATTGAAACTTCAGAATACATGTATTTATATGTCCCCATGATGCACATTAGCTTAAAGTGTGTTATATATATCACAAAAAAGTGTGTTATAAATACCTACTATCTAACAAAATGGTATATTGGACTACATCAGGATGTTGTAATACTAGTAACATTATCTTACATGAGTCATTTCGAAACTTTCAATAAGTGCATTCAACATTGATAGTCAAGTGCACTACTTTCACATGCCTACATCTTGTCTTTTAAATATTCAATGAATCTTATTCTAAACAGATGTTGAATGGCATACCTGCAACATTCCTTTACTGGGGCTTATCAGGCTTAACATTATGGTAATGTTTTGGGCCAGGCCAAGCCTTGGGCTGGACCAGTTTGGGTCCAGGCTTTAATTGTCAGGCCCGTTGAGAACTCTAACAGCATGTATGTTCCCTTGACGCACATTGGCCTAAAGTAAAGGGCATTAAAAGTCTAAATATTGTACATCACATAACTGAAAGTGTGTACTGAATACCTACTGTCCAACATCATTTGTTTCTTTTAATGTCCTAATATCTAGTAATATCAGTTTAACAAGTGCACCTCACGGGGTCCCCAAAATGCATGTTTTTAGATGTGTGTATTTATGCAAGATAGTAGGCGGAATAATTTAAACTTCAGAAGACATATATGTCCCCATGATGCACATTAGCACGGGGTCCCCAATATGCATGTTTTAAGATGTGTGTGTGTGTGTGTTTATGCAAGCTTGAAGGCAAAATAATTTAAACTTCAGAAGAGATGTCCCCATGATGCACATTTAGCACAGAGTCCCCAATATGCATGTTTTAAGATGTGTGTGTGTGTGTGTGTGTATTTATGCAAGCTTGAAGGCAAGATAATTTAAACTTCAGAATACATGTGTGTGTGTGTGTATTTATATGTCCCCATGAATCCATGATGCACATTAGCTTAAAGTGTGTTATATATATCACAAAACTGAAAGTGTGTTCTAAATACCTACTATCTAACAAAATGGTATATTGGACTACATCAGGATGTTGTAATACTAGTAACATTATCTTACATGAGTCATTTCGAACTCGCTTTTATCCAAAGAAACTTTCAAAGTGCATTCAACATTGATAGTCAAGTGCACTACTTTCACATGCCTACGTCTTGTCTTTTAAATATTCAATGAATCTTATTCTAACCAGATGTTGAATGACATGCCTGCAACATTCCTTTACTGGGGCTTATCAGGCTTAACATTATGGTAATGTTTTGGGCCAGGCCAAGCCTTGGGCTGGACCAGTTCGGGTCCAGGCTTTAATTGTCAGGCCCGTTGAGAACTCTAACAGCATGTATGTTCCCTTGACGCACATTGGCCTAAAGTAAAGGGCATTAAAAGTCTAAATATTGTACATCACATAACTGAAAGTGTGTACTGAATACCTACTGTCCAACATCATTTGTTTCTTTTAATGTCCTAATGTCTAGTAATATCAGTTTAACAAGTACACCTCACGGGGTCCCCAAAATGCATGTTTTTAGAGGTGTGTATTTATGCAAGATAGTAGGCGGAATAATTTAAACTTCAGAAGACATATATGTCCCCATGATGCACATTAGCACGGGGTCCCCGATATGCATGTTTTAAGATGTTTGTGTGTGTGTTTATGCAAGCTTGAAGGCAAAATAATTTAAACTTCAGAAGAGATGTCCCCATGATGCACATTTAGCACAGAGTCCCCAATATGCATGTTTTAAGATGTGTGTGTGTGTGTGTGTGTATTTATGCAAGCTTGAAGGCAAAATAATTTAAACTTCAGAATACATGTGTGTGTATGTATATGTCCCCATGATGCACATTAGCTTAAAGTGTGTTATATATATCACAAAACTGAAAGTGTGTTCTAAATACCTACTATCTAACAAAATGGTATATTGGACTACATCAGGATGTTGTAATACTAGTAACATTATCTTACATGAGTCATTTCGAACTCGCTTTTATCCAAAGAAACTTTCAATAAGTGCATTCAACATTGATAGTCAAGTGCACTACTTTCACATGCCTACGTCTTGTCTTTTAAATATTCAATGAATCTTATTCTAACCAGATGTTGAATGACATGCCTGCAACATTCCTTTACTGGGGCTTATCAGGCTTAACATTATGGTAATGTTTTGGGCCAGGCCAAGCCTTGGGCTGGACCAGTTCGGGTCCAGGCTTTAATTGTCAGGCCCGTTAAAAACTCTAACAGCATGTATGTTCCCGTGACGCACATTGGCCTAAAGTAAAGGGCATTAAAAGTCTAAATATTGTAGATCACATAACTAAAAGTGTGTACTGAATACCTACTGTCCAACATAATTAGTTTATTTTATTGTCCTAATGTCTAGTAATATCATGTACACCTCACGGGGTCCCCAAAACGCATGTTTTATGGTGTGTGTGTGTATTTACGCAAGCTAATAATTCAAACTTCAGTAGACATTTATGTCCCCATCATGCACATTAACATGGGGTCCCCAAAAGGCATGTTTTAAGTTGTGGATATGTGTGTGTATTTAAGCAAGCTTGTACCCTGAATAAATTAAACTTCAGAAGACGTCTGTCCCCGTCATGCATTTTAGCCTAAATTGTATTAAAAGTCTTCATAGACCACATACAAAATGTGTTTGAATGCCTACTGTCCAACATACTGGTGTATTGGACTAAATCAGGATGTTGAAATACTAGTGATATTATTAAACGTACAATAAGTGAATTCAACAACAGTAGTCAAGGGTACTACCTTCACATGCCTACCTCTTGTCTAAAATATTCAATGAATCTTATTCTTCACAGATGTTCTACGACGTGTGTGTATGTGTGCACCAGGGGATGGAGCCTGCCCCACAGACACGCATGGCTCCAGCAAACCACCACAAAGAGTTCACTGACTCAACTGACAAATTACTGTGCTTACCAAGCACCAAGACGTTAAGGTATCTATTCAGTTCATCTGAAGACAGTGAACAAGAAGATCCTCTTTCACCAAAGTTGAGGAGGACCAAAAGCTTTCATGGCTCTGATGAACTCTTTGATTCAACTCCAGACAGTGAACAAGATGATGTTATTTCATCACAGTTGAGGACCAAAAGCTTTGATGACTCTGAAATATTGTATTCAACACCAGACAGTGGAGAGGAATATGTCCCAAACTCCAGTGAGCACAGTGCCTCAGAATGTAGTGACTCAATCCCTATAATAAAGAAAGCTCATCGAGAGGAATATGTCCCAAACAACAGTGAGCACAGTGCCTCAGATTGTAGTGACTCTATTCTAGGGATTAAAGAAATGAAGAAAGCTCATCAAGAAAGATCAATCACTGGAGACGATGATGATGCGTAACTTATTAACGCTTGGAAAAATATTATTTTGTTTTGAATCAAGGATGTTGCTCTATCAAATAAATCATGGCATAACATTATAATGGGCTGTATTCCTTGTGAATACATTACATGCATGTTGCATTCTAAATTGGAGACTTTCTACAAAATTTGGGACCCTTATTTGAATCATATTGGAACCACACTGTCTGCCACGATACTTGGAGGTTTTCCGTACCAACCTTAGATATCTTATATGCCAGCATTCTTCCCTAGTGGGTGCTCTGCTTTGGGTGGGGGCTTGTCTGCCCTTTGGGTATGGGGGAATGGTCGCCCGGGCAGGGGTCTCGATGCGTTGCATCGGGGCCGCTTCTTGGGGCGGTGGCCCTGCCGCCTGGAGGGGTGGCGGTTGTCGCCTTTGAGTGGAGCATGCATGGGTCTGCTCTTGTTGTAATGATTTGGTGCCTATGATAACTATTGTCTGCCTTTTTAATATATGTATTAATGTACTGTATGGAGGTATTCCCTGATAGGGAGTCTATAAAAATTTGAAAGTCACTTATGTCATTATGTCATTATGGTTCATTGTCCTTGTCATGTCTTTGTATATTCAATCTTTTTATTTATAATAGTGTTGTGCCTGAGCTGTTTTTGTTTTTGTTTTCTTTTGTTTGTTATTATGTTCTTGTTGTGTAATGTCTGTTTGTCTTTAAAAAAACAATAAATATACTTTATAAAAAAGAAAAAAGCATTGTCATTTTTTTCCTACTATGTTTACCTTATTCTTTCCATCCACACACACACCACACCATGTTCCACACATCCATCACCACCACACCACTGATCACTGACTCCACACCTCATAGTTGTCCTCTTTAAGTTGTAATGTTAAGGCCTGCATAATAAATACAGTTTCTTACACTGTTGCTCTGTCTCCTGCATCCCAATGTTTGACATGGCCAAGAGCCAGCTATGACAAATGGTCAGCTAATTTTCAATAGCTGACATTAAAAAGAATGGTAGCAGTGAAAAGCTAAGGTGATGTGTCACGCGTTCTTAATGGTTTAAGTAAAACATTCAGGTCATATACATGTCTGTTGAGTTCCTGAAAATAGACAGTTGATATTGCCCTACGTTATTATGGCCAATACATCTTGTCTGTTTTTTTATTCATTACAAAAGGATCTACATGCATACATCATTCAGTGCATTTAATGTTCAACACAATTATATTGTAAAGATAATGTCAAGTATCAATCCAGTAAAATCTAGTGAACATATTATATGCTCTTTCCTCAAAGCATCCAGTGCCCAGCTGTCTTCTCTAGCCTCTCCTGTGAGACAGACTCAGACAGTTTGAGGGTTATGTTACAGGGTCCACTCTGAATCTGTAAGTCTGTATCTGTACGCCAAGCTTCCTGCATAAAATTCAGTATGAAACTGATTAGATGTCCCCAGGACATTGAGTCCCCATTTTGGTGTAAAAAAAACAGGTGTGTGATTTATGCAAATTAAGTCCCCACAATCGACGGATTAATATAGGTCCCCAAGATGCATGGTCAGGACAAGTCTGTGAAATTACTTCATCCAATCTAGAATCTGAGGTGATAGTTGTGTTAAAGATTTTTTTTTTAACTTGCCTGATTTTTTTCAGGCCTGTGGGACCACTGGAAAGTGGTGTCCCCAAGAGTGATGGCCCTGCTGTTGGTTCCCACACTTCATGGAAACCAACATGTGTGTGTGTGTGTGTGTGTGTGTGTGTGTGTGTGTGTGTGTGTGTGTGTGTGTGTGTGTGTGTGTGTGTGTGTGTGTGTGTGTGTGTGTGTGTGTGTGTGTGTGTGTGACCAAGGTCAATCTGGTATCCCGACACCCACACTCTGTATAAACCATCATGATTCTGAACAACACCTCCATCGCACACATCTTAAATGGATGTAGCGCATGCAAAAATGTGCCACAACCATATTGTTGACCTAGTATCTGATGCAGTTTGAAAATATGTGCCATCTAGTGCAGCAATGTATAAACATTCAAGAGTGTTACCAGATTGATTCAGCTGTGCATGCAATGTCTTTGCTAACATACCAAATACACCAGATGTTGTTTTTGTTGACACCAGTCACAAGGAGGTCAGGCTGATTCTGGAGGTGGGCTGTGTCTTTGGTTTGTACATGGACCATGATTGCCATACTGATATTCGGAAGCCTGGGCCATGTGCATAAACTGACCATGAGTGGCCTAAGAATAGCTGGCATGACAAAGAGCAAAGCCAAACAACTTGCCAAATACTGCTCTGTTTCGGCTGTAGGCAGTTTGTTTGTCTGTGTGGAGGAGGAGGTGCCATGCATGTGTATCCTTAGGTGAACATGAACTGTCAACCCTGTTATATTTAACATTGTAAAATGTATTGTAATTTGTGGATTCAAATAAAGAACTAAAGCACACACGCGCGCGCATGCACGCGCAAGAGCAAACTCACTAAGTTAATTGTGTTTAGCTGCAGCTGCTGTTAGCAGCCGGTCCGCATAGAGCTGGCCAGTACAGTATACCCAATTTTGAGCTTTTCCAAAGTATATAGTATATAATTGCAGTGTTTCAGATAAAGATGGTTGCTGTACCCGTGAAAAAAATATAAATCAAATAATCTGGTCTCGGTCTTGACTCTGTCTCGCCTGGCGGTGTGCTCAGCCCTCGGATTTGGTCTTTAGGCTTTAGGTGGACTCGACTACAACACCACCCAAAACATAACCCTTATGCAGGGCTGTATTGTTTTATTTATTTTTCTTTTGGGGGGTGGGGGGGGGCGGGTTACAATTTTCTTAAAGAAACTACACAACATAAATGTAAGCCTAGCCCTGGAATGACTGTAATATTACACATTTTATGCATTACAGATAGACACTGCCACGAGTCACTGCGGTCAGTGGTATGCTAACATGTAGCGCTGCATGCATGTGCACTCGCCCAATAATTAATCGCTGGTTAATTGGAGTATGCTCTGCATGGTCAGCCGGTTTCGTAACCCTATGAAAATGGTGGCAGAGAAGTAGCCGCTGAGCCAGTTCATAGGGCGAAGACAAAGTGGTGGCAGAGCATCACGGGCAACTAGAGGGCACTGCATTGTATCGTACTGTACCAGACATAGTGTGTTTGGTGAAGTGAGACCACCGATGATTAGACTTGCAAATTCAACCTTAAGAGGTGGCTTAAAGCAAACCAAACGTGTAATCATGGGCAATTATCAGCTCCAGATTTATCGTGTTGATACTTATATCACCACCTTTAACAGCCGGCGCAGGGACTACAGATGACAATACAAGCTGTTGCCTAACACTGGCTCATTTACATGAGGATGTGGGAAACTGAAATGTTGATTAATGTGCACTCTCCCTGGTAAATAAATACATATTTAATCAATGCTGGAAGATTGACCTCTTCAGACTGCACTTGCCCTAGCCTCATCGACCTTGCAGGCTTACGCAAAGGCTAACATGTCATTTAGATTGCATGTCACGTAGACTGATGCCACGTCATTTGTAGACCTGGCATCCTATATTGTGTATAGTTTCAATGTAACAGATTATACTGTAGATCTTTTTGGGATATTCTACGATTCTACGATATTTCTTGGTTTACCTATGATCCTAGATTATATGCATTTGATGTATTACCTTGTGTTGTCCTTGTTTACTAAGTCGCTCTGAATTAAGAGAATCTGCCAAATGCCTAAATTGAAAATTGTAAATACAAATATCTTCACTTTTCCACAAGCTTCACAAGGACAGCATGTTGAATGCGATCCGTTTACACTGACTGCAGAATTGAACATTATGCAAAGTTTAAAGTTTCCTTCAACCGCCTCCAACCTCTGTGGTTGGGTTAGTTATTGTATACCTTCCTTAGTGTGACTTATGCAAATATAGGGGACAGAGGTCCCGAGCACTCTCAATAAAGGATTCAGTGGTGCAGACTCTCAGTGAACAGTCCATAGAAACTCACAAGGTTGAATTTTCTTTAAATCGTATTGTTTAGCGCTCATCTGAGGACGATCTAGAGAGAGCGCAGCAGCAGTCTCTGCGTTCCGGCTACAGCAGAATATGACTCATACCATACAGAACTTGAGAATAGAACTTTATTCACTAAAACAGTTATGGATTCAAACTTTAATGTGGTTAACCCATTAAGGCCGGGAAAGAGTGTGTGTGTGTGTGTGTGTGTGTGTGTGTGTGTGTGTGTGTGTGTGTGTAATGAATAAATACATTTATTATTTAATATATTTATATATTATATATATATTTTTTTTACTGAAATCTTTGCTTCTGGGGGCCCCTGAACAGAATATTTTGAGATGGCGGGCCAAATACATATATTGTTGGGGGTTCTTTCAAATGAAATCAAAATCAGTTGGAAATATTTCATTTTGATGTGGTGTCATAATTAAACGGCATGTTGAGATGGCACACTCACTATCAAGACAATTAATACATGGCTCTTAAAACAGTCAGATCTCTGCCGCCATATCTCGGCATTAGAATCATAATGTTTCCTGCATTGCATCAGGCTGTGTTGATGGGTATAAGGAGATTGCCATGCATTGGAGCAACTCACTATACCTATACCATGTGGTTAATATGTACTGAATAAAATGAAACCCGGATGGAAGGGAATAGGTTTCTTGGGGGAGAAGGAATTGGCTGTTCATTGGAATCATTGCTACATTTCCAATTCAGAGACGAGGCCAGTCTCTCTCGCGCTGCACTGCCTACATTATACTGAGTTATACCGTTGGACACCTGCCAACTGATTTGAACTAATAACTACAGCAGCTGCTGCAGTGCTTTCCAAACAGACAGGTCTCGCTGTGTCAACCACACATTATTATTGCAATGTGCCATCGCTGTCGGGCAGAAACCTCTTATTTTATACCTTTCTGTGTGTTTCTTTTTTGAGTGGTGCAACGTAGCACTCCTATAGGGAGCTTTGTGTGTCTCTGGCTGTGTCCGTCCCTGGCTGGCTGGGTCTGTCCGAGCATGAAAATAGCGTTTGGTTGGTTTTCATCACCAAGTGTCACTGTTGTGCAGCCTAATACACACACACACGCATATTAACTGTATAATTTCAGGTGTGACAGTACAGTACAGTACAGTACAGTACAGTACAGTACAGTACAGTACAGTAGAGGGACCTCCTGCGGTCGCCCACACGGTCATTTCTCGACCGTTTTGGACGTGGGGTGGCTCGCCGGCACCCATGGCACGTTCCTGGGGGTTTTTCATACTACAGTGTCACGCAAAAGTAGCAGAGCTGCAAGCTCCTTTTGAGCTTGTAGATCTGCTACTTTTGCTATCTTTTTTTTTTACTTGAATCCTGAAAAGTAACAGTTTTGGACGTATGAGCGTTCAGGTTCCACCCGACAGAGACAATATGTTTTTCCTGTTTTTGAATTTACAAATATCAGTACATTGTGTGTACTCATTCGCCCACCAATGTTGTGGTGTCCCTGCTTTGGATTGGTCCTAGTTAGTAGACTATGTAAAAATCTTACCTTTTGTCACTTTCAAAAACAGCATGCCAAGCTACAAAAAAAGTATTAAAAAGGGCTTACTGTAAGTCGTTTAACTTTCTTATTTTGCATTTAGTAAATGAAACAAAAGAATGTGTAGCCTTGGGCACATTAAGTTTGAAAACGCACTAACCTGCGTAACCTCACATTAAAAGTTCCGGTCGAAGCCGAAACAAATAACTTTCCTTTGTCATTGGAGCGCTACGGCAGCATCCAACGGCAACTTTCATTTAGGTTCATCAATGCTACAGTAATCCAATTAAGAACTGTGGTATGGATATAGTAACCCTATGCACCGCGTTCAACAAACATGCCCATCTGCGCCTTAAAATGATGTTTTAGTTTCCTAGCAACGCGCCATGTCTTGTGCTTTGTTCAATTATCTTAATGAGGCATGCTGGGTACAAAAAGGACCCGGCAATACATCAGTGCTGTCGGCTGGAAACCTTGTACGTCCAAAACTGTTATTATTGTTATTGTTATTATTATTATTATTATTATAATAATTATGGTGAAAATATCAGATTTACAAGCATGTGGATTGTGGTTTTGACCACGGGGGGGGGGGGGGGGGGGGGGGAAAGATGGAGAGGAGAGAGAGATCCTCCACAGCACAATAACTGTAGCTGCTGTCCATGGTGCTGATGTCACTGTAGCTGCTGTCCATGGTTCTGAATTCTGATTCACTGTAGCTGCTGTCGTGTGTGTGTATCCATGATTCCAGGTGTCTTGCAGGTGTAACAGACTTGCATCGTCAGACCCCTGGCGACCCCGGGGAGAACAGGAGAATGGCTTTTCTAAGCACTGTACGCTTTAGCGCTTTACAATGGTTCATTCATTCATACATTGGACGGTGAGGCAGTGAACTGTTCACACAGTGGTGGAAAGTAACCAAATACATTTAGGTATTTGTTCTTTACTTGAGTATTTCCATTTGCCAGTACTTTTACTTCTACTCCACTACATCTCTGATCCAAATATTGTACTTTTACGCCACTATACATTTATTTGAAAACTTTAGCTACTATACTTTGAAGATTTGTATTATTATTACAAAACATACATTGAACACTTCAGCCCTATATACATTCCGTCCATTTGAAAATAGCCGATCTACAAGATTAGAAGCTTATAGGTTAATACCTTCTGCTATTTTCAAAATATTTGAAAACTTGAAAAAGGACATTCTGCATAGTGAGTACTTTCTAATTTTGGTACTTTAAGTACATTCCGATGCCAATACTTTTGTACTTTTAACCCATTTAGGACTATGGCGGATTCTAAAAACGAAACAAAAAAATATCTGAAAACTTTCAAATATTAATTCATTCAAAAATTACAAAAAAATATGTTGCTGTACTGTACACACACATATAGTTATAGTATAGTTCTACAATGCAGTATTGATACGTTTTACTTATGTAAGAATTCTGAGTACTTTTCCCACCCCTGCCGACCGACTCGTTGGAGATGCTCTGCTTCCCGGTTTCCGTGGCAACCTCCTCCTCCCCCGGTGGGGAGGGACTGTGATGTTCTTGGACAGGGAGTCTGTGTCTGTCTGTCCTCTCAGCAGGAAGACCATCTGTTCTCACAAGATGGAAGTTTGTTTTGGCTTCCCACAAAGGAAAACAAGAGGCTTCGTATGGCTGAGTTGGACGCAATCCACGCTCTTGATCCATTATCCCATTAAAACCGGGAAAGTGGAAATAGCAGATCTACAAGCTTACAGCGCGTCACTTTGTATGAGCTTGTATATCTGCTTTTTTTTAAGTCTTGAAAATGTGTGAATATAATATTTGAATGTAGCCTATATATTTAAAGTGAACAGTTTTAAATCAAATATTTGCTACTGGAGGTCCCTGGTACTACATATTTTCAGATGGGGTACTTTGGCCAAATATATGATTTTGGGAGTACTTGACATGAACACATTTGTTTTTTAGCACCACTTTTCCTGAAAACGGTTTGTGATTCAGAATATCTGTAGAATCTCGCCTGAGGCCTTAAAGGGTTATGCATCTGTTAGGAGACACGCAACAAACAAAGTGGCCCAATTTGGTGCTTTATGAGCGCGTAGCCGTGTAGGTGTGTACATGGGTAATTTGGCAGTCACGCGAAGTTAACTCTACCTGTTCACAACTGGGGGTGGTGTACACGTAAAAAACCTAACTGGGGCCTGGCACCGAGCCGGACGGTGGTGGTGTACACGTACAAATCCCAACTCAAAGTTTTCGCACGGCCACGGAGCGTGAGGTTTAGCATTGTATTAGCCTACTCCGTCTGGGGTGTGTGTCCACAACAATTGTACTAGTTATTTAGCACATAATCACGTGTGCAAACACCAGCGTGCGACACCAGTGAGTGTGTGCATGGTGTTCTGAACGAGTCATGGGAGTTATTTTGGTGTTACATTAATTAAAACAATCAATTTCTATTGTTATTCCCTTTGGTAGAAGCAGCACTTCAACTGAGCTAGGGCCGGACTGGTGTTTAGATGACGAATTGGAGGAGACGCAAACCATTTCCCTGTCTGGGGATAAGTGAAAGTGTGAGACCATCTAGCATGCAAAGTATTTATCCAAACCTCACACACACATTGGTGCACATTATCTCTATATGGTCATACCATTAAGACGTATATTATGTCTCCGATTAGTCGGATTTGTCAGATGCCATTCCAATTGGATAGCAGCTGCCAGTGCATGCCTTCCAAAGCTTGCGGGCCCTGGGGTTAGGTAACCCGGCCTGGCGGAGACCTCTGCGTTATGTTCTCCTTCATGTAAACACACCAATTACAGCATGACGATGGAGGTGTCCCTGGTGGTCCAACCTCTGGGCTGCTTGCTTGGAGTGGCCAGTGTGTGTGTGTGTCCTGCCAGTCGGCCAGTGTGTGTCCTGCCAGTTGGCCAGTGCTTGTGTGTCCTGCCAGTTGGCCAGTGCTTGCAGTGGCCAGCAGCCACGGAGTGATTGATTAGAGGGAGGTCATGGAGGAACAAATGGCTTGGCCAGCCTCTCGCGGGCTTCTGAGTATTTGTGGGCCATGTAACACACACACACACGCACACGGGTTAAGGATATGTATTTAGTTCACAGCTACAGCATTCATAATGTTGTTTTCTCAACCTTTACTTAACCCGAAATTACGGCAAATATTGATTTCTCCGCACTCACGAATCGTGGGTTCCCTTTCCCCCTCCATTCCTTCTTCCATCTCCCCTCCAACATCCCAAAGATTAATCAAGGACCCCTACACCAAGGATCAGTCAACACCTCCCCCTCCCTTTAGCACACACGCACACGCCCAGACACACACAGACACGAGCGAGCCGAGTAGCACCTTCATTCTTTTCGATAAATAACTTCATTATAAGTCTTGACGGTGTGGTTAGAGAGAAGTCAATTAAGATTAATTTCCCTTTTATAATGACATTCTGGGAGCTAATAACAAAAGTGGCTAATAGCCAGCCTTGTGAGGACGATGTAGGACAATTATCTAAATTAGTTCTGCAGTAGAGGCCAATCCATACACCAATAGCTGCTGCTATATCTCAAAATAAAAACGCAGACAAATTCAGAACCTTTTCCAAAAGTAAAGACAAGCAGGGTTAATAAACTGGTTAACCACTTGAACCCTTGCATCTATTTTCTGGTGGAACATTAGCTGATCTACAAGCTTGTAGATCTGCTTTTGGTGAAGAGATTTGCTGTAGACAGAGCAGAAAGCACAGAACCAACCAAGTCTACAGGGATAAAGTGGTTTAAGGCCTGTATGTAACTTTGACATGTGTTTACAGCAAAACTATATGTACAGCATGCCAGCAGTTATCAGCAACTGGAGCAGTCTAAACACAGCAAGAACAAGTGTTTCTGCAGGCAAACACCAGCACACATGCCATGTGGCTGATGAACTGCTGGTAATAGACGGAAATGATTGGTTAAAAAAACCCAAAATGTCTATTGTTTTATGTAAAACCAGCGCAAAGTTGATCAAGTGCTTTTTACCTGTGTATCAGGATACCTTCCATATGGTGTTCTCACATGAACAATATAAAATTGAGGTTGATTTTCACCGCAAATATAAACCTGTATGAATGAGGCATCAAAACAAAATATTATACTGATGCATTATTTTATTATTTTTATTATTCTTATCTCTCTAATCTGTATCTATCGTGTGTTCATGGTGTCATAGTTGCTGCTATGACAACTGCATTTCCTCCACGGAGATCAGTACATTATCTCATCTTATTCCTGGCAGTATACTAGATAAACATGGCATCAGTACTCACAATTTTTACTTAAGTAAATGTATCAATACTGCAATATAGAAATACTCTGTTACAAGTAAAAGTCTGGAACAAAATGTACATAAAGTACCAGAAGTACTTATGCAGAATGTCCCATTTCAAGTTTTCAAATATATAAAAAGAAATCTTCTGAAAATAGCAGATCTACAAGCTCACAATGTGTCACGTCGCGACACATTGTGAAGCTTGTAGAAATTAAATTGTTAATGTATGTTTATAATAACCAAAATCCGAAAGTAACTAGTAACTTTTCAAATAAATCCAGCGCAGGGATAGTTCATGGAGCCACGGAAGTCCGCAGGCTACTTCTAATTATCTCTCCCCGGACCCCCCATTCATTCCCTAATAGTTAATAATATACTCCCACCAATCAGTCTGTTTCTCGGTCGCTTCAAGCTAACTCTCACACGCCCACAGGCCATTTAAGCAGTCACTATTCTGCATTCAGCTTTAATATGGCTTTAATGTGACTTGGTAAGTGGGGCATACACTTGCTGTGACAGTATTACCTCGCCCCCTTCAGACACCTAGCCCATTCTGACCTGAGATCAGATTCTAAAAATGTCTTCTACATCCTGACAGTTTTCTGAAAAAGCCGTTTCTATGTCAGTCGTTCTTCGATTTTTCAAAAATAGCACACCTACAAGCTCGTAGCGCGCCACTCGGTGGCGCGCTATGAGCTTGTAGATCTTCTATTTTTCAATAGCTAAAGCATAACATGATGCTAACACCAAAAGGGGTTTTCGCCCAAAATGGGCTAGAGGTCTTCTCACTGCTGGAGTGAAATGGAATGACCATAGGTGGGATGTTGTACAACTACCTTCAGGCTATGGAGGAACACGGAAGCAATCTGGCCTTTTCTGACGCATGCCTCCAAGTGAAACTTGACCTGAAAACAGAACCTTGTGTTATCAGTGATCAACTTTTTCCACTTAATCCCCTAAATTTGTTATGCATTATATAGGCCATGGAACCCCCTTCGAACTCCTCAGAGTTAGTTTAACTCTGAGTTAACCAATGGGTCTATTTGTCCATTTGTTCAAAATGTGTGTTTCTGTGTCTTACATAGTACAAGATTATTTCGTTTTGGTTCCTCGTACATTGTTGCAGCAATAGTAACAGTAACAAATAAATGGATAAACTTGTCTGTTTATCCATTTATTTGTTACTGTTAAGATAGGAGTAGAATAATGAAGAATGGCAGACAGATTGTATGACGCTGAGAGTTTGTAAAAGATGCTTGACTGTTTGACTCTGAGTAAGACGCAAGTCCAAACATCGGTCACCCCTGCTACATAATAATTCCGTGCAGACCAGTGGAGCGCTCCAGTATTTCCTTCCTGAAGTGTCCAGGTATTATTCTCTCTGATTCAAGTTGTCCCTGTGGAGCACTGACGAGCCCACCGTCAACGAGCTGAAGTGGGTTGACTTCTCTTCGTAGCAGTATGTGAAAGATGTCAAAGTGTGTGTACGTTAAAGTCTTGGCACACATTCAGGTGCTTGAAGGTGTGTGTACAATTTGTACTTCAAAACGTGCTAGTGTTTAGAACAAGCTGCCTTTGCACACAGACATTGAGTGCTTGGTATAATGGTATGAGAGATTGCACAATATTGTCCAATTCTGATACCAATAGACAGTATTACATTTGAGGCAGAGGTGGCCTAAGGGTTAGAGGAGCGCCCTTGTTGCCGAAAGGTTGCCGGTTCGATTCCCCGGACGGGCAGGACAAATCTGGGTCGGGAAATGATTGGTCATCACTCATACTCTGTGTGTGTGTGTGTGTGTGTGTGTGTGTGTGTGTGTGTGTGTGTGTGTGTGTGTGTGTGTGTGTGGGGCGTTGCTGAAAATGAGCACTTGTGCTTAGCTACTACGCTGAAAAAAACAAAAACGTTATATTTATATTGAACTCATTGCTGAATTTAAAAAAAAAAATTGTTTTGCTGGTGAAAGTATAGATGGAAGCCCCCCTCAATCCCCATTAACAACTGACGCTCTTAGACACAGCGACGGAGACAGGCAGACTGGTTGCTCTGTACAGTGCTGCAAAGCTATTGCCATCACATTATTATTGTGTCATCAATATCGTTGAAAATAATCGGTTCAATAATGATTGGATTTTTATGGCTGATATGGTCCATTTTGATGTGCTACCGATTATGTCGTGCATCTCTAGTTGGGATGGCTGTGGTCTTTGATAATCCTACGAGCTGCGTTGATAAACTGGCCTAGATGCCCTGGATGGAGGGAAGCACAACCCCCTGCAATGCTTTACAGTTGAGGGCAGTGCATTGTCCATATACGTACAGTATAGGCAATGCTATATCAGTCAGTGGTGCCTCTATAGAAGGCCTATAGCCAGGACCGCGGTCCCCATGCCAAGCTTTTTTCAGACGTCTGCGGTGGAAGAGGAATTTCTGTGAACCTTCAGACTGCACAACCCATTTGTTTAAAGGAGAACCCTTTAAACAAATCACATCCAAACGTTTTGAAACTTTGAAAACGTATATATATATATATATATATTTAAAAAATTGGGGGGGGGGGTTATGTGCAGGTTCCTGTGGGGCTTCAACGTAGTTGCTAAAAGGTTTGGGGTGAAAGAAAAGCGGTTCTCTTTTTAGAAAAGCCAACCCTGCCGGGGATGGGAATAAATCACCAAAGGTATGGATTTAAATAGCAGAAGAAGGGAAATCCCTCGCCACCCACCCCCGCTCCCCTGGCAAATCTCCCTGTGACTACACTGCATAAACCACAAAGTGTGTCCTTAACCCCTGCATAAATTCACCGGTGACTTTGCTACATTTCCATTCGGCCCAAACCCCCTTCTGTTAGCGTCTGTAGCAGGACGACAGCCCTCCATTGCAATTCAAAACCTAAAAAAAACCCTACAGTTCAGCGAGACTTTTCCCCTCAGTTATCACCTCTGTTCAGGAAGGAGTGTGGACAGCTCCCAGTCCCCAATTAATCAGATGGCACTAATACAATTGTGGAGCAGGCCCACAACACAGCCCCCAGACACCGCCTGCCATTTATTAACTCAAATCTCCCAACGTCAGTCCGGCTGCCTCTCATTCCTTCTGGCAACGCCCGAACGCCGTGAACCCATGGGGCTTTTTACCCACAGACATGTGGATGGATACCCCCGTTCAAATCCTGTGAGCTCAGATGCTGGCCCTTATAAATGGCTCCCATTTCGTGCTGGTTGTTATTCTTCACCTGTGTGAAATACTGAAATCCCCTGCTGAGGGAGTGGGGGGGGGGAAGAGGCTGGAGAGACTTTGTTGCGTTCCATCATGGTTTCGGCCCCCCAGTATAGTCTGGCGAGTCAGACTGTTGCCTCCCACAATGTTCAAATGCTGCCGTCATACAGTCTGGAGAACGGAAGCTTGTGGAATCATAAAAGATTCAAGCCATCCCAACAGCAGACTGCTTGACATGCGTGCCGCATTGAAAACGGTTTGGCCGTCTCAAAGCTATACTGCTACTGTTGCTTTTCCAGATTCGAGTAGCAGATGTGGTATGATCAAGCAGGGCAGTAATTTACGAAAAAACACAACTTAGAATATGGAAATAGGGGGTTTCTGCCCAACAGCAACAATATTGTAAGTTATCTAGTCTAAGGCAGGCTTGCTTGAAGAGTTGTTGAACTATATACATACATTGCATTTGACAAGTATAATATACTTGTCAAATGCAATTATAAACTAGAAAAGAAAATGCTCTCATTCTCTCCACCACCATCAAATAACTCTTCCAAGATGATCGCTGAATTCCCTTAATGCTTTTTCAAGTGGCTCACCTTGAGGTTCGCGTCTCACAGTGGCACCGCAGACCCATACTAATGTTACTGCACAGATTATCTCTGACACACACACACACACACACACACACACACACACACACACACACACACACACACACACAATCATTTCTGCTGATTTCTGAAGTGAGCAATTAAAGGCAGTCTCTACTGAGTGAGGGCTGATTAAATATACTCACACAAATCATGTTGTCATCACACTCAATGGGAGCTCTCAAAACTATGGACGTGGAGAAGCAGCGCTCGGTTTCTGTCTGGAACAAACACCCAGGAAACTGCAGGCCTGCTAGAAGTATCGGCTCATTTAAATCAAAGACGAGGACCTTTCAGTTCGCCAGTTGCCTTTTATTCAGGCGTTTGATTGATTTCTTCTGCTGCACTCTCATATTATTCTCTTTTTATTTGACCTTATTATTTTTTTATTGCATTCTATATTGGGTTTTTTTTTGTATTATTATTTTGTTATGTTTGAGCAGCTCAGTGGCCTTGTGGTTAGAATGTCCACCCTGAGCACCATGTGAGCAGTGGTGGAAACTAAGTAATTAAGTACATTTACTTAAGTACAATTTGAAGCTCACAATGTGTCGTGATGCAACACATTGTACTTAAGGACAATGTTGTGTATACCGTAGCACTTTGAATGGGCTTGTTGTTTAAATGTGACTGTACTCCATGGCAGAGGACTGTGGTTTTACTGGACACCCTATCCCAACGGTTAACTGTTATTATTATCCTCAGTGGTCCATATAGTGTGGTACGAGGCGTATTTCCGTAGGATTTTTTTGCTAAAAGTGATTTTTTTGCTTTTTTGGCTTTCATAGGGACCAAAAAGTCTGATAATTATGGGGTTCAAATTTTCCCGACCCCCACCCCTTTTTTGGGGGGTCATATATTTTGGGACCTCCCATAATAGTACGCCAGACAATGAATGTCCGATTTTCATAATATTAGTGTTGTTTTATAGGTTTTTTTATATTCTGAGTTGATTTCTTACACTTTGAAAGTAGCCAGAATAATATTTTCTGACTTTTGGTTGGGGTCTTTCTTCACCTGGGACCCCCGGACTCATCTCAGTACTCATTACACATTACATTCCTCGCTCTGCTCCTGTTCCAGAACAATGTCAAATTAGATAATAATATAAGCATTACTTTTTTTTGTAGCTGGTCACTGATTACAAAAATGAATGGTAGCTAATACCAGGGGTCTTCCACAGGGGGTCCGGGACCAGTTTTTCCCCTATTAGTGTGGTACGAGGTGTATTTCCGTAGGATTTTTTTTGCTAAAAGTGCTTTTTTTGCTTTTTTGGCTTTCATAGGGACCAAACTGTCAGAAAATGATGGGGTTCAAATTTTCCCGACCCCCACCCCTTATTTGGGGGGGTCATATATTTTGGGACCTCCCATAATAGTACGCCAGACAATTAATGTCCGCTTTTCATAATATTAGGGTTGTTTTATAGGGTTTTAAATATTCTGAGTTGATTTATTACACTTTGAAAGTAGCCAGAATAATCTTTTCTGACTTTAGGTTGGGGTCTTTCTTCACCGGGACCCCCCTGACTCATCTCAGTACTCATTACATTCCTCGCTCTGCTCCTGTTCCAGAACAATGTCAAATTAGATAATACTTAAAGCATTAAAAGCTTTTGTAGCTGGGCACTGATTACAAAAATGAGTAGTAGTTAATACCAGGGGTCTTCCACAGGGGGCCGGGACTAGTTTTTCCCCTATTCTTGCACCCATATATACAGATTTTCAAGTATTTCGAATAGTATTAGAATATATTGCGTTTATGTAAAGTACTTTGATAGTTTATTAGTATTCTACCATTATTGTTGACAGATGTTACTGCAGGGAATAAAGGTATTGCAACTTCTCACTTTGGGCATGCAGAATGTGTCCATTTATTTCACACACTGCACTCACACTAACAACACAACACACACACACACACACACACACACACACCTATCCTCTTAAAGAGCCCATGGTCAATTATGCCTACAATACATTATTTGCAGGATCTATTCATCTTCGTCATCATCATCTTGAATGTCCTCCCTAATAGTGTTGACACAGTCTCCACCATAGCATTTGCAGAGAGGAGTGCAAGGCAGGTTATTGTTTGAGCAGCTGCACCGTCCCTTGCAACCTGCTTTGCAACCACATTTGATGAGCTCAAGTATTGCTTTTGGAGCAGGGAGGGCAAGACACCTGACTGGAACATATACCCTCCACTATCTGAATTCCATCCATTATGTTCGATTGGTGGAAGCTCAGGGCAATTTGGCAGGTATGAATGACTTATCCCGCATTGTGACGTAGTTGGCACAGAGGATATGTGGTAGCAGTGCAGCACGAGTTGGAGGTAGCATCTCACCCTCCAAGTTCTTTGACCTAAATAGTTCCTATCTGAGTAATGGCAAGGTTGTTGGACCTTTTGGACTATAAACACGCCATGCAAAATGCTCCAATGACTCCAATTGTGATGGAAGCTTGCCGTTAACAAGCTCAGGAGGAATGGAACCCATTCCAAGGTCCTTGAAGCAATTAATGGCAGGATCATCATCATCATCAAGCCTCAAGTAGGCATTGACCCATGTCTTCTTGGAGATTCCAACTAAGTTTCCTCCCCAGTCAGCACCAGAAAAATTGTGTAAGCCCAGGGAAATTGTGTAGGCCCAGGAAGAATGTCATGTATTGCCCCATCTGACACAAGCGCTGATGAAACCAGACTCTTCAATGGTGTGTTCTCTTTGAACAGATTGCCTCCACAGTGCAACTCAATCAATTTACATTGCTTGAGAGCATTTTCTCTTGACCACAATGCAATCTCTCCTGAGAGCTGATAATGTTCTTTCCTTGAAGACCTGGAAGCTTTTGGGAAGCTGTTGAGGTACTGATTCACTAGACCAGAAAGATGAGGTGTGGTAGTGACTAGTCGGTCCAGAGCTGCTTCATCTCTACTGAGTCCAACCATCCCACCATGTCCCTTTAGCTTCTTGATTTCCTGCTCAAGGGCTTGATCTGTGAAGAGATGAGTGAACGGTATCTCTGACTTTGCCAGTTGCCACCACAAATTCACCTGACTTCAGTGCGTTCCATGTTTCTGGGTCATCCTGTTCAAGAGCGTTCATTTGGGCAAGATAGTCGAGCATATTTAAGGAGATCACGAGCAAAGAAATACTTGATGAGTTCCTCTAAGGATGACAAGTAGCCCTCCCAGTCACCTGACCGACAACAGAAAGACAAAGAGAAAAGAGAAAGACAGCAGCAGCCTGGCTGATGTTGGCTGATCTTTATTTAGCAGCAATATTTGCTACACTTGGGTCTGAGGCACCTTACTTTGAAAATAGCTGATCTACAAGCTCAAACTACAACCTTGTAGATCAGCTATTGTTGGCTAAAGTTCTCCTTGGAAAAGGGATGGTATGGTTCAAGTGGTTTAATGTAAAAAAAGAAAAAAAGTTCCTATCCCACAATGATTTGGTGGGCCCCTGTATAGTAACTCTGAGGACCCCCTAGGGGTCATGGGCCCCCTGTGGAAGACCCCTCGTATTGGCTACTACATTTTTTTTATATCAGAGCCCAGCTACAAATACTTTTATGCTTCATTTATGATCTAATTTGACAATATTCTGGAGCAGGAGCAGAGCGAGGAATGTAATGAGAACTGGAATAGGCCCAGGGGTCAGTACGGGAGGTCCCAGGTGAGGAAACACCCCTACCAAAAGTAAAAAAAGATTATTCTGACCACTTTAAAAGTTTAAGAAATCAACTCAGAATGTTTTAAAACATACAAAACAATTATAATATTATGAAAATCGGACATTAACTGGCTGGCATACTGTTCTGGGAGGTCCCAAATAGATGACCCCCCCAGAAACGGGGTGGGGGTCGGGAAAATTTGAACCCCATCATTTTCTCATAGTTTGGACTCTATAGAACCAAGATCTGCAAAAAAAACAATTTTAGCACAAAAATCCTACGGGAGCTGTTTTTTTGACGCCTCGTACCACACTAATAGTTCATACATTCATTTGCATGTACTTTTGACCAAACTGTATTCTGCTTGGTGCATACTGTAATGATGTTCCTCAGCATAACCCATGGCCACGTCATACATATGGACATACATAAACATCAGCTTATTAATCACTGGCTTTTTTCCATGGTGGGTCAGGGTTATTGTGGCTTAGCTGCATTCAGCTGCACTTAAAAGGCTATCAAAATGTAAATTGCTGTAATTTCCCAACCCAGAGCACGGTCCAGTGCATAATGGATTTTTATTATTTGAAGCGCCGTCTATAAGGTTGGCATAATGCATGTTTCATCGTTTCATAATGATGTTAGTCGCAGCACCTTTCATGACATATGTACAATCCCTCGGTGGTTTGTAACACCATGACAAGGACAGTTGTGCACGATTTTATAATACATCACCAATAATGAATTATAAATGAGATATCAATTCATAATTCCATCATTCCCTTTGCAAAATGATGTGTTCCTTGACTGCATGCATGCATTGCATAATTAATCCCCCAATAACAAAGTCATATTCAGAGAAAGCACCATTGAGATCGACATTGAAATAGCAGATATACAAGCTCATATATAGCGCGTGAACTTGTTGCATCGCTAGAGAGACATGCGCGACGCAAGGTCTGTGCACTTGGCATTCTCACTGCAGTGAAACCCCCGGTGGGTTAGAGAAACCTTCTGGAAGTGCTTACCGAACGTCTGTGAGAGCAGCTCCTCACCAGCAGCACTGTGCATCTCTGAGAACAGGACAGACTGCTGAAATCCTACTACAGCTCATTATTCTATACACGTCTGTCTGTCTGTCTGTCTGTCTGTTTTTATAATAATCCTAACTAGCTGAATGTTTTTCTAAATGTTCCTCACAATCTCTATTTCTCAAATTGTACTACTACACACAGTACCTTAGTGAATGCTTCAAAGCCCCCACTGAGACTATACTAAAAGCAGTGCATGCTGCTGTTCTACAAAGGGGCTGTCATTCCCATTTCTATTCTAATGGCTGCCTTTAATGTCACCTCACTGCTACGTCTGTTGCCACAGTATTGTATTCTCTATGTATTCATCAAAGTGTGATCATGCAGACAGACTGATCAATGAAACAGATCAATAAAACGTATACCATATCGTCTCTGTCGGATGGAAATTAACCTTAATTAACCTTACTTTGCTGTTACTTAACTGTTACTTTACATTATAAAACAGATAAATTAGCAGATCTACCAAACCCGTTTCGAGCTCCAAGATCTGCTACTGTTGAGGCTTTTGTTGATCATGTAATTTGCGAAGAAACACAAGTTAGAATATGGAGATAAGAGGTTGTTTAATATACTGTACTGCATGCTGTATACCGAAGTAACGCAATCAATTTGGATGGATTTGAAGGCAGTGTAGCCTGGAAATGTGTTTGCCTAGAGTTTGTTCAATTCCTTGAGTAGTGTCTTACATTTTTCTTGTGAGATATTTCTTCACACAGCATCTGAATTATACTTTGTCACAGTACACAGTGTCACAAAAACATGCAGTAATCCTGGTCTCTAAAACTACCTCCCCCTGGCCAGCCGGGGCGCCTGATGGAGGGGAAAGGAACTGGTTGGAATAACGTTCCTTCCACGGTGAAAAGAAGCAGCTTGGACTCCTCATGCATAGAAGGAGGCATGAGGTCAGTCCGCTGCCCCCCCAGGTTGGCAGCCCAGTGTAGCGCCCAGGATTACATTAGATAATTGGCACTGGGTGAAAAAACTGGGTTGCAAAACCGTGGGATAAAAATTATAGAAAAAAAAAACATTTTGAGTGCTCGGATCGCCGCCTTTTTTCTAGTATTCCAGTTCCACTGATCCTTGTAACACCAGTACACTTTATTTTGTAACTTTTATTGCACCTCCATTGAGCACCTGGTTGACTCTCTCTTTGTCGAGATATATTTTTACATTTGAATACTTGGAACATTCTGCACAATGAGTACTTTTACCTTTGGTACTTTGGTAATTGTGAGTACTTTTTCCACCACTGACAGTATAGGTGTATACACTATGGCACACGACACTGAAGTACGACGACAGAGACATAAATTAGGCTTACACCCGTTTGCAGCTGTTCAAGGAATTAGGCTTTAGCCCGGTTGCAGCTGTTCAAGGAACAGGTTGAAGTCGAGTCAGAAGGAGTTATTTTTGAGCTACAATCCCCTGCTGTGTGTTAATGAAGACAGCAGGCGGGGGGAGGAGGCCTACATATGGCCGAGGCGGTGGTGTGTTTGTTTCGTGAGCGTGTGTAACCTGTGTCACCGAGGATGTTGGGTGGCATAATGAAGAGGAATTGTTCCCTGTCCTCTTCCATTACCCATTATTTCACTGTGCGATGCAGGCTGTGCAAATCCATCATATCGCCTGAGTTAATTATGCATACTGTAGATCATTTTGCCACGCACGGACAAAAGTGAGAAAATGCTTTGCTTTGCTTTCCCGAGCCGCGTAAACAGCGTGCTTTTAAGTATCCCATACATGCACTATGCAGTCCGCAAATTGCAGTAATATGCATTACCAAGAATTAACTACTTTTTACAAGGCTTTCTTACATTTCTTACCTTTCTTTGTAGTCGTTACGTCCCCACCAAAGAGGTCCAGGTGTTTTTTTTGTGCAAAAACTCCTTATTGGCTATTTCCCCTACCATAAGCCTACCATTGGATTTAATGGGAATTAAATGGGACTATGGGGTGTTGTGCTAATTCGCTTATTCCCATCGAAATAAGTTGTAAAGTGTGCCGCTTGGGTTATTATTTACATTATGAAGAGAGGATATATACAAAACAATTAACAATAATTTTGAGCGATGGAAATTAGCGAATTAGCACAACACCCCATAATAATAATAATGTCATGAAACTGCATGGGGCGAAATTAGAAGGTTGAGAATCACTGTGTTAGACTGCTCCACCATACTGTAAGTCAATAATGTAAAAATTAATACAGTACATCTCTGTTGAGGTGGAACTGGAAAGCTCATATGTCCAAAACTGTTACTTTTCACGATTGAAATAGAAAAAGCAGCAGATCTACAATTCTACAGTGCACGCTCGAAACAAACTTCAAGCCGTGCTTCGAGCTTGCGGATCTGCTAGGCTCCGTATGCCTTTGTACACGTGGCGCTGTAAGTAGAGCGTTAATTTAGCCTCCAACTAAAATGTAAAATGTTAGAATATGGAGATAAGAGGTTTCTGCCCGACAGAGTGCAGAAACACCGGCCCTCTAGCTGAGTGTGTTATCAATAGACCTTGTAAGTTTGGTTTTAGTACACACTGTCAAGAATTTAACATACATTTGGCACTGTACTGTATGTGGGCCACCGCTGGAGAGGACCGACTTCTGAAAACCTTACAGTAGGAGAATGTTTGCTGTCTATGCGTTAGTCTGATCACTCTGATGAAGAGCCCATGCACGTACATGCTGCAAATCTTTATTTTTTTATTTTATAAATTCCAGCTCACTGTCGTACAGTATTTATCAGCACTGAGGTATTTTCAGTTGTGGAAAGAAGTATTCAGATTTATTCAATGCCCATGTGATGATTCGATTTGATTCAATTGAGCTTTATTGGCAGAGTTTTGGAATATAAACACAAGGTTTATGCATTGCAGGGGACTGTTTTTTTTGCATGGACGTGCTGTTTGTTTGGTCTAGTGTTCCGTTAGATCCTTGTCACACTATAGTCAGTTTGTATTCACTGGCTTTGGGTTCTGTTATGAGGGGCTTTTCTTTTCTTTTTGTCTCTCCGGAGGCAAAAATGTCCTACTTTTCTGTTTCCCGAGAGATAAGATATGAAGTCAGATGCGTCTTGGGGTAATCCCCAGAGGGCCCTGTCTTGTCGAGGAAGAGCGAGCTTGACATTGTGGATAGATAAAATTTGCCATAATCTAATTCCACCATCTGGTGCGACGCATTTACCATTCTGACAACATGAAGCGCAGCCTGACCTTAATATTGCCTCAAAATAGATATGATATAATGGATATAATCTGCATTCTGTGCAGTTACAGAGCAGACACTGTTTTTGATTGTGTCTGTGTTGAAAACAACGGGACAATGTTTATCCATTGCAGATAAAACAGCATATTATTACCTGAGTGAGGGGTATGATGTTGGGAGACCCGAAACCCCGATGTCCGTGGGATACATCACTGAGCATACGTCCTCCAACCCACAGAGCCTAGTCCTTCCACGCGCCAGAATTGTACCTCCCAGTCCCGGCAGAGTAGTTCAGGAGGAACGGATTGTGTGGCCCTGGTTTTTCCCTAAGGGACTGATCGAGGGTATAGCTACTGGGATGTAAGTCGGGACTTGATCACCCCGGCTGGGGTGAGGGGTATGATGTTGGGAGACCCGAAACCCCGATGACCTTGGGATACATCACTGAGGATACGTCCCAGGTGCATCCATGCAATGTATATATATATATATTTTTTAATTTCTTTACTCAAGTAAAAGTATCAATACTGCAATGTAGAACATAATACTATGTTACACATGCAAGTCTCGGTAATAGAAATGTACTTGTGCAAAACTACAAACGTATTGGCATGAAAATATACTTAAATGTTTATCCGACAATTTTGTAATGCATTTTTCACACGATAATAAGCTGTAATCCTTGGTACTACTCTCTCTCGGCTCGGCTCATGCTTCCTTCAATGCATGAGGAGTGAGCAGGCTGCTTCTTATAACATATCCTCCACACACACACACACACACACACACACACACACACACACACACACACACACACACACACACACATGTACTTGTGCACAGGTGTTCCCAAGAGAGCATGTCTACTAATAGCACAGAAAAGGTCTCTCTCTCATTCTGTCACTCCGCCATAAGTGCATGTACACACACATCACAAACGTGCGCGCACACACACACGCACACAATGCACGTTTTCAATCAGCAATCCAATCAAACACCAGTCAAGCAGAAAAGGCTTGCAGAGAGTTGTTAAACTCTAAAACTGTGTGTGTGTGTGTGTGTGTGTGTGTGTGTGTGTGGTGGGGGCACGCTTCAGTACAGCAGAAGTACAGTTTGCCACCAATCTTTTCTTCTGCTTTTTCACACGTCCTTTTACATCAGACAAAGTAAACATCAGTAAGGTTTTCTTTTTTCCCGGAATTGACCGGCAGAAAGGTTACAGTATGTGCGTGCCGTGCATCGAGACCTTCTTGCAATTGGAACGTTCCGATTTTTTGTGTGTTTTTCATTTTGACAACTTACAGGTCAGCACAAAACAGGAGATAGAAACCGCAATATCAGCAAGATAATGCTTGCTGCTGTGAGCGCGTATTATCAGTAGATGAGTCCGTCAACCATGTTACCACGCAGTCCTGAAACCCTCAGTGTTTGTAACTCCGGGGAGTGGGCAAATGGAACCAAATGGAGCAAATACCAGAACACTCGCCTCAAAGCCTGGTTGCACAATTCTGACGAACTCTGGGTGGTCTCTACCTGGTATTCCTAAACGTAACCTCAGTAAACTATGGCTAAACCTAACTCTATTCCTAAACTTAACCTCAGTAAAACTATGCCTAACCATAAACTTGTTTCTAACCTTATCTTCAGTTAAACCAATACAATACTTATCCGCCTCACCGAGCGGTTGGCGGAAAGGGTGTTTTTGAGGAGAGCATTCCAGGTTGTCAATGTGGTTCCATTTGCACACTTTGGAGTTACGCAAACAATGTATTTGCTGTGAAAATGAACCAAAGCCCCCCCCCCCCCGTGCTCATTAACATTTAAATAGAAGCGTTCGCGTCAACCGTTTTTTTTTGTACACGTTGCAATTCTTTGGCTGCCTGAGTTCTGCAATCATTTACTCATCTTTGCTCATAACTCGCCTCTACTTTCATGCATTGCAAATGCTTTTTTTGTTTGTGTTTTTTCCTCTCGAGATTGTGTTTGCATTGAATACCAGTCAGTATACTTTTAAGGTCACTGCTCTTTGACAAGCTCAAATTATCTACGCCCAAAGGGCATAGGCCCCTTTTGTTTTAAGGAGTCACGTCCAAAGGGCATTTTAGTGAGAATTCCACCATTTTAGCAGTTATGGCAGATCTGTGCTTTCATTTTTCACAAACTTCGGCAATATGGGGCCGTGAGGATCACTCAAGAACTGCGTGCAACTAATTTACTATGAAAACCTACAATACCCCATCGTCCGTTGGTCACGCCTCCATATATGGTCACGCCTCCTGACATCACACCTCCATAATATGGTCACGACACTGACCTCATCTAACCATGGATAACCATACATGGGATGAAGCACATGACATCATCATGAATGGAGCACGTGACATCGGGTGGTGACATCAGAGATGGAGATCCCTGATGTCATCAAAAATAAGTCCATATATGGAGATCCCTAATGTGATCAATATTGGCCAGCAAAAACAATCTGAGTACTTCCACCACTGCTGAGACTCAGAAATGTGGTGCAAGGTTGCTGCATCGATCAAATGCAATGCTCCTGTTGTCTGTGGCACTAACACATTAAGTCCTGAGGCCCATTCTACAAATGACATCTAAATCTGGTTCTCACACTTTCTTTGTGTGTGCCGAGGACCGCCCAGAACGATATGTATTTGGCCATCGGAAAATGTTTTGTGCTCCCCAGAATAGATTTATGTTTAAAAAAAAAATTAGATGTAGGCTACAAGCTTGCAGCGTGGCAGAAAGTGACACTTGGTGAGCTTGTATACATCAGCTATTTGAGAGTGTTCTAAACCAATTTCCTATAAATTATGTTGCTATGATAGCTAGATCTAAAATCACACAGATGCTTTCCCGGTTTAAATAGGCTAAATAAGGATAAGGGTATAATGTAATGAACAAAGTGTTACACGAGAATTCATCACTGCCCTTGATAACCAACCTCGGGCAATAATCTATATTTATATACAGTATCTGGATTGATTTCCTTGGCTGTACTATGTGCTATTAAAAGTCCAGCACAAACTTCAGTAGACGTTGTCTGTATTAGATTTCCAGGCCAAATTCCTATTTAGTATTTTTGCTGTGGGGTTGTTTTTGTGCCAATTACCTGGAGAAGAAAATCCAATTCAATTTCCTTATGTGAGCAAAGGTACTTATGGCCAATAGAATAGATTCTCGTTCCAATGAGCGGTGAAAGGGGAAACAGATAAACAGACGGAGAGAAACGGAGAGAGTGAAACGGACAAGAGTTTATCGTCTCTGTCGGGTGGAAACCTCATTATGTCCAAAACCGTTCCGACTCGGATTCCAAAACAGTAAATGTAGCAGATCTGTAGTATAAACAAGAATGGCGTTACTTTACGACTAACAAATCAAACTCAGCTGGGCCAAGACGTGGGCGGTGGGCCTGGGCCAACAGAAAATGGATTCAGGTACTATTATTTGCGTCCACATTCTGAGGAATTTAACTTAAAATAGAGACTTCTCTTAAAGTTTCTCATCAAATTCAGCTGTGATAGGGCCTTTTTCTGTTCACACTGTAGTCTGTTCTTATAGGATTTGGACAGGAGATCCGTCTACATCAAGCCTAGAGGGCTCAAATGTAATGGCAAAGGGTGAAGTAATCCTGTAGCGTTTTGTGGTCACAGCAACTTAATTGCAATGGGCCTGGTCTTCAAGATACTCGAGACAACAGGGACACCCATGTAGCCTACCGTCAGACTACTTCAATAACGTGAAGGACACACACAGGCACAACACCAGGGGGCGCTCCACTGATCTCACCCAACCCACACTCGGCATGGGGGTTAAATCTGCTCTATTGCTACAGGTATGCCACCACAATGTGGAATGCCCTATTGCCCTACCAACAAACATCAAAAAGTGTGACTCCTTGTCTTTACCCTCCTGTCAGCAATTTGTATATGGTCCTAGAAAAGTCTTCTAAACTTAACACCAGAAATTACCCCATATGTACAGTATGTTTACTGTACATACACATACACACGTTTATTGCTACTAGTGTTGATGTCTGGTACGTATGCTATTGTACATCTTTAAATGGCTTGATGAATTGAATACACAGGACCACAATGGAAACAAGCCCTTGGGGCTTTTTGTGTTGCCATTGTACAATTGTACCACTGTACTATTTGTAAACTGTTACATATAGTATTTAATCAATCAAAAATCCCTAGACTCTTCTCCTTCCTGACTCTCTAAGCTGTAGGATGACCTCTGGCCTCCCCTCTCAGTCAGGAGAGTAACTTCCCACTTTCCACCACAGTCTGGAACTACTCTTTGGACTACACTACGCCCCATAGCACTGCAAATTTCTTTGTATCAGTACTTGTCTATTTTGATGTGTATATGCTATTGGTGTTGGTTAATTCACAGTGATACAATGTCACTGTTTCTCAACATCTGGTCTGGGGCCCACCAGGGGTCCATATTGACTTTTATAGGCTTCTAATAAGTGTAAACCAAGGGTGCATTAGTGTCCATTTCTACACTCCTAATTACATATCTGTAAGGGTGCATTTGGTTCCATTTGTACACTCTCAGAGTTAGAGACGTGTAAGGGTCCATTTGTACCCTGTGGTGGTCCTCAAACGCGACATTGAGCATCAAAATACTATGTTACAGTAGAAGTTACAGGGTTCAAAGCCCATAGTATAGCTCATGTGACACTGTACCAGGAAGAGGGTGTAACCCTCTCATTGCAGGCACTGCCGAAAACAAGCCATTCCTTATGTCTCGCCTCCTGAATAGCTTCCGGTATGCCTTGATGTGGAGATACACGCATGACTGTGTATCCCTTCTTCCAACCGTTTTGCGATAGACGCTAGCAAGGGATTGAACCCGGATTAAATGAATCTGCATCCCTGTAAACAATCAGGGTTGAACCCACCATTCCACATTGGATTAGTGTGAGTGGGTGAAATAGATTATAACCATTTATGTCTATGTAGCCGATCGACCACAATGGAAACTTTTCTTTGTCTTTTTTGTCTGATCCATTTGGCATTTTTAACTCTATGTACTTGTATACTTGTCATTTGAAATGCAACGGTTCACTGCCATTGAAGAGTATACTCATCATTTCAGGTTTCATTGGTTGTGTTTCAATGTCATGCCCAATATCATTAAGGGTGTATTGACGAAGATACCACTAATCCTATCACCACTATAGCAACAGTTAGTTACAAGCTACAAAACAGCCACATAATTAAAATGTTCATCTTCATGGGTGTTTGGTCCGACGTACTAACAGTCCGACAGGCATTAGTCCGACACCGTACCCAAAACCCTAACCTCACAGGGAAGTCACGGGTTAGTTCTAACCTGCCACGGGTTAGTTGTAACTGGCCACGCATGTCGGGAGCGACGGTGTTGTCGGACTATTCCCACTCTTCGTCGTCATCTTCGTCGTCGTCGTCTTCTTCTACTTCTTCGTCTTCTTCTTCCTCATCTTCATCGTAGTCGTCATCATCCATCTCATCGTCATTATCATTATTGTCCTCTTTCATGTCACTGCGCTCCAGTGGTTCTTTGGCTGCCTCATTGGGATCTATTTTCTGACTTTTCTCCTGCACAAAGGTCTCACACAGGTTCTTCAGAGCCAGGTTACAGGGCGGTGATTCTATTTTATTTACTTTCTTACAAACTGGACACACTTGCTTCCCCTTATGTTTCCACCATTCCAGAACGCAAGCCTTACAGAAGCTGTGGCTACATAACAGGATAACGGGATGTTTAAATATGTCCCAGCACACTGGACAAGAAAAATCCTCCTTCTCCTTATCGTCATCATCATCGTCCTCTTTCAAGAGTTCCGCTTTCAAGAGCAGTGGTTTTTTGACTGCCTCCTTGGGGTCTATTCTCTGACGCTTCTGTATGAAGCCCTCACACAGGTTCTTCAGAGCCAGATTTAACGGTGGATGCTTTCTTTTGTTCGTTTTCTCGCAAACAGGACATTTCTTTTTCCCCTTCCGTTTCCACCAGTCCTGCAGACAGGCCTTACAGAAGCTATGGCTACAGAGCAGGATAACGGGATGTTTAAATATGTCCCCGCACACGATGCAGGAAAAATCCTCTTCTGAGAAAGACACCTGGGAGGCCATTTGACCGGTCTCTCGGTGTGGCTGCAAACACTGGTGAAGACAGGAAATCAGCCTGTCAACTCCCTCTCTTATAGAATGTTCACGTTAAGTTTATTTGCTCCTAACAATCTTGGTTCTCGTTAAAGTCCCACTCTCAGTACATTACACCTGGGTCAGTATTGCAGTAGCAATAGCGGTGGAAAGACAGCCGTGTGCCGTGTCTTTGTTTTGGTTTCCCTAGAAATAGTCCCATTTGGAGTGACATCACGGTGATGTCACAGCATACCCATTCAGGGATTATGATATACCTACCTCTCGGCTACCCTCTCTCTCTCCCCCTCTGTCACCCCCCCCCCCCCCTCTATCTGCCACATACTGTATATGTGCCACAGGGGACACCTGTTATGCAATGCTCAGCTAATCGCCGCGCAGAATGGCACACCTTCCAGCTAATCACAGTGGCTAATCACAGAGGCAATATCGGTGCCATACATGGGCATTTTTCAGCGCCCCGAAATGCAGCAATTCCGTCCTCAACTTTTGCTGGCAAGATGGTTGCAGTCTGAATAAAGACAATAGCCTATTTTGCTGCCACTTACACTTCAGCTTCTCAGCTTATCAGCTTCATACATTCCTTTTATATTCTAGAGGTGCATTTGACAGTTATACACCCATTACCCTCGTGGTGATCTGGTACAGGCTTCTCCATTAGGTATTTACTCTTAACGGCAAGTCTTAACCTCTATAATAATAAATCTCTATCTCCTGCATGGTATGTCCTTTGCAACCATGCAGTAAAGCTTAGCACAGTGGCTGGCTCTCTATCTTTGTGTGCAACATTGTGCCATGATTTATCACTTTTATTTTGTAATGTTTTTAATATTGTGTTTTATTGCCCACAGAACCGACTGCCAAAGCGACTAGGCTAGGTTTTGTGGGGTCATAAAGGATACCGTTGCTGGGAAACGGCTGTTTAGCTCCCGTCTGTGATATTTATTAGAACGATTACAATCCTGAGGTGCCTTACCCTTTTCATCGAATAATAAAGTCGTGGTCAAAGTGCTTTACTGGGTATATATCTGATCGGTGCTTGGGGGGGGCACTTCTTGGGTTCTTTGCTCGTATTTGTCGTTTAAGTTTGCTTTTGTTATTTTGCTATGCTGGTTGTTTATGTATACCCCTGAACCTGGCCTGGAAGCGTGCAGTGTGTATCCATCTCTGTGTCCAGCCAACTGTCTAGAAAGGTTCTCATGCACTGAGATATATAGTCTTTGTACTCCAGCCCAGTGGTTTTACAACTTATTGTGGCCAGCATGGCACACCAGCAGTGGGAAAGTCAAAACCTCCGTTTCAGCCAGACAACTCTTGGATTGAATTTATTGAGCATATTTACAATATATATTGAGCCTAATTATATAATTAGTAGAAAAGATTTTTGCGTCAAAGCATATTTATAACATATTTATATATATTTATAATAAAAAGATTGCCTGGATTGGTTCGTTCCAGTCTGTAGGATTATGTACAGCCTAGGGACAGGTCTGAGATTAATTTACAAAAATCACAAAGTTGTCATTGAGCCATTTGAAAAAAATAAATATGGGAGGAATATTGAGGACACCTAGCTGGTGGTGGATATATTATTAGTAAAAAATGTAAATGGCACGAGGTACCGTCAGACCATAAAAGGATAACACAAAAGTCCTGGGGACTTGTTTCCATTTTGGTCCTTTGAGATTTAATCTGCCAGAGATATGCTATTGTAGATGACAGGCACGCGCACGCACGCACACACACACACACACACACACACACACACACACACACACAGACACTCACACAATTCAATTCAAAGGGCTTTATTGGCATGAGAAAACATACATTTGCATTGCCAAAGCAAAAAGTACAATTGAAAGTCAAAATCTCCAATGAATCAATTTCTATGTACCAAGATTGCTCGATGCAGATAGGGCAGGAATTCACACAATGATTATTAGTCTAGGGTGGTTGTGTTCCATTTAATTGACATCCTTCTCCTGTCACGGGTAATTAGATATGGGAGTTTTTTGTCATTAGTCCTGTTTTCAAAATCTCTGTGGATGATTGTAATGATGTAATCTGTGGGAAGTATGTCTCTCGGATGTCTTGGTACAGTGGACAGGTGGTTATGAAGTGTGGTTCAGTTTCCACTTCTCTCGGGAGACAGGTCTGCCTATGACGGCCTTTCTCAATCGCATACTGTGCTCAGTCTGTACCTAGTTACGATTGTTCTTTGTTTTGGGTCGGTCACAGTGCTCAGGTATTCCAGGGTGTATTCTCTGTTTGGATCCAGATAACATTCTAGTTACTTGCGCAAGCAGAGTGCGCAAGTACTAGTTTCGCCCGGGACTCGTATGCACCGTCCCAGCCGTCCCGCAAAATGTAATGCGTATCCCAGCAAATTGTGCCTGATACGGCAGTGGTGCCAGATCACATACATGTATACATAGGAGCATTACCTTTAATCCTCCCAACACTAAAACATATCGTCATTACGTCACCATCGGAAACCAATTACACTCTGGCATTGGGTCCTTTAATCCACATCTTTATTACGTCATCATTGAGAGCTAGTTATACAGATGTATGTAATCTGGCACCACTGCCGTATCAGGCACAATTTCCTGGGACGGTGCATACGCATCAAAATTGGCGGGACGGCTGTGACGGTGCGTACGGCGCAAAGTAACCACAGTATACCGCTAATCAACTTACAAATTACATATATGCTAAATTGTAAATTGTAATAATTTGGCTTAGTCCAATGGGTTTTATCTGGTAGGGGGCATCTAGAGTTTTGCTGTGTGTGAGGGCCTTGTTATGGAGTGCATCTGGGTCACTTTCTTTTAGGTATAGTTGTAGAATTTAAGTGCTCTCTTTTTTATTTTGATTATGAGTGTTATCGTCCTAATTCTGCCCTGCATGCATTATTTAGTGTTTTTCGCTGCAGGGTCCGGAGAATGGATTTGCAGAATTCTGTGTGTAGGGTCTCGGTTTGGTGTTTTTCCCATTTTCGAGGTCATGGTTTGCACACGCACGCACGCACGCACGTACACACACGCACACGCACACACACACACACACACACACACACACACACACACACACAGACACACACACACAGGGGCGATTGCAAGATTCTCTGCACTCCTGCCAGAGATAATAATCAAATATGTTCTCACAGAAGGAGCGGAACACATCAGAACGTACAGAGGATTCTCTCGGTATGTTTGTACTCAGTTAGAATGAATCCTGTAGCTCTATCATTTCCTTTCTGTCGACCCTCGTAGCGCTGATGTAAAATGTTCTAGTGCCACTGAGGTGTGAAGAGGCCCATAATTCCATTTCAGACGTGATTGGAACTGCCGTTCCTGGAGGCAGTATATCTCTTGGATTCCTCCAGACATGCACTGACATGACAAAGGGCAGTTTTCCACCCATTGGTTTGTGAATTGTGACATTTTTCTCTGTCCCTTTGGCTTCCAGAGGGGACATCCCCTCCCCAAAGCCCGGCCATGCAGTTCTATCTTGTCTTGTCTTTTATGTCGGGGGTTCCCAAGCAATGGGCTGGGAGCCATTTTTGGGTTGTGGGTCCGTTTTCAATGTCATTACCTACATCTACATTTCCATAAAATAGTTTGAGAGGATTCATTCTTCAAGGGACATTTCACCGCTGGAAGAAACTGCAGTCACTCAATGTTAATATTATTTTTTTGTATATAGATACAACAGTAGCACAATTTGAAAATATGTGAAGTCTGTGTGTTTGAGTCTGTGTGTTTGACTAGGGTTTGACTGGATAGCTGAGTTCCTACAATGACCATAATGCTTTGGTGCACTGCCCCAGCTTGAGGAGAGAGGGAGGCTGCGTGGAGGTGTGACTTGTAGTCCAGGAAGGAAGTGATATACCATATTTTCATGACAAATGTTGGTCATGAACATGGCGTCATGACTAAAATATCTAAACACACATATTACACGCATAAAAAACCCCATAGGAAAGTGTTTCTTGTGTCCTAAACATCATTAAAATATGATCTGGTTGCAAAAGGAGGGCCCCTAATATTATTCATGTGGTTTTGGGAATATGTTTTCCCAAAACGGTGGTTCAACTCCACTTTGAGAACCACTGCCCCAAATGAATGCACCGTGTCTCCACCATGCAGAGGTATCTAGTCTTTGAAGTGCCCCGGGGATCTGTAACTGCCTCCCTCCTTTTCTCCCTCTGTACACCAGATATCTTTGCCGAAAAAGCTCACCTAAGCTCACAGGCACAGCACATCTCTTTCTGAGATTGCCTTTGTGATTGATAGATAGTTTCGCTGAAGTTCTTCGCCTATTATGGCATGCCCAGAACACCAGGTTCATGTGGTTAAGAAGGGATTTAAGAAAGGAGTCGATGCCTGAGCTCCTCAGCGCGGTCGTTCCAGAGTCGAGAAGTCCCTGACAGCGGAGGCAAGGTCACCCTTTGTGCTCAGCGTAGACTCGGCAACCACCTGCAGCTTCCACCAGACAGACAACCTTACGATAGGGTTCATGCTGAGCTGGCACTGTGTGACACCCGTCTCTCCACATGCCAAGGCCATGGATTACAATGAGAGAGAGAGAGACTGGATGAATGAAATGAGAATGAAAGAGAGAGAACATTGAATTCCCAGCGGAGCAGATTATGATAGAGATGGAAGGATGGCGGTAAATTACAGGCAATTTGTGTCACGAGTCAGAGGGCTTAAATCACCAGAATCATTGTCGGGGAGGAGGAGGAGGAGGAGGAGGAGGAGAGATAGCATCACACATATAGTATAGTCAGTCAATGCAGCCGAACAGAGGGGAGAAGAAAGGAGATAGGAGAGTTGTGGGATGAACTAATGGATGGAGGTAGAGAGGAGTGGTGGGATGGGATGGGATGCAAATGATGATGTTGCTGCAGTCGGGGCAAAACCTCTTATCTCCGTGATTTCTACTTTTTGTGTGATTTCGTCTCCCTGCTCTATCACACTGCAGCGTCACACGTAAAGCAGAAGACCGGCGAGCTTGAAACACGACGCTTAAGCCACGCGTTTTGAGCTTGCGGATCTGCTGTGTCTGTAGAGTATTTCTACATTGACATTGTAGTATTGCTGGACCCAGGTAAGAGAGAGAGGTAAAATAAAAGAGGGGGGGGGGGGGATTCGGGGTGGTGATCACGAAAGAGTGGGAGGGTAATTTCTCTCTCTCTGCTGGCAGGGGGAGCACACGGCTCATTAAGAAGACGCCGGTTGAAACGACTGGGTAATGACCTTGGTGCGTGGAGTTTAGGAAGAGGTCGCCACCGCCTGGTGGAAAAATCAGTACAAATATCCTGTTACAAGTAAATGTCCGGAATTCAACATATACCGGTATATTTGAGTAAAAGTACAAAAGTATTGGTATCAAAATGTAGTACCAAAAGTAGACAGTACGCATTATGCAGAATGTCCCATTTCACAAGTTTTCAAATGCATACAAATCTTTGTGTCGCATCGCAACGCATTGTGAGCTTGTAGATTGTCTATTTTCAAATACTGTAGGGCTGGAGTAATGCATGTTTTGTAATAATAATCTACAGTAAAACGTACAGTAAAACGTAACTAGTACGTTTTCAAATAAATGTATAGTGGAGTATAATTACTAAGTACAATATTTGGATCCGAGATGTAGTGTAGTAGAAGAATACTCAAGTAAATTACAAATTTCATTTACTTAACACTAACAGTATACAGTACCTAAGTAAACATACTTACTTTCCACCACTGCGGTTGCGACATCCTCTCATCTGCATGGCAAACAGGAGCAGCATGCTACAACTGTCAACATGATTCACTGCCGTTCCGTCAAGGACATGAGTGATTCTCAATCCGTTTATTTTTTTACATTTTATTTCAAGGAGCCCCGGTTTGATATGCAGATCAGGTGCTTCTCAAACTTATTTCATGTGAAGGACCCTCAAAGTAATTTTTTCGTTTGATCTGAAAATGAGTTGTGCCATGCAGCCAGTATGCCGCCACCCATTCAGGATTTGTGTTGTCACAACATTCAAAACAATTCTAGGGATTGTTGAGAAAAGCAGACACGCATACAACTCTTGATGCAATTTTTCCATCCCTGGGAGTCCGATCTATCACTGTAAAATCCTCAGTGTATTTAACTCTTGAGAGTTACAGACACATAAGGGTCCATTTTTTGACCCCTGGTGGTCCCCGGACGCGACGTTGAGAACCAGAGGCGTAGTATCATCACACGCACCACTGTATACAGCATGATTCACTGTTGTTCTGGTCTGTCTGTGTGAGGGTCTGTCTGTCTGTGTGAGGGTGTCTGTCTGTGTGAGGGTCTGTCTGTCTGTGTGAGGGTCTGTCTGTCTGTGTGAGGGTGTCTGTCTGTGTGAGGGTCTGTATAGCTGTCTGTCTGTGTGTCAATGTGAGGTTGTGTTGGTGTGTCTCTGTGTTTGTCTCTTTGTCCTCCTCTGCCTCTGAGAGAGAGAGAGAGAGAGAGAGAGGCCTCTCTCTCTCTCTCTCTCTCTCTGATGATCCATTTCCTCTCCACGTGTATTTCATTCAACCTCAAGGATATTTTATTGTATTCTTTTCCCCGTTCCACTGTCCATTTCATAACACACCATGCAGTACATCAAAGCCTTGGGAGCCTTTTCATATTCTGCCCCGCCAGTCACTTTTCCCCAGTGTGTGTGATGATGGACACGTCCTCAAATGGATGTTGCCCCCCCCCCCCCCAAAAAAAAGAGATTGACAGATGGATGCCGAGGGCAAATGGAAATGCATTCTGGCAGCCGTAACAACGAGGACCATCCAGAAAAAGATAAACTAAAATGCTGAGTTGAGAGAGGGACAGACAGTGGGCACTTGGCACTCATCACCGCCCACTACATTCTGTGCTGTCCACTATCTCTTACACCCGGGGCTCCACCGTCAGGGAATGTTCCCTTTTTAATCAATGAAGGGTGGCTCCACTGCCCGGGTTGCGTTGCGTGAATGCATTCAAATTGCCCCGGTTCGTTTTTTGACCCACGCGACGGAGACGCCACGCGCCCGGTGGAGCCCCGTTGTTAGAGTTGTCTTAACCTCAGCCACTATTTCCAATTTTCAGTGCTTATATATACACCACTACATCTCAGAGGCAAATGTTGCACTCCACTACAATTATTTGAAAACTTCAAAAGCTTAAACTTATAGTTACTTTGTAAATTATTATTATTATTATTATTACAAAACGTACATTACCCGGTTGAGAACTGCTCATACAGGAAATGTGGAAGAACCATAGTTATCATTGAGTCACAAGCTCTTAAAAAGCTCATATTTAATGTTAACTTGAATAAATATGAAATCAATATTTATAAAACTCACAGACCAACTTACGCAACAGCTTTCACATATACCGGTAGCTACTGTAGGCGATGCAGTGCTAATTTGTTAATGTTGTATAACACTGTCATAATAGTGTAAAACAGAGCATTCATTTATGAAAAAACATACTGTCATGTGTATGTGTTTGTGAGTGACAAGCCATATATCATACAGTGCATAATGAGAGGGGTTTAGTGTTGGATTCAAATACATGCATAAATAAATACAGACGCTCAGAATATTAGCATATAGAAGCATAAATCCAGTCAGCGGATGGTACTCTCTGCCTTGCTGTGATTATCATCAGCCCATTACAGCAACTGGAACTGAATAATTGCAAACATATGACATGTATCATAACAAACAAATTGAAATTGTTAACAGCACGAGGCTAATTCTGGTTTCCTAATCATCTCTCTTGAAGCGTGCGGTTCGTTAGCTGGATTTAGGACTTCTACCCTTGTGAAGAGTGGAGATAATTTGTCCAGATCCCCCCCTGGTTGAAGGCCTCGAGGAATTAGCCGTTCTCTATCTCACCCGTCACAAAATGTAGCGGCTTTGGATTATCAGATGATTTCATCTCCATCATCAGCCCTTATCAACAGCATGCAATGCAGCCAGTATGGACATTTCCATACTGACGTTGTTATAAGCCATTTTCCAACGTGTGTGTGTGTGTGTGTGTGTGTGTGTGTGTGTGTGTGTGTGTGTGTGTGTGTGTGTGTGTGTGTGTGTGTGTGTGTGTGTGTGTGTGTGTGTGTGTGTGTGTGTGTGTGTGTGTGTGTGTGTGTGTGTGTGTGTGTGTGTGTGTGTGTGTGTGTGTGTGTGTGTGTGTGTGTGTGTGTGTGTGTGTGTGTGTGTGTGCATTCACAGTTAAGGCCAGTCTACAAGTCCTTCCCACCAGACTCAATCTGTCCATCTGGTTCCCCACCACTTATTGCTTGCACTACACCACAGAACAGATCACTGAAACACTGTCACACATATTGAATTAAGCAATATTACACGAGAGGGTGTTGTTTAACGTGATTATTGCCACGACAGTGATGCGGAAGGGGAACGAGACGAAGTGTAATATTGCTATTCTACAACAGTTACCCTTAAAACAAAGAGAATCGCTGAAAAAAATATATATTTTTAATGACAGATGTAGTCACTACGACCACAAATGTCCTGTTGTAGAATGGAAGTTATGCATATACAAAAGAATGCACATAGCACGCCATGATAGAATAGTGGAACTCATACTGTAGCAAAGTACATATATATAAAATGTCATGCAGCTTCAGTGAGAATGTACACACATTCCATGGTCATTCCATCCATGTTCCAACTCTGTGATAACTCAGATACCTTTACATCTCTAGCAGCTAATACACCAGATATTGTTGTGGTTGATGAAGAGTTCAGAGAAGTGTCTGTATGGGGCACAGGGGCACAGTTGGTAGTGCTGTCGCCTCACAGCTAGAAGGTCCTGGGTTCGATTCCCGCTCGGGGCGGCGTGGGTGCTGGCGGCGTGTTTCCTCCTCCGCGTCATCAGTGCCCATACCCGAAGGCGGGGTTGGCCAAAGGGCCTTTCTGTGTGGAGTTTGCATGTTCTCCCCGTGTCCCCTAGGGTAGGTACCCTCACAAAAAACATGCTGTAATCCTGGTCTCTAAACTGCCTCCCCCTGGCCAGCCGGGGCGCCTGATGGAGGGGAAAGGAACTGGTTGGAATAACGTGTTCCTTCCACGCGCTACGTCCAACCAGGGAAACTCCCCCCTGTCAGGTGTAAAGGAGCACTGGACACTCAAGCATGAAGGAAGCATGAGTTAAGTCCGTTGCTCTCCCCAGGTTGGCGGAGGGTGTTTAGAGCCCAGGATCACATTAGATGATTGACACAGGGGTGAAAAATGGGTTACAAAATCGTGGGATAAAAATATATTTAAAAAAAGAAGTGTCTGTATTAGAGATAGCCTGCACCTTTGACCATAAAATACCAACCACTTCTACACAACATCTCAGAGCTGCATGGGCTATTTGTCTTTATATTTGGCAGTCTAGGGCATACGCACAGACTGGTTGTTAGAGGGTTCCAACAACTTGGGATGCTCAAAAAGTAAGCAAAAAGGCTGGCAAAGCATTGTGGTATGTCTCTGCTATAATTGGCAGTCGTCATATGGCGGAGAAGCTGTTACTTATACCCATAGAGTACTGAGTGACATACCTGTTGTATCATGAAAACACATGCCATGACTTTGCAGATGAAACTTTAATGCACCTATTGTGTGTGTGTGTGTGTGTGTGTGTGTGTGTGTGTGTATACAAGTACTGTATGTAAGTAGAGGTATTCTTTACTTTACTGAAGTATTTCCAGCTTTTCAGTACTTTTACTTCTACTCCACTACATCTCACACTTTTACTCTACTACAATTAGTTGAAGACTGTAGTTACTACTTTGAAGATTTGGATTACTATCACAAAACATACATTAACCACTTCAGCCCTATAAACCTTTTGGCCATTTAAAAATAGCCGATCAACAAGCTCACAATGTGTCATGATGAGCTTGTAGATCTTTCTACCAAAGGTATATTGATTATGCAGAATGTCCCATTTCACAAGTTTTTGTGACCTCTCCTCTCTGTTCCTCTCCTCCTCCCCTCTGCTCACTGCCACTTACCTGTATATCGACTTACATCTAGCTCTCCTCTTGTCATTTGAAAACTTGTGGAACGGAACATTGTACAATACATAATGAGCTTGCTTTCTAGTTTCTACTTTTGGTACATACATTTTTATACCGATATTTCTACACTGCATACATTGATACTTTTACTGATGATGATGATGATGTCACAACTCACAGCGTGAGGCATTGTGATCTTGTACATCGGCAATTTTTTGCGGTAGCGTCAGCACGGGTGATTTGTAACCCGCAGCACGGGTCGGACTAACGGGAGGTCTGACTTCATGGCAGTCCCCTTTTCACCAGCGTGCAACTAAATACAATTCAGGACCAGGCTTCAAGGTTAGGTAGAAACCTTTCAATTATGAGAAGAAGAAAAACAGCCAGAACTCAATAAACGTCCTTTCACTTAGATTTATTCGATTCATTAGGCCTCACCCAGACGGAGAGACGGACACGTTTCAACCAAACCGGTCTTTCTGCAGCATAGAAATTGCATTTATAGCGTGTCGTTCCTTAAACTTTGAAGTCATCACAAGTGTGTGTGTGTGTGTGTGTGTGTGTGTGTGTGTGTGTGTGTGTGTGGGGGAAAGGGTACTGGAGGGTGTTTGGGGGGGGGGAGCTCAGCGAGTAAGGGAAGAAAAGGAATTACTGTGGGAAATGAAGAGATTCGTCTGCCATCACTGACGTCTCGTTGTCAAACTGCAGATAAGGAAAAGCCATTTTGTTGGAAGTGTCTACACAGCACTTTCACCCATAACCTATTAACATGTAAGGTCAGGTATAGCTGGGTGGCTGCGGCGATGCGGGGACCTGATGATGACTCTGACTGTAATACAGGCATTAGGAGAAGTACAGTATGCACGATTTATACTCTGCCGTGTGACGGTTTTTCGTGCCGGAAATATGCCGATATACAAGCTCACAGGGCAGCACATTCTCGACACCTCCTGAGCTTGTATCTCGGCTAACTCCATACTGTAGATGTATGCAAAACAGAAAAACTACAAAAATCATGGCACTCCATCTTTAAAGTTTTTTCAAAGGCAAACAGCATTTATTTTCTTCCAAAAGTGACTTTGGGGTGGTTTAGAGGAGACGGAGTGTTATTTTCCAGGGTCGAGGGGGATGAGGCAGAGTTTCACGCTTCATTTCTTTGATCTCTGTCATGTTTGCTCTCAACACCTATGTCAGCAGCACAGGCTCTACAGTAGATGAGCTCACAACTCCAAATGCCTGCAGCATATACTTCCGAATGAAGTACAAGCTTTTCGGCTTTGGTAGGTCAACAAAATGACCTCATTGCAGAGCAAACAAACAAATGGAGTCATTTCAGCAGGTCTTCCGTTCGAAGACCCTAGATTTTTTAATTAGCCCGAACACCTGCACAGCTAATCGAGCATCATGTGGGATTGGTGGTCAGACAACACAATGTGATTTATATTGTTTTATTCCTTTTAGAACAAGGCCGATCGATGCACAGGTTGGTGACAGGACAAAAGTGCTTGTATTAAAATGGTATCTTTGAAAAACAAAGAAAAGGACCCGCAGTCAGTATCATTATACAGTATCGGGACACAATAATAAGTACTTTCTACTAAGAACATTTTGATACCAATACTTTTCTACTTTTACGCAAGTATATTTGGAATACTGGATTTTTACTTGTAACAGTATTTCTACATAGTTTCTATTGGTACTTTTACTTAAGTAAAACAATGTGAGTACTTCTTCCATCTTTGGTCCTAACACAACTCGAGGCCTCTGATGATCTAACACAGTGAGGTAACACAGTGTGTTGTTGTTTGGCTGTGCCCTCTAAAATCAATTCGTCTTGGCTGGATGACTCTGTATGAAATATTGACATGGAACTGCTGTTCTGCTTACTTGCTGTTGTACATTTCCAAGGAGGTCATTAGTGTGTTTGCTCAATGGTTGCAAACAAAATCAGCCTCTCACTCGGTGCATCAACTTAACTAAGAGCCTTGACAGTCTCTGACAAGCCATTTGCCGGTCCATGTTGCCAATTTGTCTTTCCACGCCTCTCTCCTCCTCTCTCCATTCATCTTCTGCTATTTGTCGGTCCCCGTCCCCAGGGGTTGATCAAAAAGGTGCAATTAGCCTTTCGCTAAGCCCCACCCACTCCACTCTGCGATGGCAAGCTATCCTTCTCACCCATTGATGCATGTTAAATGACGGGATTTCTCCATATAAATAAATTATGATCATTCATTTCAGTGGGCTTCCTTGAAATCTAGTCAACAAGGCCTGCAGTAGGCACTGGACAAATGTGCATGACATTATTTCAATGAACTAGAAATTCTAAGAAATGAAGGAGAAGCAGTATTCAACTCAATCTATCCATCAATCTATCGCTCCCTCGCTAAAAACTTGTTCAAAAGTTTTTACTTTTCTTTTTAAGTCTCTAAGAGGAAATCAGCTTGGGGACAGACTCGTTGCAGGCATTTTATCTGCCCTGAAGAGAAAAGTGGAGGCTTGCGTTGGCGTGAGGAAGTACATTACTGCCTCCTCCAGACCGAAGGAATGATTCAGCTGGAACTCTTATGCAATGTGAGCTTCAACATGAGCCCCAACAATTTGTCACATTTGTCAGACCACGATGCCCGTATATGCAGTGGTGAAAAGTAACCTTACTTAAGTACTGTACTTAAGTACAATGTTGAGGTATTTGTACTTTACATGAGTATTTCCAATTTCTAATACTTTTACTTCACTTCATCTCAGAGTCAAATATTTTACTCCCCTACATTTATTTGAACATTTTCGTTACTAGTTACTTTGCAGATTTGGATTATTATTACAAAACAAGATCTGCTATTTTCAAAAGATTTTTCTACATTTGAAAACTTGAAATGGGACATTCTGCCTAATGTGTACTTCCTACTTTTGGTACTTTAAGTACATTTTCATGCTAATAATTTTCTACTTTTACTCAAGTACATTTTGAATTCTGGACTTTTACTTGTAACGGAGTAGTTCTACAGTATATTGCACTATTTGTAGGTACTTTTACTTCAAAAACTTTGAGTACTTCTTTCCATCACTGGCAGTTTTTACTCTACAGCTGTCGGGGACGGCTCACTCTGCAACCGCATGGTTGAACGATAAGCATCAGCCCCTCAGTCAGACCTGACTAGAACTCAAATGAAGGATGAAAAGCACCGACGTGACGTCCCCTCATGTGTCAGAAAGTCGTTAGAGGGCCTCAGTGCAGCGGTGCGGTTCACTGCAGAGAGGCGTGGTGAAGTCCCTCTGTTCTGAGAAGCTATTTGGGGTGAACTTTGGATACAGCCTTTTGCTGTGGTGCATTTCACTCACACAATTGAAAATATAATTCCCCCCTGTCGGGTGAAAAGAAGCAACTTGGACTCCTCATGCATAGAAGGGAGCATGAGGTCAGTCCACTGCCCCCCCCCCAGGTTGGCAGAGGAAGTGTACTGCCCAGGATTACATTAGATAATAACACTGGCCATGGAATGCTATAGGAGACGCATACAACAGGCAGGAACCGGACGTGAACAAATAGATACTGTATATCCGCCAGACCTAGTGTTATCTGATTCAGAAAAAAATATCTGGTTCTTTTTACTGAACCATTCTTTTTTTTCTTTTTTTTCAGGTGAAAGGAGAGATGTGCCTTGTTTGTGGACACATCGTGCCTGCTGTCGCTCGTCAAAAAAAGGTAAAAACACTGAAAACACTGGCAGTCTGGTGGATGAATTAAATAATGTATACATGGCACTCAAAAAAAGAACAGGGGACACAATTCCACCCTGTCTGACACCATTGGTGACACCAACTGGGCCTGGTACATGATTGCCCCACTTGACTTCCATAGTTTGGTTGGCATACCAGTAGGCTAAAATCCTATGTAACTTTGCGTGACTGTATTGGCATCAAAAGTATTTTACTCAAGTAATGACTTCTCACATGTAACAGTATTTGGTAGTACGTCTCCCACCACTGCATGGTGGTGCATTAGTACGTCTCCCACCACTGCATGGTGGTGCATTTGGCTCGCAGGCAAAGCATAGAGAATCAATTAGAGCTCGGCCGACGGGTGGCTCCCTCCCTGGCCATCAGCGTGACAGAGAGGGAGGAATGTGAACGGAGCCTTTAGCAATCAGCAGTGTGTCGCCGGGGACACGCGGGGACACTCCGCCTCAATGGGATCCCGGAGTTCAATCTGGGATTGATGCTGAAGAGTATTGCCAGCAGTTCTGATACGTGTTTACGAGAGTCTGTGTCAAGTGTTCCTTTGGTTCTATTAAGCACGTGTGTGCGTGCGTGCGTGCATGCGTGAGGGAGGGAGGAAAGGAGACCAAGTACGGCCGCTTTGGTCTTACAAAAGCAGGTTATGATCTATGGGACCAGTTTACAAATCCAATGGACTGAGACCCTAGAGAAAATAGCTGCAAATATGCAGGGAACAGATAGACTCACAAGGCTGTCATATTGACTTTGTCATATGCACCTAAACACAAACGTAGAATTGGTTTATTTTATTTTTCTCCCACAAATGAAGTCCCTATTTTAGGGATTAACAATGTCAATGTCATCCAAAAATAGCAAACAGCTTATCTACTGTACGTGCTCACAACATGACGTGAATTAATAAAAAGTGAAGTACAGTACCTGTGTGAAGTACCTTGCGTATAGCACCACAAGGAAAGGGGACACGAGAACATACATGGATGGATGGATATTGCATTATATATTCTACATACTTACGGCATCACTCAATGACATCACAATACCGTCATCACAACTAGTCTACTCGTCCTTTAAGAGTAAATGTCCGATAAACAAAATGTCATTCAACAACTTGTTCCAATGGACTTTAACAACTTGTGGTCTCTCTTAAAACAAAAACACAGTCTGTAGCTGCTAATGCACTGTCAGTGTGAAGACCACTCACATGCCTCCTCTCACTGACACACATGGAGTCACCAGATGCTCCAATTCATCTGTCAGCAACTCAGTGAGGAGTTTCACCGGGAGGAAGCAGCACGCGTGGAGATCGTATTAAATCAGTGTTTCCAAACCTTCCCTTTTTGTTCTCCCCTTGTAGCCACCCTTCTAACATCTGACAAAAGCTGAGACCCCCCCACATGTGCACGCACTCGCACGCACAGGCAGGCCAGACAGAGCAGGCAGACAGACAGACAGGCAGACAGAGCAGACAGAGCAGACAGGCAGACAGAGCAAGCAGACAGACAGACAGCAGACCACCCACTGTTTTACAACTGTAAACTATGTTGATTCTTGATTCTGATTAGGACATACTTCTTGTACGACAACAACAACTTTTTTTGTCTTATGACAAAATGACAAAGGTTTATCCCAGGCCTAAAATAATGAGGACAAACATCAAGACTTAACGTACCAAAATGAGACATGAGGGGAACATACATAGCGTTTGGGAACCTAGTGGTCTCTAGTTCATAGCGGTACTCTCCCATCCATCCATCCATCCATCCGTGCATGCACATCACAGAGGCAAACAGAGGCTTTTTCTTGGAGTCTAAACTTGTATCCTGTAGGGCTGTGAGCTCAGGGCTATACAGCAGAGCCTGATCACATTACACACAGAGTTAATGGCTCAGGAAACCTGGGAGAGCTACGGCCAGGGCGGGGGCAGAAAGAAAGCATGTTTGGGGTTCCTCAAAGCTGAGGCTGGCAGATTATAGCGTGGCTGTGCTGGGGCTGAGACGCCGTGGCCTCCCGGGGGGAGCTGTGTGCAGTGTGGAGCACACAGCCTTGGGTTGGGTGAGAGCAGAGGTGGAAAAAGTACTCACATTTCTTACTTAATTCTGACCTGAGATCAGATTCTAAAAATGTCTTCTACATCCTGACAGTTTTCTGAAAAAGCTATGTTTCTATGTCAGTCGTTTGATTTTTTAGCTTGTAGATCTGCTATTTTGCTATAGCTAAAGCATGACATAATGCTAACACCAAAAGGGGTTCCCGCCCAGAATGGGTTAAGTAAAAGTATGGATACTGTAATGTAGAAGTACTTGAACTGCTACAAGTAAAAGTCCGGTGTTCAGAATTTACTTGAGTAAAAGTACAAAAGTATTTTAAAGTACCAAAAGTACTCGTTATGCACAATGTCCCATTTCAAGTTTTCAAATGTATTAAAAATCTTTTGACAATAGCCGATCTGCAAGCTCTTGTGAGCTTTAAGAGGAAGGGCTGAAGTTGCTACTGTATGTTTTGTAATAATACTCAAAATCTACAAAGTTAACTAGCAACTAAAGTTTTCAAATAAATGTAGTGGAGTAAAAGTGCAATATTTGCCTCAGATGTAATGGAGTAGAAGTAAAAATACTGGAAATTGGAAATACTCAAGTAAAGTACAAATAACTCAGATGCAAATAACTTACATTAAAAATGCACTTAATTTACACAGAGAGAGAGAGAGAGAGAGAGAATATTCCTCTGAGAGTTATCGTTCAAACGCTTCCTGTCTTTCTTCTCTCTCTCTCTCCCTCTCTCTCTGTTATTCTCTCTTTAAGTGTTTTGCCTTCCTCTCATTCTAATGTGTCTTCTCATCGTCTCTCTGCCTCTGTGTGTCTCTCTGTGTTTTTGTGTCTTTGAGGACAGAACGTCCTTCAACAGAAGCTACTCATCAAACATGTTTGATGTGAGGCTTCTTTTGTACGATGCCAACTCTCTCTCTCTCTCTCTCTCTCTCTCTCTCTCTCTCTCTCTCTCTCTCTCTCGCTCTATCTTAATTAGCGTTATTGGTATGACATGCATGCACACATAAAAGCAGAACTGATTAAATGCAGTAAAGGTTATGCAACAATTACGACATTGGTGGATTAACTAAACAATGGGAAATCAATTCAACACACAGCATGGTGTTGTTCTTCATTCAGTCATTTCATTGATTTGGACCAACGACAAGCATAGGGCAAGTTGCAACACAACAGATAATGTAAGCGACAACTTCTGATATTTGCATAGTAGTCCATATCTGTCTATATCAATATCAGTCACTTTACTTATCCTTAACCAAGAGGGTGGATGCAGACAGTGTCTTTTGAATAAAATGCATTTATTTTTACTCATATTTTAGTCTTTTAGTTTTAGTCTAGTTTTAGTCGACTAAATCTACAGTTGATTTTGTTAACAAAAATGCATTTTGGCCGGCCGTGATGGCGTCGTAAGGCCTAATACAAGCTCTGCTGTGACTCGTTGTGAGCTTGTAGATCTGCTATTTTCAGCATGCAACCAACTAAACTACTGGATCTCTTAGTAGTCACACTAGGGGACATGTGTGTGTGGCCCCACATGTGCGTCAGGGGCCCCTGCGGGACCCAGGCACTGCTGTGCTGTGACGCGAATGAACACAGAGCGGTTTAGACTCCTTTCTGCCAACCGCCATCAGACTGTACAACACATAAGAACTTTCTCCCCCAATGCTTATGGTCCTGTGTCTGAAGTCTTTAGCCTCGGAAACCCATACGTTTTTATTTCCAGGGAGGAAAAAAAAGTCTGGGTCTGAGTCCACTTCAATTCGGCATAGAGTAGCGCAAACATTGCTCACTCTCTGCTGATTTCTGATCGTCTGCACCTTTGTAAAATTGACATACAACGCACACATGCACACACACACACACACACACACACACACACACACACACGCTCCTCTCTCTCTCTGTCGCTCTAAGTAATTAGTCTCAGCCGGGAGCTGCCTATGCCATAAAAAGCATAGGTGAGTTCCAGGCTAGTCTTTGGTCCTGTTGTGGGTTATATGTCCAGTTGTGTCCAATGTGTTTTATGTTTGTCTGTTTTGTTTATCTTTACATTTTACATTATGCTGCTGTAACCTATCAATTTCCCTGCGGGGATAATAAAGTACATCTCATCTCATCTCTCTCATGAAGCCAAGCCATTATGAGGCCATTAAGGCCTGACAAAAATATTTTTTGTCAACGAAACCAACTGTAGATTTAGACTCTAGCACAAAATCACAATGTGTTGTCAAAATCAACACTGTACAACTCAAAACTTACATTGCTTACATAGAGTATATGACACTACAGCAGCAGCATATTTTGAAGACTGCATAGTGGCCTGAAACTTTTGTGACTTAAAAGTTCTGAAAAGGTGACAGTATGAGCCGAATGGAATTGAATAATTTTGACAGTTGAGGAAATGAGTTGTACTTACCGTGTTCACTGTGCCGTTTCTTTTGTAAATTGCATTGTAAATGTCTAGCATTCAAAAATAGGTCCATCTGCAATGCAGCCTTTCTACTGTGAAATTATGTGTATTATTGACTATGAATATTGAGTATTATGTGTTTATAAGCAGTGGTTCTCAAAACTTTCATTGTCAAACTTTGTTAAACTTTGTTGCTTATAGGCTGGTGTTTCCGTCTCAGACAGGTCAACACTGTTCTTTTCCAATATGGTGAAAACTTGCTGTGAAATCCAGCTATTTAACCCCCACTGACCTGTATAAATAACACCTTGGTTCTGTGGGGGTCCGGATACCCCCAGGGGTCCTTGAGGTGGTTCCAGGGGGTCCCCAGCCAAATGAGTAAGCATAGCGTAAAAATCTTTTTTTAACCAGAGTTCACTTGCTTCAATAATCATAATAGTGAAGATGTTGTATTGTCTATTGTATACATTACTATTTCAAAATAGCCCATCTAGGGCAAGGCAACAACAAGGCCATTCAGTGTGCTTTACACAGAACATCAGGCATAGGAAACTCATGGCTCACAATGTGCCACAGCTGTAGCTATTTTCAGAGCTTCTTAGAGAGGATGTTCTAGAATAATTTTGAAAAAAACATTTACACAAATCCTCTTATGGGGATCTCGACATCCTTTCAGGGATTCCACAGCCAAATACACAGATTTGGGGTCCTTGACGTGAACATGTGTGAGAACCGCTTCTCTAGCACAACCGTTTAGGGCCAGGCCATCCAAATTATTCACTTTCACAAATTACTTTTTAAAGATCCAACAGGGAGCTGAACACATTCATGCTCCCCGCAGCGCCCAATAGTTCAAACATTTTAATCCCTATCGTCGGATTTAGATTAATTGGTTAATCAAACCTATGTGCGCGGGAGCTAATTCTATCAGCGATCAGATATCAAAGTGATCGCAATGCTTTATTTTTTAACTACACAAAATTCGGATTCTAGGGACGAGGGTTTTTTGGTCCAGCAGCCGCAGTCATTATCCAGGTCTTTACCACCTCATTAAATATCGTTGCTGTCGGGCAGAAGCCTCCAATCTCCATAATTGTACTTTTTGTGTTTTTTCGTATAAATTCACGCCCAACTTGATCATATTATACAGCTTCACACGAAAGCATCAAAAGTAGCAGATCCGCAGGCTTGAGCAAAGCGTTTTGGACATAATGAGATCTCCACCCGACCTATAGATGATATGTAATTTGTCTTCCCTGAATATTTATATTGATCAGATTTGATACATGGGAAGTTAGAGAATATCATCATTCATTTCCACCAGGTAGCAAAAACAAGTGAATAGTTAAGTGAATAGAAAGTTGATTCATGAGTGTTAATTGCAATGGTTAGACATTCGACATTCAAACTTTAATTAGGTGTCGTTATTAATTTAAATGTGGTTAATGAGTGAAATTGCTTTCAAATTGTCTGCCTTTTTCACACTTTTAGTCTTATTAAGGATAATGAGACTAAAATGGTGCATGAAAAAGTCTGTCAGCGGTAACAGCATATCTCTCTCCACACAAGGACGTGTACGCGTGCGCACACACACGCACACGCACACACACACACACAAACAAACAATTTCCAGATACTGCATTTATACTTTCTGAGAGTCAGAAACGGGGAAGATAAACCATGCAGTCTGTGTCCATGTGGTGAAGTAAGATTACTTGTTACTGTTGTTAAAAGTTTCTTTGAGCATAATTTATTGATATCGCTGAAACTTGGGGACCAGTGGCGCGTGTGTGCGTGCGCGTGCGTGCATGCGTATGTGATGGCTGTCAACCTCCCTGACTCCTTTAGCTGGAGTCAAAAAGGGGAAATGGAGTTTAATTCACAGACCAAACAACTAGGGCACCAGAGTGCCATATACTCTGCTGCCGCTCTGTGTGCTTAATTAAAAAGTGCACGGCTATATATGCTTCTACAAGGAGGACCCCCGCCGGGCACAAGAGAAGTGCAATAAGGGGGCAGCAACATAGAAACGACTCCAGGGTTGCCAAGTCCGCTTATTTCCATGCAGCAAAACTTGGATTGTTTTTTCCTACAGTTGCTTGCCTGGTTTTTGGAGGTTGGTTAGCTTATTTCTTTCACGATAGTTGCCAACACTGGCAACAACCTCGTGATTGGCTGCTTCTAGCCAATGGGACGGCAAAGCGGCCTCTGGGAAATGGGAAGGGGAGAGGCATATATCCCTGGCAGCCACGCAGACTGCACACTGTCTGAGACAGTTCACGGGTTGGCCGGGAAGACACGTTTGCAATGTTCGAACGTCACTCGATATAACTTCAAACCATACGCGGCTGGAAATGTGATCATTTCTTGTTTTTATAAGATTTGTTTTTGACTTTTCTGCCTTTATTGATAGTATCAAGTGAAGACTGACAGGAAGGAGGGAGAGAGAGAGAGGGGGAGAGACACGCAGCAAAGGTCCACCTGAACGGGACTTGAACACACAACGCGCTGTCAGGCCAAAGCCTATATTATGTGGCATGCGCCTGGACCACTAGGTCAGCAGGCGCCCCAGGCCTATACACATTCCTGCACGTACTGTATGCGCACATACATTCACACAGTCAGAAAGACTTCACTGCGGTTCGCGCCGAACAAGTCTATATGCTTCATCAGTTGTGGAGCTGGCAGGGTCCAGAGAAAAACAGTTTGTTAAGGAAATGATCTGGAAACAGGCTTTGTTGTTTCTATGGATGCCTTGAGTCCTTGATTGATTGATTGATTGAATACTGCAGTTTGCAGTTTGCAGTTTGCTAAGAGGATTTAAACCCAAGAAACCATATGGCTTGTTTCAATTGGGGTCCTTGTTAGCACTTCATTGACGTTTGCGGAACTCTGCTAAAGCCTCGTTCCTGAGCGCATCACATCGCCTGCCAATAATCACGATAAAGCACACCCTCTCGTGTAATATCGCTTAATTATGTCCTCCTGGGACACAAGAATGTTGTTTACATTGGTTGCTGCCAGGCTCCCTCAGTACTCACTATAATGGTATATTATTCATGAAAATACCTTTTTCTACTGACTTATTTAATTGTATTTTTGTTGCTATATTTATTCAGACTGTAAGCTCAGAACTGAAGATGGCAAACCTAACATGGGGCAACATGCTGCACAGGATAGGACCAGATGGAAGCAGATATAGACACGAGTACATGAGTGAGTATTCAGATGTTCTTTAAGAATAATGATTTTGCCGTGGAAAAAATGTCTGTTGAATGTCCGAGTACCTATTTTCACTACCTTTGTTCAACACTGATGAAGTAGGGCAGTATTATAAGATTTATTTAAAAACAAATACATGTTTCTCTACTTTCTGTTCCCAGACCGCGTTTTTGGTTAAAATATGCTATATTCAACACTTTTTTCCCCAATGAAAGTAGAGACTCTCTTCGATGTTTTGAGACATTTGGTGTTTACATAGTGTAGTCATAAGAACAAAATATTCTGTAGATCTTGAAAGATTAGTAAAAATGCTGGCAGTGACTGCATGAATGAGTCCATTTATGAAAGAAAAAACATGTATTTTCTGTATGCTGTACAGCAGGGGTAACCAACCTGGGGTTCGCGATCTACCAGTAGCTCGCGGGAACCTTTCGAGTCGATCGCGAAGTGCTCAGACCCATTGGAATAATGTCAGTGCCGCTCGTCACATACAAATTAATTTTGAGCAGAGCGCTGTGGCTCTGAGTTTGAGAATAGACCCCATCGTCCAAGGGTGTGTGTGTGTGTGTGTGTGTGCGTGTGTGTGGTGGGGGGGTGGTATCTTAGCAACACTGAATGATCTGTCCCATTGGTCGTGTGCTCGTATCATGAGCCAATGGCTGCAGCTCTGCAGCTTCCCAGACCCAGGTTCCCATTACGTCATGCCGTAAAGAGAACTGACAGCCACACGGCTGCTACCATATTAGCAGCTGTGAGCGCTCTTCTCTTCTCGTGAAGAAAGCAGGACAGAGTGGTCAAATAAATCCCGCCGTCATTCATACTGTATTTATTCTCCGACCCGACATTAAAATACGGAACAACGTGCTCACGGGGCCTCGTGACAGGCTGCAGACACTTCGAGTTGGGACTACTAGCCGATAGCGCCGCTGCTCCTTCAGTTTTCGTTGTTCGTTGTTATATTTTTTATTATTGGGATTTGATCATTGATGCAAATTCTAAACATATGGATGCAGCTGCAGAAGTTGTGTTGCTTAAAGGAATGCATAGTCTCGTTCTCCTCAAACAAAAATATAAAAATGAGACAAATATACTGAATATACCAGTCTGCAATGCAAACTAATAGGCGAGTGCACTCCAGGGCATATGCAAAGGGAAAGAAATAAAGAATGACTTCTGTCCGTGACAATAATCAATGCTACAGTTTGAAATCTGTACACACGCACACATAGAGCAAAAGATATGATAAATATGAAATATGAAAACTTGTTGAAGTACAACGCATGAGTCAAGTAGCTGCTTTTGTATCAAATCCTATTTACTGAGCCTACTGTCATTGAACTGCTGTCCGATACTTATGTGAAATGGCCTTTTCACAAATGAAAATAATAAAATCCAAGTTTAGAACTCGTATGACTGACTCACATCTTAATGACACCCTCAGACTGGCAATCACTAAATATGAACCAGATTTCAAAACGCTTGCAGATAACACAGCAGTCTCATTAAAGGTGGGCTGACCCTGAGAGTATGTCACCATATCTGTGCAAATATATATGGTCATGTTATGCCTATGTCATTTGAACATCTGCCAATGTGAATATTCATTGAAATGAGAAACAAAATATTTCTAATACTAATTATTTCTAATTTGTCTTAATATTATTTGACATTGATAATATAACAAACTTACTATAAGTATTTATTCTAATTTAAGCTTTAGTCTTTGTGTGGATGTGTGCACATGCATTGAGTCTGTCAGAAATAGCAAAAAAACAAGTGTTTTTTCTAACACGTTGTAGTGGTAGATCTTGGCTTACAATTGGGAATAAAATGGGCTCTTGGGCTTGAAAAGGTTGGTTACCACTGCTGTACAGCATCTGTTGTTTTTTAATGTGCTTTATAAATATAAATGGACTTGATACAGCGCAGCAGAAACAACCTCATGCAGGAAAACGTCTGTAATAACACTTATAATTCACCTCTGGCTCCGTGGCACCCACTGCTCTTGCATTCCGAGTGAGGCAGCTGTAGTGGCTGTATCTGCCGGTTGCATCAGACTCAGAAGATGACTTCCCAAGTAACATTCGAGTCCATGTCACTCAAAAACACTCTCTTCCCAAAGTTTCCAGCACCGCCTCAAACAGCCATATAGACTCTTGTCTGCGGCTCCCAATTGTACAACAAAAACAAAGAGCATGAAGCTCACAGAGAGAGGTGTGGTTGTGATGGATGGATGCCAGGCTGCACGTGTCACCATATGCAGCTGCACACTGAGATAGATCACTGACCCCATCCCCAACACACACACACACACACACACACACACACACACACAGCTCATCAGCCTTTGTGACCTCCCGCATGTTTTTATCTCCACTCATATCAGCGCTTTGCCATTTCGCAGTGGGAGTGAATTGGGGTTGTGGGTTGAGGCATGTTTGCTCCCCTCCCCGGAGCTTCCAGGAGTCAATACAGAGAGATGAACAGTACCCCCATTGGGGTTAGTGGTGTATATATATATAGTTGTGTGTGTGTGTGTGTGTGTGTGTGTGTGTGTGTGTGTGTGTGTGTGTGTGTGTGTGTGTGTGTGTGTGTGTGTGTGTGTGTGTGTGTGTGTGTGTGTGAGAGATAGGAGAGAATATCTGCAGTAAAGCATCCAGTGCTCTCTGACCCAGTAGCACATATACTGTACATTAATTCAGACCAGTGCTTGAATTGAGCCCAATTCAATCAGAATGTTACATAGAGTAACATTTGTTGAGGTTATGTCAAGGGAGGAAGATGGACTTATGGATGGATTGATGGATGGATGGATGGAGACACATTTATATGCAGTGTTGGAAGTCTGGTTAGAACTAAGACAGCGGATGTCCATTATCTTCCGTCTATTATTTTCTCTGTCGGGGATGAAACCAAAACTGTTACTTTTCAGGATTCAAGTTCAAAAGCAGCACTAGAAGCAGATCTAACAAGCTCAAAACTCATGGATCTGCTAGTTGTGATACTTGTGTGTGACACTTTTTTGTATTTGAATCCTGTGTAAAGTAAGAGTTTTGAACATATGAGGTTTCCACCCGACAGAGACGAAATGCAGTCCATTTATTATGAATGTGGCATTTCTCTTATTCACATCATTCTATAGAGCATGATGTGAATAAGATAAATGGAATATGATCCTATCCTAGAGACTAGGGCCCTCATTTATCAATTGAGTGTCAAATCTGCCCCAAATTCGAGTGGATATGTTTCGTAGTACACCCACGTCGCCACGGCATTTATAAAGTGATCGCAAACAGCTGATCCTCCCTTAATTTCGTTCCGACGTTTATACATGTGACGGCTGAAATCTATCTGGCACGCCCTACGGAATCAAGCCTCGCCCTCGTTTTTGCGACATGAACAACTGCAGTACGACCTTGGAAACCATAGTTACATGACGAAAAAAGTCAATAGAAACGTTTCCCCCGCTTGCCTTGCCTTGCTGCCCGGCCTCACCCCCACTTTCTCACACACACACACACACACACACACACACAGAAGCACGCACGCACACGCAACTTGCAAGCAACTGTCACTGTGTGTTGTTAGTTATAAATACAATTAATAAAGTGTTTATTCATTTAATATACAAGCTGCATCTCCTCCTCCGCTCCTGCTCTGTCTGTCTCTGTCACTGTCGTGACCTGCATGCACGTCTATGACATTACTGTATATTAGACTCCCTCCCTGCGCAGCCTAAACCTTATGTGGTAGGCTACTGGTGGTATAGGCTATAGTGGTGGTGGGCTCAGGCTGTCTGGGTTAGCCTACCTATACATGCGGATGCGGTCACCACTTGCGCTGGCTCGGCAGTCACATTTAAATAGGCTTTGTACTCAGCTGTTTTTCTGTCGTACGACAGAAAAACAGCTGAGTACAAAGCCTATTTTGGTCCTGGCACACGTTCAATTTCAAGGTTTCGCGGGAATGGTAAATTGCGGTAATACCGGCGTGCACCCATATTTTGGCGTACGCTGAATTGATAAAGGAGGGCCTCGGAAACAGAACATTTTGCAATTTAATTGCAAAGGAACTGCAAATAAGGCCCTGTATTGTGTTGTCTTTTGTTAGAGCGCAGCCCGACGCGCAAAAGGCTTACGAGCGACTTGTATGCACCGCTGCCTTGTGTGTTTTTTGTTTAGTTTTTTTCCAGATGTGAATTGACTGGTCCCTGTCTGAGCCCATATGAGCTGATTTCCGTGCTCGATAGCCGTGTAGAGAAGTTTCAATTCACTCAGCAGTTTCCAATTTCAACTGCTGAGAAGGGGGGTGGGGGGTTGGGGGGCTGAAAGCATGAGTTGAAAAGCACCACACGTATCCACCTGAGCACCTATAGCACACAGGAAAATGGATAATGCATTTCACACATACACACATGTTTGCACATGTGTACGTGTGTAATTTTTGGAACATAGTTCTTTGACCTAAGATGACCCTATGGTATTTCCAGTATAGAGAAAATAGCAGTTGCAACAGAAATGTGTGCATAGTTAGTAAAAAACTAGTGATGGGAGATTAATCGGCAAACATTTCCTATATATCAGTAATCGGTGTCGATAAAATAATATATTGGTTTTTGCAGATATTTTATTTTATAATAATTGTTGAAAAGCAAAGCTTTTGCACACCTACCGTACAGGCGACAGGTGCCCCAAAAATGAACAAGTCACATGTCACTTGTGGCGTGGCTAATAATCTGACACTATCATGATCCTTATCGTCCTCCACGAGACATGAATGCATTGTTATTGTATTTAGTTACGAGTTGTGTTTATATCACTCACAAAACCAAGTGACTTAGGCCAAAAAAAAAATCCTATTTTTCCTTAAGTCACACTTTTGAGATTTTAGGGGCGGGATCAGCAGAATCCTTTCCAATCACTTTGGTGATTTTATCAGAGGTGGCTCACACCAATCACGTCGGCGCACTCATGAGGAGCTGACTTAGGCCAAAAAATTACATGGGCCATTAGTTTAAGAAGGTGACAAAAAGCATGACTACAAGCTTGAAATGTGGCACGAAGTGACAGGTTTTGAAGCTTGTATAGACTGAGAATTGTGAATAAGATGTGAAACTAAATATGTCATGATTTCTCCATTAATTTCTTCATTGTTTGTTTGGCTTGATAAGGCAGCGCAGTGACAGTGGGAATCACTGAACCAAACGGAGGTCCCATTATTTTGCATTCAGAGAAAGGTCAGCTCCAAATAAAGCAATTTGCTCTGTTCTTTCCCCAAAAAATGGAGCTGAAAAATAAACCAAACGTCACAGAGCGTGTCATCATCACTAAATGTCACTCTCCCCCTCTATCACTCGTATTTATAGCACTATACTGCTCCACTGCTCTCACAGCTTAACAGCACACAGGCTGTGTATGGACTGTCATATTGTTGCTGTTAGGAAACAGCAGAATTTCTTGTAAAGTTAACTTTCCTCCACTTTCTACCCGGTATACTGCTCAGAGAAACTAAGACATTGGAGTCGTGCGGGCGTCCTTGCTTTAAGGAAACAGCAGAAACCTCCTATCTCCATATTTTCTGTTTTATTTATTATTATTTGTTTCATAAATTTGTGTCCTACTTGATAATACTACAGCGTCACACAGAAGCATCAGAAGTTGCAGATCTGCAAGCCTATCTGCAAGTTTAAGGGCAGGAGCTTCCTGTTTCTGTAGAGTGAGGCAGCTTGATGTACAAGTACACCCCCTGGACATGACGCTAGTATGTCGCAGAGACTTACCCCCAATCCAACCCTTGATGCCGAGTGTCAAGCAGGGATGCACTGGGTCCCATTTTGGTACGACCCGACCCTGACCTCCCAGTCTCAGGGTGGACACTAGTACCACAAGGCCACTGAGCTGTAAATATATATATACATACATACTGTATAATAAATATATATATTATATTTATGTATATATTTTTTAAGAGTAAAGCTGTCCAACAGTCCAAATATGATTAAATTAAATTTCAGAATGGTAGACCTGAGGCTTGAGGGCTATACCATACCATTGCGTGGCACATCTATGCACAGAATGTCTATGTTCACAGGCTTCTGTGTGCGGCCTAGAGGGCATCTGAGCATGTGCAGCACTACAAGTCTTACACCATATGCGTTTGGGAAACCCAGCCAAAGTCACTAGTAGTAACTAAAGTTTTCAAATGATTGTAGTGGAGTAAAAGTACAATATTTGCCTCTGAGACGTTGTGGAGTAGAGGTGCAGTAAAGGTACTGAAAAATTGGAAATACTCAAGTAAAGTAAAAACATTAATTTCAAGTACTTGAAAAAGTTTAGAACCACTGAAGTAAAGGAACCTCAAACTTGTATACTTGAGTACAGTACTTCAGTATAGTAAATACACTACTTTCTGCCACCAGTGAATCATATCCCTGCAGACAGAGTTTATAGCTTAGTCAAGCAGAGAAGGACAAGGGAGATACGTGAGTTTAACACCCTTTCAATCGCTCTTTTTCTTCTTTCTGTCGTTCCTTCCTTCCTTCCTTCCTCCGGTAGCCCACCTCTCTGCCCTCAGTTGCTCCAGATGCTCATTTCAGCATACATATTGATGAAGTTTGAACCTACTTCGTTAAAGTCGCTGTGAGGGTGTGCGAAGGGGGGTAAGGGGATTCTGTCTTATCTCATGGTTCCCTTGAATTTTAAATCTTTTTTATCTTGTACGCTGCACCTATGCACTTGTTTTATTTCTGTACTTTTTTTTTAATAAATAATGTGGTGTGTGTGTGTGTGTGTGTGTGTGTGTGTGTGTGTGTGTGTGTGTGTGTGTGTGTGTGTGTGTGTGTGTGTGTGTGTGTGTGTGTGTGTGTGTGTGTGTGTGTGTGTGTGTGTGTGTGTGTGTGTGTGTGCGCGCGTGAAAATGAGATTCAGTCAAGGACGAGAACCTTCTGTTCTGATTCACTCCTCTGTGCAGTCATAATCACATGCACGCACGCACGAACACACACAGTCACAAAAAGTGAGACGGGGTCAGTTCACCAGATCCAAGGTGAAGTTTCACTGCATCAGTTAATGAGCTGAATCTGCCCTCCCTGAGACAACTCCCTAAGTGTGTGTGCGCGTGTGCATGTGCGTGCGTGCGTGGAAGAGGAAACCAATCAGTAGTCCAGTAGTGAGATCAGCAGCAGACTAAAGGTGTACAGAACATTTCACACCCAGCCCTCAGGGGGGGAGAAAGAGAGAGAGAGGGGGGGGGGGGGGGGGTGTCCAGATCTTCAGGGGTCTCGGTGGGACCGCTCCAATACCAGGCTTTCCTGTTAAACCAATTGTTATTGTTTCCACAAGCACACCCAGGGCCAGGGGTGACCCTGAATCATGTTCTGAATGCTGTTCTCCCTCCAATCTGTAGTACTGTAAAACCCTCATGCAGTGTCCATGTAACTCTGAGAGTGTACATTTAGTACACTCTCAGAGTTACAGAAAAGAAGTGATACATATAACTTGCAGAGTTAGTTCAGTCAGGTATACTGGAGAGGCACCTAAACATAATTAATTAACATAGCATCAGACCACACTATCCATATGTTGGCTACTAAGCTTTCAAAAATAGCAGATCTACAAGCTCTTGTCGTGTAATGGAGCCCAGACTTAATGATAATACACATATAAGGTAAGGCCACAGAGCCTTTGTCTATGCTCTGATCCAGTATGGAACGCATTTGGAGGTTGCCTCAAAGGCATGCAGCTCAGATGTTCCTGAACCATGCACCACCCTTCCCCCTTGGGAGAGAATATCCTATGATAGTCAATTCATTAATACACATATAGTATACTTGTATTTGCATCCACAAACACAATGTCATATGGAGTATGTGCTGCACAGGTGATAGACTTTACATTGAGATATAAGGAATTGTGGGTTAGATGTAGTTTCATAGTCCATGTTTAAAGTATAAGCCTCATGGTCTCAAAAGAGGATGAGTCTAAGGAGCTGATACTGGGGAGACATTCCTTACACTCTGGCCTGCTGGTCATCCGATCAGAGAAAGCCCAAGGCCTCAAGAACAGAAGGCCGAGTTGAGTTATTTGACAGTTTGGACCCATAAAGCAAGGGCGTATACTAGCCGTTGTCCTGACTGGGGTCAGGACCAGGGCAAGAGAGCGGGTCCCATAGAAAGTACCACATCTGGGGGGTAATAAGGAAATAAGAGCACACATACCTCTGAACACACAATAACACCAATGTAAGTCTATCCACATGCGCGTACATGCACACAATTGATACAGAGAGAGGAAGAGTATATTATCTGTGCCTCGTGGTCAGAGCGGCACTTGCAGGAGAGATCCTTCCTGACATGTCATGTTTTGGCTAATCTGAATAAACTTGTATACTATTTGAAAGAAAGAGATGCGCCTGGACCCAGTTCTTTTGAGTCTGCAGTTCACATCCGATACCCACCATTATTCAACCTTAATATACAACACTCTACAATAATTTTAGCGAATTGTCCTTTTGTGACTTATTGGATGGAAAAGGTTCACCTATTATTATGACGTGCAGGCCAAAATCAGTATGGCAGCTTGCCAGTGTCAGCGTGTCCACAGCGTGGAGCCGATAGCCTCACCGTGTCTCAGTGTCTCCTCCTCCAGCGTGTCCACAGCGTGGAGCCGATAGCCTCACCGTGTCTCAGTGTCTCCTCCTCCAGCGTGTCCGCACCGTGGAGCCGATAGCCTCACCGCGTCTCAGTGTCTCCTCCTCCAAGCCGTTGGCTGGTGGTGTAACTCCAGACCTCGCCGTTAATTGATTTGGAAACCTATTTAGTGTGACGAAGATACATTTAACCCATTCTGACCTGAGATCAGATTCATACGAGGTTTCCACTGGACACACACTGGTCTGAACAACCCATTCTGACCTGAGATCAGATTCTAAAAAATGTCAGTCGCTCTTCGATTTTTCAAAAATAGCAGACCTACAAGCTCGTAGCGCGCCACTCGGTGGTGCGCTATGAGCTTGTAGATCTGCTATTTTTCAATAGCTAAAGCATAACATGATGCCAACACCAAAATGGGTGCCCGGTCAGAATGGGTTAAACCAGGAAGCAATGAGAACAGCGAGGGTCATGGGAGTGGGATGGGATGGAGGGAGGGAGTGGGGGGGGGGGGAGGGCGGCGGCGGGGTGTAATTGTATGTTGTTTTAGATAACAAACAAACAAAACCTCATTTTGTGTTTGCCGCTTGTCTGTGCCGGAGGCTAACAGGAGCACTCCCTTGTGTCTGTTCAAGTATGTAATCTTTTAATTGGCTCCCGTGAAAAAAAAAGAATCACTCCAAGTAACTGCAAACGAGGTGGGAGGGGTACGTGGTGGATGTAGTTGTGGAAGAGGTACTGTATACTCTGATTGGTTTAAAAATGTTTTAAAGTTTTTTTTTTTTTTAAGTAAAAGTATCAACACCATAAACCAAAAAAAAAAAAGTAAGTAATAATTAAAATCTACAAAGCAATTAATAACTCAAGTTTTCAAATAATTGTGTAGTAAAAGTACAATATTTGCCTCTGAGTTGAACAGTATTGAAAATCGTTAACACTCACAGTAAAGTATAAAGTACCTCAAAATTGCACTTAGTACTTGAATACCGGTAAATGTACTTAGTCAGTGTGCACCACTGGGACAGGGGGATGGGGGGGATGGGATGATGAAGGCAAGAACGTAAACAGCATCTTCTTTTGTGTGCACCACAAGCGTCTGTACATCGTTGCACACACATCTCCCCCGATAATGGTGTGTGCAGCACTGCACAGCTCTGAAGAACATTACACCAAACCCAGTAAACAGAAGATCTCCGTTTGAATACTGAAAGATGTGTCGTTGTGAGACAGATTGCTTTTGGTTGTGGAGGTTCGTTGGATTGATGTGAGCCCCAGAGCGAATCTGTCTTTTATTTTTTTCCCCAAATGAGCTTTCCCATTTAAATTGGCCATCCTTCAACCTCTCATTATAGCACAGTATTTTATGTGTTAACTTTAATTATAAAATTATTATTTATTTTTGTCTCATTTAATTGCTCCCTGTAGTACCACATGTCATGCAATTCAGAGGTAATTAATTTAACACGATGGGATTATTTTTAATTATTGGTGTCTTCTAACACTGGGAACTTGGAGACAAATAAAACATGGCCTTTTTTTTAACACATTACACTGTCAGGTATTCTGTATTCAATCATTAATTGGTTTTCAGTGAAGGCGGATGTAAACAAACGCTGTGTAGAGTGGCAGACGATCATTATTTTCATTCACCAGGATCTTTTTTTCTTCTTTTATTTAGTTATGGACTGGTCCGTTGAATAAAGCTTGTTTTGACCAAAAACGCAACCTGGGAAAATAATTAGAGATTTGCATTTTCGTACAAATGTTTACATTGAGACAGAGTTTCAAAAGCATTTGTGGGCTATTATAGTTTCCTGATCATCCCCCTATAATAACACAGAATTTCTGATGGCACCCATTTTCTTCTTTGTTGGATATAAGCCAAGTCTTGTGATTACAATAGATTTTTCAGATAACAGGGGCATGGTACCATGGGAGCACTACTGACATCCATACCATCATACTGCCCTTAATTGCTTATTTCTTTAGCACATTGTGTGTGTGTGTGTGTGTGTGTGTGTGTGTGTGTATGTGTGTGTGTGTGTGTGTGTGTGTGTGTGCGCTCGCGTGCACATGTTCGTGCGTGCACGCGATGTGCATGTTTGTGTGCACTGTGCAGTGTTAGTGGCTGATTGACTACCAGATATGCTATAGTGTGAGTTGTGACTGTCTGAGTAGTGTCTGAATGTATAGACTTTCCACCTCAGAGGAGGTCTGTGTTGCTAAATGGCCCATGTGATCCGGTCGAGACGTGGTTTCGTTTATAAAAGTGTAAAAAAAAGACAAAAGAGATCTTGGCGTCGCTTTCTTTTGGTCCATCCATCCGCCAGGCTGTGGACTATTTAAGCTGGCTGTAGAAGCTTCCCCTGGGGGAACCCGGACCCCACTTTGAGAATCAGCACTTTAGCGCAGAGCTTCAGTGTTCTTTCAAATCCAGAGAGAATCTTTGTCTTTTTAGATTTCCAATATAGCTGTCACCGTTGAACTTTCACTGAGGCCAATAACCGAGGTACACAGTCTCGAGTCCTGGAGCAAGCATGACACGACATGACATAAATACACAACATAACATGAACCATGAAATGGAATGACATGCTGTATGGCCGTGTGGACCACCAGGGGTCCAAATATCAGACCCAGTCTGTGACTCTGAGAGCGTATGAATGGACAAGATGGACAAATTGTACACTCTCAGAGTTAAATACACTCTGAGGATTTTTACAGTGTAGATTCGGGTCCCATCCCATGGATGAAAGAAAATGATGTTGAATGCGGGGGGGGGAGTCTGTGGTCTGTAATGCATATTAAACTAGGCCTATATTATCATTCGGCAAATGTCTAATCTCTCTTTTGGGTCTCGACCTGAAAAGTTTGGCAACCACTGGAATAGACGACTGACGATTTTATTATTTACTTGAAGAGCTTATTTCAGAAAACTTGTGCGAAGCCACAAGTATAAAGGAAACAGCCTTGATTCATTTACACTGTTCATAATAAGAGGAGATCATTAAAATGCTCAAAGTCCTCATCATGCACTTGGCGGATCTGTGCCTCTATATCTAAAGCCTGACATTATTGCATTCTCTTCCCTGCAGTAATTACAGTTTTCTCAAGAAGTTATTTTGCTTTGTTTTTCCGGGCTATGTCTAATGTCAACAAAAATGTCAACTTTAATGACTTCTCCCCCGGCATGAATCGCATGATAATACAGCAGAATGAATGTCAGTGACGTAGAAATAGTAGACGGCACTCAAGTGTGGAAGAACTACCCAAGTGAAATGTCAAGTGTGTGTGTGTGTGCGTGCGTGTGTGTGCGTGTATGCGTGAGTGCGTGCAGGCATCAACTTGACATTTACTGTACAACAATTATAATTAGATTATAACTTCACAGGTCAATGTTTTATCTCACAATTTTTTCTAACCCATTTTTTTCACGCGGTGCCAATTGCCTAAAGCTGTCATCCTGGGCGCTATACTCTCCCTCTGCCAACCTGGGGAGAGCTCCGAACTGAGCGCATGCTTCCTTCAATGTATGAGGCCGCTACTTATGACCTGACAGGGGCGAGTTTCCCCCCCTGTGACATACTTCACAGGTCATAATCAGCGTTGTGATGGTGTGTGTGTGTGTGTGTGTGTGTGTGTGTGTGTGTGTGTGTGTGTGTGTGTGTGTGTGTGTGTGTGTGTGTGTGTGTGTGTGTGTGTGTGTGTGTGTGTGTGTGTGTGTGTGTGTTTTCGGCAAAGTCAGTGATGTGATAAAAAGCATTTTACACCCTTGGGTTAACTGAGAAAGAGAGCATTGAAGTGAGAGGTGTGTGTTACTACACTTGTGGGTTCTCCCACAAATATAACTATCACGGACTGGCCAAAAGCAAAGATTTTAGTTGAGCACAAATTTAGCACAAATATACGCACAGCACAAATTGACGCATTATGAGCTTGTAGATCTGCTATTTATTGTAATACAATAATGCTTAAAGTGGTTCAAATCTAAAATGAAACGGATGCTTTCCCGGTTTCAATGGGTTAAAAAAATTAAATTCAACCACATCTCAGTCTCAGAAACTTTCGAAAGACATGCAGATTACATGATGGTTAAATGTTCTATACCGTAACAATCATTTCATAAAGAATCTGCTGTAAGAGTCAACCCGAGGAGTGATCATTTCCGTTTTTTGTGCAATTTTACAATGATTTTACAATGGGAACCTCTACCCCTGAGCCACTGCTCAATCCTTTGAAAGTAGCAGATCTACAAGCTCACAATATGTCGCATCACGACATATTGTGAGCTTGTGATGTTAGTTCTCTTGTCCTATTTGTGGTTCTCATGGGGGTGGGAGGACTGGGGAGTGTAAAGGCCTTCAAAATTAAATCTAGATTGATATTGTGCTGATCAGATCACTGAGTTATGGCCATCTGAAGTGTTAAACACTATGCCAAGTTTGGTGCGGATCTGATGGTGTTTATCGGAGCCATTGCTCGGGCACCAGCTAGTAAGCTTGTAGATCACCAATTTTCACTATAAATAGGGCAAAGTGTTGTTAAAGTCAAACCTGTTTACTGCTGACTTTTGAGTATATATATATATATATATATATATCAAAAAAGAGAGAAAAACCTTCCAAGGAAGGGACTGCACACTCCAGGGAACAGAGACGGACAACTTACTGCATCAAACTTATTTAATAAATAAGTTTGATGCAGTAAGTTGTCCGTCTCTGTTCCCTGGAGTGTGCAGTCCCTTCCTTGGAAGGTTTTTCTCTCTTTTTTGATGTCTATGCCTGCTAACTAGACTTGCACCTCCTACGGTTCTTTTTGGATGTGCAGGAGTCCCTTTTTTGTCTCATATATATATATATATATATATATATATATATATATATATATATATATAAACACTCAAAAGTCAGCAGTAAACAGGTTTGTCTTTGTCTTAATGCTTATTTTCTACGTAAAGCACATTCATTGCATTGAACTTGCCTCATCTTGCTTTTTTGCCACCCTATAGTGTTTTTCCTAAAATATTATGTTTATTTATTTGACATGGACATCCAAATCACACTGCATCAACCAGATGCATTGTTTGAAGTACAAGCACGAGTTTTTAACACACAAGTTTTTAACACCTGTGTGCGACATTCAAATAATTAGGTTGTGGTGCTCCATGAAGCAGAAACTACCACCATTCATTCACCAATGGCTTTGTGCATATGGGGGATTGTTTGTAAATACCCATGGGGGATTGTTTGTAAATACCCATAGTGTGTGTGTGTGTGTGTGTGTGTGTGTGTGTGTGTGTGTGTGTGTGTGTGTGTGTGTGTGTGTGTGTGTGTGTGTCTGTGTGTGTGTGTCTGTGTGTGTGTGTGTGTCTGTGTGTGTGACCGTGCGTGCGTGCATGTGTAACGTGGTTAATAGTGCTTCCACTTGTCCAGGCATTATATTGTATTATGATCCAATGTTCTGTCACTTTAAGAGTTCAGGCGGTTGACGTAACCTATGACCTATAACCTAATGACGCAACCTACCGCACTTCCTATTTCATATTGGCTTTGAAAGCGGTAGGTTGTGTTTATTTTGTTCTGCAGATTATTTACATTATACGTACCCAAAGTTGTTGTTTCATGGTACTGCATCTGCTTTATTTCCAGCAATTGTAAGGTGGAAAACATACATCAGAGCAGAGCAGTGATTGCCTCATTCTTTGTTGTACAGGTACATATTGTATTTATTGTCGGCATCTTTCTATTTCATATTGGCTTTGAAAGCGCAATTGTAATGTGGAAAACATACGTCAGAGCAGAGCAGTGATTGCCTCATTCTTTGTTGTACAGAATAAATCTACTCACTGCTGAGATCCTATGGTGCTTCATATAACACAACGCAAGATCACGTCTGTTACACATGCATGCATGCTTGTTGTCCTGGGTGAAAAGGCTGCAGGTTGTTTGTCCAGCTTCCTAGAGAGATTGCTCTGGCACACTAGTCGTCATAAGAGGACGGATTGAATCTGCAGAAAAACACGGGATATTTCAAATATTCACAGTAGGCCTATATCGTATATTTCAGTCTGATGCTAACTTAAACTGTATACTGCTGATATACTGTATATTACAGTGCCAGGCTGTTGCTCCACTACAATGATTTGAGAAAGCAGGAGAACACTGCTGCTGTGTTCTCCTCGGGCCAGTCATGTAATGATCTGGGTCTGCCATCCCTATACTGACCACCACCTCCCAGAGGTACCATTACTGACCCTCTCCTTTTCATCAACCCGTCACTACAGGGGACAGCCAAGTACTGATGTATTACCTTTCTGCTGGCACTTCTAGCTAAAACTCCTACAATACACCCGTACCATAGCCTTAAGTGTCCATTATAGGATTATTGGTCCCTGGACCCGTGTGTGACTGTGTGTGTGTGTGTGTGTGTGTGTGTGTGTGTGTGTGTGTGTGTGTGTGTGTGTGTGTGTGTGTGTGTGTGTTACCCATTGATGGGACTTTTTTTTACCCAATTCTCAGCACTTTAATATTGCACATACAATGAAATTGTATCCATTGCATGGCCTTGCTTATTAACTAAAAGTGTACTCTGTCTCTGACTTTAATTTGTTTGTTTGTTTGTTTACTTGCGTGTTGGTTGTTGTTTTTTTTGCTTGTTTCTTTCTTGGTTTTTTGGCAGGGCACCACAAAGCAATTATGCTTAGGTCACCATCACTCAAGTGCCATGGTGTGTATTACCATAGGCATAGAAAGGTGGTTACTTCTGAAGGTAGAAAGACGAAGGTAGGATGTCTGCACAGCGTTCTTAAGCTCCCAGTAGTATTTCATTTAGGATTCAGGACCCCATCGGGTCTCCATCAGCAAGTATCTGCCGATACCGATTTTTCCCGATCCGATATTTATATTTATGTTGGACACTTATGTCATATCACAATAGTACAATATCCAAAATCACAGACATTATCCAGTCTAATATCATGATATGGATGTAATATTGATACTAGGGATGTCCCAATCATGTGTCTTTGCTCCTGATCCAATTCCGATCATTTATAAATGGCGTGATCGGCCCCGATTTCCAATCACGTGATGGGATCGGTACAACCCTAATTTTCAACTAAATGAATCGAGAGCTGCCACACTCACTCACTCACTGACAATCAAGCAATCAATCAAATCTAACTTGATAGTTACAGGGAACTAGTGGGTGAAATTATTGTGCAGGCTCTGAGTGTGGCAGTCAAAGGAAGAGTAAGTATAGGCAAGAGAAAATGAAATATAGAGGAAGGAAATATAGAGAAAGGTGGTTCTGTAGTTGCAAATTCCTCTTAGCCAAAGCCTCTTTTTGTCCAGCCAGTCCCTGTATCTCCTCGTTAAATTTCTCTCTCTCTTTAGCCCATTTCTTCTTAGCCAGAGACTCCTTTTCTCCATCTTGTCCCTGTCTCTCCTTCTCCCATTCGCCCTGCTTATTTGTAAGTTCATCCTTGGTGAGGTCCAGCTGGTTCTGGAGATGCCCATTCCTCTCAGCCAAAGCCTCAATTTCTCCAGCAAATCCCTCTTTCTCCTCTTCCCATTTTTTAGGTTGGTTCTGGACGAGCCCATTCTTTTTAGCCAAAGCCTCAATTTCTCTAGCGAAACGCTCTCTCTCCTTTCCCCATTTCCCCTCCATCCTTAACCAAAGAACATCTTTGATTCTCAGTTTTTCCAGGGTGAGGTCCAGTTGCCTCTGGAGTTTCCTATTCTTCTTAGCCAAATCCTGCATGTCTCCATGAAATCCATTTATTTCTTTTCCCCATTCAATCTTTTCAATTATGAAATGGTCATCTTTGGTTTTAATTTCGTTCTGGGTGCGGTCCAGTTGGTTCCGCAGTTGCACATTTTCTCCAGCTTGTCCATGTCTCTCCATCTCCCATTCGTCCTGTTTGTTTCTCAATACGTCCATGGTGAGGTCCAATTGCTTCTGGAGTTGCTCATTCTTTGAGGCCAAAGCCTCCATTTCTCCAGCAAATCCCTCTTTCTCCTTTCCCCATTTCTCCTCCTCCATTAACCAATGAGTCTCTTTGGTTTTCAGTTCTTCCTGGGTGAGGTCCACTTGGTTCTGCGGTTTCCCATTATTCTTAACCAAAGCTGCATTTTCTTGTCTCTCCTTCCCCCATTGGGCCTGCTCGATTAGCAAATGATTATATTTGTCTCTCAGTTGTTCCTTATTGTTCTGGAGTTGCCCATGCTTCTTAACAATCTTCTTAACCAAATCCTTCAAAGACTCCCTTTCTCCGGCTAGTCCCTGTCTCTCTTTCTGCCATTTCTGCATCTTTATTAACCAAAGAGAACCTTTGTTTCCCAGTTCTTCCGGGGGGAGCTGGGGATGGTTCTGCAGTGGGACATTCTTCTTAACCACGCTTTCCATTTCTTCAGCCAGTCTCTCACTGTCTCTCCAAAAGTAATGTCAGATGTTTTTAAAATACAAAGAACTACACTAAGATACAAATTACACTCAAATTAGAATTAACCATATAGGCCAGGTATTAGTTCCAGTTATTCACATGTGTCCCGCACTCCAGAAGTTTGGAAGTAAGCATCTATTCATTCTGATATTCTGTGGGGTGTGACAACACAGATGTTGCACAAACCGCATTGTCCAAATATGGACATCAGGACAACCTACTGTACGGTGGTGGAATGAAGTCTTAGTTTATTTCCTGCTATATAGGAGAAATCCACACCAAGACACCCTGAATCAGCCTATAATCCTGTCCCAACATGTTGGCCTTGAATTGCTTCATAGATGCGCCCTGTTCTTTTTCCTCACGCCTCCCAGTGGCTCCCACAGTATAGGCTGATTCAGGTATACTGTACATGTGTTTTGGTGTGGATTTCTCCTTTAAATACAAAAGACTGACTAAACAAATAATAAAAAATAGGGTAATGCAAATGATATCAAATTAACACATAATATTTCAAATGTGTGGTCCTATAGTTTTAACCTGAGGCATTGGTCCATTGAAATTAATTGGAAATCCATTGGAAGTGCGTGACAGGAAGCTGTCACACACATCCTCCTGTCAAGCACTTCCTGTTAACAGCCAAGGACTATTGAAAGAGGACGGGAAGCGAAGACTGTATACGGTGGACTCCATGTTGCTCCCTGGAAGGAAAGAAACATGCGCAATTGAGACCAAGGCGCATGTTTCTTTTCTTCCAGGGAGCAACATGGAGTCCACCGTACGGTCTTTGCTTCCCGTCCTCTTTCAATAGTCCTTGTTAACAGCTTCCTGTTAACGCTTCCTGTTACTCTCTTGCTCTCACACACACACACACACACACACACACACACACACACACACACACACACACACACACACTTGAAATGTTTATGTCCACATAATGAGAAGTACAGGAATACCTTGTGCTAAGGACATAAACACTGCCAGTGCAGTTTGACAGTGGGAGAGCAGCCAGTTACAATGTGCATGGACGGCATAGCATCGTTATATACTGTACAGTACAGCTGACACCTCCTACAGACGCTTTATGTAACTACATCTGTAATTTGTGTTAAGCTCTTTTCCCCCTCACTGTGCTTTGAAGAGCCTTTGCTTGTAAGTTTTCGTGCTTTAGTTCCTGAGGTCGCTTCTCGCCCTTAAAAAACTATATATAATCCATGTGTAAAATATGCACCACCCGTGTGGAGGAAGAATGATTAGGATTTGTATTGTGATCTCTCACTCATGAAATATATCCATTGTTTTATGTTGTGTGTCAGTGTGTGAACAATAATAGCAATTCAGAACAGAACTCAAAACCACACCTCCAGTCGCTGTCATAAGAACGGGAGGTGTGCTCATGTTCACGGCAGAAGAGTGTGTTTGTGCACCGCTGCACGAGCACCTGCAGCCCATCAAGTATAATTGATGCTTTGTCCTGCGATGGCGTCGCGCACGCAGACCTCTAAGCTCACAACAGTCACATCCGCAATGACATGTGAGCTTGTAATCAGCTGTTCTCTGCGTGCAATACTGCATGTTGCGCAATGAAGTATAAATGTCTCCGTGAGTGCACCTCACTAGCCAATGATGTATCTTTTCATACAGGGGTCTGTGGATTATTCCTAATGTAGCACGAAATTAGTTGCGATTCCAGGCAAAGTCCATTTATTCAAACAAGGCATCTTCCATATAGTTACATCAGGTTACCAGCATAGCAAAGTCATCTTTCCATAGTATAGCACATTAAGGCCAGGCCAAGCCTGTCCATCATGGTCTCCTCCGTTCTCTAACTCCCAACCCTCTCTCCAACCCTGTGTCCCCCATGCTTTATTTCACAAAACATCAAACAAAAGGTGCTTGCTTTTTCTATTGGTCAATTGTGTGTGTGTGTGTGTGTGTGTGTGTGTGTGTGTGTGTGTGTGTGTGTGTGTGTGTGTGTGTGTGTGTGTGTGTGTGTGAGAGAGAATATCACTTATCAAACAGGTGGTCTATTTTGAAAGCATCCTGAGTGATAAGATCAAAGATCACTCCCCAAGAATTATCTTGAGAAGTCAAAGCGTAAACCTACAATTTGGAATGACTCAGCCAAAGAATTTATATGCAAATAGACCTTCAGTTTAAGGCACATTGGTGAGACACTGGAGGGAGATACAGGGAGAAATGGCTTGCAGAAGTTAAAGTTACATGTACAATTATGACTAACCATGTAGTTATGCTATATGATTCATAATATGCACCACACCAACACACAAGAGAGGTTGAATGTAGTGAAACCCCAAAACAACAGGTTTGGAGATCTGTTGGAAATTGATTACCGGTACATGAAACAGTCTCAATGTTTGTAAACAAATGATTGGTCTATATACATGTTTTAATAGAGCCATGCATCTGTTGTCTGCGGTCTTTATATGGATCTGAAACGGTAAACCGCTAAAACCAACTTTTTGCCCTGAGCCGGTTGCTATAGGCAACACCTTGCAGCCCCCTGCACGCACGGTACGTGCTCACGCACGGTACGTGCTCACGCATGGTACATGCTCACGCACGGTACGTGCTCACGCATGCGTAGACTACTGTTATAAATAGGAACTTCTCTGGCTCTTATCTCGAAAACTACGGCGCTGTCCATTGTGCTGATCAGACATCGGCGGTTCGGATCTGATTTCAGATTTTTCATCGCATCTCGATCGAAATATAAACTAATGCTAACATTAGCCTTTTCTTACAATGGAGGTCTGCAAGCCTCCTCCGAGCGGGGGAAACGGAAGCACTTGAGTAGTAATCTCCCCAATTCTGGCCCGCACAAGGTAATTACCACTTGTGGCCACCAGGCCGTATAGTCAAAGTGTTAAAAACTAAATGTAGGAAAGAAAAGATAAAGGGACCTATACAAATATGTCCACTACCCACAAATGGGTCCCGACCCACTGTTTGGGAAGGATGTGTGTACACTGAGACAGGTCATCAGGGTCGGGATTCAAATCTGAATCTATCAAATCTGCTTATCAAATGCTATAGATAATTGGGGGGAGGCGGCAATTTCCTAAGATAAAATATCAAAATTGCTTTTTTATTCCTCTCAAAACAAAATTGCTTTTGCCTGAGATGTTGAAATAAACATGACAGAAAGATTGCATTTGGCATTAAGGTTGACAACAATTTGCAGTCTTTGTGAAAGTGCTGCCGTTGCTGCAGCAGTGTTTTAATTTTAACTGTGTCACACTCACTTCACACTGGTTCTGAAGGTTATTAATGTAGTGTGTCACACTCACTTCACACTGGTTCTGAAGGTTATTAATGTACTGTGTCACCATCACTTCACACTGGTTCTGAAGGTTATTAATGTACTGTGTCACACTCACTTCACACTGGTTCTGAAGGTTATTAATGTACTGTGTCACACTCACTTCACACTGGTTCTGAAGGTTATTAATGTACTGTGTCACCATCACTTCACACTGGTTCTGAAGGTTATTAATGTACTGTGTCACACTCACTTCACACTGGTTCTGAAGGTACTGTGTCACCATCACTTCACACTGGTTCTGAAGGTTATTAATGTACTGTGTCACCATCACTTCACACCGGTTCTGAAGGTTATTAATGTACTGTGTCACCATCACTTCACACTGGTTCTGAAGGTTACTAATGTACTGTCACCATCACTTCATACCAGTTCTGAAGGTTACTAAAGGTATATCAAAGATATCAGCATTACTCTTACAGCACAGCTTGACCAGTTAGTTTATATTTTTAGCAAATCGTAGAAAACCAATAAAGGCCAGATTTGATACAAGAAGGATGAAACCTTTTCATCATTGTCAATCATGTCACATCAGTTGCCGTTTTCACAATTACCAGTAACCAATGAACCAATTGTTGGATTATGATCAAAGCCCTTATTTTTGGTGGATTTAATTTTGATCACTTCATTTTGATTGCATCATCTTTTAAAAATGCATCAAAATAGTGTGAAATCCATCAAAAAGCATTTAAAAGGTCATTCCACAAGCTTGTACATCTACAAAACAAATTCTGCGTGACACTATCACATGGAAAAATATAAAACAGGGCATTAATTTATTTCAGTAAAACACTGCCCGACAATGACAATATACATTCATAAATGTGACAACATACCCTGCGCACATACAGTAGGCCTGTGAGTGACACGTGCACGTTTCCCTACTTTCATCAGCCTTTATCTTTTAATTTTTTGTTATTCATCACTGTATTACATTACTGCTGTTGTTTTTAAATGTTTATGCCTTGCTTTTATTTTATTTTTTTCTCCATTGCTCTGTAAAAGCACTTTGAGCTGCATTTCATGTCCTCAAAGGTGCTATACAAAAGTATAAAGTTTTATTATTATTATTTATTATTTATGTCCTGGTGGGAAACTTGTTTATCTGACAGACATCACTTTAATGCATGTTCAACTATTTATAATGATAGAGAGAGAGGGAGAGACGCAGTGGTGGGGAAAGTACTAGCTCTGTTGCAAGTAAAAGTCTGGAATTCAACATTTACTTGAGTAAAAGTACAAAAGCCTATAGCCATCAATATGTACTTAAAGTACCGAAAGTAAAAGTAGGCTACCCATTTCAAATGTATACAAATCTTTTGAAAATAGACGCATTGTGAGCTTGTGGATCGGCATGGGATGTCTGCACCCGAGATGAGTAGTAGTAAAAGTATTGGAAATCATAAATACTCAAGTAATACCACAACATTGTACTTCAGTACTTGAATAATTGCACCACTGGACCCGGGAGACATTTTTGTTGTTGTTGTTGTTTTGGTCAGGTTAATACTGCCTGTGTCCTCTCTCTCCTCCTATCTCTGATCCAGGCTTTCTTTCATCACTTCTTCCTGTCTTCCTCTGTTAATTCCATCCTCTCCTGTGTTTCATTCTTCTCCCTTAACTAAGCACCCGGCCAAAATGTTCCCCTCTCTCTCTCTCTCTCTCTCTCTCTCTCTCTCTCTCTCTCTCTCTCTCTCTCTCTCTCTCTCTCATTCATGTTTGTTAGACTAGAGCAGAGAGAGCCTGATTGCATCTCCCAAATAAACGGCTGGATGATAAAGAGAGCTTGGCAGCGCAATTGTGTGGGAGGAGAGGAGACAAGCCTCTCAGTCTGCACAGATAAGCACGTGTGTGTGTTTTAATAACGGAGAGCATAGGTTGCTGAGGTCACGGTGTCATCTGCCCCTGGCCTACAGTACAGTAGACTGAGTAGAGTATGCCAGTACAAATGCACTACAACAAATGAGAGTACAGATTTTGTCACGAATGTGTGTCAAATAGGCACGCCCCTGCGGCCTGGGAGCTTGACAACCGGGCGTACACGGTGGTAATCTTTCAAATAGTAAAAAATAGCCCATCTACATTTTAGTCACCCAGTCAGGCAAAGCTGGAGTCTGCTGGTTATTAGCCTCGGAGACCATGCGTTTTGTTAGCTGGTCATTGACCGACAAAACCGGCGGGCAAGATGGTGAAGCTGCATGGTTAGATGGTTTGATGGCTCTAGCCAAGCCAGGCTTTCACATGAATACAAAAAGAAGGTTGAGTAGATTCATTAATGAAATCAATTTGACATGGACTGCAGTGCCTATCCGATCCATTCGCCTCAGGCAGAGCAATGACTAATAATAAAATGAAATATTTTCTCAGATTTTGCTGCATATAGTTTAACTTTATGAGAAGTGAATGCCCTCTTGTGATCATGCCGTCTAAACTGATAACCAGGGGGCATACGTTAGTCCGACGTACAAATGAGGGTTAGGTTAGAGTTAGGGGTAGGATTAGTAATGTCGGATCACCGGGACGTCAGACTAACGCTTCACACCCCCAGAAGAAGTCTGACCATCCAACCATCTTCTAACCAAGTTTTCAACCAGTGGTCAACTGGTCATTGAGGGGGTTCCAGGTGGTCCCCAGTTAAATGATGGAGAGTTGGTAACCAAATGAACCCTTTTAGATATTTAACTCTTGAGAATTTAGAATAAAACCAAATGGGTTTAGTTTAGAGTCCTCAAGAGTTAAATTATTGTTAAACATCTGCATTACCTCACTTACAATAAGTCTACACAATTTGAGAATGTATAGAAGAATTGTCATTTTGATCAACGTTTGCCTGTTGTCTCTGATTGATTGATTGAATACTTTATTGGCAGAAATGTAGTCAGTACAGGGTACAGTCAAACAGAAATGTAATCAGTACAGGGTACAGTCAAACAGAAATGTAATCGGTACAGGGTACAGTCAAACAGAAATGTACGTAATCAGTACAGGGTACAGTCAAACAGAAATGTAATCAGTACAGGGTACAGTCAAACAGAAATGTAATCAGTACAGGGTACAGTCAAACAGAAATGTAATCAGTACAGGGTACAGTCAAACAGAAATGTAATCAGTACAGGGTACAGTCAGACAGAAATGTAATCAGTACAGGGTACAGTCAAACAGAAATGTAATCAGTACAGGGTACAGTCAGACAGAAATGTAATCAGTACAGGGTACAGTCAAACAGAAATGTAATCAGTACAGGGTTCAGTCAAACAGAAATGTAATCAGTACAGGGTACAGTCAAACAGAAATATAATCAGTACAGGGTACAGTCAAACACACTTCCAATGGGATCACCGGGGGAAAAAAAGTCCTTCTGTTCTTGTTTCCATTCAGGTCCTGGGTATTCAATTCATAATCATGACATGAAAAATAACAATACATTTCAAATCATCATAAAAGGTAAAAAATAACTATGTACAGGTGGGGAACAAATAAGGGGTTATAAGGAGGTGGGGGTAGTCACTAGACTAAGGGGGGTAGGGGGGGGGGGGTAATCATTTCCTCTCCCTTTGGCATACTGAAAGGTGGATTTTCAGGCCTGTTTTAAAGGACGCCAGGGATTTGCATTTTTTGAGGGAGGGAGTCGGGGCATTCCACACTTGGGTGGCGGTGCTGTAGGAGAATGTTTGTTTTGAAAGTTGGTGGTGGGTCCAACGAAAGAACATTGGATGGACATTATTGAGGAACTGTATGTTATGGAAAAACTAAACTTAGACTACAAGAGGATAAGTTCTATAAAAAGTGGGATCTCTTCTCGCAGCCTATAGCGATAATGCAAGAGGAGTTCAATCAATGTATCTTGTAATATGAAAAATGCAGCCTTGCCTTTGTTTTTTGTTTGTCTTCCTCCTCTTGCTCTTTTTTTTGCATCAATAAATATAAAGTGAAAAAAAAAAAGTTGGTGGTGGTGTGATCCAATTATAACAAAATATTCCAAGTTTTGGTTCTGCGAGGCTAAAGCTCATCAAATGGTGGTCTGTGGCTCAAATGCAGAATATAGAATAGGCCTGGATATGAAAAGGGTTTGTAAACCACAGTTCTAACCCATGGTCAAGATGGGTACCACCTTGACCATCCTGCCAGCCGGGCTTAGCTGGTCAGTCTGCCAGCCTGCCAGCTTAGCCTGACTGGGTGACCAGCAATACTAAGTGCATTAAATATGCCTAGACTCGCCTGCGTGGTAGACCACCTAAACCAGTCTACACACCAACTAGGGCTTCACTCACACCTGCACAACAGATTGTTGTATAGCTGATTCATGAGACTGTTGCAAGCTCGCAATGCATTTCCAATGGAAGTCACATGGTTTGATACAACATTTTTGTTGTATGAGGGGAGGGGGCAGTCGAAACACAGCCGAAAGCCGTACAACAAAAATATTGTGTCAAACCATGTGACTTCCATTGGAAATGCATTGGGGCGGCCATGACACTTGCCCTTTGTTTACATCTACCATCCAACATTGTTGTATGCTACTGTAGATGTATAGGTGTGGGTGAGGCCTAAAACCAGCAACTGTCTGGAGCAGCTGGTCTATGCTGTTTTGATTGTTCTTCAGCAGGAATGCCCAAAATCGGGGGAACCAGGGTTATAGTAGTTAATCAGCGTCCAGATACAGTCATCAATTAGAGCATGTGTACAGCCAAAATAAACATGGCGTGAATTGCCATGTTTAAGTGCATGCGTGCGTGCGTGTGCAAGGCATCCCTGTAGCCAAAAGGAGCAGGCAGGCAGGCAGGCAGGCTGGCTGACTGACTGACTGACGTGATGAAGTTCAGATCCTCTATCCCATGGGACAGAGGAGACTGTGTGTGCCTGCCTGCTTGCGTGCGTGAGTGTGTGCGTGGGAGGAAGGTAATCGTTTCCCACCCAAATTGATTATTTTATTAAATGATCACCGTTTTGGTTTTGTAATAATCAATTACATCGATTTATTTGATTAACTGTTCCTATACAGATGGTATTACTATTACAGTACTGAAAACAATGATTTATTCACCATCATTACTCTGTCTCTCTCTCTCTCTCTCTCTCTCTCTCTCTGCTTGGCTCGTCATTAGAGAGAGAAAGGCCAATTATCTTTAACGATGCAGGCCAGGAGAGAAATGGCAGGTTAAAGCATTTGATCTAGCTGTAACTGTAACGGAGATGAATGACATTCCGTTCAAACCAAACCGACAGAGGTTAAACATCAACGCTATTAACAGAAAACACACCCTAGCCCAGAACCCAGCCTGTTCTATGGTGCCAATGACTGTCCTTCGGGCATGGGTCAGGTCAGTTCCAATTGCTATGGGTCTCGGTCGGATTCTTTTCACATGGATGGATCCGTCTGGACCCGTATTTTATGAATCTCTTCAACCTTGGTTTTAAAATGAGACGTATGCATTGTAATCATTATCTGTGGGGACAGGCGGTATAAAGTCTGAGAAAATGTTCTCTGTCTGCTGTGACACATGGAGCAGAGCTCACTGCTGCTGGTCTGTGATTACTCTGTTGGGGCGGAGCAGCCCAGCAGGAGGTGACTGACACACATGGCTAATATGAATAGATCAACAAGCTTGAGCTTGGAGATCTGCTGTTTCCACTAGTTTCTCTTTTGGGTCTACATAAGGTTTGGAAACCATGCACTGCTGTAGCAGAGCCTCACCAAAGGAGTGCAGCCATTTTCAAGCCTGGAGGCAAGGCATGCAGGCCAGCCGGGTGTGAACCGACTCACACTTCATTAGTGAACAACAATTACTCTGACTGACCCGAGATTTAATGGGTGGCATGGACCTGTCCTGCTGTCCTCCTGCATTCCCTCAATGGATTAGTCACATCAAGATAACTGTGTGTGTGTGTGTGTGTGTGTGTGTGTGTGTGTGTGTGTGTGTGTGTGTGTGTGTGTGTGTGTTAATTGAGGTGATGGAAAGTCAGCATCAGTTTCTTAATGACAGTGTCAACCCTCTGGTGCACATCATTACATGATGCAAAGCAGGGGTCTCCAAACCTTCCATGCAAAGGACCCCAAATACTCAGATATGAAAGAAAGAAAGAGAGACAGACAGACGGACATTGAACAGTTTTTGCTGACTCAAAGTGGTTAACCTGGCACAATACTCTCTCTCTCTCTCTCTCTCTCTCTAGGTTGTCCTCAGACAAGCCCTCCATCATCAATACTCTTAATGATCCACATTATCTCAAGAACAACTTCACCACACGTGACGCGTCACAGACGACCCGAGGGAGTGCAGTGACCGGCATCGAGTCAGTCGGGGAGGCGGTTGTCCTCCAGACCCGCCAGAAAATGTTCTGGCCTTGGCCTGTGATTTGTCCCGTCTGGTAAAGTGTTTTTGCATTGTACAAGTGCTCTAAAAGCATCATCGCAGGCAGGCCCGGCTATAGTCCAGGACGGACGGACAACAAATCCAACGATGGTTATGGAATTAGCTATAGGCTATGTTGTGACCACCACTATGGTCAGGTCACAACAACATAATTGAATATGTTCATTTGTCAGGTACAGTGAGCTTTCCAAGAAATGAAAATGCACCAATTGTTCCGATTGTTACAGTATACGGAGCCGAGGGACTGATGGGGCGCTTTACTGTAGTCTCTCTGGATGAGAGAGTCTGCTGAATGGCTCCATTGTAAATTGTAAATTGCGGACACAATGTGTGACAGACGGTGGCAAACAGAGAACGTATCGTCTCTGTCGGGGTGGGAACCTCATATGAGGTTCAGACATATGTCCGAAACTGGTTACTTTCCAGGATTCAGATGCAGAAGTAGAAAATGTAGCAGATCTACCAGCTCGACATGCATCGCTTGCAGATCTGCTATACCTTTTTGATGCTTTTGTGTAACCCTGTAGTATGATCAATAATATGATGTTAATTTACGGAAAAACACAATGAGTGAGATACAAGGTTTCTGCCCTAACGGAGGCTAAATGCACTATACACCGGCGCCTGGACACATCATATCTAGTGGCGGAAAGTACTCAAGTACTGTACTTGAGTAACATTTTCAGGTACTTTTACAAATCAAAGTCAAATATACTTTTCACTCTACAACAAAATCTTACTTTGCATTTTAGAATGTATGGATCGGGAAAAATCGGTATCGGCAGATACTCAAAATGAAATTAATGGAATCAGATCGGGACATCGCTAGTAAAATCACATATATATTCTTATTACGTCTTCCACCATATCCCACGACCACCGGGGGTGGAAAAATAACACGCACATGTATACAGGTGACCTGCGTGACATCTCATCGGCCGCAGGGTGAGTTTCCTCTCTCTGTGTGTGTATGAGGTCAGACACCTTCTCAGCATACCATGTGCCCCCCCCCCAAACAAACACACACACACACTATACCCCCCACAGTTCCACGCTCATGGTTTACACATGACTCCATGTCAGCCCACTAGCGTCACTGTTAATGGAGGTATAGATGCCATCGCACGCACGAACGCACGCACGCACGAACGCACGCACGCACGTACACACACACACACACACACGCTTGCTTGCTTGTGGTTATCCATCGTGTCCGATGATGACCATCTTCTCCTATTTGTGAGTCTTCTGCCGAGCTGTATAGTCCGATCCTGGCTCCACAGTCGCGGTTGCAGACCGGGCATATACAAGCGGTAGCCTACTGGGGGGAACAGGGGTGGTTTTGATTGAATTTTGTTGAAATAAATATTTGTAAATTGGTGACTATAAATATAAATTACCTGATCTTGAGGCCTACAAGAGGGGGGGGGGACGGGGGGACGACTTATTTTTTCTCCGACTAGTGTATTTACTAGTCGACTAGTTGAATAGTCGACTATATTGAGCCCTATATTGAGTTGATGTTGGTTCAGGATAGACTCATAGCTGCCATACACGTTCCAACACCTCTGTGTGTGGCACGCTGTCCTTCCAGGTGATGCTGAGAATGGTCTGGAGACATCTGACATGGAAGGCCTCCAGGCTTCTGAGATGGTGACTGTAGAATGTAGATGGTCCATGCCTCACATCCATACAGTAGTGTGGGGATGCATACTGCTTTGTACACAAGCACTTTGGTGAGGAGATTGATGTCTCTGTTCAGAAACACCCTTCTCCATACACGACCAAATGATGTTGAGGCTTGTTTAAGGCGGTTTTGGATCTCGTCATCCATTGTGCAGTTGCCAGCCATTATGCTTCCCAGGTATTTAAAAAGTGGGAACTGTAAGCAGTTGTTGCCCTCCTGCTGTGAAGGTTGTTGGCTGGCATGGGAGGCCAGCACTCAACAGCTGCAGAGAGAGTGCTCTGTAGGGCCACACACACACACACACAAACACACACACACACACACACACACACACACACACACACACACTGGTGCCAATATACCAGCACACAACGCCTAACTCTAACCCAGTGATACTCAACCTCAGGCCCGCGGGCCACATCAGGCCCATTATGACTGGCCCACCAATGAAAATCTAAAAAAAAGAAAAATAAATCTGGAAAATGAAATAAAAATAAATAAATCTGAATGAAGTTATCTTTAATTACATTATTATAAGTAATACTATTAGAGTTGTACTATTACAAATGGGGAGGTTACATAATGCACATTGCTGTCAATCCCATTATGGCGTGAGCGCAACGTCTCTTTTTCTCCTGTTTTCTGTTCCCATGAATACATTGTAAATTGATACTACCCAGGTGTGCCCCTTTTTTATTTTATTTATTATTTTGTTTTATTTTATTGTATTGTATTGTATTGTATTGTCTGTATTGTTTTATCTTTTCTGTAAAGATTTTGTTGTGTAACGTAATTATTATTTTCTTGTCTAGTTTGGTTTCGTTTGTCTTAAATGTTTGTGAAATTAATGGAAAAAAGCAATAAAAATTTGAATCATAAAAAAAAAAAGAGTTGTACTATTACTCGAACGAAAATAAAAGCTTGGGGGGGGGGGGGGGAGATGCAATGCAAATGAAAGACATATACTCTGTATCCCTATTCCCTGACATAATTTTATAGCTAAACGGACAGAATTCTATTTTATTTGAATGATGAAACCCAGCTGCCATTAATAGTTGGAAATGGAAATGGAAATTGCGGAAATTGTAATTGCGGAAATTGCGGAAATGGAAATTGCTATTTTCAGGTAGATTGTTTTATTTTACTCAGTCAGCCATATCACTACTCATTTTTTTTCATGAAAAAGGTCATAGCTGGTTTATTGTATTTTATTTTACTCAGCCATAATTTCTTTTCTGTTAACCAACTTGCTGGCTGGCAGGCAGGCAGACAGCTACTCATAGACAGGCAGACAGACAGACAGCTACTCATGGAGAATTGGACAGGCAGGCAGTCAGACAGCTACTCATAGACAGGCAGACAGACAGCTACTCATGGAGAATTGGACAGGCAGGCAGACAGCTACTCATGGACAATTGGACAGGCAGGAAGGCAGACAGCTACTCATAGACAGACAGACAGCTACTCATGGACAATTGGACAGGCAGGAAGGCAGACAGCTACTCATAGACAGACAGACAGCTACTCATAGACAATTGGGCAGGCAGGCAGACAGCTACTCATAGACAGACAGACAGCTACTCATGGACAATTAGGCAGGCAGGCAGACAGCTACTCATAGACAGGCAGACAGACAGCTACTCATGGACAATTAGGCAGGCAGACAGACAGCTACTCAGACAGGCAGACAGACAGCTACTCATGGACAATTGGACAGGCAGGCAGGCAGACAGACAGCTACTCATAGACAGGCAGGCAGACAGCTACTCATAGACAGGCAGACAGTAAGACAGCTACTCATTGACAGACAGACAAATAACTACTCATGGACAGACAGACAGACAGACAGACAGACAGACAGACAGACAGACAGACAGACAGGCAGGCAGGCAGCCAGGCAGGCAGGCAGGCAGGCAAAGAGCTACTCATGTTATGTTATTATGTTATTATAACAGCTACTCATGTTATGTGCAATAATTTGTGCAGTTATGGAAACAGCTCTTTGTGTTTATGCAAGAAAATGTAACACATTTATTTATTTACATATTGTGTGCATGCACATTGTACTTTGATACATTTTGCGAAAATAAAGCAATTGAAAGAGAGAAGTTATCAAGTATCATTAATGTCGTAATTTTATCTACTGGCCCCTGGCCCCTTGCCATTTTTGTAATGTGGCCCACAGGTAAATCTATTTGAGTATCCCTGCTCTAACCCAGACCTGAATGTTAAGACCTGCGACAGATTCTATACAAATAACTTCTAAATCAGTAGTTCCGAAACTTTGTCATGCCGAGGACCCCCACATTTCTATACATATTTGGCCACAGACCTCCATCTGAAAATGTTTTGGGCCAGGGAATCCCAGAAGACAAGATTAGTGTTAATAAATGGAAAATTATCCAAAATGTTGTGTTAGGCCTAAAGGTCCATAGAAACCAACTGTGTGCGTGCGTGCGTGCGTGCGTGATGGACAGGTTATCTATATGGTAATAAAAAGACAGATATACCACAGTGTTGTGCACAGGTATTGTGCAGCCATCCTCATCTGCATGTCCTCTCCACAGAACATATCGTCAGGTGGAAACCTCATATGTCAGAAACTGCTACTTTTCAGGATTACAAAAAAAAACAGCAAAAGTAGCAGATCTACGTACAAGCTTTGCGAAGTTTGCGGCAAGTAGATGATGCTTTTGTGTGACGCTGTAGTGCAGTACGATCAAGTAAGGGGTTAGATAACAGGTTTCTGCCCGACAGCAAGATATTCAAAGGAAGACTATAAACCCAGTGTTTGCTTTGATACATTCATTCAGGCCCCTTTTCCACCAAAAGAAGAAGTATTTCTTGATCTGAATCAATTCATTTGTTTCAAAATTAGGCTGGGAAATAGAACGGGACCGGTTCAACCCCGGTGGAAAAGGGACGTCCTCAGTGGCTGGAAGGCCCAATAATACCTGATGAAATCACTGCTCATATCAATCTGCACTCACTGGGCCGGTGAAAGTATGTTGGGTGGAAACCTTGTACATGTATAGGCCCATGTCCAAAACGTTTACTTATATGCAGGAAATGGAATAAATTCATCACCTGTCTTTTTATAGGTATACTAAGAGTATAGCCTATCATTCATTAGAACTTCAGATGCAGTGATGCACGGTATAATCGGTAATTCGAAATTGGCCAAATCGGTCAAAAATGCCATATCTATCGAATCGGTCTCAAAATAATCGTCAGCTGTTAGTGAGGAGGGAGGGGGGCTTACCATCTATCATCACAGGTCTACCATCACCAGCAAAAAAAAAGAAAATAAGCAATTATATCGGATATCGGTGATCATTTGAATATTGTGCATCTCTAATTGGAAAAACGTTGTGAAAACCTTATTATGTCCGCATGTACATCTTAGTCTGTGTACTTGATCTTGAGATACAGTGTACTTGATATGTATTGTGTACTGCCTGTACTATGGATAGGCTACGAGAGACATCTCAGCGCCAGCAAGGTCAGCCTTGCTGCATTAGACATTATCATGTCACGTTTCTATGTCTCATATCTTGTTGTCACGTCATTATGATCCAGCACTATATATGTTCCTGTTTGTAATAAACTTGATGAACCTTTAGCGTGATACTGTCTCGTGTCGCGTTATTGTTCTCCCGGGCCCGCTGCCGCAGTCGCCGTACCGAAGGAATAATTAATTATTAATTATCACACACCACCCAGCCTGTACACACTAGTACCAGTCTGTCAGAACCAGACGAGGGTCCAGTTTAGAGAACACAACAAGCACCACAAAAAAACACAGTGCAAATCAACACGTTTTGAGCTTGTAGATCTGCTACTGTATATACTTTTGAATTGGAATCCTGAAATATATATATTTTTTGGGACATTTGAGGTTCCCACCCGACAGAGACGATATGCAATTGTATCGTTGAGTGTGCGTTCCTTCGTGCAGGTGTGTGTGTGTTGTGAGATTGTGATCACATCACAGATGGCCCTGATCTCAGATCAGGGCCAGATTAATACATTAATAAAATAATCATAAAAAGATTCAATAAAGGAGATACAAGATTTCTACCTGACAGCAAAGATATTGTCTCTGGTGGGTGCATGGAAACCTCATGTCCAAAATGTTACTATTCAGGATTCAAATTAAAATGTAGCAAAAGTAACCGATCTACAGTAAGCTTAAAACTTTTAAAGTTTGTGGATCTGATACTTTTGATGCTTTTGTGTGACTCGACTGTAGTAGGCTATAGCGGGGTGAAAAACACATACAATAAGAATATGGAGATAAGATGTTTCTGCAGCAACAATATATTTTCTGTGACAGTCCCTGCACTCCTGCATTATAGGTGTTAATTGCTTCACATCAGGCTGCTTATTGTGCCACCTGCCACAGCACATTACTTTCACCATCCTTATAGCGCTAAAGTGTTTTCTGATGCTAATTCTGACGTTTTAATTGGTTTTAAAGTTAGGCCAGGATGGGGGAGCGACACCTAGCCTTTCAACACATCAGCAGGATGGACGGCCATGTTGCTGCAAGCCGTACCTGCTGTGACAACAGCACGGAAATGGCTTCTTTGAGCTGTGAACTTCTGTGAACATTTGATTTTGAGGCATGAGTATATGGCAGCCAAGTCTATGGACATTATATTGTTTGTTTAGAGCACTGTTTCCCAAAAGGTGGGTTGGGAGACTCGGGACCCATTTGTGGATCACGGACCAATTTTTATGGGTCACTATACTCGAGTAAAAATCTATTTTCTTTTCATTATTAAGAAATATATACATATGAATTTAAATACAAATAGGCTAAAAAAATCTAATAAGTGTGTGCGTGTGCATAATACATACACATATAGCACCAGTAAGACGCCTGAGGGCGAGAAGCGACTTCACCCTTGCGTGCATGCATCCGCCTCGTTGATGGCAGACTGCTGGGCGAGCACTGGCGCTTTGGCATGGGGGGCAGCGGACTGACATCATGCTTCCTTCTATGCATGAGAAGTCCAAGCTGCTTCTTTTCACCTGACAGGGGAGAGTTTCACCGGCCGGACGTAGTGTGTGGATGGAGCACGTTATTCCGACCAGTTCCTTTCCCCTCCATCGAGCGCCCCGGCTGGCCAGGGGGAGGTAGTTTAGAGAACAGGATTACTGCATGTATTTTGTGAGGGTATCTACCCTAGTGGACACGGGGAGAACATGCAAGCTCCACACAGAAAGGCCCTTTCTCCAACCCCGCCTCGGGTATGGGCACTGATGGCGCGGGGGAGAGGACTCGCCCCCAGCACCCACAGCGTCCCCAGCGGGAATCGAACCCAGGACCTTCTAGCTGTGAGGCCGCCTCAGCACTTCCATTTTCCTGTCATTTCACATATAAGTCTTTCTACACACATAATGGACATGTGCGTCGGATAACTGGAACTGAGAAGTAGAGAAAAAAGAATCCCGCAACTCAAGTGAAGACAGTGTGCGGGATTCTTTTTTCTCTACCTTTTCTCTACAAAAGAAATCCCTGATGAAAGCTGCAATTGAACCAAATCAATTGACAGAGGTTGCCCTTTTGGCAGACATAGCCTACTGTCGTGCTGTACCTCCATTGGCCCATTCTGTGTTTCCTAAAACTGGAGGTCTGAAAAAATCATTAACATCTTGAATCACATCTTGATTACATCATCAATATGTGATTCACAATGTTAATGATTTTTTTCAGACCTATATTAATGACGGTAACATTTGAAAATGGGTGGCATTCCCCTTTAAGTTCTAACTTCATTTCAGAGTAGACAAACAGTAGGGTGTAACTTTTCTGTAATTTAGGTGACTTGTTTTCTTAGTTTTTCCTCTTTTTTTGCGTTTATTATTATTATTGCTGTTTGTCATTTTTGTGTGTATGTTTTGTTTTCTGTATGTTCTGTTTTGTTGTTTTGTCTTGTTTTGTTTTATGTTTTGCCTTGCTGTATTTTCATACCTCATTAGTTATTTTAATATTAGAAGGGCAGGCATTATAAGCTGAGGCTTACACTCATTATGAGCTGCCTACACTCCTTTTTGGTCAACAACAAAAAACAACTGAAGACATTGTATAAGCGCTGTGTTTTTTTTAAAAGCAATTAAATACTTCAGAGACAAACAAACACAATAGATAATGGAACCAAACCCACCAGCCGGATCAACAAGAATCATCTAGCACCTCTGCTGGAACACTCCATCAGCAGTTCCTGTTTACACTGCACATGTGCAAACCTCCCAAGGAGCCTAGGCCGCGCCTCCGTGCACCATCCTCTTTATTCATTCTAGTTAAAACCCTCCGTTTGCCCCGCCCACTTTCCCACTGTCAGTATGTCACCAAACACAGACGTGTATGCTACTATGCTCGTCTGCATGTAGCTCCCTGAAATAATTAAACAACATGTAATGTAATTGTAACGTTCCACCTCATGGAACTTTGGAAGTTGAGTAGCATAGAGTTATCAGAGACAGAGTCAGCGACGCGTTATCAGGGAGAGAAGAATGCAGTGCTGCTGCACAGTCACACCTGTATCAAATTAACAATTAAACAGTCGTCGGGACAAACTGAGTTGGTCGAAGCGGCTTTTCCAACTGAGCTTGTTTTCTTATTTAATTACCCTGCACATTATAGCCTGGGCTGGCCCTAATGTTGCTCACTGGAGCTATAGTCCTGACTCCTGCTATAACTATAACTTTCAAATGGATATTAAACTAGATAATATGGCAATGAAGTCGCAGTTCATCATGGGTGAGTAGCCTACTGTAGCCTACAAACAACTTGTAATGCCAAGAGCATAGCATAGTAGCCTAGTTGTTCCTTGACCATGACTGAAAATTCATATAGCCTACAGTAGGCATGTCTACATAATGTATAACCGCACAGCTCAATGCCTCACAATCTAGGCATTCTCAGTCTTGTTAGTACAGTAACATGCTACTGTGTGTGTGTGTGTGTGTGTGTGTGTGTGTGTCACACGCACCACTCTGAACAATGTAGAGCAGGGGGTCTTGTTTTTCAGGCTGTATGAGGGAAATATGAAGCAGGCACCCTCTTCTACGTAGTACATTGTGTAGCTTCAAAGACTTTTCTATTCAATTCAATGTGTATTTTCAGACATTTAACCACTTAAACCCTCTGTATTGCTTAGTAAACTTGACATTTAGCACGTATTTGCTCTGCTTGAGTCTACACCAAACCTCTTCACTGAAAATAGCCAATCTACAAGGACACCGCATCGCAGAGTGACACATTGTGAGCTTGTAGATCTGCTATTTTCGGTGAATCAGTGTCTGCCCCCCCCCCCCCAGAATAGGGATGCTGGGTTTCAAATGGTAACAACAACCAAAAAAGCAGTAACTCAGAACCCCTGTTGTTGCCCTGATGTAGATTTTGAGTGTCAATTAAATGACAGCTAAACTGCATGAACAATTGAACAGTCCCTGCAGGGTCTGGGTGCCAGAGCAGAAACTCTGCCCCAAATTGTTCTGTTATTGCGACGGGTCTGTCCGATATTTGAGGGGCGCAAGTCCCTCCCTCCTAACTCCTATACACAGATTTTGTCCCCTCATGTCTCTTATTTGCCATTGTAGCCCGGCAGCCGAGGTGGACGGGTGGGAAATTTGGTATATAGTATTTTTTATTGGCCTAAAATAGACACCCCTATAGTTTGACATGTCACATGCTTGAAGCAAAAGGAAAATTTGACATTTTTGCCTGCCATAGGATGTTAATGGTAAACCCCTATAAAAAAGATTGCCCAATACATTACTAACAGCCGGCCAGCAAGTGGATTCATGAATGTATGTATATAGACAATATTTTAGGCCAATAAAAAAAGACTATAATATACCAAATGTCCCGCTTTAAACAAAAGAAGCCTGTCGGCTGCCGGAATATTGACAATGAAAGGAGAAATTAGGTCATATATGTGCCTCAAATATGACGTACATTTGTGGCAACACAAACATTAAATGCCATTGACAATGAAGGGAATATTTACGTCATATGTAGACTAGCAAATCGGCTAACCATCACATAAATTCAGTTGTCCATGAGATGATGTATTGATAAGAGCGCCCCTCACTTTACACAGGTGTGATTTTTCATATTACATCCTAATTGGAGTTGTTGTGACTTGTGAGTGTGACAGGGACAGGGTACAATATATTATGTTGTAATTGAGTTCACTTCAATTTCTCTCTTTCTGTCTTTTTCTCAAAGGCTTATGCCGGTGTTCCTCCCAACCTACTCCAGACCCTAGGAGCCATGCACACGGGTACAAGAGCAATAGAGAATGCAGGTATACTACTAATCTCCGCGCAAACCTGGTCTTCACTGCAGCAGTGCAGCCAATACTGTGCCCCAGCCTGGTGTAGAAGCCCACATGCCAAACACATTAATAATGTCATTAACAACACTCTCTGGATCATAACTGATTGCCTGAAGCCCAACATGTGTTCTAAATCCTGGTCCTAGCGGTAATTGCCAGATGTATGGAGGATCGGCTGGAGACGCTGCTGGAGGGCTCATCTGTGGATAAACCAGAGAGGGGGGCTCTATCTCTATCCATGCATTCTAAAGTTTGACCCTGGCCATCACTTGCTCAACTGATGAAGTCGAAGACTGCTCAAAGTACGAACCTTTTTTTCTTCTTTTTCTTTGCTGCTGCTGTGTTTGCTATGTGTACTGTATACTAATGTGATTCAATCTGATTCAATCATTTTGGGACCCAATGACTGGGTGGTAAAAAACATGTTCGGTGAATATTTCTGGCTCTGGAATTGAATGCTGATAAAGTTAATCTACAGTTTGTACAGCACGTATATCGTGTTGTGTCTGCGATAGGCTGTTGAAGTTAGTGAGTTGTAACAGGGAACAGTATTTTTGTGTATGTGGCTCTTGGTCACTTCATATATCCTTACCTATGTGTGAGATTGCTGTTTCCTTTTAAGTTCAAACTAGAGGCTTTGGGCCATCATTTCCAAATTTTCATTTGGAAAAGATGACCAATGTGGATCTACAGTAGGCTATGTCTGCTGTATTGGGGCTGGTGTTGAAGATTGTGATCTATGAGGTGTGACTGTATTGGTTCATGACTGGCTTGGTGGCAACACTTCTATCTATAGCTTATTCCTCAATCCTCTTGGCCATTTTTCTGTCTTCTCGTGTAGGAGAACCTTTTTTTTCTTTGCTGTGTCATAGAGGGTATGCACACACCGACAGCAGATACCATTGGCTGATGTTTGAGTGTAGGAATACATCACAAATGCATTTATCATGAAACATGCGTAAGCTAAGAACGTAACTAGAACATATCTATATAATTATATACACAACTATACATATAAACTATATATACGTACTATACTATGCTGTACATATGTACTATGAAGTGCTATGACTACATACAATGCAATTATTGTGCTGTCTACATGACATGCTATAAGTCTGTTTCAAATCTAAAAAGTGCTATCTTTGTGTTTGCAGAGCATGGTACATCTACAGTATGTCATTGCTTAGAAAGACCAGAAGTTTAAAATGCAGGGTACCAGTCATGAGATTAATAAGATTTTGTACATACCGGTAGTCTATTTTCTGCAGTATTTCATGAGGATTTGCACCCACCATCACACATGATGGTGGGTGCATATTTGTTAGTTTGTTGTAAACACAAAACAATGCAAAAAATATACACAATTTACAATATTTTTTTTAAACTCTTTTTAAACTTGTTTTAACTCTCTCTTGTTTCTGGTGCAAACTGATAGATGAGATGAGATGAGATATACTTTATTGTCCCACAAGGGGAAATTTGTCTTGGGCAAAAGTGCATTAGTACAATAACATACATCAACGCTTTTTAAAACAGACAGACAATACACAAGACAATACACAGTAGCAGCAAAGTACAAGTCACAAGAGTATCACAAGAGAAGTTCAAGACAGGCCAGGGGGAGAGACAATGCAACCAATATGTTCACATTGCAAGACCCTGTTGATGGTAATGTCCATATTGTTACGCCCACACCATTAACCTTCCCAGTGCACAGTGAGCCCATTCCCAGCTGTTCAGCCAGGACAGCATAATGTAAGCAGATGTGTTTATGTATATTTATGTCCGCTTGAACATATATTTGTGCGTGCCTATAATGGTGTATTGATTGTGCTCAGGTGGCACAATCATCTTCTAACCGTATTAGTTGTATGAGCCGCCCTCAACGTGCTTGCATTGCAACTTAAAGGTTGGGGGGAGGGGGTGGGGGTGGGGCGTCCATACCTCTTCATTTTATATCTCCCTCTTGTTATTTATTAGTTAATGACCGGTGCTGCAGATATGTTTTAGCCTGAATTAAACGCCTGCACTTCTTAATTTCAAGTTTTTGAAATTATAATGTTTGAGAACCACCGGTATTGTAATTGTATAGCAAGCAGACGTGAAGTCCACATAACATGTACCAGCTCTGACTCTGCAGTTAAACCTGTTTTGGTGTATTGAATTACTAAACGATGCATATCGTCACTGTCGGGTGGAAACATTATGTCCACAACTTTTACTTCTATCAAATTCAAAAGTGGCAGATCTGCTACTTTTGTGTGACACTTCAGTATGATCAAGTAGGGCGCTAATATACGAATGGAAATAAGAGTTTTCTGCCCGACATAAATAAAGTCTCCTCCCCATTTCTGGCAACGTTTATTTAAAAATCACACACGTGTGAACTGATTGGTGCAACTCCCCTCTCTCCCCCCTCCTCTCCTCTCTCTCTCTCTCTCTCTCTCTCTCTCTCATTAGCAGGCAACAGTGCAGCACTAATACTACCGGTATCTCTCTCTCTCTGTTTCTGGCACAACAGCGCCCCTACTGGTACTCATAGTCATATACTGGTGCTCATGGCCAGGTACATAGCCAGGTACATAGGTGAACACCACTCAAAAATGGCACATCCGATTGCATGGTAAAAAAATGGCTAACAACAGCAAGATGGTGGTCTTGACCTGTTCTCAGAGCTGCTGCGAGTGCTTTCCTTTGAGAGCACATCCCTCAGGGAATGTAACTCTGCACTTCAGCAGAACAAAGCATTTCTATAAAGTAATATTATTAAAGAATCATCTGCTGTGGACTTTGTGTTCCAGGAACAAAAAGGGAAAGAGTACAAACACAAGTACAATATGCCCTAACCTTTATCCCTATGCTGCTCAGGACTCCTGTCGTGCAATATTTAATTATCTATGTCTCTTTTGAACTGACAGTTTTATTTGTTTTATAAATGGAATATCTCTCTCTCTCTCTCTCTCTCTCTCTCTCTCTCTCTCTCTCTGGACTTGCAATGCCCTCTATCGTGATTGGTGAACAGTAACAAAGTTCAACAAAGTTGTCCTTTCTTTTACTTTACTTTAATGCGCACAGCATTTCTAGGTCCTAGTCTAGATTCTAGAGGACCTAGAAATGCTGTTTAACAAGATGGGGGTCAAATACATATATCAATTTGGGGATACTTTAATGAGTTTGAGAACCACTGCTCTACAAACCGCACTTCTCTTCGGCAAAAAGCCCATCTAACAAGCTCGTCAACGCATGCACAGATCCCTTATTTTCACTGTATGTACAGTTGGCTCCTGCATAGGGATCCTAGGGCTCATGCAGTGGTGTAAAGTAACTGAGATTTGTATACATTTAAAACTTGAAAATGGACATCCTGCATAATGAGTAACTTCTACTTTTAATTAAAATTTTAATTAATTTACAAAATGTTACGGCGGTTTCTATATTATTTACTATAGTCCTCCATCTGGCCAGAGCATATCATGGAATCTATTGAATGTGAATGGCGAGGCATGATGAGCCTATATGACACACAGTATGGCATCTGCCTATATCCCTCTTCACATTCAGTAGATCCTGTGATCTCTTTGCCATCATCATCATCGTTATTTCCTGGGGTCTGGTAAGACTATAGTAAATAATCAAGAAATCGCCATAACATTTTGTAAAAAAAGGACATATTTACCCCCCCCCCTAAAACAAATTAGTCCTTTAAAGAGCTGTGGTGCATATCCAGCTACTAATGATGTGAGCTTGTAGATCGACTATTTTCAAAAGATTTGTATATTTTGAAAACTTGAAATGCGACATTGTGCATAATGAGTACTTTCTACTTTTGGTACTCTAAAGTACAATTTACAGTACACCCCTGCGTACATAGGGCTCATGTGGTTAAACAGCTGTGGTGCATATCCCGTTACTTACCGACACATTGATCCTATTTAGTAAAGAAGTGCAAACTCAGGCTGGTCTAGTTGGATGGATGGAGTCTATGGGACAGGTTGATGAAGAAATCGTTGGGAGTAAATAACACGGATTGATTGGTGGAGCGGAAAAAAGGAGTCCTTTCTTAGTTAAAAACTGTCTCTACTAGCAGTTAGAGTTTCATCAATTAAGTACATCAATGTACAGTATGTCGTTGTACAGTATACCGAGACTATTAGGAGGTGTGTTTTCCTCTATTGAAGATGAGAAATACAGTAGGCTCTGGCATTGCAGAGGGCGTTCCTGTATGTCTCATGACATATCTTACCAGAGTGAGCAAGTTTTATCCAGTTTGATAGACTTTTTTCACAATGTTTGCTTTAATTTGTGGGCTGTGAGAGAAAGCTGGGAAGAACGTGATCGATAGGTGTTATTTGCGAATTATAAAAGAGAGCGAGAGAGACACACGTCTACTGGATAAACACATTGCTCCTTGACATGTGCAATGCGTGCCTGTTCGGTGGAAAGCCTCATCATTTTATACTTTGTCGTATGGTGGTGTCGCGTGCCGAAAATATCCAACAAAGTATCTCACCACAACACGCCATGGATGTGCCGTGTTGTTGTGAGCTTATTGTGCATACCGTCAAATGACTGCGTATGAAATATGAATCAACCGTATAAAGAGCAACTTCTGGGGACCCCCCGGGGACCCCCACACGGAGTTGCACCACTCACTTCACACGGTGTGATTTATATTTAAAAATAAATAAATATATATATATATATATATATATATATATATATATATATTTATTTTAAGATATCTTTTTGGGGTTTTTTGCCTTTCATTGATTTAGTACAGTAATTAGACAGGAAAGGGGGAGAGACACGTGGCAAAGGCCGCCAGGCTCGGGAGTGGAACCCACGGCACGCCGTCTGGCTGGCTTGGCAGCCTATAGGTGCCCAGACGGTCCGGGCCGCACCCACGTTTATGTACTTGTGAGGACATCAATGTTTTGGGACTCCAATTTTATAAATTACATTTGTACCATTCTGCAGCTTTATTAATCCTAACGTCTGAGTTAAATATTACACTATACACAGTACACACACATGAATATCTATCTCATAAAAATATCACCTTTCAATGTATCTTGATGCACGCACGCACGTACACACACACACACGCACGCGTGCGCATGCAGATGACTCCACAGCGCCGTATAATGTTATGGCTGAGACCAAGTGTGATGATGAATTCCATTCAAATTAAACCACAGCGCTCGGGTTTTCTACTATTTCTCTGCTATTGAACAGAGGAGAGTCTGGGATGACTGGTCCAAAATTCCAAATGAAAGCGCTTACATATCAGCAGTGATATGGTTCTATCTCTATGAATGATTATATCTGAGTCATAGTGCCGCCGGAGCAATGGTCCACCCGTGACCCATTAGCCAATGTCATTATAGGATTATTATGAAACCATCACTGTAGCCCTATTTTATACTTTATACTATTTATACTATATTCAAAAATAGCCATTCCATTGTGAGCTTAGTTTAATTACATTTTGATGCCTATACCTTTGTACTTTGACTCGAGTATTAATACTGTGCTATTTCTATTAAGTTATTAGTTAGCTATTTTAATTAAGTAACAAATCTGAGTATTTCTTTCACCACTGCAAGTCAGTCAGAAGTGGGGCAACGGGCCTTAAGGTCGCTGCCGACTCTCGAACGTCGAAAGTTAAAAAAATTACTTCTTTAAACCATTATCCCCAATGCATGCATGGCTATGGAGTCCATGCCATGGAAACATTTTGGAACCCGTGTGCGTGCGTGTACACTGTACAGTACAGTGTGTGCGCACGTACTGTAGAGTTGCAAAATGCTTAGCAGATTAAAAATAAAACCTCACGTGGAGTATTCCTGCTCCATATACATGTGCACCGAAGCATGAGCCCGACCGCTCAGCGATCCTGGTCGGTCTGTTTGTTGCCCGGATTTATGCCTCGTTGGCACCACGGTATTGCACGGCTGATACCTAGCTGATCTACAAGCCCACACAAGGTGCGGTGTGGGCTTGTGTGTCGGCTCTATTCGCCGCATGATACCATCGTACGAGGAAGCGTGAAGCAAGCTTGAGAGGAAGCTCAGGATAAAGTTGATGGCTGCTTGATGAAGCAAACATAATGACAGAGGGGGAATGCATTTTTGATGCAGCCTCTGTGCTGTTTCCATAGCAACAGGTCAGTCCGATGACAGGGGATGATGTTGGACAAACTTTGTCTCGATTTATTTCCACCATATACCTTCTATCAATCTCTGTCTTGACTCTCTTTCTCTCTAACTCTTTCTCACTTGCTCACTCGTGCATTTATAAAGCACTTTTATCCAAAGCTTTATGCATACACCGCACATCGGAAGCAATTATTAGGGTTTCAGAGTCTTGCTCGCAGACACTTCCGACACTAATTCTGGGTGAGCCCGGGATTGAACTGCTATCTTTGACAGGCGGGTGGGGGCATTCGAACAAAATGTTTTTTTACAAAATGTTACGGCGATTTCTTTATTATTATTTACTATAGCCCTACTAGACTAGATCCCATGCAGGAAATTACATCTGACCATAAAATGTCACAGGATCTATTGAATGTGAAGGGGGAGGTGACAAACTAACATTTTGAACCTATGACACACAGTATGGCATCCCCCTACTATAGTATCCCCCTTCACATTCAGTGGAGTGAGTAGACCCTGTAATCTTTTGTGGCCAGTCATTTCCTGGGGTCTAGTATAGGACTATAGTAAAATAATAATAAAGAAATCAGGGGTACGGTGGCACAGTCGGTAGGCGGTAGGTCCGACTGTGCCACTACCGACTGTGTGGCACAGTCGGTAGTGGCCACACAGCTAGAAGGTCCTGCGTCCGATTCCCGCTGGGGAAGCTGTGGGTGCTGGGGGCGTGTTCCCTCCTCTGCGTCATCGGTGCCCATACCTGAGGTGGGGTTGGTGAAAGGGCCTTTCTGTGTGGAGTTTGCATGTTCTCCCCATGTCCCCTAGGGAAGGTACACTCACAAAAACATGCAGTAATCCTGGTCTCTAAACTGCCTCCCCATGGCCAGCCCGGGCGCCTGATGGAGGGGAAAGGAACTGGTTGGAATAACGTGTTCCTTCAACGCGCTACGTCCAACCAGGGAAACTTCCCCCTGTCATGTGAAAAGGAGCGACTTGGACACTCAGGCATGAAGGAAGCATGAGTTCAAGTCCGTTGCTCTCCCCAGCTTGGCGGAGGGTTCCAGGATCACATTAGATAATTGACACAGGTGTAAAAAATGGGTTACAAAATTGTGGGATAAAAAAAAGGAAAAGGAAAAGAAAAAAGAAAGAAAATTAAGCCCCTTGTTCGAATGCCCCCGCCCCCTTGTCAAAAATAGCTAAAATCGCTAAAACGAAAGAAAGCAGAAAATGAAAAAAATAATAAATAAAACTTATTTCTGTAATTACAACCTAAACCTACATGAACCTTTATTGCAAAAACAAAGTTGTGTTATGATCAGTAGATTGTAGTACAGTATAATCTCTCCAGTATTATACTGTATGGTAGTTCAGTGTGGAATCAGTGAAGCTACATCACCCCCCTCCTCCACTCAGCTGCTCTGACTGGATAATCAATGTCTGACCACACAGGAAGACATGCTGGTCGATAACGAGGAGGCGCTTTCCACCTTTCACTGGAAAGCAACTATGAAAACGATCAAAGAAGAAGACTTCTTGAGCACTAAACCAGTGGTTCCATTTGTACTATAGACCAATTCATTCATCCGCCATGTGTTTTCAGTGTTTTTCGCAATGTGTCCAGGATGAACAAAAGCAAATGTGGGAGGCAGAGGAACGTCTTTCCTTTCATCCCCCCCCCAAAAAACCTAACAAAGACAAAATCAACCGTTGTTTTTCTTTTCTCACATTTTAAAACATTTTGAAATGTCCCTAGCACAAAGTTTTTTCAAATGAGGGTCTGCAGTCCAATAATAATAACAAATCAATGTGTGGGTTCTTTGATGCACACAGGGGAGGTACAACAGCGTGTCGTCATGAAAGTACAACTTGTTTACTGTTCCGCAGCCAGGAGAGATAACACTGTTTGTTTTCACATCCTACAAAAATACTTTTTTTCTTTTATAACTATTTAATATTTTATTGCCTCATAAAAGGTTTCAGACCAACTTTTGTTTAAACCGCAGCAGACTTTGTACAGACTTCAGTCCCAAGCATTGGATTGAAGCCTCCTTCAATCCAACACTGTTCAGGCCACCTGTCCATCATCGCCTTTCATTGCCTCACTGTTATAGGGCTGGGAAATATGGACAAGATGAAATATAATATTTTACCTCAAAAATCGATATTGTGATGATAACATCTTTATTATTATTATAAAAAATAGCCGATCCACAAACTTGCCGTTTAGTTGTTTTTTTTACTTTTAAAAGTTTTTGAAAGTGCATACAACGACTGAAGTGATTAAGAACAGGAAAACATCCAATATGCCACACAATATCTAGTCCCAGCTATATGTACTCTAACACTGATAGATTGCCCAGCGGTATTCTGTGTACAGCTGGTATTCTGTTATCATCATCTTCATCACAAGCCTTCATCTCTGTTTACACACACTGCTATTCTGTTATTAATGTTTACTCTCTCCTGTGTGTGTGTGTGTGTGTGTGTGTGTGTGTGTGTGTGTGTGTGTGTGTGTGTGTGTGTGTGTGTGTGTGTGTGTGTGTGTGTGTGTGTGGACCTCTGTGTGCACGCGCATGTACTTCTATTACTATAGAATTTAATCACTAGAGGTATGTTTATGGTTAAAACTACGTCTCATTCGTGTTTGTTCTGAACAACTCTAACTCTGCAGCGTGTTTCTTTCCAGACATAGTCACAAAGTGCTTTACAGAACAGGGCAAAAGAAAGCAAATACAGCAGTAGATCAATGAATAAAACAGCAAGCAAAATGTAAAATAGAAACATACACATTATACTGTAATCAATGATACAAAACTGGCAAGAGGAAATTAAGACAAGACCTTAAAGGACCACTTCACCACTTTTCAACCTACCTTCATCTAATTGGTCCTCACTAATGATCATGATAAAATAGAACAATCTTCCTGTCCACCAGTGACATCATCGATATATTTTTATTTATTTTTATCTGCCTAACGATGATGTCACTGGACGGGTTTCTGAACTGTCCACAGACCTCTTATGAGACACAGACGAGTAGGAAAAAAATAGTGATATTTTATCATGAACAAATTTAACATTAGTGAGGACCAATTATATGAAGATAGGTTGAAAAGTGGTGAAGTGGTCCTTTAACAGAGTTAAATAAGACAAGGCCTTAAAGTAATATTTCAATTTCAGAAGAGATTTAAAAGATGAGACAGATTCTGCACGTCATAGGTTCTCATCTGAAGGGATGTACAGTACTTTACCCAGCACCACAAACAGTTTGGAGCATGCTGCTTACTGAACACACATCAATTATTCAGCTGTATTTTAAATCAGTATTTAAAAGTAAACTGTTAGGAAACCATTCCCCTGGACATTAAAATGGAAATTTGTGAAAGTTAATTACTAGAGTGTTTTCTCGATTTGCGTCGGGCCCAGAGAGTGGCGAATTACAAACTGATTAAAAATGGAGGAACAAGTGGTACAACTGTAACTTAATTTGGAAATGGGCCCCGCTGTCACGCTGATTAGGAGAACGCGACGAGGTCTTCTGTACGTCACAGACTAACACACCGCGCTGCAATGACTCTTTCATCTTAACTGCAGCACTTCTTCTCAGAGTAAACAACACTGCTGGAAAAAAAACATATATACCATATATAACACATTTTCCAGAGAAAGGTTAGCTTTGTTTGTTTTTAATGAGGCGTTGTGTGCATGCACGCACGCACGCACACACGCAAGCTGGAGCCATTGGCTGAATGCAGCGGATTGGACTTTACAGTTTGTAGTTATTATTCATAAGCTCTAAATACGTGTCATTAGTTAAAAAATTATAAAACCAGAAATTTTTTGTATTATTTATAGCAGATCTACAAGCAGCTGTACGCCTGTGTGTGAGCTGTAGTTTTTGTATGATGACACAGGGAGCATAATGTATACTTACTAGGCATAGATCATCTGACAGCTATGTCTGTCCCTCTGATTTTGTATGCGCCAGACAGCTCCTATTATCAGAAGAGTAAGTATTATAAGGAGCTATAATTAAATACCTACCTAACATAATTATTATGGGAATATTTCAGTGAGCGCGGTTCCGTCCAGGCTGGCAAACTGATATTATCTCCGGTGGAAACCTCAAACTGTTATACTTTTCAGGATATATATATATTTTTAAAAGCAAGCGTAGCTGATCTATAAGCTCAAAAGACTTAATAACTGGACTTATAACTTAATAACGTAATATCTAAAGCAGTGTTTCTGCCCACAGTGCAGAAAGGAGCCACAGGTGTGAGCATTGCCATGGTATACCCCTGAACAGTGTGCCATTTGTTATATGTAGCTTCACATCGCTGGCTTCCATTGAAAATGAATGGTAGACTGTATCTTTGCACCTGCCCGTCTGAACGCAGTGTCAAAATGGAACCAAAGGGACCCGTCCCATGTGTACACTCTCAAGAGCTAGAACCATGCAGTGGTACAATAGGGCCTATAGGGCTTTAGTTGTTAAGAATATAGGTCTGTATTGGTCTTTATGTCCATATTATTGTCCCCCCTCCCCCCCTTATATTATTCTTTATTTATTTTCAATTTCAGACCAGACTGATGATAAAATATTATCACACACACACACACACACACACACACACACACACACACACACACACTCACACACACACACAGTGTAATGGCATCGTTGGGTCTCCTACACTGAACTCATAAATCACTTTCACTTCTCTCTCCAGAAGGACCGACAGTCTGAAATACATTAAAAAAAACAACCTTCAATCATTATTCATCTTCTCCTCCATGCTCTCGGCGTGCTGTGATGTATATATACGCAACAAACATCAACATGTTTACTCGTACTGGCTGATTTACTGGAGATCAACTACATATAGGAGTGTAGCGTTGTCGTCCGGCAGAAACCTCTTATCTCCCATTTTGTAACTTTTTGTGCTTTTTCGTAAATTAACGCTTTATATTTTCACATCAAGGCTTATTATTTGTTCAGCATTTGAGCCAGGGAGCACCATTATGACATTTAGCCTCTCCGACCCAAAGCTAAAGCATATTTCGTTAATCACGCATAGGCGACCTATTTCATCGTACAGGAGTGCCACACAATGGTGGCAAAACTGGCAGATCTGCAAGCTCTCGACGCGTTGCAACACTTTCACATTTTGAAAGCGAAAGGGGTTGAGCGCGTCTGTGAGGGTTTTATAACTATTAAACCAATGAAACAAGGGCTTGTGACTAAATAACTACATTGGATCCATTGGAATGGTTATTATGTATATTCCCCCCCCCCCCCCCCCGTTTCGTACAAGGTTTTCACATGACGGCACCGAACATAAACGTGTTTACTTGCTCCGACTGATTTACTGTATAAAACAACAACATGACAGCATAGCATGAATCATTCTCACCGTTCATCTTTCCACGCTTTGCATGCCTGCTGGCAGTGGAAATGTGGAAAAGTAAAAGTAGCAGTTACCACAATATAGTGTCAAACCTTTCCCCAGAAACGGTAGAACTACTTGTGCAGCCCATTTCTGAATAGTCAAAAGTATAAAATAGGTGTTAAGGTCTCCACACACCGAGCGTGAATTCGGATTTTTAAGCAGCGTTTCTCCATCGGTTTTCCGAAAAACGCGGCCGGTGTGGAATCACCTTTAATAACGGAAATATTTCGAAACTTTTGAATAATTTTGATATATTGATTTTATCCATTTTCAGATGGGTTGGAGGGAATGACCGAATACATATTCATGTTCGGGGTCCTTGGCACGAAAAGTACTGTTACAGTAAATGTACTTTCCACCTACCCCGGCAGCACACATACCGTAGTAGCATGAATCATGGTTGTCGTTCATCTTCTCCCTGCTTGGCGGCTAGCTGTGTCACTCCATCAGGATTTAGTGCACGCTCCACACATTGTTATGAGCAGCTTTGTGGACGTGAATGACAGACTGACCTTATGGGACTTTTTTAAATGGCTGAAGTTTTGCAGAGCAGAGACGAGGGTGACTCGGGGCTTTGGGGCTTTTTGCTTGTGTCCCAGTTCAACCTGAGAAAATGTGCATACGCCTGCTCAGAATACTGACAAATAAATGGAAACCTGAGAACACTGAATTTCACCCTTTTTAGATCATTTCCGCGGTCATCATATGGGCATACCTCACAAATGGGAAAATTGTGTATTTTTAAGGGCCGCTAGCCCCCCCCCCCCCCCCCCCCCCATATCCATTAGTGTAGACTTTCATCTTTCACTAACATTACATTCCCATTGACAATGAATGGGGGTCGTCTTATAAACAGAGTTGTCTTATATTCGGTACAATACGGTAATATTGAAGATGCAATGAGGACGCAAATTGTGATTGGCCAGAATGAGACAAGAGCGCCCATCACTTCACACAGGTGTGATTTTTATATCAAAAGTCCATCAAAATCTAATTTTAATTACTTCCTTTGAATGAAAACATGATGACGTGTCGAGTCCTGCATGAATAAAAATGAATCTTGATTTCATTCACCTGGTTTATTCCCATTCTTGCGTGTTCCTACAAACACAGCTGATGTTGATTACTGATGTTGATTACAGAAATACTAATCTCATTCAAGATGACATCCAGACAATGTATTTCTCATTTTAAACTGAATCAGCACACTACAATATATATCTGAAAACATTATAGGTTAGAAATAAGCCACATATCTGCATGCTCTGTATCTGACTTGCAAAGTTTAGTGAAACGGAAATGGTGGGCATTTTATTTAGAAGTTTCAGCTTGAAACGCTGGCTCTGAAGTTTCTGAACCAATCGGAGCGTTGCATCCCTCCAGGCTATTGGGTTTTAAGTCCGTGACTTCCTCTCACGTGCAGTGTCGTTTGTAAACAAAGTGACGTGGGGAAAAGCCAGGGGATTATTTCTAACCTATACACAACCTTTTAAACGAGTAATACACTGTCTGGATGTCATCTTGAATGAGATTAAAAACAGAGTAGTTCTTTAATCAAAACCAGCTGTGTTGGAGGATAATTAAGCAATGGGAATCAAACTGGTGAGCTTCATTATTATTGTGCTTCTCTGACCTACCTAGTACCTACTTACTTAGAAATGAGGCTCACGCCGGATTTGTTGTCAACAGCACAGTGTCTCCCTGGCAGGTATTTGTACCAAAAGCAGCCCCAGTAGTCACGGCACACCAGTGTGCTTTGCCACACCATTTGAGAACCACTGCATGGTTCTAACTGTACTGCACATGGACCGGGTCCATTTGGTTCCATTTTTACACTGTCGGAGTTACTTTGCCTGCCTGCCATGGGGGTGCAGGTCTTTTTTCCGACAGCATATTGATCCGAAACCTCAATCCTAACCTAACCCTAACCGCAAGCACGGGAGCAGCGCATGTCGGACCATCGCTTTTTCGCATCGCAGCGAATGTCCCCCCGCTGCGGAGTGGACCGTTGCCCCGTCGGCTAGAATGCTGTCGGAAAAAAGGCCGCCTCCCCTGCCATGGACCCCACTTTGAGAACCATATTGGTGTAGAACTCTCATAATCCCAGAGAGGTAAAACAAATCTAAAGAAGAATTTGTCTTCTCACCTGAGACGATGAAGCGGCAGAGAAAATTAGTTTGAAAGTTTGTTTTTGTCGCAGTAAAATGCAATCTTGTCTTATTTTAGACTGTAGAGGAGAACAGATGGTCTATCATTACACCTACAGTACAGTACATATTTGTACGGGATAGTTAAACGACTGCTTGATTGTGTCATTGCAGTACAGTATGAAGAAAATAGGAATGCCTTTGTTCATCTCAAAGGCATTATTATCACTCACACCACACTTTTGTTGAGATGTTGACATCGTGTTGGTTCAAGGTTGTACTTTATTGTTACATCTTGTGTACAGGTACAAGAGTAACTTGCAGCAGCCTAACGGCAACAATAAAATAATGATAAAAATCTTTTCAAAAGATTCAAAGCAAGAAATAGTGCAAAAAAGAGCAAAAATGTAATAAAATAGAACATAATCAAATGTACAATCTTGGCATGTTTTATACACAAGCAGCATTTTCACCACAGTAGCTGCCACCTAACTTTGTGTACAACTTCTTCACAGTATATTCCATGTACAACAGATTAGGTATAGGTGTAGTTCAAGCACAATAGTGCAAGAAAAGGACGGATGGGAGGGGCGCTAGCGCCTGCTGATGCAGATATTATGTCCACAGTGGGATGTGGTCGAGAATCTAAACGGCATACCACCCTCAGACAAATTTTACAGAGCCCATCAATCGCACCTTGAAGACAATGATTGCATCCTTTTGTGAAGGACAAACACATGGGACTCGTGGCTTTCAGAGTTCCAGTTCGCAATCAGTTCTGCATGGCAGGAAACTCCAGGCTTCACTCAAGCAGAAGTGGCCCTGGGACGCACAATGAAAGGCCCGCTGGAGAGGGTTCTGTGCCGAACCCCTGATCCTGCCGAGAGCACTTATGCTCTGCTGGAAAGACAGAAGCGGTTAGTGGAGAGTGTCGTACAGCATGTGTCAAAGGCTCAGGAGAAACGGGGTCGTTCCTGTTCTTACCAGATCATTCACGTACCTGCTTGTACGTGGAAAGAAGCTTGTTTTCTGGTTCAGCCCAGAGCTGAAGTGGCATGAGAGATAGTGAAGTGTTGTCATCACAACACTTCACTATGTATTTATCTGCTGTATCTGTATGAAAAGCATAAGATAGATCAACTCACATGCTACATTATTTTGACTATACCAGGCAGCTAGGCAATGACCACGACCCTGACACCTCCCAGCGCCTCCCAGGCCACACTGCAGTGTGTTGTGTTATATTAAAACACATTTCATTCAGCCTTTAGTTATCGGCCGTTGATTAAAGCTTGTTTTGAAGAAAAACGCAATCTGGAAAGAGAATCTGAGATGCAGTGAATGCATTTCAGTGAATGCGTTTACATTGAGGAGGATGGACACAGAGTTTTCACTTGAGGTTAATTTCCAGTTGTATCTGTCTCCTAGCAACCTAGAAACATTCATACGTTGGTGGTGCAGAGCGATCTTTAGTGCAATCACGGAAGACGGTGTTATATAACACCTTTTATTTGCATTCACACTTGGGAAACTCGCCATCCTGAAGTGTTTCAGGATACAGATCATGGTATACAGGAAGCCTCGGCTCCTCCATCATATGTGCAGTTATCACAGACACTTTGCCAATGCCTTAACTCTTGGCTTGGTATTCCTGCAATCTGCAGGCCTCTCACAACTAATTTATGGATATCACAAATACAAATATGAACACAAGCAGTTTACATTTGCAAACAAGCTGTATAATAGTACCCTTAAGACGTTGAGGAATGCGAGTTCCAAGCTGTGGTCATATATTCTGGTGTATTCTGAAAAGGCATCATTTTCATCAATGATGCACAGTTTGAATTTAGCAGTTGCAAGCACACACACACACACACACACACACACACACACACACACACACACACACACACACACACACACACACACACACACCTTCTTTTGCATACTATTCAACATATCTCGTGTGTGTGTGTGTGTCACAGTTTAATAGGTGTGTGTGTTTAGCCACAGCAAACTGGACATCACATTAAATGTATAGTAAATTACCTACCATTAGCACTGAATGGGGAAGCTTACACCAATGACACACTGAGGCCTGTTCACTGGTATTCACTGCCCCCTACTGGCACTTCATAGAACTACATCACACAGAAACAATGACTGGATCTATATTGATTGATTATATAATAAAATGTGGTGGAGGAAATAGTTTGTATTATGTTACAAGTAAAAGGCAGATAGTATAGTAGTATCAACTACTCAGGTAAAGTAGACGTACCTCACAATTGTACACTATAGTTGAGTAAATGTACTCTACTCTCCGGCCCATAGGAGCAGGGCACTACTTGCATCCTGCTTGATAATCACTCTCAGCTCTAGTTTTGTATTCTAAAGAGGGACACAAAATCAATCCCCACACACACTTACCGTACCTCGGCATTGATCTATTAAATCTTGATCTGTTAAACCTACTTTTGTATTCTATCTATTCAGCACATTTTCCCCCCATTCTTTCTTACCCAATTTATTACCCAATTCAGTCATTTTTGATTGATTGAGGTACAGTTATACAATCATCCCTGCGACATACTAGCGTCATGTCCAGGGGGTGTACTTGTACATCAAGCTGCCTCACGCTACAGAAACAGGAGATACTTTACTGTAGGCTCCTGCCCTATGAGCCTCATGGCTCGGCAAGGCTACTTGCTACTTACAATCTAAATGCTAAAAGAAGAGGGCTTGGTTTCATTGTGGTCCTGTAAATTCAATTCCTCAAGACGTATAAAGAAATATAATACTATACTATACTATACAAGAAACCATCCATACTAGGAGCAGTATTATAGAAAAATAGTGTGGGGTAATTTATTTTGGCAAGCTATTAGAAGACTTGTCTAGGTCCAGTTTTGAAGGAGGGTGGGGGTAAGATGCCAATTCATTCCTCTCCACACACATGTATTGTCACTGCTGTTGTATCCCATACTGACTCACCTGCCAGTGAGGACAAGAGCCCTCTGGTACCCAACCAGTGCCGCTTAAAAGATCTGATAACGATTCAATAGTAATCCAAAGGACTGCGTGTAAAGAAATGGGAAACTGTGATATAACCACAGGCTTCAAAGACGCGAAAGGAAGAAGTGGTCAGAGCAATCGATCAATTGTTTTCCGGCTTGGATCAATGGAACCAACACATTGTTCCTATTTATCACTGTCAAAATGAAAGCAGTTTTTTCACGTTTTTTCTTTGCGTTTGGTCAATTACTTGGACCCACTACTTGCAGTACCCCCATGGCCCGCCTGTGACCACTGCACAGTGCTCAGCATACCGAAGTTTGGAGTCACTCCAGCAATCTGGCATCTATTTTGAGCTCTAGTATTATATATGGTCTGTCGGGTGGAAACCTCATAGGTCCAAAACTGTTACTTGTCAGGATTCACATTCAAAAGTATCAAAGCTAAGAAGATCTACAAGCTCGAAGCGCTTTGCTTCGTGCAGTGTTTTGAGCTTGTATATCTGCTATACCTTTGATACGTTTGTGTGACGCTGTTGTATGATCAAATAGGGCTCTAATGTAGGGTTTCTGCCCGACAGCGAAGCTATGCATTGGAAAAGAGCATGTTTCTGCTCCTTGATTACACAGCTGAGGTGGAAATCAGCAGCTGTCTGGTTCCATAACACCATGAGTTGAGAACCGATGTTCAGTGGTGGAAAGTACTGTACTTAACCCATTACAGTCTGTACAATCGGTCTCGGGTCTTAATGTATGCCTTCTAAATCAGTCGTTTTTGGTGCCAATTGAGGACCCCCAAATCGCTCTTGCTCTCCATGGCTCCTTTTCTCACACGCGTGTGCGAGCAAGAGCGAGAAAGTGTGTGTCGTGTAACGTAACTGGGTGTAGCAGGAACAGACGGAGAGTTACAGTATCAGGGGAGAGAAAGAGACACGTTTCATTTATACCGTAGTTGCGCACCAGTACTGCACAGCTGATCTACAAGCTCACAGTGCACAGCATGGTGACGCGTCGTGAGCTTGTAACTCAGCAATTTTGAGCACATTATACCGACACTCGAGTAGGTAGGCTATAAATCAGACTGGAGAGTGCGATGCACGAGAGGAAGTTGAGCGACAAGCGGCACTACGGAGATGAGAGGCGAAGAGAACTGAAGCTTTGTGTGTGTGTGTGTGTGTGTGTGTGTGTGTGTGTATGTAGTGGAAGGGGGCATGGAGGGCACGACAACCTCTCTAAGTGACACTGATTGACAGCTGGCATAGACAATCAGCTTCCAGACGCTGTACTGTAGTTGTTGAGATGTTTTAAAAAAAAATCCCTCTTTTTCTACTTGTTGATAGACAGTGAGAGGCGGACGGGAAAGGTGAGCGAGAGATGTGGGATGACGGGGTGGCAGTGTGTCTCGGGGCCAGGGTGGAGCGGCTGGATGGGAACCGTGAGGTTCCCAGTTGGATCCCATGCAGGCTCCCCCATAGTTATAAGTCCTTATGTCCTTGAGCAAGACGCTGAACCCCTGGGTGAATGGGCCAATGCCAGCTCTGTTGATGCTGATAGAGAGTGCTGTGAGATTGTACATCAGTCTGTGCTTGTCATGTGAAAGTCATGTGAAATGTGCTATATGAATACATTTGACTTGACTTTGTTCAATAGCCAACGCTAAAATAAAATAAAAAGTACCTTAAAAAGTACTTAACCGTTAAGTACTTTTCAGGTACGTTTTTACTTTTTTACTTTTCAGTACTTTGCTTGAGTATGTACATTTTTCCATTTTTTACACTATTACTCCACTACATTAATTTGAATGCTTTAGTTACTTTGCAGATTTAGATGAGTCATTAACACTAATTGTTAATTAAAATAAAATTGTGTAAATGTTCGTAACATAGCAGATCTACAAGCTCACAACGCCATCAATAACATCACCTTTCTTTCTTTAACCTTTATTTATTCAGGGAAGTCCGTTGAGAGCAAGCTTTCTTTTCCAATAACGCCCTGATTACAGTAAACATAACATACAATATGAACACAAATACATTACATTATAAGAAACAATTCAAAGTGAACGAGTACAGCTAGATCTCAGATGGATCCTTACAAGCCTTTTAAAATGTTCAAGTGAAATCAAGTTATTCAGTTTTAAGATTGATTGTAGACAGTTCCACATGTGAGGTGCATACAGTAATGAAAGGCTGTTTTACCCAATTCGGAATTCACATTGTAGATTTCTAAAATAAGGTAGTTTTGGGAGCGGGTATGATGTTGGCCAGTTTTGGGATGTAATTGGCTGCTAAGACATGTAGGCATTTTTTTAAGTAAGGCTTTGAAAAACAGTGCAGTGCTGTTCTCGTCTCTGAAGACCAACCAACCTTTTCATACAACCGTCCTACAGTGATGGGTGTGGAACCCATTTCGTGCGTGTGTGCGTGTGTGTGTGTGTGTGTGTGTGTGTGTGTGTGTGTGTGTGTGTGTGAGGGTGTGTTTCAGAGCTTGGAAGTCAGTAATTACATCTGCAGACAAAAGGTCAATGATAATGAGACGGAGCCTCTACACTATATGGATATGTGTAAACCAAGAACCGCACACACACACACACACACACACACACACACACACACACACACACACACACACACACACACACACACGGTTCTTGGTTTACTATCTATTTAACTATTTCTATGCATTTGATGTATACTGTATTACCTACTGTAGTGTTGTCCTTGCTTGCTGTAAATCGCTCTGGATTAATAGCGCCTGCTAAATGCCTGAATTGTAAATTTAAATACAAGGCAAGCCTTCACTTGTGAGCCTGTATATCTGCTATATCAGTGGTTTTCAACCAGTGGTCCGGCGACTACCAGTGGCTGAGCTTGTGGTGGTTCCAGGTGGTCCCCAGCTAAATGATGGAGAACTGGTAGCCAAATGGTCCTTTATTAGATCTTTAACTCTTGAGAGAGTTAGAATGAAACCAACATTTACCCATTATTATTCTTAAACATCTACATTACTTAACTTACAAGAAGTCCACACAATTTGATAATGTAGAAGAGTTGTTATTTTGATCGTTTGCATGTTATCTTTATGGTATCACATCAATGCAGCATGGAATTATGGATACAATCGTATAGGATACATTTTGGGTCCGAGAGGCTAAATCTCATCAAATGGTGGCCGTGTGGTCAAATGCAGAATAAATAATGGACCTTGATATGAAGCACGTTGAAAACCATTGGGCTGTGTCATCCACACGTGGCACCATTGGCGGAGCATGAATTAGGCATGAGGCACTCGTTCGCAAAATGACATGTGTGGCGACATTTCGTACCGAACGCCCCCTATACCTCCTCCAACTCCCCCGCTCACTCCTCTGCAGACTCCTCATTAGCGCTGAGCGACAATTAAAGACAATTAGAGACAAAACTTGCTAACCTTTTCCCACTAACCTGACTCCAGCGCCGTGCGTGAGCGTGTGCATGTGCACGAACCGGCAACATTCCTCGCTGTCTGCGTAGCGGAGGCGTATAGTCTGTGGCAGTCTTAAGCTTTTAATTAGTTTTATAGGTTATGAGGAAAAGGCAGTGATGAACTCCATCATTATTTTGGCTCAAAGCAACTATCTACTGTCTGCGGTTTGAGGCGTACTACATTTTGGGGCGACAGCTGAAAAGTGATGGCATTTAGAACAAGCTGATCAACGCATCGCTTGTCAAGACAAGCAAGTGGGTTCCGTGCAAAAGCACCCCATTAATGCTGTGCAAGCTTGTAGTAATTACAATAAAAATAGGAAGAAGTAGAGGAAAACAAGAGGATATTAAACAGAAAAGACAAGCTACTAAGTATGCAGGTGGACATCAGGTTCCGATCCCCCAGCAGGTTGAAGACAACAGGTTGTGCCCACGCACACTGTTTGCCTGGAGTTAATGTGTGTGTGTGTGTGTGTGTGTGAATACTCAAATGTTATACTTGAGTAAAAGTATCAATACTGCAATGTAGAAATACTCAGTTTTACAAGTGAAAGTGTACTTGAGTGAAAGTACAAAGATATATTGGTATCAAAATGTACTCAAAAGTCCCAAAAGTAGACTACTCTACTCATTATACAGAATGTCCCGTTTCACTTTTCAAAACATCCGATCTACAAGCTCACGATGTCTTGCGATGCAACGCCTTGTGAGCTTGTAGATCGGTTATTTTCAAATGGCCGAAATGTATATGTTGCTGAAGTGGGTGATGCATGTTTTTTAATAATGTTTAAAATCTAAAATAAGTTTTAAATAAATGTAGTGCAGTAAAAAGTACAACATGTGGATCCGAGATGTAGTGGAGTACAAGGACAAAAGTATTGGAAATTGGAAATAACTCAAGTAAAGTACAAATAAGTAAATGTACTTTGTTATTTCCACCACCGGAACAGACAGGCTCAGAAATCTTGTGCGTATGCGACTGTGCGTGCGTGCGTGCGTGCATGCAGGTCCTCAGGGTTGCTGTTGATTGGTGGGGGTGACTGAGTCATGCACCAGCATTCAGCCAGCCCAGCAGGACTGCCAGACTTGCCCATGAGCAAGGTGACGTAGCCCGGGGCTGTTTAAGAGCTCACAGGATGTGAATTTACTATGACACTGTGAGGATGCTGTTGGCTAGAAGAGTGCAAAGCATAGATTTTGTTGCAGGAAGAAAAAGATGATGAACACCTGCTCCGAAATTCTATAGAGTCCAGTTCGATCCCTGCATTTTTTGGGGGGAATGAGTTTAAAACTTATTGACCAAACTATACTCTCGCTCTCTGTGTTAGTGTGTGTGTGTGAGTGTGTGGTGTGATTGATTGATTGAGCATGGCCTTCTCAGCCAGCTGGTTTTGGGACTCTGTTCACAAGTGCAGATGCCAAACAGAAACCCAAATTGATGAAAGACATTAAACAATAATAATACTATATGACACATTGGAAAAAATCGAAACAAAAAATGTCTTCTGCCACAGTAGTACACAGCACCGCGGCAGAATAGCTGTGCAGCACAGTGACATGTACAGACATGTCACCCAGGTCCTTATTGTAAATGTTAACCTCATTAACTCAACTGGCCTGGTTTAGATAAAGGCTAAATACAATTATATAGAGAGGCAGCCACAGACAGACCCAACGGCTCCCAAGAGAGGGTGGTGGAAACTGAGCTGCACTTTCTAACTATACCTGCCCACTGCACTGTATAACAAGAATCAATACACACACACACACACACACACACACAGACAGACAGACAGACAGACAGACAGACAGACAGACAGACAGACACACTCACAATTTGCCACTTAAACCCAATTGTTGTTGAGCCTGAGTCCCTCTCTCTATACTGCTCTGCTATTTCACAGGAAATAGCAGATCTACAAGCTTAAATGCATGGATAGGCAGATCTGTGTAGGCATTGAGGACGGGTCTTCACTCAGTGGGGCCAATAGAAGCCCTAGAAGCATTGATTGACAGGTATTAATTAAAGGAGTGCCACAATTTTTGTATTTTTCAAGTTTTTCATGTGTCTATGAGGTGACAGTACTTGACACCCTGGAGTCGTTTTATGTGCAATGATGCATTAACTTTGTATTTATCACCAACCACCAGGCAAACCAGGCATACTATTACTTAATGAACTGGTGGGCGTGTCCACATAAAAGCATGATTTTAACAACTACTGTACACTTTTTGGAAAAGGTTCTTCCTCCTTATATTATAATAATACCTGATGATCATGTTTTAGGGTGGAAAAAGACCACTCCATCTTTAATTAGTTATTCCGCCACCGCCAGTTTTTCAGTGTTTTACCTTATTTTGTCAACCGACAGAACCCTCAATGTAAATAAAGCGTTTTGATGGCAAATACTACACGGCTATGTGAGCTTGTAGATCTATTTTCAGAGTGCAACACAATGTGTTGTCTTTTAGTTAAGTTTAACTGGATCCCTCGTCCACTAGTTCTTCCCTTACATTTTAGTCTAGTTGTTTTATTTGTTGACAAAATTGTCAATATATTTAGTCTTAGTTTTACTCATCATAGCTTAGTTTTTATTTAGTTTTCATCAGTGAAAAAAGGTAGTCGACGACGAGCATCTTTTGTCATAGTCGGCGAAATCAACACTGATGTGCATATGGTTGGTTGCATATTGTCTATCGGTTACTTTTCAGGATTCATACACAAAAGCCTGTTGGTTCGCGTCCAGTTCAAGCTTGTGGATCTGCTACTTTACGCATTAATTAACTAACTAATTAATTACTTAATAAGAGGTTAAGAGGTTAAGAGGTTTCTGCCCGGCAGCGACAATATATCCGTTTCTGCCCGACTGCAACGATATATAAAAGAGTGAGTGAGAGAGAGAGAGAGAGCGATGGGGAATCCAAACTGTAGCAGTGCAGTCATCATCCATCACTTTCTCAATTAAGGGGCTGATTAGAGTAGATGGTAGTCCATATCGACATTCCATTACCACTGCGGTTGTGTGGGCTATGGTAATGTCTTGGCACGGGGCCGCCGGGCCCTCTCGCACGCAGCCACACATACGAGAACCTGGCAATCCCAGCTAGCAGCTAGCCAGGGACGCTAATGAGGATGTCAAGGCTCGCCTCATTCCCCCATGAGAGTGCAAGTCTGTCTGGCTGCAGGAGGTTTACGTCATATGCTGCGTTTGCTTCTCTTGCCCTCAAAGCCAAAGCTTGGTTTCATATATTACCACAAAACAAATTTATATTACAGTGAAAAAGGTTATGCGGCCGTATTAAGGTTTCATGGGAACCATATATTGTTTCTATAAAAAGAAGCATGTAGGTTATTTGTAAAGAAAAAAAACTAATAATTTAAAAAAAAAAGTGCCGTATGGGAACCTTTTCTTGTTCCTTTTTTGTTGGGGTGTACATTGTAAATGGTGCATTTATATAGAACTTTACGAATGGCACCATGCAAGGCACCAACCTGCACATCGGGAGCAATTAGGGCTTCAGAGTCTTGCTAAAGGACACTTCGACACTCTGCGGTTAGGGTAGACGAAATCGAATTGTAGCCCCCATGCAGCAAAGACTCAGCCCGACAGCATCCCTGCCAATCGGGTTCAGCCCTATTGGCACGATAGGTTGTGCGTTGGTCTGGCGAGTGGGGTTCAAATCCCCGTACACCTGCCTATCACTACACAAGCAACAGTGGGGTCGGTTATTATTATGTGTTCTAAAACGGTTAGTCCCAAAACTTGATTCTGATTGGCTGGTTTCCGTTGTAAATCTCACGATAACCCACACCTTCAATCACTTTATATCATTCCCAGCTGATTCCGCAGCTCTGTAGCTGAACTGGGGACTTTTGCCTTACTCACCCTGGCCGTGCAGGCGTTTAAGCACAGCACATGTTTGTAACCGTTTTAGAAAAGCAATAAGCCATGCAAGCTTAGTGTATTTTATAATGGCTGACAGGGTCGGAGACGCTACGCGTTGGGTCTCACTACGCCTCTCATTGCTTTAAGTTTAATATGATATAGTAGGCTACTTTATTTTCAGCTCACACTGAAATCTGTCTTGCCGCTTGTGACCCAGCAGCCATGTATGCAACACATTATACTATATACATTTGTCAGAACACAAAACAAAGTCGACTGATGGACAAAGGTCTTCAGTCTGACCTTATTGTATGCTGGAGCACCATATCTGTTATCTGTTTCTGTACGCGCGGAGAAGTCGAGGGGCGACAACGCCATCGTATTTACGTGGGTGTCGCGGTCGGCAAGTTTTGAGAACCCTTGACTTACAGTCTCTTGATATACAGTACGCTAGTAGCAGTGGTTTCATCTGAGTTGCATTTTTCGCTGCAAGCATATGGCTGGTCTACAAGGCAAGCTATGCTATATATATATTATATACTGTATACCCCCCCCCCCCATTTCCTTGGTTTTCAGGTTCATCTTCTTTTATATTAGTTCGTGCCTGTTTCTGTTTAGAATGATTTTTATTAGTCATCAGTTACCACCTCCCCCCCCAGAGCCCCAACAAGAGTCACGTTCACTGCCAAAATAAAACCATTTCAATACTTTTATAACGCAACCTCTTGTCATGTTCATTCAGTTGTAGCACTCCTGTGCGGGGAACATTTCTGTCTGAATCACAACAATGTCTTACCTGCCAATTGAGAGATTGAGAGTGGCGTAATCCTTAGAGTTTAATCACTGGCAAGATTGGCATGGGAGGGAGGGACCCCCCAACACCCCCCACCCCCCCCCGTATCTTACATTTGGCTGCCCGCCGAATAAAACATTTTTTTGTACTTTTAAAAACTCAGCCGCTTGTCAAGTTCATTCGGCTGAGCACTTCTGTCTGAATAATCAAGATATGGGCATATACACTTGGCAGGCGAAAGATCCTGGATGTTCAGACGGAAAAGTTTCCCTACACAGAAGTCAGTGCACAATGGAATGAACTTGACAAGAGGCATGAGTTTTAAAAAGTTCTTGAGGCTCAGGGAGACTTTTGAAAGTATACAATTATTAAGCATAATATTATGGCCTGTCTATTTAGATTCTTGATATACCAACAAGCTCAAAATGTGTCGCAATTCGAGCTTGTGGATCTACTACTTTTGATGCTTTTGTGTGACACTGTAGTATATGATCAAGCTGGACGCTCATTTACGGTGGTTCTGTCCCACAGCGACCATATGGAGGTGGTGCTGGTAATGTGCAGCACATGGGCATACATGACTGACTGACTGACTTTGTGCATTGCTGTAGCCTACATTAATGCACTTCTATTGTAATTAGGGATGTCCTGATCCGATCAAGTGATCATAAACCGGGACATCCCTAGTATCAATATTAGAATTTCTACATTGCAGTATTGATACTTTTACTTAAATATTTGAATACTTTTTCCACCACTGGAAGCCGGTCCGTGTTATGCCCGGGACAGATTTGATATAGATGGATGGCCAACTAATGGTTCTGGATCATGACAGCGCTACAAAGCAGCAGTGCTCTGGCTACAAGTTACTTGAAATTACTTCCCACACACTGTTATTGCGAAGCTAAAGGTCCCCCCGAGCAAGGCCGAGGAGAGGTATGGAAATAGCAGACTTTGGGTGTAAAAGGCCAACACATAATTATTATCATCTGCTTCTAACATCCACAGTCGATAATGAATTATCATCAACACTGAGAAATATGCTGAGAAATAATATACTCTCAAATGTGAGACCTGTGGGATAAGGCCATTACAAGCTGACAACAGTGCCCTCAAGTGGTGGGCCAGGGGAGCAACACCACCCCACAGCCAACTCCAATCTATCTCCCTTCAAGTGCCCATTCTTCATCTGCATTCCCCTCCATCTCTCCCCGAGAAAGTAGTTTTTACATCAGCCTGCTGGGAGGATCACACGACGATATCCAAGTTGAAAGTGGAGGGCCGGGGCTGTCTACTGTCGGCAGTCTCAAGTTGAATCACTTTCGTGAAATGTCAACATTTGTCCAAAGCGCCTGGGAGATTATTAAAGCTAGAATGTCACATTAGCATTCTTTTGGAGAGCCAGCGGCTCCTCGGCTTGAGTTATGCCTCTACCTCCAGACTGCACGTCTCAGTAGATAAATCCACTCCTCACTCCTCACTGTGCTACCAAAATGAACTCAGCACATGTGTGCACAAATCACCGTGGTAAACAGGAAAAATACAATAAAAATACTGTTCTTATTAAGCCTTTACGGCCAACTTTTAATACTGTCCAGATCCAGATTCCAGTCGCAGTAGCAGTTGCTGTTGGGCAGAAACCTTGCATCTCCATTCTCCAAATATATATATTTTTATACTTTGTGTTTTTGTAAATGAATGCCCTACCTACTTGATCATACTACAGTGTCATACAGAAGCATCATTTACAAGCTTGAAGCGCGTGTGAGCAGCGGTTTGAGCTTGTCGATGTGCTATTTTTGATATTTTAATTCTGAAAAGCAAAGTCCGGTTTCCACCTCCACCCAGCATAGACGATAAATGCTTGACAAATAACTCCATATATGGGCATTCATTTCCGACTTGCATCGTTCCAACTTCCAAGCAGGCCAGTGGCCAACGGGCACCGCTCTAGAGGCTCCAACTGGCACCGCTCTAGTTATTAATAATAAAATCTTGAACATAACACAAATCTTCTCTTATATTATGGGGGTCCCTGGCACTAAACCTTTGCAAATGGGGGTCCATGGCCAAATACATAGTCTATGTCAGGTGGAAACCTCATTATGTCCACAACTGTTAACTTTTCAGGATTCAAATTCAAAAGCAGCAAAAGCAGCAGATCTACAAGCTCAAAACGCATCGCTTCAGGCCGCATTTCAAGCTTGCAGATCTGCTACTTTTGATGCTTTCGTGTGACGCTGTAGTATGATCAAGTAGAGGGCGTTGGTTTACTAAAAAGACACATAGTTAGAATAATGGAGATGGGAGGTTTCAGCACGACAGCAGCAACGTCGATCTGGGAGTCCTTGACATGAAAGTGTTTGAGCACTGCATTAGCCTACATTAGCCTGCATTATGGCTGCCGTCCAGTCATTCCATTCTTCAGACTGCAACATCCTGACAGAGCTGCCAACACCTACAAGCACATTGTACCTCCTAAGAGAGAGAGACACGCACGCAGCACGCACACAGTCTGGAAGTACAGTAAGCTCAGCCTAAAGCCCATACGCCTAATTAATATCTCTTGACCTACAGCGTTTGGTTATTCTCGCAGGTTTGACTCCCAGGTTGTGATATTTGCTGTGTCACACGCATGCTAGAGTATAGCGGCTAGAGAGCATATGCCTTTCATGCGGAAAGTCGTGGGTTCGAACCCCAACTCGGGAACAGTGTCAGCGAGGGCATGAGGTCGCAACGGGTTCCTAAACGTCACATCAAACGGGTTCAGATCTGAGCCGAGTCTCGTGCGGGAGGCACGTTTGAGGCCTGTCATGGACGGAAGTCTCCAGATGTAAAAACAGGTGATAATGACATAAAACAAACGGAACAAATTACCTCAATATACTCTTTTACAGAGGGAAAAATGTCAGCAGGATTCTAGAGGTTTACAGTATGCCTCATAGTGGTGGCTGTAGCCAATCATGGCCCTGACATGGTACGTTCTGGTATAGTTTGGTACGGTTTGTCGGTTTGCGATGTCTGGCACATTCTGGCTTGGTTCCTGATCTGTTGTGGGCTTGTGGCCTGTTTTTGGCCTGGCGCGACCTGATAGCAGTCTGGCATGGCACTCTCTCTGCCGCGGCCTTGTTGCTGTGTGGCGGCCTGGCCTGGCATTGCCTGGTATACACTGGCATGGTCTGGTACCGCCTGGCACGGCCTCGTACACACTGGTACAGCCCGGTATGGTCATGCTCACGCTCTCCTGCTGGCCTGGGAAAGGGGAAACCATTAAGATTCCTGCGAGCAGGACACACTCCAATAGGAAACCATAGAGAATAAACAGTGAGTGAGTGAGCTCACCGTCGCGTTCCCATGACCCTGAGAGAGTGTGTGTGTGTGTGTGTGTGTGTGTGTGTGTGTGTGTGTGTGTGTGTGTGTGTGTGTGTGTGTGTGTGTGTGTGTGATATTAGCGGAGGGAAAGTGCTGCGTTGGTGGTAACTGGTACACAGTATTAATAACTAACACCAGACACATTTCATCTGTTTACCAGCAAGACATTTGTTCTGTTTTTTTGTAGCATACAGATCTGTTACGTTTAATGCTTTTGTGTGACGCTGCAGTAAAAGAGAGAGAAAAAACATAAAGTTAAAATATGGAGATAAGAGGTTTCTGCGCCGACAGTACCGATAGCCTATTTGACATATTGGCAGAATGTATTTGGCTAATCTCTCATGGACCCAGCCCTCATACTCCGGTCCTACAAATGCAATTTCTTTACAAGTGGGCAGCATTTAAAAGGAAGATAAACAGGCTTTCCAGTTTCCAACGGTATAAAAGTTGTTGCCAAGACAAGAAACATTGTTATGACAGAGACATAATCTACCAAACACAAATTTCCCAACGTTTTGTTTCAATGTTTATTATGCTTTTTTGTGTTATTTTCTCTATTGTGTTCCACAAGTACATGTGAAATGTCCGCACTCCCTCCCATGTCCACTGGGAGGCAGTAGAGGTCCAGTCCTGAGCACTGCACAACACACACACACACACACACACACACACACACACACACACACACACGCACACTGAAAGTATTGTCCTTGGTATTTGTTGATACACGACATGGGGGAAACCATATTCAGTTAAATTAGGAAAAAACAAACGTTATCCTACAGAGTTTTGTGGCGCTCTGCTTTTGATATATAGGCCTAATCATAATATGGCCGGGTTTAGATTAGCGGAAAAGTTAAAATGTGAATGTTTATATCAGAAACAACACTCGCATGGTCCAGATCTCACACATGTGCTGATTTATGGCCTTCCCCTGGAACAATATTCAATGACTTCATGCAGATTTACTATGTGAACTATTTCACCAACACAATCTACAGTTTAGTCATCTCTCCTGGTGATGCGCCAAGGTCTCTCTCTCTCTCTCTCTCTCTCTCTCTCTCTCTGGAAATCATAAAGCATTGGTTCTCAAATTAGGGTCCTTGGGGTGGGTGCCAGGGGGTCCCCATCAAAATAAGTTAACATATAGCATCACAATCATTTGAACCAATCTATCGATTTGTGCGTGCGTGGCTGCGTGCGTGATTATTCAGTGGTCTGATGCCTATCAAACTGAGGTTCCTGAGGGAAATCCCCACCTGAACTCATTCACACACCAACAGTGAAGAGACCATGCAAGACACTTTGGCACTAATATTATGTACTTTATTTGAGTTTTGCAAATTTCCAATACTTTTGCTTCTACTTTTATACAATTGAAAATTTGAATTCAGTATAATGAATAGTTTTACTTTAGGTATAGGCTACCCTTTATTTTGATGCCTATTCTCTTTTTTTACTCAAGTACATTTTGACAGGACTTTTACTTTTAAGTTGTTTTGTTGAGTATTTCTACATGGCACTGGCAGTATGAGTATTGATACTTGTACTTGGGTAATAGAAATGTGAGTAGTTTTCCCAAGCATCCGCTCTAGATAGTGTGGGCCACTGTCTGCCGCCTCCACAAGCTGTACTCCAGTCGACGGCACCCATTAAAAACCAAACCAACACACCACAGGCACTCTCCACTGATGGATGTAATAGCATGTTGTCTTTTACGCGCGGGCGCGCGTGTGTGTGTGTGTGTGTGTGTGTGTGTGTGTGTGTGTGTGTGTGCGCCGCGCACGCATGTGTCACTGAAAGCATGCCGCACATAAAAAAAGAGAACACGGAGGAAGTGCAAAAAGCAGGAGAGGCTCTAAAGAGAGAGGCCGAAGGGGTTCCCAAGGCAACCCGCTGCGACGCGGCGGCCCCTGCAATCCGGCGCGGGGGGCCCCGTTTCATCCAGCGCTGCTCTGGAAGCACCTGCGCTCTGTTTGCACAGGCCGCAGTGATTATTTTGACGGCCGGGGTATACAGGCTTGGCCAGAAAAGCATTCACTGACTGAAGTGACAACATGTCATCCATTTGTTCAGCTGGGTTTGGGCTGGGAGGGTAGATGCGATGCTGAGAGACGGAGAGAGAGACCCTGCCCAGTCTGAGGGGGCTCTCTAAAGGCCTGGCCCCCGTGGGGCCCCGCGGAGGGGTTGCGTGATGCTTGGCACCATGATCATGATGTGCTACTAATTTGTGCTTTCTCACCAATGCGTGGCGTGTCGTATGCACAGGCGCATGTGTGTCCTCTTTTTGGGAATTCAGAATATGCTCAGCCTACAATATGCATTATAACCCGCCCCCGGAACACGATTGTAGATTTCCCATTTTGTCTAAACCGTATCACACCAGGCTTTTACCTCCGTGGTGGAAAGCCATGGTGACACGAGGTTGTAGGACCAGACTCATAGTCGTACTACTGTTGAGGTAAACTCATACAGCAAACAGAGACTAAACCACACACACACACCAACGCACACACACACACACACACACACACACCAACGCACACACACACCAACGCACACACACACACACACACGCACCAACGACAACAACGACAACACATCCCCGTAGTGCCGCATACGTGCCCCTCCTGAAGACCTCTGCATTTCCTGTTGGTCCTCAATAAATGCAGGAACAAGCAGCTTCCATTTCCTGCTTCTCAGGCTGGCAGAGGAAGGAACCGTCGTCTGGTCACACGGTGCTTGACCAACCCACCCCCCCCCGCCCCCCAAACACACACACTCTCTCACACTCACACACATACACACACGCACGTGTGCACGCGCACATGCACACCATGAATATCAGGAGCTTGTAGAGTGTGTGTGTGTGTGTGTATGTGTGTGTGTGTGCGCGTGCGTGTAGCTTTAATCTGATGAAATAAGGGTGGGGGAGGGGCTGTCCAAGGGGTTGGTAAACAGTGCTGTACAGTATTGAACACTCTTCAATGTCTTTTTTTTATTTATATCTGCTGTTGTGGAATTGTTTTTCCACTCCTAGACTCACACTGGGTCACAATGGGGAAGGAAAGGGACAAACACCTTTCACACGAATATTCATACACGTGCGCGCACACACACACACACGCACATGCACACACGCACACACATGCACACACGCGCGCGCAGTTGTCACTCGGAGCAGGATGTTCCTAGATTTAAGAGTACACATGAGTAGAACCCTAGCTCTATTTACAGGCTGTTGTTTTGACTCCTGCTCCACATTTCTACGCTCACAGTTACGCTGAATGTTTTCAAACTACTTTTAACCTGGGCGTCACCTATTTTCGGCATGACATCATAGGCAACGTTGTTTTCATGCCCTCAAGGTGGGTGGGTGTGTGTGTGTGTGTGTGTGTGTGTGTGTGTGTGTGTGTGGGGGTGTGTGTGTCTGTGTGTGTATGTGTGGCGCGCCATGAACTGTTCACAACAGAATCATCTTTATTGCACGTCACAGTCAGAGGTTGTTGATTATTGTTAATATTTTCTAGTGCACTTCATCAGTTGCAGTTTTCGTGGGAAGAGAGAGAGAGAAAAAAAGAACACCAGTCAAATTATGAAGGATATACTGCATACAGGGGGTCCCATGCCCACAGGTTAATGGACCATTCTACTGGTGGCCGGGGGTCCCATGCCCACAGTTAATGGACCATTCAACTGGTGGCCGGGGGTCCCATGCCCACAGGTTAATGGACCATTCAACTGGTGGCCGGGGGTCCCATGCCCACAGGTTAATGGACCATTCAACTGGTGGCCGGGGGTCCCATGCCCACAGGTTAATGGACCATTCAACTGGTGGCCGGGGGTCCCATGCCCACAGTTAATGGACCATTCAACTGGTGGCCGGGGGTCCCATGCCCACAGTTAATGGACCATTCAACTGGTGGCCGGGGGTCCCATGCCCACAGGTTAATGGACCATTCAACTGGTGGCCGGGGGTCCCATGCCCACAGTTAATGGACCATTCACAAGTTCACATGGCGGCCATCTTGCCATTACAATAATGAAATGCCACCCAGTTGCCACCCTGCATGCTTTTTCAATGCAAAGTGCCAACATGGCTGCTGTGTGAAATTGTGAATATGGTCTACAGGTCCATCCCATGTAATTAGAATATTTTGTAAAAGTTTTCTTCCGTAATATAATTCAACAAGTGAATATAATTCTCATTCTTTCATATATTCTCAATTCATTGTGTATTTAAAACCTTTTTTTGTTTTAATCTTGATGATTATGGCATAAAGCTCATGATATATATCCCAATGAATTAGAATATTTTACGAGACCACAAATTTTTTTACGAGACATGCATTGATGTATGCCGTTAATACTTGGTCTGGGCTACTTTTGAACAAATCATTTCATCAATGGGGCGTGGCATGGAGGTGTTCAGCCCATGAATTGAGAATGAATTTAGAATATTATGTAAGTTTCACTTTTTTAATTATATTACGGAAGAAAGTTTACTTTTACAAAATATTCGAATTACATGGGATGGACCTGTATGGCCTGATTCCAGCTGTTAGAAAGCAAAAAATAATTCAGGATTCCAATTAGTAGTTTGAATCTAAATGTAAGGTTGTAAGTATATGCTTATCAGTGTTGCGAGGATGTGCAATTAGAAAATATTCTCCCCTGTACGGGGAGGACATCTGGATTCAGCACCTAAATAAATCATACAGAAAAAAACATTGTTATATTTCCCAGTTTTTTAACTAATTATTCATTAAAATTAAGTGAAGAAAACATTCATAATGACAAAAGATGAACTTTAAAACGTGGACTTAGACTAACATCAAGTTGAATATAAGGAAGAACTTAATCTAGCAATATCCTGGTTATATGTAATTGTTACATAATTTATGCAAATATGCTAATAAAGAAAGGTGTTCTGACAGCACAATGGTAACCGATTAATCTCTATATACTTCACAATACTGGCATTAGCGTTATAAGTTACATATAGAAGCAAAACTATAGCCATTTCCCGCTTTTGGCGATAATTTCTCCATTGACTAAACAAAACTAGTGACTTTTACAACTTGGCATGAAGCTGAAATGGAATCAGCACATATAAAATATAAAGAAATTGATGAAAGTAGTTTTCCTCAAAACATTTACAACCACATTGTTTTTTTAGGGGTATTTTCCATTTTCGATCGTGACTATGTTATGCCCCTGTGAGATGTGCTTTAATCCAGGCCTGGTATTTATGCCTCCTCTGGGTGTGATCAATAATAAAGCCCTTTGAATTGAATTGATCACACGTGCTTCAGAAGCATTGCAGCCAATCCATGCTGGGGCATGCAGTGCTTTCATTCCCCTTGTTGTCTTGTGGGTTGTGGGTTTTATTTGGGGATGTTTCTATTGCAAAAGCAGCAGATGTACAAGGAAAGTTCACAACTCGACAATACAGTACATTATGACAGTTGAGTATTGACGCTTGAATGCTTGATACGTGTCGGGGACACTCACGTCAATGGCACTTTCAGTGTCATAACCTTAATAAAAGATGATGGTACAGAGAAAAAAAGATGTTGACTTATCCCCTAACGGCCGGTCCAACAATCAGGGACACTGAAGCAAATCATTATACTTGAAGACCCGGAGTATACCCACCGGGGAGATGAGTTTCATACAAGTGCCAGCAAAGTGGAGTGCTTAGTGGTTATGTGGGGTGTGTGAGCGTGTGTGTGTGTGTGTGTGCGTGTGTGCGACTGTGCGTGCATCATGTCATGGGGGCCTGGCCGGGAGAGTGTTGTTGTTCTCTGTGGTAGAAGTAGTCCGATTTGTTACTTAATTGAGTAAACAAAGTAACTAATGTTTTCAAGTTATTGTAGTGGAATATGTACTTGAGGTACCAAAAGTAGAAAGTAAGTGCACTTTATGCAGAATGTCCCGTTTCAGGAGTTTGTGAAGTGCATGTGCAAAATGTTTTGAAAGTTGTGTACAGAAGATTAGAAGTGTACGTCGTCTATTTTCAAATGGCCGAAATGCATATAGGGTTGAAGTGGCTAATGCATGCTTTTTTTGTAATAATAAATTAGTAAGTATTAACTAAAGTTTTCAAATTATTGTAGTGGAGTAAAAGTACAACATTTGCCTCTGAGATGTAGTGGAGTAGAAGAAAATGTACTGAACATTGAAAATAAAGTAAACTCCAATGTAAAAAAAATATATACCTCAAAATGTATATACTCAAGTACAGTAGTTGAGTAAATGTATGCTTTACTTCACACCATGCACTGCGTGGTGGCTTCCTACCGCTGGTGGTTGTTCTCTGGGGTCGGCCGGGCGGTCGGACTCGCTGCGGTGGATCCCATTAGCGGTCACACACACACACACACACACACACACACACACACACACACACACACACACACACACACACACACACACACACACACACACACACACCCCGACCACAACTCAATTCACCACAAGAGCCAACAACACTGCATTATTAAACAGATTCACTTGTTTGCCCTGCATGTGATCAACCTCAGCCACTATTATGGCCGCACGCCATGCACACACACACACACGCCGGCAAGCACACATGCACACATGTGTGCCACACACACACACACACACACACACACACACACACACACACACACACACACACACACACGCATGCATTTCTACTACTATACTTGTGAGGACATCAATGTTATATATTGTTATTTGTGAATACTGTATTAGCCGTGGTGGTGGCGTTAGACATTAAGGCTAAAAGGATAACACAAGAACCTCTTGGGGACTTGTTTCCATTGTGGTCCTCAATGTACTCAATTCATCAACATAGCATAACAAATGAACACAATGCATGTCATCAACACATCCGAACACTAATGTACAAAAGAGATGAGAGACATATTTGTATATTATAACTAATCCTCTAAAGCTCAAGCTTTATAGGATTAGTTATAATATATACCGTTCATTATTAGGCCTACTTCAAAAATAATGATAACGTTGGTGCCCTAATAACCCCAAAGCTATATACAATCTACATGCTTGATCCTCTTCATAATCCTAATTGTAAAGCCTGACTACTCCACATGTATTTAACCACATATTAACAAATGTCTAGTATAAGACCCAGGAAAATTGTCTTCACATTGTTTATTTCTCAAATTACATATAGGCCTAACCAACACAAACACACATTTATATAAATAAAGTATATACTGTAAATGCACACACACGTGTGTGCCGTGATGTATGCACACGCACAAACACTCTAAAATGTATGAATGCAAACTTGTTTACACACACGCACACACACACACGCACGCATACGCATACGCATACCCGCATGGACACATTCATGCACACACCGTTTATTTACTCTCCACCACAATGGCGCGAGCAGTGGTGTATACCTAAGTACCTTTACTCAAGTACTGTACTTTTTTACATGAGGTTTCCACCCGACAGAGAAGGTGTTTGTGCTATTGTTACTTTTACTGAAGTAAAATACATGGGATTACTTCTTCCGCCACCATGGCACGCACGAGGCCCCATTGCCTGCTGATGGCGCTCTGATTACGGACAACAATGCTGGCATTTAATATGGGTCCCGGTTGCCAGGCAACCACAAACCTACTGGACTGGTGTTGGATTACTGATGATGTTCCATAATTAATTATCTGTCATGAATAATTAATTAAGGGAGCTTCAGGGTAATTTATAGCCACTCAGCTGCCCCCCTCCCCCCCAGAAGAGAGAGAGTGTGTGTGTGTGTGTGTGTGTGTGTGTGTGTGTGTGTGTGTGTGTGTGTGTGTGTGTGTGTGTGTGCGTGTGTGTGTGTGTGTGTGTGTGTGTGTGTTGCAGGGCTAAAAGTGGCATGATGTCCCAAAACAATGTCTAGTCTCACAATATCGATAGAATATTGACATAACATCGATAATTATCATGTCAATATTAATTGATGTATTACTATTCCTACAGTGATGTTGAGTAGTCGAGTATAGTTGTTCACTAGGGTTGATAATGCTGTAACGTTGGATGAATCTTGCATAAAGGTGCAGTAAATTATATTTTGCTGGAATAAGTCAAGCTCTATGTTTGTATTACAATCCTTGCTATAAGAGTTTGTTCAGAAACAGGGCTCTCCCTGTCTCTTCAGCTTTTTAGAAAGCTTTTTACAGAAAATGCATTTTTCAGATACCGTAGGGATACCAATTTCATCCAATCAGGAGCGAGAACTCATATTGCATACAGGATAAACACATTGAAATGAGCTGATCATTGGGTACTCTCTCTGAAAAAGTATTATGTTTAGCTCAGAGCTGGAAAGCTCTTACACTTTTTGGAAACCCCTCACTATCATGTCGGACGTGTACTGTAGGTCGTGAAGAGAAGCACTTATCTGAGTCTATAGCAATGATTAATAATATCAGAATATAGAGCTTTAACGTTTTTGTTTGAACCAAAAATATCACTGGTTAATGGTGTAATAATAGTGTATAATATCTGTACCACAGAATATTATAACCCTACATTCAGCTCTTATCGTTTTGTCTTTAGTTTTCTTCTCAAGTGGAAGTTCTCCTGTGGGAACCCTGTATGTATGTCCCAAACTGTTACTTTTCAGCATTCAAATTCAAAAACGGCAAAAGTAGCAGATCTACAAGCTCAAAATGCGTCGCTTCACGCAACACTTCGTGCTTGTAGATCTGCTATACGTTTGACGCTTTTGTGTGATCAAGGAGTGTGATCAAGTAGGGTGTTAATTTACGGAAAAAAAAGCTTGTGAATCTCCAAAAGAAATGACAAAAATACACAATTATAATAATAATCTAAAATGAATCATGACTGACTTGACAATACCATATAAGTACCCTACTGTATTCTACACTAGGAGCTATTCTAGCTCTTCAGGTTAGAGAAGTGCTGAGTGTGGGAGGGTGTATCATGTGCATATTCATGTTTGTGCTGCGTGCGTGCGTGCGTGCGTGCGTGGGTGACTCACTCTGAGAAAGATGGCAAGTCGAAACATAGGATTCATAGCTTTTTCATAGCCTATTACATCAAATGAGACTATACGCAAATAACATGGAACACTCGACTGGGTCTGCACGTTGTATTAATTCGCAGCCATGGGTGACGGACTCAGAGAAAGATGGCAAGTCAAAACATCAAACAGCCCGTTTTGTTATTTGGGAGAAGTTTCTATTAAAGTGCACATCAGGTATTTTTCTTTGTATTCAATTTGTGCCAGCTGTTGTAATCATAACAGGCTGAAGCGCATTGGGACTTCTCTTTGAGGTTTTAATATCAATGGTTCTCACTTCTTAGCCTTTTTAATTTATTTCAAGGACCCTCAGTTTGGTATGCATTATTAGGCCACAGATCCCCATAACTCTGAGAAAAATGGTAGTGGGTCCATTTATACACTCTCAAAGTTATAGAACCATAAGGGAACGTTTGGTTCCACTTGTACACTCAAACTTACAGACCCACAAGGGTCCATTAGGTGCCTTAACTATCACTGAGAACCACAGTTAGGAAGGATCTCTGGGGGTCACTGGAGCCACTGAGAACCACAGTGACGGATCTCTGGGGGTCCCTGGACCCACTGAGAACCACAGTTAGGAAGGATCTCTGGGGGACCCTGGACCCACTGAGAGTGAGAACCACAGTTAGGAAGGATCTCTGGTGAGAACCACAGTTAGGAAGGATCTCTGGTGAGAACCACAGTTAGGAAGGATCTCTGGGGGTCACTGGACCCACTGAGAACCACAGTGCACAGATCTCTGGGGGTCCCTGGAGCCACTGAGAAACACAGTGCAAATACACAGAACAACAATAAAACACGTGACACCGGCTCCCTCCAGGGCTGGGTTTGTGTGGCCTCTCTCTGACGTTCCAGACTTCCAGAGCCTTGGCTTAAGCAGTTGTACTGTACAGTATGTGCTGCTGTTTTGTATGGTGACCAGTAGGGGTCACTGACCATCACAGAACCGCCAAGGAGTTTCTGTTTGGGATGGAACCAACAGGTGACATGATGAGAGTCACTAAATAATGACTGGATGAGCTGTACGACACTGATGATGGCTGGAGATAAGATACCATGAGATAAGGGAGGAGAGGAGAACTTGACATAGAGAGACAGGGAAAGAGATGGATAGATGGATTCTTGGATAGATATTTTTGGCAACATATGTACTGTATATATAGGCTACATGATGATATATTTATACATATCTGTCTACTCTAAACGATAAAACACGGCAAAGCTGGTGTGTATTTCCATTGTGGCCTTTTGAGTGCAAATGTGGAACAGTGCCATTCGTTGTCTTTTGGGGGGGCTAGCAGAGAAATATATAACATATGATCAATGCTAAACATTCATACAACACCAGTGTTGCTCAAAACGCGACGCGAGAAGGATGGACGGACGGATGTATGGACTGATGGATGGATGGATGGACGGATGGATGGATGGACGGACGGATGGATGGATGGATGTATGGATGGATGGATGTTGGGAGTAGAAGGAAAGACTGAATGGAAAACAAAACAGAGGTGAAAGGAGAGAAGGATTACTGCAGTGTCACCTTTCTCGACACACACACACACACACACACACACACACACACACACACACACACACACACACACACTGTAATCCGACCTATTTGAGGGGGGCTTCAGAGAAAAAACAAAGGGTGCACGACTCACTGGGAAGTCGCTATCAAGTTCCGTCCTCAAGATGTGTGTGTGTGCAGTCTGTGCACAGAGCTTTAAAGATGTGTGTGCAGTCTGTGCACAGAGCTTTAAAGATGTGTGTGCAGTCTGTGCACAGAGCTTTAAAGATGTGTGTGTGCAGTCTGTGCACAGAGCTTTAAAGATGTGTGTGTGTGCAGTCTGTGCACAGAGCTTTACAGATGTGTGTGTGTGTGCAGTCTGTGCACAGAGCTTTAAAGATGTGTGTGTGTGTGCAGTCTGTGCACAGAGCTTTACAGATGTGTGTGTGTGTGCAGTCTGTGCACAGAGCTTTAAAGATGTGTGTGCAGTCTGTGCACAGAGCTTTAAAGATGTGTGTGTGCAGTCTGTGCACAGAGCTTTAAAGATGTGTGTGTGTGCAGTCTGTGCACAGAGCTTTACAGATGTGTGTGTGTGTGCAGTCTGTGCACAGAGCTTTAAAGATGTGTGTGTGTGTGTGTGCAGTCTGTGCACAGAGCTTTAAAGATGTGTGCGTGTGCAGTCTGTGCACAGAGCTTTAAAGATGTGTGTGTGTGTGTGTGTGCAGTCTGTGCACAGAGCTTTAAAGATGTGTGTGTGTGCAGTCTGTGCACAGAGCTTTAAAGATGTGTGTGTGTGCAGTCTGTGCACAGAGCTTTAAAGATGTGTGTGTGTGCAGTCTGTGCACAGAGCTTTAAAGATGTGTGTGTGTGCAGTCTGTGCACAGAGCTTTAAAGATGTGTGCGTGTGCAGTCTGTGCACAGAGCTTTAAAGATGTGTGCGTGTGCAGTCTGTGCACAGAGCTTTAAACGATGCTGCGAGGACCTTCATGATGGAAACCTGTTGTACACACACTGTCTGAATACATACACAATTACACATGCACATGCACACAGGAGAGACATCATAAAAGGACAGAATAACTTGTAGATCTTCTTTTGACTTGTTTTGATAACCGATAGCCTGGTAACCTTTTTGATAACCTATAGTCTACTGGTAACCTGTTTGATAACCTATAGTCTACTGGTAACCTGTTTGATAACCTATAGTCTACTGGTATCCTGTTTGATAACCTATAGTCTACTGGTAACCTGTTTGATAACCTATAGTCTACTGGTAACCTGTTTGATAACCTATAGTCTACTGGTAACCTGTTTGATAACCTATAGTCTACTGGTAACCTGTTTGATAACCTATAGTCTACTGGTAACCTGTTTGATAACCTATAGTCTACTGGTAACCTGTTTGATAACCTATAGTCTACTGGTAACCTGTTTGATAACCTATTGTCTACTGGTAACCTGTTTGATAACCTATAGCCTACTGGTAACCTGTTTGATAACCTATAGTCTACTGGTAACCTGTTTGATAATCTATAGTCTACTGGTAACCTGTTTGATAACCTATCTACTGGTAACCTGTTTGATAACCTATAGTCTACTGGTAACCTGTTTGATAACCTATAGTCTACTGGTAACCTGTTTGATAACCTATCTACTGGTAACCTGTTTGATAACCTATAGTCTACTGGTAACCTGTTTGATAACCTATTGTCTACTGGTAACCTGTTTGATAACCTATAGCCTACTGGTAACCTGTTTGATAACCTATAGTCTACTGGTAACCTGTTTGATAACCTATAGTCTACTGGTAACCTGTTTGATAACCTATAGTCTACTGGTAACCTGTTTGATAACCTATAGTCTACTGGTAACCTGTTTGATAACCTATAGTCTACTGGTAACCTGTTTGATAACCTATTGTCTACTGGTAACCTGTTTGATAACCTATAGCCTACTGGTAACCTGTTTGATAACCTATAGTCTACTGGTAACCTGTTTGATAATCTATAGTCTACTGGTAACCTGTTTGATAACCTATAGTCTACTGGTAACCTGTTTGATAACCTATAGTCTACTGGTAACCTGTTTGATAACCTATCTACTGGTAACCTGTTTGATAACCTATAGTCTACTGGTAACCTGTTTGATAACCTATTGTCTACTGGTAACCTGTTTGATAACCTATAGCCTACTGGTAACCTGTTTGATAACCTATAGTCTACTGGTAACCTGTTTGATAACCTATAGTCTACTGGTAACCTGTTTGATAACCTATAGTCTACTGGTAACCTGTTTGATAACCTATAGTCTACTGGTAACCTGTTTGATAACCTATTGTCTACTGGTAACCTGTTTGATAACCTATAGTCTACTGGTAACCTGTTTGATAACCTATAGTCTACTGGTAACCTGTTTGATAACCTATTGTCTACTGGTAACCTGTTTGATAACCTATAGTCTACTGGTAACCTGTTTGATAACCTATAGTCTACTGGTAACCTGTTTGATAACCTATTGTCTACTGGTAACCTGTTTGATAACCTATAGTCTACTGGTAACCTGTTTGATAACCTATAGTCTACTGGTAACCTGTTTGATAACCTATAGTCTACTGGTAACCTGTTTGATAACCTATAGTCTACTGGTAACCTGTTTGATAACCTATTGTCTACTGGTAACCTGTTTGATAACCTATAGTCTACTGGTAACCTGTTTGATAACCTATAGTCTACTGGTAACCTGTTTGATAATCTATAGTCTACTGGTAACCTGTTTGATAACCTATAGTCTACTGGTAACCTGTTTGATAACCTATAGTCTACTGGTAACCTGTTTGATAACCTATAGTCTACTGGTAACCTGTTTGATAACCTATAGTCTACTGGTAACCTGTTTGATAACCTATAGTCTACTGGTAACCTGTTTGATAACCTATAGTCTACTGGTAACCTGTTTGATAACCTATAGTCTACTGGTAACCTGTTTGATAACCTATATTCTACTGGTAACCTGTTTGATAACCTATAGTCTACTGGTAACCTGTTTCCACCACTATGGTGATTCCAGGCAGGAGGAGCAGTGGTGGGAAAAGGTATAATGTTTTACTTAAGTAAGTATCAATACTGCCATGTACTCCGTTACAAGTCCTGTATTCAAAATGTACTCAAGTAAGAGTATAGGTATCGGCATCAAAATTTACTAAAAGTAAAAGTACTCATGTTGCAGAATGATTCGGCTATTTTCAAATGGCCAAAATGTATATACTCTAGGGCTGAAGTGCATGCGGGGCTAATGTATTTTGTAATAATAATCAAAGTAACTAGTAACTAAAGTTTTCAACTAAATGTAGTGTAGTAAAAGTACAATATGAGTATGAGATGTAGTGGAGTATAAATTGGAAATTTGTGTGTGTGTGTGTGTGTGTGTGTGTGTGTGTGTGTGTGTGTGTGTGTGTGTGTGTGTGTGTGTGTGTGTGTGTGTGTGTGTGTGTGTGTGTGTGTGTGTGTGTGTGTGTGTGTGTGTGTGTGTGTGTGTGTGTGGCGCATGTGCGCGAGAGCTGACATCGTCCAGTTTCATCCTTTTGTACAATGTATTAATTAGAGCAGCGCTGTCATGAAGCCACACACACGGTGCATGTTTATTCAGGTATATCCTTCCTACGGTTAGATCTCACCACCTTTTCTCTCTTCCAGGAAGAGAGAGAGGATGGAGGGAGGGATGGTGGGTGGAGGAGAAGTGGAAAGGAGGGGTAATAAACCAATGACCTTAGTGTGTGCGTGTGTGTGCGTGTGTGCGTGTGTGCGTGTGTGCGTGCGTGCGTGCAAGTGATGGGTTGTATTTCACAGCGAGGGGACCGGTCCCCAGAGGGACATGATGAGACTGAACTATGTGTCCCCAGCACTGTGTGTCCTCCCCTGGGAGGACACACAGTGCTGAGTGCGGAGGACACACATGGATGGATGCAGATAACAAAAACACAAATGAAAGAATGATGAGCAAAATAACTGGGGAAGCGAAAGGGAGAGATGTGAGAGAGATGCGTACATCCACACATTCTTAGCGCGTAACCATGGAAATAATGGTAGAGACATTCATATCTTATACAATGAGAACTCAGTTCAACAACCCTTTGAGTGGAAGTGGAAATGCTCACTAAATAATAATGGAGTCTGTCTCTGCAGCATAGAGTGCAGCATCACCATTTGGTTTGAACTTTAGCCACATTGTAGATTTTAACCACTTCAACTATATTTCGGACATATGAAAATGGCAGATGTACAAGTTGATTTTCAAATTTATAGAAATGTTTTACATTTGAAAACTTGTGAAATGCATAATGACTAGTACTTTGCACTTGGTACAGTACTTGGCTACTTGGTTTCTATGTGGTACTTTAAGTACATTTTGATACCAATACTTTTTACATTTTGAATTCTGGCCATTGTATTATCTCTACATTGCAGTAGGATATTTCACTTTAAAATCACTTTTGGTCATTTTATCGCCTCATCATTTTTCCTCCTAAAAAATATTACTAATAAACAAAACGGTAAATGAAAAATCGCGGCCTCTCACGTAAGGACAATCAGTCACCAGAAAAAGGGACGGTGTTTTCGATTAATCTAACCTGAATAAATGTTTTGGATGTTTGGAGTTACAATGGGTTTTTGTAGGAAGGAGGACAGCTAAAATTAATATCAAATATCTAATTACTGAATAAAGCAACTTAAAAACTGTCTGGGGTGTTCACATGAGCCTGAGTAGATAAAATGACCGAATCCATATAGGAAAATGTTCTCATGTTGTTGTTGTTGTTTACTTCAAGAGTTATGGCATTATCTGTTACCTTAATCGTATGGTTCGTTTTGGGGGTAGGTGTATGAAAGGGTTAAATTGAACCCCATGGGACATTATTTGACCTGGGAAACAAGAATAAATCTTGACACCATTAGGGTCCCAAAAACATGTCAGATAGATAATTAGCCATAGTTCCAAAGTTGTTTGCGGGGGTCATATTAGCAGTTGAGATATTCTCTCCTAAATGAAGTGCATACATATCTTAGCCAGGTCCCCTACTAAATGGATGAACGCATTTTGGAATTATTGGAGAGTTCAAATTACCCTGGAGGCCAGTGGAGGGTGAGCGATGTTTTTTTCTTATATATATATATATATATACAAAATGTGTTTTCCCCACATCCATGTGCAGATGTTTAGGAGGTAAGATCGCATTCTGTCGTGCTTTGGATATCGAATGTCGAATAATAAGCTGTCTTCACCGCGAACAAGGCAATTCAGCCGAGTCCCTGCAGAGAGAGAATGCCAGGGCTCCACCATGTTTAAGTTTGATCCAAATCAAAGATGAGTGAATGGAATATTAACGGAAAAAAACAACCTGAAAAACATGTTTTACAGCTGTGTTTTTGGCCATTTACTGCGATACAAATGAGCACTGGAATCTCGTTGGATCCGACAAACAAACTGATACGCGATACCTTCGTTGAGTCCCACGCGGTTCGCGTGAAGGAGTTTACGAGCGATTCAAGATCAAATTCGCTCAGCTCACGCTTGACAGACGAGGCCCTCCGGGTGTTGAGTGGATCCGTTGGGGTCCATTTGTACACAGTCAAAGAGACACGCGGGCCAGAGCCTTGGCCTGCATCTCAGGCACAAACAGCTCTGTGCACCTGACAAACATTTACTACTTAATTATTATATTTTCAACATCCGCTCAGGAAATCAGGGGCGCCACACCACTTTATCCAGGGGTCAGGATATGTTTTCTCTCTCTCTCTCTGTCACTCACTCGCTCGCTCGTGCAAACACACACACACACACACACACACACACACACACACACACACACACACACACACACACACACGCACACGCACCTTTCTGTTTATCAAGAGAGGCCCTGGTACAGGGGTGGGGTACGGTCTTGGTCCCACCCAGCCAAACAAAGCAATAAACCATCCCAGGCCGTTTGATCCTTGAGAGAAGAGGAAGAGGCTCTGTGTGTTTTCCTCTCGCACACGCCGTAGCGTGTTCAGGTGTTTGGATGTTTGTGTCCTTCATGCCAACATGTGGGGACGCCCAACGCCGGCGTGGGAGAGCTCATGATGATGAGTTACAGTTCCAAAACAACCAGTAGTCCTGGACAGAAACCTCTTATCTCCATAATTCTAAGGTTACTACTTTTGATCATACTACAGTGTCACACACAAGCATCAAAAGTAGCAGACCCGCAAGGTCGTTTAGAGCTTGTAGAACCTTCCCAAACTGCGTTAATTTTTTTTTGTGAAACAATAAGTGAGAATAATCGATTTCATATATGTTTTACTATATTTGAAATGGTTAACCCATTAAAGTGATTTATGCATCATATATATTTTTGTCCAAAGAGTGAACAAATGGCCTCGTGTGCTTTTCGAGCTTGTGGATCTGCTACTTTAGCTACTTTTGTGTGACGCTTTATCAAATAGGGTGTTAATTTACCCGGTTCCTATGTCGACCACTGTGCGTGGCATAGAAGCTTATCGGGTACAGTAATGATAACGATAATGAATGATAATACATTTATTTATGGCACATTTCAAGACATAGTCACAAAGTGCTTTACATACAGTAACAGGGTAAAAAACAACAACAACGTAGTCACAGTTACAACAAGATATCATTGAATGACAGCAAGGACAACATGAAAGCATACACACAAAATAGAATAAGGTATGCAAAAGGTAATTAAGAGAGAGCCTTAATGTAAAGGTGGGTTTTTAGAAGGGATTTAAAGTACACGTTCCACGATAACAATGGAAACTTGAAATCATTCACTCATTCATGTTCTTTCCTAGTTTGGACGGACCCAACAGAGTGCTCCAAGATATATCGTTGCTGTCGGGGCAGAAACCTCTTATCTCCGTCTTAATAGTTTTTTAAATATAAATCAACGTCCTATTTGATCATATACTACAGCATCACACAAACGCATCAAAAGCAGCAGATCCAGCAAGCTTGAAACGCGCCACAAAGTGGCGTGTTTTAAGCTAGTAGATCTGCGGCTTTTGATGCTTTTTAATTTGAATCCTGAAAAGTAACACACGCACGTGCGCGCGCACATTTGTATTACTATAATTGTGAGGACATAAATATTGTAGGACTGCAATTTTAGAAGTGTAACTTTTACCATTTCTTTGCCATTTTTAAACACTAACCCAGAAGCCGGACTGATAGTTATAGTGCATACCGAAAATAGTCCATCTACAAGCTTTCAGCTGCAATAGTCATGAATCCAACCCTGACCACTAACACCATGAATCCTTTTTCCTAATTGCAAGCCTGAATGTAAAAATATTTTTCGACCATAAAACAACTGTTTCTCATCTCTGTTCTTGTTATTCAATCTTCACAATTCTAAATGAACTAAAAGTATCAATACTGCAATGTAGAAATACATAGTAAAAATAATAGTATTGGCATCAAAATGTACTTAAAAGTACCAAAAGTAAAAGCACTCAAGTTTTCAAATGTATGACAATCTTATCGAGAGCTTGTAGATTTTCTATTTTCAAATGGCTGTAATATAGGGCTGACATGATAATAATAATCCAAATCTACAAATTAACTACTAACTAAAGTTTTCAAATACCGATAGGCTAATTGTGGTGGAGTAAAACTCCAACGCACGCACGCACGCACTCACGCACGAGATGGGCAGTATTTGAAATACTTTTTTGTATTTTGTAATTTGTATTTCGCTGGGATGGAAGATGTATTTTGTATTTTGTATTTAGATACGTTTTTTGACCCAGTATTTGTATTTTGTATCAAAATACATTTTCAATGTATTTTGCCCATCTCTGCGCACACACACACACACACACACACACACACACACACACACACACACACACACACACACACACACACAAGCAACCCAGGAGATCAGAGAGAGGGCTTGTCCGTTAGGAAGTGAGTATAATTAAGGAGCAGTACGACACACGCACACGCACACACACACACACACACACACACACACACACTGTACAGTAGAGGACGTCACAAAACACCCTGATTTATGACACAACACCAAAGGGCACTTGGTTAAATATACAATGACAGGCTCTACTAGCGGATGTTTTGGAGGGACCATGTACCAAAAGAGTGGCACTTCTTTTGATGTGTATCCATTAGCAGCTCATTCATTTATCCATAATATAATTTATCAATGTATATGTATGTCTCGACACAGATGTATTCTGTATACTTGTGGATGCGACCTTTGTTGAATTATTCACGTTTCTCTTTTTGAACTGATGATAGCATCCCTGACCGTTCATGGGAGGGGAACGTCTGCTGAAAATAGCTGATATACAATGCGTTTATATATAGTGTGTAGAGCGAAAAACAGGAGAGCCCATGGGAATCCGCTCGTCTAATAATAGTATTTATTGTCCTCTCGGGGATATTCATCTTCATGGTATGTTCCAACAGAAAGAACACACGACCATACAGTAGCACAAAACAACATAACATCAAGACAATATGAAAGTCCACACTATGCACTACATGGATGGTGGGAAAAGTAATCACATTTCAAGTAAAAGTATCAATACTGCAATGTGGAAATGCTCTGTAAAACTACCAAATGGTATCGATACTACGTACCAGAAGTAGTACTCATTATGCATAAAGTCCCATTTCCCGGTTTTCAAATAAAAAATCACACCCGTGTGAAGTGGGGGGCGCTCTTATCATGATTAGGTGGTGATGATGATGATGTTGATGTAAAACAAACTAAATTCTCTTTATTGTTAATGGGATTTAATGTTTGTGTTGGGGACAAGATGACATCCCCGTCATCCCACGTTCCCTTCATTGTCAATAGCGTTTTAACCCTAACCCTAACAAACATTGAACTAAAAACAAACATAAAATAACTGTATTCTATGCATTTCATTATACACACAAATCCGCAATCCCAAACCGTTAACATATATTTTCAGGCCAATTCTTCTATATTTTATGAACAGAAAAACTAAATGCATATTTATTATCTATTATAAAATCTAGGATCATTTGTACTACAGCTGGACAAACATTTAAACATGCTATACAAATGACTACAGCAATATGCCCCTATAAAAATATGCTTTAAACGAGAGAGAGTTTTTTTTAATGTCAATAAGAGCATATGTACGGGCAGTAATATAATGGTTTTATGGCCGACTATCAAACAGAAAGCAGCTACCGCACAGATAATCAGTACTGAGGAAAGCGCCACACTGTGCTGTATACAGTAGCTTTATGACTTCAGTGTGCCATTTACTGTTTTGTTTTTTAATGTTACGAGAAGAGCCAGGTGTTCAATTATGTTTGCCTTACCGACCCAGGCTGCGTATGCCATTATTTGTTTGAGCGATAGACGGCTATAAAGAAGATAAGAGATTTGAAAGCTGTCGGGGTTTTGAACTCGGTCTCAGCGTTGGTCGACTTTTTCATTTGCTCACATGTTTCTTTATAAATCCCAAGAAAACATTGTTGTGCATCGTCTCGGAGTTCCTTTCTTTGTGTGGTTGTGTGCATCTCTGCACAAAAAATACCCAGATACAGTAAGGGCAGAAACCTTGTATCTTCAATTTTCATCTTTTTGTGTTTTTTTCCTTATTTTCCCGTAAATTAACGCCCTACTTGAACATTCTACAACGTCACACAAAAGCATCGAAAGTAGAAGATCTGCAAGCTCGAAAACTGTCGATTTGCGCTGTGCTTTGAGCTTGTAGATCTGCTGCTTTTGCTGTTTTTGAATTTAATCCTGAAAAAGAAACAGTTTTGGACATAAGACAGAGATATTTCATTAATTATATTTTATACCTTGTCTTAAGACAGTGTCGCAGGAAATAGGAGTAGGCAATATCGATGATGATAGATCTACAAGCTGACAACAACGTGACGCAATACGTGACACAGCTTTTCCATTGGAAAACATGCAGGTTGTTGTTGATTTAGTTTTCTTCATTTGGTGGGGCGTGCATGGGGCTCATGCTTCAAATCTCCTGGACCTGTTTGGGTTGGATTTAAATGTTCAGGCCTGTTGAAGAACTCTAATGATAACAATTATTTAAAAAACTATATATAGAAATAATACAAGTGGTATTATAACTATAACTTGTTGGCACTCAAATATGCATGCGTGTGTTCTTGAGAGTGTGTTATATAAGAACAAATCCTAAGAAAACATTGATGAATGACATTTCTTCCTAATGTCTTCCAGAAAACCTAAATAGAAAAATGTGCCAACAGGAGGAGAGCGATTGCTTCAATTGATTGCTTAGAAGCATTTCTTATGTCGGGTGTGGGTTAGGGTTGGGTTAAGGTCTGACAGACAGTGCCAAAAAAGTGCTTTCAATCTCATTCAGATGTCTTATTAGAACACTGAGAGACAGACGGTGAGAAACCGGCGAGGGAGACGTGTAGGAGAGACCGAACGGTCTAAAACGGTGCCAAATTCAAGCTCACGACATTATCAGCCTATAGATCTGCCTTTTTAACATTGAGAATTTAGAAAATGTTTTTTTGCTGATAATATAAAAATAGGGATGTCAGCTTGAAATTCTTTGATGAATTGCATGTCAGATTTTATCAGGAAATCCAAACTGTCCAAGCTTATCTCCTTCAGGGTTTTACTGTATTTGAAAATATTTTGAACCTTGGCAATGTAGTTTCACGAAGACATGTGGACACAACGTATATTGTCTTGTCTCTGTCGGATTGGAAACCATTATGTCCAAAACTATTACTTTTCATGTTTCAAATACACATCGTTTCAAACTTGCCGTTTTAGATCTGTTGCTTTTGATACTTTTGTGTGACGCTGTAGTCTGATCAAGTAGGGTATTTATTTACAAAAAAAAGTAAAGTAAAATATGGAGATAAGAGGTTTCTGCCTGACAGTGACATTATTTAGAAACATAATGGTGTGTGGCGTTTGTTTGTTTCTCCAGTAAAGTCCACTTCCAGCATCAGATGTTGGCTGGTTTGCCCTCCTCTGGCCCTCTTGATGGCTTAGCTCTTCCAAACAGCATTGTCAGATTCAGCGAGCAGCAGGTCTATGAAAACCAGACCAAAAGAAGCGACTAGTTGGCCACATGAGCACTTTAAACCTACAGTATATGCATTGGATATCTGGAAAAATACATAAAAACATCTGCAAGCTCACGTGTTGTGATGCCTACCTAGTACGCACATGACTATGGGTTTGACACTTTTTTATTTTAAAGTATAACTGCAGAAACGGCACATTCACGGTAAACATGTAAACAGACATGGCTTGTGACGTCATGTTGTAGTTCGGTGGTCACCTAACCACCGGAGATCCAGACTATGTATGAGCCTTTAAAGGCCTATTCGTAGTCCAGTTTTCAGTGAAGAGGTGACCACCATTTCGGTGGTCACCTCTTCACCTAAACCTGGAGTATGAAATACTGTAGTCCTTTAAGCAACACCACTGCACCAAACAAATTAATAACGAGTGTGTTAGATTTTCATAGGTGTGTCCTCCTCTCCAGAGCTGCGGGCCAATGTGCAAGCATGATAGACGGTATTGTATTGACACATCGCAAATTTAACACACCCATTATTAATTTGATTAGCTGCAGCTGTGGCGCTAACATGTACTGTAAGGTCACTGTGATGCAGCCAACATGTTGCAATTGGGTTTTATTCCAGACGCAATCATGTCAATATTGTAAATCTATGATCGCGCTTGCCAATGTTGTTGGCTAATTGTTGTTACTAGTAGTCCGGCAGCCGACGGGCTTCTTTTGTTTAAAGAGGGAAATTTGGTATATAGTCTTTTTTATTGGCCTAAAATAATGTCTACATACATTCATGAATCCACTTGCTGACCAGCTGTTAGTATTGGGCAATCTTTTTTTTAGGGGTTTCTTGTGAACCTACCACTAACATCCTATGGCTGGCAAAAATGTCAAATTTACTTTTGCTTTAAGTAGCATGTGACATGTCAAACTAGGGGTTTTTCATGATTCTGAATCCATTCCAAGCATTAATACACTCCTTGGGCTAAAAGCAGCCATAGCCACTTGCCCAAATGTGCCCAAAATGTGCTGACCACACCACATTTGTGGCCGTTTTTAGCCCAAGGAGTGTATTTTGTGCAAAACTAATGCTAATGGATTCAGAATCATGAAAGCCCCCTGGTTTGACATGTCACATGCTACTTAAAGCAAAAGGAAAATTTGACAGTTTTGTCATTTTTGCCTGCCACAGGATGTTAATGGTAGGGTCACAAGAAACCCCTATAAAAAAATGCCCAATACTAACAGCCGGTCAGCAAGTGGATTCATGAATGTATGTATATAGACAATATTTTAGGCCAATAAAAAAGACTACGGTATATACCAAATTTCCGACCCGTCCACCTCGGCTGCCGGACTATAGGTAGAAAAGCCTCGTATGTACCCCTTTGGACTTCTTGCCTCCTCCTGGCACTTTCCCCTACTATATTTTTTATGCACATTGTTTAAAACAAATTGTGCTTTAATAAGTCAAATCACATTGTGTATGAAAATGGAAGAGCTTCAAACCACAAAACTCTTACTATCCAGCACGGGTCTTGGCCGGGCTTGCCCTCCTCCTGGCACTTTAAGATTGTTTTGACTTTTGATGTAAAGTAGCTTGTAAATATTGTAGTTGCCGGTTGCAGTTTTTTTGGGCTTGTTTCTAAAGTGTACTTTGCTGATTTAGGCTTGCTTCCTAAATGTTGTTTAAACCAGTGGTTCCCGTGTATAGTGTTTCATGTCCCCCCAAATGAATCCTTTAAAGTCGGCCATACCTGCACTCTTGACCAAAAAGCCATTAATATGCATTTTTCTGCGGACCATGACCTGAAAATACAAGATATGTGTTTCATTCTTCGAAGACATTTTTTTTTAATGAAAATAGATCGACTTGCTCAAAACGCGTCGCATCGCGATGCGTTGTGAGCATGTAGATCTGCCATTTTCAAGGTAAAAAGTGCTCATGTGGCCTTGGGCAATACGATCCTGTTTTCATAGACCCGGTTGTTTGTTTCTCTCGCAAAACCCCGGCAACACTGCTCCTGGCCCAGATGATGGGTATCTCATCTCTTCCAAGGAGCAGTTAAAAGTGAGTCTGGGGGCCCCCCGGGCCCCGGACCCCAGCTGCTATCATAGCCCCACAGCCCGCAGTCTGCCCAGTGTGAATATTCATTAAGCCTGCTAAGATTATCATTGGCTCCCTGATGTTTGCCTTTGCTGCCTGAGGGGTTCGTGCGAGGGCAAAAACAGAGGGCCCCATGCATTGACACACATGGGGCTTTCCGTTTATTGCTGGCAAACCGAGAAAATGTAATCTGTTTCTTAGGTCACGGATCTTTATGAGATTTAAATTGTCGGTGTGTACGCTTGAATCAATGAAGTCGTAAAGTATTGAAACATTAGACAGTGTTATAGCGGATAAGAAATGGCCGGGTTGTAAATTGTTTCACTTCGACAGGGCTGTGAAGCAAGAGAGCTGTGAACCGGTCCAAGGCGTAAATGTTAGGAGCCGTCTTGGAGCAAATCTCCACAATTGAGTCCAATGGTGCTTTGTTTTCTTGGCATCTATTCAACCGATTACTTTTTCAATTAGTTATTAGTTGTATAATTGAGAAGAATTTTAATTATCTTTTTAATGAATCAATTAACCACCTTCGTGCTTTCTCACGTGGCGTGTGAAAATTAAGGGTTATTCATCACTCGCGACTCACGAAAATGGATCCACTGTTTGTTGTTTGGGAGACATTGTCTTAGACGATAGAGAAGAGAAGGTGCCAAGAAGGGCTACAGGGAGAGAAGCGCTTGGAGGGGTGAGCTTCACTTCCGCTCTGGAGCTAGAAAGCGATGCCCCCCTGCGGTGCATCGGCACAGGGACAGGGGGGGCTTCAATCTCGGGTGTCTTCAGCCCCCGATGCGGCTAATGAAATTGGGGGCCTCTGACTAGGCAGGAAAAAGGCTCTATTTCGGGGGATGTAGGCAAGGGGACCAGATGGTCAAAAGGCTCGCAATTTGCTTTCCTCTGCAAATTAAGTTGGAGGAAATGGAGGCAGCTGCCAGAGAAGCGTGCGGGGATTATAGGGAGAACACTGGAAGGTTGAGATGTGGTGGTGTTGCTTCTTCAAACCATGAAGGATGCTCCATGTTTGGAGAGGGTTTCTATAGGTCAGTGGCACTTATACGACAAAGCAATGATTCTCAACCTTTTATTTTGTTTGATGCAATAGGCCGCATACCCCCTATGGATTTGACCCACTTTGATTTTAATGAAAAGTAATTACATTCCTGAAGGAGTAATCACATTGAGTCGTGTTCTCGCATGAATCGCATGCTATTCCTTTTGCTTTAACGGCCAATGACCAATTCCTGAATAGTGACTTATAAGGCATTATAGTATAACAGTGACTATAAAGCACTATCAAATAATGATAATGCATTATATTTAGACAAATGAGAATTATATTAAAACTATGACCCATGCGAAAAGAAAGTCTGAGTGGTTTTGTTGTAAGCAGATTATAATGCATCATGTTTATAATGCATTATAGACATGGGATGCATAGCAATGTGTGACTGTACACATGTTTATACCCATATTATGCCAGCCAGGAAAAAAAAAAATCTTACAAAGGCTGCATTTCTAAGTGGAATTTGAACTTAAAGGCGTATTTTTTTTACAATACAGTGAGTTGCATTTTGTATAACGTTGTATACACTTTGGATGATGAATGCTTAAAATCACTGGTTCTCACCACTGGGTTGGGGGACCACCAGAAGTCCAAATGGACCTGTAACTCTAAGTTCCATTTTGCTCCCTCATTTAAATGAACAGTGAATACTTGACTCACTGTGTATATAATTGCATTAAACATGAAGACAGACACTGCACTCTGAAGGATCCATGGATGTCTTTATGCGCCGTCTTTGTGTAATTCATTCTGGCTGTTTAACTGAATGCATAACGAGAGCTATCCTGTTACCACTAGAGTGGTGTGTCTCTCTCTCTCTCTCTCTCTCTCTCTCTCTCTCTCTCTCTCTCTCTCCCCTTAGTGTGTGTGTGTGTGTGTGTGTGTGTGTGTGTGTGTGTGTGTGTCCATATGTGCGTCCGTGTGTAGGATTCTTTTTTTTAGATTTAGGCTTGTACAATTATGATTAGGGTTAAAGTTGTGCATGATTTGACAAGCTCCAGATAGCTTGTAGATCAGCTATTTTGAGCTTCAGCATTATAGGGTCAAAGATGTCCAAAAACATAACAAAATAATCACTGTTTCTTATGTTGGCCTCACAAGTATAGTAAGTACTGAGAGAAAATACTACATAGAATAGAAAACAGGCTTTCTGTATTGTGCGTGCATGCGTGCATGTGTGTGTGTGTGTGTGTGTGTGTGTCTGTGTGTGTGTGTGTGTGTGTCTGTGTGTGTGAGAGAGAGAGAGAGAGTGGGGGCACTCATTTGCCTTGCGGCGCTGTAGTAGCGGTCGGGTCCTTTGGCTGATCAGGTGAGTTTTCAGCCAAAGCAGGCTGAATAATTGAAGAGTCGGTGGGCGAAACTACTCATGTTCCACGGCCGATTCAGATTACCTAGTGTATACAAACACGCATGCACACTCTCTCTGACACACGCACGCACACACACACACACACACACACACACACACACACACACACACACACACACACACACACACACACACACATGCTCACACACACGTATACGTTTGTACTTCTACACCAGTGCAATATTTTAGGGAGATTTTATGAATGGCATTTGTACTCTGATCGTCCACCACTGCTCTGCATCCATCCATCTCTCTCTCTCTCTCTCTCTCTCTCTCTCTCTCTGTCTCTCAATTATCTGCCACACAATCAAGCGGGTCCTGAAAACAACTTAATCCCGGGTCTGGCATGTGGCGTGGTGCCGTGTTGTTGTTGTGCTGCCTGCCTGCCTGCCTGCCTGCATGGGGTACAATTTCACACTATTGTATCCCCCTCAGGGCTCTACGCATGTTCATCTTTTACACCACTGCTGTTATGGAAATGTCCTGCGAGTGAGTGAGTGAGTGAGTTGGTGGATGGGTGTAGGGCTGCACCTATTGATTATTTCCTTAATAAGTATTACTTTATCTAACAGATTTTTTTTTAATGTTTTGGTAATCTAAAGAGATTAGTATCCTATTTTTTCTTTTTTTGAATACATTGTCGCACAACAGTGTCGGACAAAAATAGCTAAATAAATGTGTGTCAAATCAGAAACAGGATTGTGTCCTAGACACAGGAGTGACGGGACATAATCTAAATGTCTCGATATAAAAATGTAGGGAGAACAATTACAACCGCCCCAAATGTATGTTGTATTGTATCAACATATCTACCATACAGATTGGACAAAATGCCATTTTAAAAATATTACATAGAATACATCTTAAAAAACATGACTGGCTGGCTGGCTGACTATACAACACAATGGCGGTGTACACAGTAAACATGCACAGTTTAGATAAGAAGTGTTTTGGCTGTCACTGTGTTTTATTTACTGTCCCAGTAGCTTTGCTTGTTCGTTGTAATTTGATTTAATTATCATTTACACCTGACATTGTGTCAACACAACTGTTCCATGACCTTATACAAAACACACCAAAACCGCCGATAAAGCATTTTCTGATACCAGATAATTATGTTGTTACACTAAACTTGTTCAACCACAGTGCCAACAAACATGACCCGTTTTCAAAAAGCATGTAATTGGAGACAAAAGGGATAATAACAAATGCATAGGGAATTGACTGCACCTGTATTGTATTGTACTGCAGTGTACTGTCTTTTTTAACCTTTTTCCTTTATTGTCAGTTGTTGCTGATGTGTACAGCATGTGATCAGCCTTCATTATGTGTAAACCTACTTGCCAATGAAGCCTAATTCATAATCAGTCACGTGAGAGTGTGGCTCGCCAAATAAACAACTGAACTGCGAGCTTTTTGACGAGCAACGTACACTGTCATGGGATTGGAGCCCCAATCTGAGCCCGAGGTGGCAGTTGTGGGGTCACTGAGGTGATGGCGTGCTTCCTGCTGTGTCATTCCGGGCTGTGACACCTGAGTGATGCCACCGGGTCACCCGATCGGGCCTGGCATGGCCCTGTTCTTGGATGTTGGTACATGGGTAAAGTGACAACCGGCTGGCTGCTTTCACATGGCGTCACCCTGACGTCTCCCCCACACCGATAACAAGAAGAAGGTGCACTCGGAAATATATGTCACATTGTAGATAATATATATTTGGAAGTATATATTTTTTATGTATAAACACAACCATTTTAACCATATTAAAACTTGCAGGACTTATTTTAATTAATACATTTAAATGTTATCCAATCTGTATGGCAGAGTATGTTAATACAATGTATATCTGATACAATCTGTATAGAGTATGTAATATAACTTATGCAATAGAGCCCCCTTTCATGACGATGCCAGGCCCAGGAAATGAATCCCAATGCATTTTTCCCATAGACATTTTAAGCGTCGTACAAAGCCAACTCGAGTCGTGACAAATCATGACAACAAACACGATATTTTGGACCAAACAAATAATTACAAAGAAGAAAAACAACAAAAAATGTGTTTTTTTTTACTTTCTAATTCTTTGTTTGGCCCAAAACATTGTGTTTATTGTCATGAAGAGTTGGCTTTGTCCGCGGCGTATAGACGTCTTTAAATAAATTATTTCTGAAAAGTCTATGGAGGAAAATGATCAGCGATTTTTTTCCCCGGGTCTCTCGAGGTGGCGGGACTGCAACGCTCTATTGGGTGGTTGTATGTCTCCATGCTCTTCTATTGAGACATTCAGATAGTGTCAAAGGTCATGTCTCACCTATAGACACATGATCTGACACGATGTCTGACACCTGATGATCCAGATTAATGTGTCCAATTAGCAAGCAGGCATGGCCATATAGCTCAATGGTAAAACATGTCAGCACCGGGTTCAAATCCAGGGTACAAGAGCTAAGTTACAAAGTGCAGCATTAACCATCTCTAACCCTAACACAACAAATTCAACCTAATAGCTACTGTAAACTGTGGAGTGGAATTCTATAACATGATCCCGTACATGGGCAGAAACTCAGACGTCAGAAGCAGCACAGCAGTTAAAGAGCAGATACAGAGTAAGAGAAGTACTGTAACATAATGCAAGGGTAGCGACACAAAACTATAAGAGTCAACAAAAAAAAACTAAATAATACCCACCAACAATGAATGATATTATACAACAGTGGTGGTGCTCACGGTGGCGTCCGGGCCCGGAACATTAGCCAAAAACAATTGCCATACTTGGGAACAATGCAAGTTGGGAACAATGAAAATGGGCAATGCATACCCCACTGCAGTATGCAATACCCGTTCTATCTGTTGTCATACAGTAGCACTCGTTTACATCGTCCATCTGTCTGTGTCCCTTTTGTGCCCCTTGTAATGCATGGAGAATGTTGTTTGAAGAAGTGTGGGTAATTTGTCAGTGTAAACTGATTCAATCAATTGGCTCAGGCAGAGCCTGGAAATTGGACAGTTGTGGGGTCTTAGGCTCATTAGGTCCACTGACAGAGCCTGACCAGAGCCTGTTCTGGCGGTTCTGGACAACAGTGTATCTGACTGACGCCGGGCACTGCACTCCCTGTGGTGGTGTGGAACACGCGTGTCGACTTTGAAGTCGGTGGGCCGTACGGTTCTCGAGTTACGTGGATTACAGACATATATACGTACTGTACACACGTACGTACACCAAAGACTTGGTGCATGTATTGTAAGAAGATGTATGGGAACTTGTCTGTCCCTTATGATCGGTTCAGTAAGGGACGTTGACAACCTTAACGGTAATGTAGGCCTACAAGGGTTTACTCCAGAGATATTAGGCTATTGACCGAGCAGAGCGACCATCCTTTGTCTCGTAATAAATCAACATTGTAAATTCTATTGCACTCCACCGGGAGTAGTGGAATAATTATGTTGTTTCCTCTCCTGCTCAGTTGCAACACTCTGTCCTCATGGAGGGGTGTGTGTGTGTGTGTGTGAGGGTTTGGCCATGATAGCATCCAGCTTCCTCGCTGTTTTCACTTACACCACCTCCTCCACCCTATCCGGTGAGGATTATTAATTTTGTCTGTGGTTTTTTTTATGAATGAAAATTATTAACAAGAGCTTGTGACTAAAGAATAACTACATTGGATCGTTTGGAACACTGGCTATTTTGTCAATTTCCTGTAAAAGTTATGTTTTTTTTCCCCCACCCGAAAGCTGCGGAGGCCAAAATCATGATTGACATGGACACAACGGAGAGAAAGTATACGCTAGTAATTTCCCACGAATGACTTCCAAAACTGACTGGGAGGAGAAATGTCTTTATAGGTTTCCCATAAACGGCTAATGCCGCCACATGACATTTCTAACCATAGATCTCTCACCCAACATTGATTCTGAACCAGCCTGTCCCTGGCGCTGCCCCCACAGCAAGCAATTACACCAATAAATAAATAAATATAAATATATATAAATATATATATATATATATATATATATATATATATATATATATATATATATATATATATATAATTTCATAATAATATTAGTCCAGAATTCAAAATGTACTAGCTAACACATTATGTAGCCTCAGCCGGGAGGCGAACCCGGGTTCCCCATTCCACAGGCACAGCACGTTACCAGTCGACTAAAGAGCCATGGCCCAATAGGCGAGTAGTAACGCAGCACCGTAGCCTATAGCCTACAATTATGCAGATCGTCCTATTTCAAGTTTTCATATGTAGGCCTATAAAATAAAACTAGAATTGTTGTGCGCCTACTACTTTCCTAGGGGATAATAATAATAATAATAAAATATATAAATAATAAAATAATAAATACAAGAAGAATAAATGGCTTCCCATCATGCACCTTTAACCCAACATGCACTGCACTGTGTCACATGATCGGCTAATGGCGTTGCCTTCCGGAGCGGTCCGCTGTGTTTGACTGCAGAGGCGAAACGGGACAAAGACTATTAACCCATTTAGGCCTGACCTCGAAATTAAAAACAAATCTTTTAAATCCTCCAGTTTTCTGAAATAAATATTTTCACGATTTAAAAAATGATAGCAGACCTACAAGCTCGTAGCGCGCCACGCGCTATGAGCTTGTAGATCTTCTATTTTTCAATAGCTAAATTATAACATAATGTTTAAAACACCAAAAGGGGTTAATATGGCAGAAATGGTAGGGAACGATGTCAATTGCACTCAATAGCGCAACACTGAAGTGTGTTATGGATGTGGTGGCCACTGTCGTGTGATAATTACAGATGTAATGGGTGAAAACATAGCAGTGGACACTGGGGACAGTGGTAATGGTTGCGCTATAGCCTATAACCCACCCCACTTCCGCCACTTTCCCCTTGTAAAATCAGATGTTTACAAATCTTTTGGAAATAGGCTATTTTCAAATGGCCGAAATATTTATAGGGCTCAAGTTGTTTTGTAATAATAATCAAAACCTACAGAGTAGTAAAGTTTTTAAATAATTTATAATTAAGTCTTTGAGGTGTATAGTGGAGTACAAGTAAAAAGTATTGAAAATGTTAAACACTTCAGTGAAGTAAAAATCCCTCAAAGGTGTATAGTACAATACTAAATTGTAAATGTACTTACCGTATTTTCTTTACACCACTGGAAAAAAACACTAAGCCATTATTGGCAGATCTTCTGCAGCATCTTGTTGCCAGTGTTGACATGTCCACTTACTTACTTAGTCCCTTGCAAATATTTGTAGTTGTGGTTTTTGGGGATTTTTTACAGTGTGTGCAGTTGCTTAATTGGACTAATTAATTGCTTCCTAATACCATTTAAACCAGTGACTCAAATATTTCTATGCATATTTATCCACGGTGCCCAGTACAAGATTTGTGTTGTTGAAATGTTTAAAAAACATTCCACTTTTTAAGATATTTTTGCCAAGATTTCTTTTGAAAATAGCAGATCTACCAGATCACAACGCGTCTCAAAACAAATATATACAAGTTGCTTCTTTTGGTGCTTGTTTTTTTTCATAGACCTGGTTGCTTGTTGTTCTCACAAACTCTGTCGACATATGTGCTTGTTGCCATAGCCACAGTGTTGAAGTGTTTGAAGCTGACTGTTCAGGTTCACACCTTAAGGGCCTTTCAAACGTGCAGCGATATAACGCGTCTATAGTTCATTTTCAATGAGACCTGTATTTTTGCGCGGAGCACTGGGGAGCGCAGTCCTGTGAATTTGTTGACTCACCAAAGCTGGATACTGTTAAGCTTTTCTTGTACGCTTGCAGCCTTGCGTTGTTGCGCCGCTCTTGAGCAGACCTGGAGGAGAGCTGTCGTTGATCCAGGCAACAACGCCTGCGTTCCTCGCTCCCCGTTTGAAAGGCCCTTTACTCTGTTCAGCTTCAGTGCATGTGAGGACGCAGCTCACGTGACTGAATGGACTGAAACTGATTAAACTCCCTCAAAGAGATGGAACAATACAGGACACATTTTTAATCCAGTTTGACAGACAACGACTGTATAGGAAAGTACTGTACACTTCAGATTTGTCTCAACGTAACTTCATATAATTGGGCCTCACACAGTGTACAAATAAAATGGAACCAAAAGGACCCATATTTTTCCACCAAGACTGTCAGGTCTGGACAGATTTAGATATTGTTGATGTCGGGAGGAAACCACCTAACTCCATATTTGATTTGATTTTTGATGTTACGATTTTTTTCTTTTTTGCATGAATTAGTGCATGCTATTGAACACCCTTTACATCTGTGTGTTTCGAAAATATTGAACCAATGAAAAGTAGTAAAAAGCACTTCGGACAACCTCTTAACTCCATTGTACCCTCAAACTGTCTGCTAAAGCAACTAACTCCACCACCTCTCCCCCTCTCATGGAAGTCATTGACAATATATAAAGTCACAAAACCAACTTTGATGAGGCAGTATTGCTTAAAAAAAATCAAATCCTTAATTTCTTCCCGACAGCAGAGATACAGTATATTGTGTATGTACTGTATGCATATTGATGAGCTCCACAAACAATATCCATCATCATGTTCATCATCTAAGTGGAAGAACTCTGTAAACTCTCTCTCTCTCTTTTTGCCATAATCTGAAGACTGTATAGAATAGACCCTTGCCACCTTTTCTTTCGATTGCTGTCATATCGGGGGTGGATGCCGAATGAGGCGTTATACGTACATCAGTCTGACATCATGTGTGGCAGGTTAAGACTCACACGTGGCTCCCCACATGCTTGGCAAGTTAAGACACTTGTGGCAGGTTAAGACTCACCTGTGGCTTCCGCGTGCGCTTAGGGTTAGGGTAGGGTTTGGGGTAGGGTGTCGGTCGGACTATATGCGTGTCGGATTGTTAGTATGTTGGACCAAACATATGCATCCGATGCCATAAAGCTGTCAGCTACTAGCTCTCCAAGCGTCTGCTGGGTGTGATAGATTGTACGTGATTTATTCCCACAAAGAGCGCATGCTTAAGCCGCCGTAATCCCTCTCATTACGGGTATCCTGTTGCTAGCGGAGGGCGGTTGATTTCCTAAAATGCGGCGCGCGGAGAAAGAGATTAGTTTGGATGACTCACAAAGTAAAAAACAAATTATTAAATGTGTGAATGGTTTTATATGGAAACATTTTATAATGGTTTGTCTCTGTCGGGTGGAAACCTGATCATGTCTAAAACTGTTACTTTCCAGGATTCAAATTAAAAAAGGGCAAAAGCAGCAGATCTACTAAAGCTCAAAACGCGCTTTGAACTTGTGCATGTGCTGCTTTTTGTGTGACGCTGTAGGTATTAATTTAGGAAATCAAGCATTAATTTACGAAAAAAAACACAAAGTTATAATATGGAAATAAGCGGTTTCTGTCATGTCTGGTAAGGTTAAGTGTGCCAAATGAATTCCCTTGCGTTGTTTTCTCCGTCTTATCTCCCTGGCGGGCAGCCCTTATCAGCTGCCTTTGTGTCTTCATCAGCTGGGAAAAGCTCAGTCGGCGCGTTGCGTCTATTTTGGCTTTCTCCTCGTGTCTCTCTTTGTCTTCCTGTCCCTGTCCTGTCCGTCCAAACCCTGTCCTTGTACATTTGAGCCGACATGAGAGAGTGGAACTTCGGACCCTTGTTTTCCAGGGATAGATCGTCGTGTCGATAAGTCAGACATATAGCGTACAAGAAACAGACGATGTAAATCCCGAAAGGTTTCTAATGGGGCGGAAAGCTTTAGTGTTATCTATGTTGGTTTCCTTTTCTATGGTTTCTTTTCCCATTTGTTACAGTCTGGCAATAACCTTGTATCTCCGCCTCTACAGCTGGCGGCGGGATCTCCAGGCAGACACCAAGAGGCTGGGATGCACCTGGGCGCAGATGGAGACGAATGCCAGTGACCGAGAACTCTGGAGGACCCTTGTCGACGGCCTATACCCCGGTATGGGGTGTCAGAACTCTGGAGGACCCTTGTCGACGGCCTATACCCCGGTATGGGGTGTCAGAACTCTGGAGGACCCTTGTCGACGGCCTATACCCCGGTAGGGGTGTCAGGCGTAAGTAAGTAAGTCCGCCTCTAGACTTTTTAATGTTTCTTAACTTTCTTCACAAGTGATGAATGCCCACTCTTGCACAAACGTCGCCCAAAGTAGCCGATCTACAAGCACACGCCGCACGCATGTTGGGAGCTTACACGTAGATTTGCTATTTTTGAAACATTTGAAAATGTTGAAGGCGAAGTTAAAAGTATTAACACAAAACCAAATAAAGACTTAGAATAATAACGGCATTGGATCCTTTGGAAAACCCATTTCCTATAAAGTAACATTTATATTGGACATACAAGGTCTCCACCCGACAGCGGCGTGTCCCAACATCATGATTGACACACGGACACAACAGAGAGAAAGTCCACGTTAGTAATTAATTTCCCACTAATGACTTCCGAAACGCCTGGCGGATTAAACTGTCAGGGAGGAGAAATGCAATGAGTGTGCGGCCGTTCTTTTACTAGGTTTCCCATAATATGGAATGCCACAACGTGAAGTTTCTCACCATCTTCCTCGTGCGTGGTTTCTGGTGACACTTTCACAGATGCTACGAGGGAGGGAGCACATGCTGTTAATTCCCATGGTCTATTCTATGTGGTACAGTATCACTTAAGTGACTGAGTGTGTCTGTCTGTCTGTATGTATGTCCCTATGTCAGAGTATGACCCATTGATCCCTGCAGCTGCTGCTGATTGGGGTCAGGTCGCACACATATACACATGTTGAGTATATGTTTATCATGTATTATTGAATCCTTTGGTTGCAGTTTAAAAGGTCTGACAGTAGAACGATGGAGTTTATATTTGCATTACCTGTGTGTGTGTGTGTGTGTGTGTGTGTGTGTGTGTGTGTGTGTGTGTGTGTTATGTACATGTGTTTTCACTTGTTTTACCGTTTCACATTCTCTTTCGAGAAGCACAAGTCAATTTTCTTTTTCGAAGGTCTCCCTGAACAATGTGTTTCTCCTTTGCACATATTGAAATACATAGTGATATCAGGCAGCGCTTTAAACCACAACAATGTGGATGAGGACAAGGACAGCGCAGGAGCTTGTAGTTTGCTTATTTGTGCCTGCTTCATAAATGTTGTTTAAAACAGTGGTTTTCAAACATTTTCATGTCAAGGAGGAACCCCCCATATTCATATTTGTCCACAGACCAGTCCCCATATAACAAAGTTTAGAAAAATGTTCAGCTCACAGCGCATGATCATTTTTTTGTTGAAAACAGCAGATCAAGATCAGGCTATTTTCAATTGCATATACGTTTAAAGTGGTTGGCTTAATTTGGTCTTTTTTGCTTGTTTCTCTCGCAAAATCTGGCAACAATATAATGATGAACCAGTGGTTCTCAAAGTTGGTCCTTTGGGGGGGTTCCAGGGGTTAAAGTAGTTAATACAGCATCACGGTCATTTTAACCACTTCATCCATTTATGTTGGCTATTAAAAAAAAAAGCAGATCTATACCATCTCGTGTATCTGTTACTCTAGAAAATGTTTAGAAGATTTTGATGAATTTAGATTTAGATCTTAAACACAGATCTCGTCTTCTGGGGGTCCCTGGCACAAGACCAGATGGGGGGCCGTGGCCACGTATACGAACTGTATTAATCTGGGGGTCTTTGACGTGAACATGTTTGAGAACCACAGGAGTACACCCGTTGCGTGCGTTACCTCGCTCATTCCATCGGGGTCAGTGCGGTGCAGTTCAAATTATAGATGATAAGTGGCGCAATTATGGTGACCGAGTGGCTTCACGTGACGCCCATCGTCTGTCAGGGCCTTACTTAAGGTCACGTTAAACATCGTCGCCACTGACACTTCACATGTCCAACACAGGTCAGAAATGGCACAATCTGCTACTTTTGATGCTTTTGTGTGACACTGCAGTATGATTGAGTACTCCGTCAGCAGGCCGTTCATTTACGAAAGAAAAATAAAAACATGCCGGCCTGGGCGGCTGGCATGTAGCCGTCTGGCCACCTCGGCTGGTAATCCATGCAGTCTGGCGCTGTGCCGCGGTTTTCGATTCACGATTCCGACAGCCTTTACTGTGCGTCTCTCCCCCATCTCTCTCTCCCCATTTACTGTCAGCCTACTGTATACCGATCCCTCTATACAACATTAAATAAAGGCGAAAGCCACAAAACAAAAAAAAAAACGTGCAAAGTTGAAATATGGAGATACAGTAAGCAGGTTAGTGACGTTATGTGAGCAGATCTGTGTGTCAGATAAGAGGGCATATAGTGAGGTGGTACTGTACCAGCGCTGGGAAGTAACTAGGTACATTTACGTAAGTACTGTACTTAAAAATAATGTTGAGGTATTTGTACTTGAGTATTTTCAATTTCCAATACTTTAGTTACCGGTAGTTACTTTGTAGATTTAGATTCTTATTACAGAACATACAGTAACCACTTCAGCCCTACATACATTTCGGGCATTTGAAAATAGCCGAAAACTTGAAATGAGACATTCTGCATAATGAGTATACTTCTGGTACATTTTGATGCCAATAATCTTGCCTCAAGTACATTTAGAATTTTGGAATTGTAACAGAGTTTTTTTTTCTTCCTATATTGCAGTATTGATACTTTTACTTAAGTAAAACATGCTAGTACTTTTCCCACCACTGATGGCAGCACCACAGAGGGCATAGGGAGGTATAGCTGTTCATGTGGTGCATCATGGGAACTAACCCGAGAGGTGATGTCCGCCGTGTGAAGTCATGACTTCCTGGCTGGCGTAACGTTTCTTGGTCATGGTGACAGCATCGACAACAGGAAGTCGACCTGACCAACAGTCTCATTCCCCCCAATACTCTGTTTCCTCTGAGTCAGACCCTTTGAACTGGGAGAGCAGGGCACACTCTCACACACACTCACACACACTCACACACACACACACACACACACACACACACACACACATGCACGCCGCGCACGCATAAACCTTTCCACCGTCGCACCCTTCGAGAGGTGTGTTTGGATGAAGGCGCACGTTATTTACTGTATGTGATGACTGCCTTCCTCCCTCTCACACACAGGCGTGCATGTGTGTGCGCGCGTGCGTGTGCGCACACACTCTCACACACACTCTCTGTCGTGCTCTCTCTCTCTTGCTCTCTTGCGCTCTCTCTCGTTTGTGTTCGCACTTGTTTGACCCTTCTACACAGTACACACACACACATGCACAACACTGTAACTCTGTAGAGTAGACACAGGCTTGCACGCACTCACACGCGCAAACTCAAGGATGCAGACAAATGCATGTACAGTACAACATATACACACGTTCTCTCTTTCATGTATACAGGCCTAACAGATACTCTCCCTCTCTCTCTGAGATGGACATACAAACGCACGCCACACCACGCCACGCACGCACACGCACATGCCGAGGTTAAAAGCAGCAGTGTACAGTTCATCAGTGGAACACATGTGGCATCATCAAAGCGGGAGGAAACTCAGATGCACTCAGTCACAGAGCCGAGCGCCACAAACAAACCCGTCAGATCCCAGGCTAACAACACCAGCGCCGCGCGCTACACAGGCTAATGTGGAACGGAACCCACCCAAGACCCTGGGTGTTTCTGACCGAGGGGACATGACACACACACACACACACACACACACACACAGCTCGCCAGGCACCGGTGGGGCTGCGGGGTGAGGCACTAATGGCAGGGACCACCAGAGGCCTACGTGACGCTAGCCAGGACAGGCCAGACAGCCCGATGACTGATGCACTGTGTGTGTGTGTGTGTGTGTGTTGGGGGTCATTAAGGATTCTAGGAGCCGGCGGGCTGTAATCATAGAATAACACGGGCGTCTTTTATCGGTGAGCTTTTTCGGCTCACGTCCGTCTCTCGTCTCGTCGTGAGAATAACCTAAAAATAATAGAAATTTAGTAATCCAACAACGCCGGGCGGAGTCTGATGGCGCTTCGGGGTGGGGGCGGGGTCTTGGGGGACCAGTGAAAAGTCTCTTAAGCCTCAGTTATGCAGTTGCGTGCTGGTGTCGTGATCAATATGAATAGCAGATCTACAAGCATACGTGACGTGTTGCGAGCTTGGAAATCTGCTATTTGCGGCACGCAAGGCACCAGCATGCGAGTGTGAGCATGAATCAGGCTGCCAGGAGGAGCCATCTGCAAGCCATCCTGCTCCCAAACCACTGTCAGCAGGAGAAAAAGCCAAAAGCGTGTTGAAAAGCGAGTGTGGAGAATTCATCGTATTAGGTTTTTTCTTTGCTGCCGTCATTAGGAGAACACAACGTCAAGTACTATTTGCGTCCTACTAAACTCCATTTATCACTTACACGTTGGGCAAAGAGCAGGTTGTTGCCGTTGCGAGCCTTGTATCTCCATATTTCAAAGTGTTATGTATGAGAGGGAGCCAGAGACAGTTTATCCTCTTTGTGTAGCTCATTTCCCCGGCCACAAAGCATGTGGACGTTGGCCGGTGTCTCTTCCAAACTACCGCTGGTTCCTTGGCTTCACTGCCGACAGAATGAACTTGAAGCTGGGCTGAATGAATGAGGAAACGCAGCGGAACGCCAACATTATTTTGGGATGTCACAACATCTCGATGGCACCATACCCTGCACTTTAGGACGCTAACCCCGTGACCGTGATGTCGTAGTGTAGACGAAGCAGCCAAACCGTCTTTATTTCGGCATTACAAGTGGAGTATGCGGCGGCCTTTAGTGTGTTTTGTTTATTCTGCACCTCACATATACTTTGACAAGCCTCCAGCTGAACACCACTGTACCGTTGCAGAGGAAATGCTGTCTGTAAAAAGACTGCCCTCTCCAGATCATGAAGGCATGACCATGAATGCGCTATGGTGAAAGAAATGCAAATGCCCCCTTTTCTTTTCCGTGACTCTCCTGAACTTGAACGCAGCATTTTGTGTTGAAATAATGTGTCCTCTGTGTAGAAATCCATGCCGTACACTGCATCTTTCTTCAGTATAGCTAAAGAGTGCAGGGCCACGCTCCAAAAAGAGCTGATCTACACTCCTACATTGTAGGCGTGTGCCCTACAACACAAAACGCTATTTTTGCAATCTTTTGCCAATGCCCTTTTAGGGAATTTCAGCCTCTGCCTTTCTAACATTATCTGCACGTCCGTCCGTCTGTCTGCCCGTGCGTGCCTGCGTGCGTGGCATATTGCCACTTTGATAGTAGCGAAAGTTGACCTTGCAAGTTTATGTATCGTAAACTTGTAAAACAAGTCCTGCACTCACTCTGTATAGGTAGAGACCAGCAGAGGAATGCTGACTTTGCAAGTTCTACAGTGCATTGGCTGCAGTGGTGGAAACTAAGTAACTGTGTACATATCGTTGCTGTCATACAGAAACCTCTTATCTCCATATTTCTTTGTGATTTAACGTCCTACTTGATCGTACTACAGTGTCACGCAGGCTCAGCATCAAAAGTAGCAGATCTACTTGGCGCAGAGCTTCAAGCTTCAAGCTTCATCTGCTTCTTGCTGCTACTTTTGCCTGTTGTTCTGAAGTCCTGAAAAGTATAGCAGTTTCCACTGTGGTTACTTTCCACACAACATTTATCCGGTGAGCAAGCAGGCAGGCTCTGTTAGCTCAATGGTAAAAATGTCAGTCAGCACTTTAACACAGGAAATCAGGTTCAAGGCCCGGGGTAGGAGAGGATTGTCTGCCTGCGCTGCATGGTTAAGGTATATCAGTGAATAAAGTTAACAGTGTTGCAGAATAGGCATCACTAATCGCCTGCCAATCAAAACATACACCCAGAGATCCAATGCACTGATTGGTCCCCAGTATATGGACCCACCCACACAGGGGATGATGATGCTCATTCACATAATTTCCTTTGACGTTCTCATTCCTGAATGGTGAGGAGATGCAGCAGCGCGGATCTTAAACTGATTAAATTGACCCGGGGAGATAGTCAGAGAGAGAGAGAGAGAGAGAGTGGAGGGGGGGCATTAGTTAAAGAAACAAAGGTGGTGGGGGGGCTGGGCTTATCGTGAGCCGGGGGCTGGGATAATTCACAGTGAATTAGGCGAGTCGTGCGTGCTGAAATAATCAGCCTCTTGTTTATTTGTCCAGGCCCTGCATGGCACAAGCCTCTATCTGCCCCCTCCTCTCTGTTCCCCACCCTGCCTGCCTGCTTGTAGTGCTGGCAGTACGACCATGGTTTACTTCATTTTAAGTCCTGCATGCAAAATGTTACTTGGGGGAGAAAAAACATTTTGGGCATCACAATACACGTTGACCTTGTGGGTCTGCTACTATTTGTACGGTGCTGTTATGATCACGTAGGGCTTTAATTTAGAGTAAGTAAGTAAGTCAGAGAGGCTTATTGTCGGTATCAGCCAGGGTGCCGGAGTCTGTCCCTGTTTCAATGCGCTTGGCCTGACCTCTCTAGGAGATGGGTTCAACACAGGTCTACAGGTCTATACCTGTGTGTATTGAAATAGAAGTATAAAGGCTAAAGGGAAAGTACCTCAAATTTGTACTTTGGTGCCGTACTTTAGTAAATGTACCGCGTTAACTGCATGTACACCACTTCAGAGCGTGTCTGGGTGGAGAGCAAAGCAACCATCCCTGGGTTGTACCATGAAACCAAGGACAGAGGGTCACTCTGGAACCTGTTCTGCAGAGCGCGCGTGGGTCTTGTTTTATGTAAGCGCAGAGGAGCGCTGCTCAGTCGGCAGTATGCAGAGGATGACCCCATGAGAGCAGAGGAAGACCCCATGAGAGCAGAGGAAAGCCAGAGCCGTGTTTTAATTGCAGGAACACCTCACCAAGAGAGAGAGTTTTCTTCTTTTTTTTTTTGACTTTCATGTGTTCAGTGTAGCTAGTTTAGTTTTGCGGGTTTGCTAGTTTAGTTTTTACTCTGTAAAATGGCTTTGTTTTAGTGTTAGTTGTTTCTTTCTGTTTTAGCTTGTAAACACACAATACACAAACACACATTCATTTTGATTTTGATTTTATTATTCAATTACATTTCCTTAGTCTTAGTCACCTACAATAACCCTGTGCCCCCCCCCCCCCCCAAACACACACACACACACACACACACACACACACACACACACACCACACCACACACACAGAGAAAGAGCCATCACTTGGCCTTGACATGACAGGCAAGACGACGCTGTGAGTGAAACCTGGTCATTGTGAGTGAAACCTCGTTATTGTCCAGGATGCTGGAGTGACAGTCTCTAAACACCACGAGAAACATCCATTAGCAGCTCAGCGCTCGGCCCGTCAAGGTGGGTAATATCGCGGGGGGACATGCTCCGAGCTCTGACAACGCGCCCGACACCTTGTGTGGAACAGACAGGGGGTCAGTTTGGGATGTTTTTCCTCTCCTCGCTCACACACTGACCGTAATAATCATCAACCGGCCGCTGGGGACTTATTCCACGCCACGCGTGATCGCCCTGCGTCCATGTGAAAAGGACCGTGAAATTGAACACAGCGTGCCTCGTTAATTTGTACATGTGCCAAAGTGGTTTGCACTCGCCATGCCTTAAATTCAAGCAGAACATTAAAACAACACGATTATGCAGCGCAATCTGTGCACGGACCGTTCTGGCTAATCACTGCTATCGCCCAGCGGAATACACTCGGCATCTGTTGCCTGCATGTGCAACAGAATGCAGTGGAAAATCTGGAAATGTATTATTTTGTGAGGAATTTGAGGTTAATTTGCTGTATAAAAGGCAACATTTAAACTCTAGATATATTTTAGTTGCAATCTGATAGTACCTAGTACATTTGATCCTTCAGTCCTATATACATGTATAAGTAATTTGACCACAGATGGTGAAAATAGACGATTTATTTATAGATCGTATATTTGTGCTATTTGTGAAAGAGTTTGACAACTTCTGACAACACAACGGCAATGCACAAAGTAGGGACCGCAGGTCGAACGTGGTTCCACCTTATTAACCCTTGCATCACACTTCTACCTAAAACAACAATATACTCTCAGTTAGCCCCATCCCCCCAACCTCACCTTTGACCCCAGGGTAACTCCCCGTGAACTTGCAGCTTGCATGCACACGACTGCTGGCACCCGGCTGGGTCTGCCATTCTGACTCCCATTGTGGGCCAGTCTGTCAGTAAGAGCGGGGGGAACAATGGCTTGACGGAGCTGTGCCACGGCAAACGGCTCCCCTGTGGATCCAAACACAACAGTTCCACGCCGCGGGAAAAAAAAAAAAGAAAAGCAGCGCTGTGGCGGGCGCGAACACAAGTGGACCCCGGGCCCGGGCGGCACGGGGCGGCACACAAAGCTATTGTTGTGGCCCGATGAATGCTCGCGGCTCTCACACAATGGCTTTAAATCACGTCGTGACGGAAGGACCAGACCGCGTTACAAAGACCATACGTTGAGGGCCGGCTGAAGGGAGTTTTGCCCCCTTCTCTCTCTCTCTCTCTCCCTGTGTCCTCAACGTGAACTTGTGCGCTGCTCCCCAGGATACATAAATAAGGGCCCGTGGCCCTCCACGAAGGTCTGGGGGACGCGTGCTGCGCGCTCTTACGTAAACACACACGGTTTCGACATGTTTAAAGTGTGCTCATTAGGGTTTATGTGTCGAGGTACAAAGAAACAACCACCGGCGAGGTGGTGTTTATATTAACGCGCCACGGCCGGTGATGCCCGCTGACAGAAGCCTGTTGGAATGCCACAGAGAGACACGCGTGTTTACACATTGTCGGCCATGTTGGTGGTTCTGTTTGATGAGCACCCCCCCCCTTTCCACACACACACACACACACACACAGTCCCGCATCACTATATCTAGTGGTGGAAAAAGTAGTCATATGTTTTACTTAAGTAAAAGTATCAATATTGCAATGCAGAAATACGCCATTACGAGTAACGGTTCGGAATTCAAAACTGACTTGAGTAAAGCTACAAAGGTATGCCATCAAAATGTGCCTAAAGTATACGAAAAGTAGAAAGTACACATTTCACAAGCTCAAAATGTATACAGATCTTATAAAAATAGCCAATCTACAAGCTCGAAATGTGAAGCATCACGTCGCATTCTGCATCTCAAATGGACGAATTATACGTTTTCAAATAATTTAAGTGGCGTAAAAGTGTGATTGAGCGGGACACTGAAACCCTAATTGGTCCTGCTGAGCATATTATGTTGGTGCCTTTGCATGTTTTGGTGTGTGAATGTAATGCACATTGTCCAGCACTTTGGATAAAGGCTCTAAATGAATGCCAATGATACATACAAAAATCTTTATTAATCTTAATATATTGGCATGATTTTTGACGAGTAACTCCATTGTATGATGAGTGTCCATTCTGAGACACATGTTTACAAATGACATTTTAAACGAGCTAGGAATGTGGTTCAAATCTGATTGTCACTTTCGATGTGGATTAAGGATTTGTAAATGTTAATGTTCATTCCCGTCCATCCATCCATCCATCCATCCATCCATCCATCCATCCATCCATCCATCCATCCATCCATCCATCCATCCATCCATCCATCCATCCATCTTCAACCGAGTCGGGTTCCAGCAGCAGCGCTGCAGACTCCCCTTTCTCTTTTCATTCCAATCTAGATAGGCCATATTTGGACATGCAGCAGCCTTTGTGGTGTTTGGATGTGATCTCATTTGGACATGCAGCAGCCTTTGTGGTGTTTGGATGTGATCTCCTGTGTGGGCAGGTTTGATTCACCACAATACGCAGCAGTTCTTTAGAAGTGCTGATGGAGATGCATGAAGCGAAGCAACACCTTGTGCTAGTTACTTCCAGTACACTTTACACTATATAGCTTGTCATCCATTGTGTATCGTCGCACGATGTGGGAAGCATGCCTAGCCAAGTTTAAGCTACTGTAGCTCTGCTGCCATCAGCCAGACGCTATACCTCTGAGGCAGGACTCAGCATTCAGCATGTTGGGTTCTGATGGTACCACTCAAGAGAGTTCCACCCAACGACATATATGCAGCAGTAGTGTGTAGAGTAACTAAGTACTGTACTTACGTACAATTTTGAGGTATCTGTGCTTTTCTTGAGTACTGTATCTCCAATTTCCAAAACTCCACTACATCTCAGAGGCAAATATTGTACTTTTACCATATTACTACTGTAGTTACTTTGTAGATTTTGATAATTGTTAGTTGTTACAACTTACAACACAGACCCACTTCAGCCCTATATACATTTCGGTCATTTGAAAATAGCCGATCTACAAGCTCACAAATTGGTGCAACGCGCCACATTGTGAGCTTGTAGATCAGGTATTTCCAAAAAAATATTTGAAAACTTGAAATGGGACTATTATTCTGCTCAATGAGTACTTCTTCTTTTGGTACTTCGAGTATTTGATGTCAATAATTTTGTACATTTACTCAAGTAGATTTTGAATTCCGGACTTGTAACAGACTTAGGGGGTACTTTATCCACCACTGTATGATATATTATATCTCAATCATTATGAAGGTCCCTGGTGGCAGCTGACCACATAACAGCAACGCTCTGGCTTGCAGTCTGACGTGGCCTTAGCTATTGCTCTGCCTGTCACTTCACTGTCCAAACTAAATAAAACAGAAATGCTTATAAAACGAATTCTCTTTAAATAACACTATACACAATCATGCTTTCCTGCTTCAGCTGCCACACAAAGCACACGAATATCCTTAAAACACTGTTTTTTTTTATACAGAAAGCAAACGAATATCCTTAAAACACAGTTTTTTGATACAGAAAGCAAACGAATATCCTTAAAACACAGTTTTTTGATACAGAAAGCAAACGAATATCCTTAAAACACTGTTCTCTAAGAGAGGTGTGTGTGTGTGTGTGTGTGTGTGTGTGTGTGTGTGTGTGTGTGTGTGTTGTGCCAACAACAGCGTGTTGTTTCAGTTTGTTTACGGGCTCCAGAAGCAGGTGCAAACGTAGCATTGGGGCGCTAACTGCTAACACGTACGCTAACCCTAGTGCACTCACCTGTCAGCACAATGCAGTGTTTTAGCAGCACAGGCGCGCGCGCGCACACACACACACACACACACACACACACACACACACACACACACACACACACCCATTTGATACCTTTGATATATAGGACCCCAATCTACAATCGGTACAAGTAAGAGAGTGGTTAACCTCTGGCCCAATGGTGGGGTGACTATATCACACCATTGTCACACCACTCATCATTACACACACACACACACACACACACACACACACACACACACACACACACACACACACACACTTCGATTTCTTTATTTGAATCCACAAATTACAATAAAATTGACAAGGAAACAAATATAGCGGGGTTGACAGTTCATGTTCACTTGAGGATACACATGGCACCTCCTCCTCCACACAGACAAACTGCCTATAACAGCCGAAACAGAACAGTATTTGGCAAGTTGTTTGGCTTTGCTTTTTGTCATGCCAGCTATTCTTAAGCCACTCATAGTCAGTTTTTGCACATGGCCCAGGCTTCCGAATATCACTATGGCATACAGCGATACCCCAGGTTTGTTATACTTCCAAGTAATGGTTGATACTTGGAATGTTTATCTTGGAATGCCTGGTCCATGTACAAATCAAAGACACAGCCACACACACACACACACACACACGCACACACACACACACACACACACACACTCTCTCTCTCTCTCTCTCTCTCACGGTGGGATTATGCTGCTCATTGTTAATCTAACCCTCTCAGCCTGTGTGTGAGAATGAGTAGATTACCTCGCACAAACCCTTAGAGACAAATAGCTCATCACAGTATGTCGATCGCCAGAAAGAATGATCCATATTCATAAGGTATGAAATCTACTGAACTGCAGTAGATCGGCCATAATCGTCATAATGAAAGTTGCAACATGTCTTGCTTTAGCCTACTGTCGATTACTGGAGTTCAAATTCAAAAGCATCAAACGTAGCAGAACTTCAAGCTCTAATTTGAAGTTCAAGCTTGTGGATCTGCTACTTATGATGGTTTAGTGTGACGCTGATCATTGATCTAGTACAAGTAGGGCATTCATTTTTACTAAACAAACACAAAAAGTTAGAATATGGAGTTAAGAGGTTTGTGTCTTTCACAGGGTCTGTAACAGATCTCCACCTACGGATATCATTCTGTAACAGGTTACCTCTCGACTGTGAGTTTGAGTTGTAAAAAGTACATTTACTTAAGTACAAGTTGCAATACGTTTACTTCACTCCATTACTCACATTACTGGTTACCTTGCAGATTTAGATTATTATTGCAAAACATACATTAACCACTTAAGCACTTTATATACTCCACGGCTATTTGAAAATGGCAGAACGGCATCGCCTTGTGAGCTTGTAACTCTTCACGCCTTCCTGATCTTTTCCGAAGATCGCATGTTTTCCCTGCTGATTAATTGAATTAACATATAACCCCCCCCCCCCCTTGTCACTGACAATGTTCTGTTCTGACAATGCACTGACAATCTACTGAATTGCCAATGGCAGGACATGTGAGACGGCACATCTGCAGAGAACGTACCGCAGAGTTTTATACTAAAGATCTTAAAAGCAAAACATGTCAAATAGCTGGACGTGTGAAGAAAATATGAAATGTGATTCATGCGCCGCGAAATCCCAAGGACGAGAAAGGAGATGTGAAGACAGGAATCCACTCCCTGTTTGTCAGCATGTGTTTACCATCAGATCTGTCAAACACATCAAAGAAACATTGCAAAGTACAAATTTGAAACAGTCGAATATTATGAACCGTTTCTGCGATGAAGACTCTGCAGGCTTCAAAGCCTTCAATCCAGTTGTGAAAAGTACTCTGCATACTACAATTTTGTTGTAATAGCATTTACATTTTTGATACTTCATACCTCTATTCCACTATGCCTCAAAGGCAGTTACTGTATACTGTATTGTATTTGTCTGTGTATACACTACAATTATTTGAAACTAGTTAATAGTTACTTTGTGGATTATTTTATTTCAAAACATACATGCAATGAAAACCCTATTTTATATACTCTAAGAGCTGAATTATTGCAACGCATTTTGACTTTTGAGTACTCTTTCTTTCTTTTGTAGCCTGCAGCATGTCGATGCCAATATCGTTGTACTTTTACCGAAGGCACATTTTTGATAGTTTTTACTACAGGCCTGTCACTTATAACAGAGTGTTTCTATATTGTAGTATGGCTACTTTTACTTAAAGGAGCACTATGTAACTTTCCTCTTCTAGCCCGGATTTGTACCCCCTTTCCTCATGCACAAGTGCTGACATTTTTACCATTGAGCTAATAGAGCATGCCTGCTTGCTCAGGGGATAATTTTGACCATCAGATGGTCCGAATTCATGTCAGATCCTGTGTCTCACTACAGACATGAGCTTTGACACAACCTAAGGGCAAGTTCAGAATTACCGCCTATTAGTTTGCATTGCACAGTGTGCTAGGTGCACTATTTCCAACCGCGCCCCTAAATGTCTCAATAGAAGAGCATGGTTACAAAATACAACCACCCCAATTGTATACCTTTTAACATATTCACTACCATAGATATTATTCATTTTAAAAAGTGCTGCTTAGTAAAAAAAAAAAAAGTAAAATCTGTGTTCTTACACCACTGCCTAAATCAATTTTGATGACAGTTTTTAGAAGATGCTGCTTTTGGGATAGCGCTAGAATGTGATAAATGCTTGTTGTTTGTCATCGCCTTCATCATTCAACTCGTCGCGTTCCCGTGCGGATAACTTCTCTGAGGAGCGTGTGCAGTTCAAGCCCTCTGGCAAGCATTTTAAAGGCTTTCCACGGACACACAGGGTCCTTGGGGGGTTGGGGGGGTCTCAGGCAAGCGTCTGCCAAGCCTCTGCTCTCCCATGTAGGACTAAATCAGAACAATGTGTAACTCTGCATGGGTGTGATAACATGGGTTTATTCTGCTGTTCTTTCAGTTGAGAAAGCACACTCATCAATTTTTTTTTTTATCTTACATTTCTACAGTACAAAAAATATATTTATTTTGAATGGGAAAATTGCGATTAGAACACAAAGATGGAAAAACTGAGATTTTTTAAATGTGCGAAAATAGCAGATCTACATTCTCCTTTGCATTGCGAGCTTGCAGACGGGCTATTTCCGCTAATTGTCATAATGACGAAGTACGTACATAATAAGGCTTATAAGTGATTAAAATGATTCTTTCCCGAAAAACGCATTACGTTAACTTGCAAAATACACAAACCGAAACCCACAATCATCATTATAATCATCATCAATGGATCCCACCCTAAGAGGAAATGACATGATTCTACATACTCGTGAAAAAATACGAAACGGAGACATCACGCCTTCTTTTACTCAATTTCCCCAGTCCGCAATTATATTTCCTATAAGTGCGAGTCCCTCCTGTTGCGTGGGTCTGCCAGCAGGCGTGGCACTGGTCAAAAGGCTCGTTTACGCCACAATGGCCCGGCCTTATTCGTCAAAACCCTGGCGGTTTATTGGACACAGGTGGAGAGACGTAATGTCACTCTGCTCCAAACACACCCGCAGCTGGCATACCGACAATCTGTCACAAACTGTTACATCCCGAACCCTAAAAACGACGGCATCTGTTTTCTATTGAACCTCCTTCAAAGAACTGTATAGACCACGGTCATGGTTCCATTTGTAAAAGAAACATGGTGTGGGGGAGACATTTTCATAACCACTTAATCCCTATGTATTTCTATAAACTGTACTGTACAAGCCTTATTTGACCATTTTTTACACATTTTGACACATTTGGCCCACAAAAAAGGGATGCCAGGACTAATGTGGTTTTCTTTATTAACCCATTTAGACCTGAGGACGATTCTACAAATGTCTTCTAAATCCTGAGTTTTCTGAAAAACCTCATGTTTCTATGTCAGTGGTTCTCAAACATTTTCATGTCAAGGACCCCCAAAAATATATATGAAATTGTAGTTCCAGGGACCGCCCAACCCCGAAGCAAAGATTTCAGTTAAAAACGTTTGCTCGGAAATAATATATATTCAAAGAATTGCGCCACATTTTCAATAATCGATTAAGGCCGTCTAAAACCTAATCTATAAGTTTTCTGAAAACATTCAAATTTGTATAAAAAAAATAAAACATAATAATAATGATGTTGCTACATGTATAGCAATAACTAATGAGACACAGAGGTAGCATCGGGCTCCAAAGCTAAAACAACGTATACGTTGCACCAGGTATAAATTGTGATTATTGAACGTGAATATCAAACATTGTACAGTCTACATTTCCCAAGAGGAGATGTCAGTCTGTCTGACCAGAAGCAGGGATAAAAATAATACAGTATCCCCACCAGCTATAATAACATACAGTATGAATACCAAAAGCAGTGCTTCTCAAACGTTTTCATATCAAGGACCAATAAATGAATGTGTGCTTGCCCTCGGACCTCCCATCTGAAAACACCGCCAACGGTTACACGATATGCGATAAAAGAAAGTCAATAATATTCAAACATTCTTCAAAGAATGTCAAGATTTTTTAAATATAGCCGATGTGTGTATATAGGGCCCCGGGTGTCCCCTGGGCCCCACTTTGAGAACCTTCTGCATCCGATCACGGACCCCCATAACTCTGAAAGTGTACAAATGGAAACCAAACGTATCCATGTGTACACTTTCAGAGTTACGGCCACACAGTAGGATATTTCCTAACTATCCAGCATTTATCTGGGGACCCTCTGGAACCCTCTGGACCACCGTAATAAAGTACCTGAGGAAGAATGGAACTGCATCAGGGTTCCCCCCCTCCTCCTTTCAGAAACAGGGAGTGGGGTTTGCTGTTCTTAATCGCACGCTTTTTGTAAAGTCGGTGGGGTCGTGCCCTGAAGGAAACGGCCTGAGAGAGGCTGCTCGCATGCATATATATCTCGGAGCTACAATGCAGGGCTTTTCTGTTCCAACTTCCTCTCTTTGCCCTTCAACACAGATAGGAGAGATTTATGTGCTTTTAGGATGAAATACGATTACGCTGCTGTAATCACGGACCCTCTCTCTCTCCCTCTCTCTCTACTCGAGTAAAAGTACAAAGGTATCGGGATCAAAATATATGACTGTAGAAATACAGTATACTCAAGTCATTAACAAGTAATAAATAATACATACAAATGTTTTGCTACTTTTTATATTTTTTCGTGATGATAAAGTAGGACATTCATTTACAAAAAGCCCACAAAAAGTTAACGTTTCCGCCCAGACAACAGCAATATGCACTTTTAGTTCTTTGTTTCTTTTACCACAGCTTTTAAGGATGAAATACGATTACAGTGCAATCATGGCCCTTTTCCCCTCTCCTCCCCCCCCCCCCCCCCCCTCTCTCTCTCTCTCTCTCTCTGGGGTGGGATTTGGGCTGAAGAGCCCGGAATGTTGTAGAGCCGGCCCAGTTCATGTTTTCAGGTGGGATGTCTCTCCTGCACCTCCGCTGAACGGAACACATTTTGTTTTTGGAGACTGCGGTCTCGCTTAGAGTCCGCTTTTTTAAATTTATCGGCAGATCACGTTGATGTTCACATGAGGAATTTGAGCAGTAACACCTCATTGCACCAGGCCTCGGGCGTGTGTGCGCGTGCGACCGTGCGTGTGTCAGATAAAGCCTTTAGGACAGACGGTGAACAGCAGCAGGTGGCCTTGCTCCGGATAATCCAGATAATTAGACTTTTACTCGGACTGGACGGAGCAACAGTCTGCCGCCATGCATTACTGGTGTAAAAAGTACTGTGCGATTAAAATAATACCACAATGTAGAAATAGTCTGTTGCATGTACGTAAATGTCCTGTTAATGTCCATGTTATCATTTACCAAGTATACTCATGCGGGATGTTCCATTTCAAAGGTTTTCTCAAACATTTTGCGAAACGTGTTGAAAATCTGTCATAAACAGCTGATCTACCAAAGCTGACAACGCATCACGTTACGAGCTTGCAAGAAAAAAAAAGTATTGTGGTAAAAATTGTGATGAGATGTGGTGAAGTAGAAATATAATGTATTGGGGAAATAATGATATACTCAAGTAATGTAAAAGACGCCCTGAGGGCAAGAAGCGTGCACGCATCCCCCTGGGTGACGGCAGACGGTAGACTACTGGGCGAGCGCTGGCACTTTGGCATGGGGGGTGAGATTAACGAATTCTGTACTGGCCATATATGGAGCGTGTCTTGAGTGTACAGGGTTTGATGAGGTCAGATCAACACACGGAATGGAATGTCAGAACAGGAAGGACGGGTGGGCGCAGCACAAACGGGACGAACCGAGGCCAACATACATACTGTATTCTAGGCTTGGGCAATATATCGATATTACCGTTTATCGCGATATTTGAAATCAATATCGGTAATATCGTGGAGTATATAAATAATATTGAATACCGATAATACCGTAATATCGTAATTTAATACCGATAATACCCAATATCGTAATTTTACCGTCATGTAAATATGGATTTTCTTTTAAATAAACATCTACATTACTGTATGTGTGTGTCTGTGTGATGAATTTACAAGTAATTCATTTTAAACAACTATAATTTGCTTAAAAACTTAGTGTCCATGCATTGACTGGCACCGACGCTGAATTACGGTGACGAGGCGACAGCAGCTGATAATCGATAATACCGATAATCGCGATATTATTCACGGTATCAATACCGATATCAAAGAATCAATATCGCCCAAGCCTACTGTATTCAAGTTTGAACACACCTTTAGGGTTTGAGGTCAGATGTAGCGTTGCTGGCCAGCCCCATATATGCAGATCTAGGTGATGATCCAGTCTTCTCCATGTACGGTTATCCAGGGTTAGATGAGATCAGTGTCGTGATCTTCGTCTTCGTCGTGTCACGAGGCGTGATATACAGGTTTTCATAGTAAATACCTCAAAATTGTACTCCGTTACTTTCCGCTGACTACTGTGCGATAACCCAGAAAAAAAACGGGAAAGCAGTTACCGCATAGTGTAGTGGTTGTCACGTTCGCCTCACACGCAAAAGAAGAAATGCGAAATATATATATATATATATATATATATATATATTTATATGGTCTTAATGGGTTAAGTTCACCTTCGGCCTTGTTGATGTTTCGTTGCCGTGGCGACGGTGGCGAAATGAGAGGAACTCTGGGACGTGAAGCGTGCTGTAGAACCGTCAGAAATGAGAGGAACTCTGGGACGTGAAGCGTGCTGTAGAAGCGTCAGCGACGGGCAGTGATAGACCAGGCCTCTAGCTGCATGCTGACTGCTGGGATATGATGATGGCCTCAGCGCTTGTTATTTAACACTGAGCCCGGAGATGCTTGACTTGCCGCGTCTCTCATACGGCCAGCTTGCTTAACGAGTGCTGTACATGTGTGCCTGACTGTGCACGTTCATGCATATCACTATACACAGCCGTTGTTGTTCTCGAACTTTTTCAAGTCAAAATGTTTTGTGCCAGGGACCTCCAAGAAGAGAAGATTTGTGTAAAAACAATGAAACAATAGCAGATGTACAAGCAGTTTGGCATGAAGTGACATGCTGTGAGCTTCTATACAGGCAGGAAGATGAGAAATAAATATAAATAAATAGGCAGTGAGAACAATTTCCCTGCTCCTCTGAAGATAAATCGTCGTCGTATGGTTCAAATTAGGTTAGGGTTATGCATGCAGAGATTTGGTGTAGGGGTTAGGGTCTTAACTTGGAGTTATGCCTGAGTTAGTGCACTGCACTGAGAAAAAACGGATCTATCTAAAAGTTCAGTAGCTCACATCGCAACGTATTGGGGTCAGAAATGGTTTAGAAATGGGCACAGAAATGATAAGCAATGCATGTAGTTCACATTTATAAACTTCCCCTTCTAAAATAGTGATGCCCTCAAAGTAAGTGTGTGTGTGTGTGTGTGTGTGTGTGTGTGTGTGTGTGTGTGTGTGTGTGTGTGTGTGTGTGTGTGTGTGTGTGTGTGTGTGTGTGTGTGTGTGTGTGTGTGTGTGTGTGCGCGTGCTCGCTCGCATATTGTATTACATACAACTGGTGACTTTCAGGTCAGCTCGGTCAGGCACAGTTTACATAATAGTCCCATCAATGTTAACCTTGTCATGGAATATAATCATACTCCTTTAAGAAGTTCACAAAAATGGTAAAATTTCAGTATATAAATAATCCATACATTTTTGCCGGGCCCCTGGGATACTCTGCCTATATAATCTAATAGTTATAATAATAGAGGTATAACTGACCTTCGCTGGAACACGCTCACATCGGGTGGAAACCTCTCATATGTCCAAAACTGTTTCAGGATTCTAATTCAAAAGCCACATTTGGAGCTTGTACCTGCTAAATATATTTTTTTATCCCACGATTTTGTAACCCATTTTTCACCCCTGTGTCGATCATCTAATGTGATCCTGGGCTCTACACACCCTCCACCAACCTAGTCCCCCATATATGGGGGACATGGGGAGAGCAACTGACTTGAACTCATGCTTCCTTCATGCCTGAGTGTCCAAGTTGCTCCTTTACACCTGGGGAGTTTCCCTGGTTGGACGTAGCGCGTGGAAGGAACACGTTATTCCAACCAGTTCCTTTCCCCTCCATCAGGCGCCCCGGCTGGCCAGAGGGAGGCAGTTTAGTGACCAGGATTACTGCATGTTTTTTGTGAGGGTCAGGGTATACCTACCCTAGGGGACACGGGGAGAACATGCAAACTCCACACAGAAAGGCCCTTTCGCCAACCCCGCCTTCGGGTATATGGGCACTGATGACGCGGAGGAGGAAACACGCCGCCAGCACCCACAGCGTCCCGAGCGGGAATCGAACCCAGGACCTTCTAGCTGTGAGGCGACGGCACTACCAACTGTGCCACCGTGCCCCTGCTTGTACCTGCTTGTATGTCTGCTCTGCATATCTGCTCCATCTGCTACTTTTGATGCTTTTGTGTGACACTGACGTATGATCACGTACGGCTTTCATTTACGACAATACACAAAAAGTTAGAATTTGGATTTAATAGGATTCTGCAACGGCAGCCATGATTTCCTCGTTCTGCTCGGGGCGATGTAGCTTCATCACATAGGTTGTGCGTTCCAGACCAACTCAACGCGGAGCAGTTTGATCCTCCATCATCCCAGCAGGCCAGGCCAGTGATATCTATAGCCATTTCATATTTCACTGCATCGGAGAGTTCATTCCAGTCAAACGGAACCATGCATCGGCTAACTGCACACAATGCTGCCAAGGTTTTGTAAAAAGAAAAAAGAAGACATTATTCATGACACTGAAAGGATATATAGGTTAGCGCTCAGTAGGCTTGTGTATTGAATTCAATCTGATGGCATCATTGAATAGTTACTTAACCCATTAAGACCTGAGGCCAATTCTAAAACGTTTCAGTTTTCTGAAAGAAACGTAGATTTACGGGTGTAACGATATACTGTAGTAACTGTATCAAAGTATCGAAATCATATTGATAAGATAATGTAAACATCAAATATCGGTATCGAATCGTTTTGCAATGGAAATAATCAATTTGGCTTTTTCTCTGCTTTCTACATTTATAATCGTAGCTAAAGGTGCAATCTATGTACATGTTCGTAGACAACCGTATACTCCATATATGAAAGTGGCGACCATCAATTTACCTTTTAGCATTGCTCCGGTTACTATGGAGAGCCTCCGTCCCCACCAGCTATGGGATGCTTTAAATCCAGCTGCCTCCATTGAGCCTCCACAGGATTTTCAAAGCGCTGTATCGTAAATCATACAGCGCTCATAAATCATTTGTGAGTTTGTATCGCATCGCTGAGCACAACTGTTTGTAATGATAGCTAAGGGGTATGAGCTACGGCTAACGATGACAACAACAACAACAGCCCCCACCTCACTGAATAACCCGGAAATGAAACGAGGAGCGTAGAGTGAGAGCGTACACGTGGCATACGTTGCTTATGCTACCACCCAGTGCTTATGCTACCACCCAGTGCTTATGCTACCACCCAGCGGCAGTCATAAAGTTAATAAGTACTTGTGCATTGTATTTTGGAATTTTAAGAAGAAAAGGAAAAAACATGGGTTTAATTACTTTTCCATTCCATTCTATCGAACAATCACAAGATTCCGGAGACAATCTGTGGGAGTAGCAAAAAGTGTGTCTGGAAGAAATCACAAAAATTGCTAGATCTAGTTGGCGTGGCTTATAAAGGGGAGCCGCGTCATGATTATATGAGCTACGGTTCAACTGTAAAGCCATATCGTATAAAGCCCCACCATGAGCGCTCACTTGAAAATAGGTTGATCCTATATAGACTTCAAGGTTCAAGTTTATTTCGTGTCCCCAAAGGGCAAATTGGGTTGCAGATTAGACATCAGTACATCAAACAAATGAAACAATACAAATAAAAACATAAATAGTACACATAGCAGATACCAAAAGTACAGTAAAGTGCACGATGACCATTAGAGTGCAAAGCGTTAAAGTGCTATGCAATAAGTGCACGTTGGCCATAGAAAGTGTGTGTGCATAGGCACGAGACCAATAAGGTTATCTCCTTGACCCACCCACAGCAGCATTCAACATGCGAAATTGCAAATAGAGACAGTATATGTTTTTTGCCACTCACTTTATGCATGCGCATACCCTCTATGGGCCCAAAGGAAGTATGCAAAGTTTGACTGTCTGGGATTAGCTGTACATATGGACATGGACAGAGGCAAAAACGTCATCTCTGCCTCCCGGCCTGTCAGCCTGTCTGGCGTAAAAATGAGTGGTGGGTGGACCTCCTACAAGCCGACGTCTGCTCAGCTCCAGCAAATGTCCTCGTGGACCTAGAATGGACCCCGAGCAAACGCTCTGCCATGGAGGTCTGCTCGTGCTGCGTCCGTTCAGGGGACTCGTTTCTCTTCGCAGTTCACTCGGCAATTATGAACTGGGCTTTAAAAGTGAGAAACGCTCCTCGCGGGAGCGGCAGTGTCAGACGTGCGTGCGCTTGTTATTTCCTCCCAAGATCATTTGACATCATGCGCTCTTGGCGTCCGGCCCGAGGTGCCGCAGATTCATCGCTGACAACTCTGCACCTCCCACATGAGGACAGCGCCGTGCTCTTGGGAGACGTTATGTTTCCTACGGCTTTTCTTTCCCTGACGCTGTGAAAAGTACCAGAACCGCGCCTCGCTGCGCTGAGCACACTGCACTGCTTCTTCCAGGGAATGGAATGCCATTGTTTGATTGGTCATGATTGAATCCACCTGTAACGCATCGGATGTGATGTTCGGTCTAATCCAACTCATCTAGGAATGTTGTCAGTACCCCTGTGAACCGAATAAGATATATGTTTTCAGGATTGTTTTCAGTCTTTAGTTTTTCCCTCTAACTTCCCTCTAATCAGAAAATGGCTGTGCCTTCTCTACATACTGTATATTCCTTGCCTTGTTGTATATTATTTATATATAAGTTATTCCCTTTTGCCCTTATTACGTGATGCTGATGTGGATACTTGCAGAGAGAGAGAGAGAGAGAGGGAGAGAGAGAGAGACACTTGAATCCATGATGTTTGAGAAGTTCTGTATAGATACCGGTAGACGTCTGTCTGACACCCAGCACTCTGTCTGTCTGCCTGTCTGTCTGTCTTACTGGTTCACAGCCTGGAGGAAAAAGCCACTAAAACACTGACCCAAGTAGCGTAACGGCTTTTAAAACGGCATCTCATTTCCAGACGTGACCATTAGTCTTTGTGGATCAAACAATGCTGTACGTCTGGGCCTATAAGCCACCTGAGCGGCTGGCCCGTGAGTTCCAATGTCAAGTGCTTCAAGAGGCTGGGAAAGCTCTATATAAATCCACTCCATTATTGTCTGCATGTGTCGGCACCATTGTGTCCCCCCTGCTCTTATTGTGTTCAACCTGCTTTGCAGACTAATGGTTTAAACAGAGAGGGCGAGGAGAATGCCACCTGAAGCTGAGAGAATGCACTCCGCGCTCCACTTCAAACACGCTCAACTCTGGGAGTCAAACTTAGGCTTGTCGAGCCTTTGCGGCATAGATGGAAAAAAGACAAGGTGTTTAAGAGATACACCAGCAAGCCAGCTCACAGCAACAAAATGTTAGCTTTAGTTGTTTGCAACGTGTTGTGACTGTGAGGAGAGCCCGTCCGATGCAAGGATTACATTTTCTATTTGGGAACATTTCACTTATAAGCAAGCAAATAATATAACAAGCTAAATAATAATCTTTTAAAACTTACATTGTTCTACAAGTTCACAACGTGAGATATAATACAGATCGGCTATTTAAAAAGCTAAAGCATCGGGACAAATCAGCTGCATAATAATGACGACAATAATTGCAAATATCACATAATGCTTGTGAGCATGTGCACCTGTTTCAGTCGAGCAACACGATCGTACAGCAGTACCAAAGTAACAAAACTGTTTAAAAATAAAAGGAAAAAGTAACAAATCTACAGGCTCAAAATGTGTCGCTCTCTGCCCTGTTTGATACTTTTGTGTGACACGTGTGATCACGTAGGGCGTTAATCCATTTTGGGTGGGAACCCCTTTTGGTGTTTTTAACATTGTTATAATTTAGCTATTGAAAAAAAGCAGATCTACAAGCTCATAGCGCGCCACCGAGTGGCGCGCTACGAGCTTGTAGGTCTGCTATTTTTGAAAAATGTGGTGCAAAGCTTTGAATATATACTCTTTCAGAGCGAACGTTTTAAACTCAAATCTTTCCTTCTGGGAGGTGGTCCCTGAAACACATTTTCAGATGGGGGTCAGCGGCCATTTTCATATATTTTATGGGGTCCTTGCCATGAAATATTGAGAACCACCGATATAGAAACATGAGGTTTTTCAGAAAAAATAATACATTTAAAAAATATTTTTTTTAAATTTTGACGTCAGGCCTAAATTAGTAATTTACAGAGAAATATGATATATGAGCTCCTCGCGTCATAAGATGAGGGAAGGAAAGTGAAGGGTGTGTGACGGAGCGGAACGGCCTGTGTTCCGTTCCACGCGTCTCGCCTGTGTGTCTACTTTGGGAAGCGGAGCAGCAGAGTGCATCCCTGGCAGCATCGAGCGCTGTTTACGATCAAATAGTGGAAACATAAACGTTGGCCGCCCGCGCTCTGCTCCCACACCTTGTCATCACCGTCAACAACCACGTACAGCTCCAGAGGAGGCTGGTGTGTGGTGCACACACACACACACACACACACACACACACGAGTGATATATAATTTAAGCATACTCATGCATATTTGTGTGGAAGTTGATAAACTGTCTCTCTCACACGCACGCACGCGCAGAGTTTTCAAGGGTACCCAAAGAACGAATGTGTCTCCAGTCATTACGTTTTAGCCTCTGTGTGTGTGTGTGTGTGTGTGTGTGTGTGTGTGTGTGTGTGTGTGTGTGTACTGTGTGTGTGTGTTGCACTCAAGAGCACACACGTGTCAACAAAGTATAACACATTGAAAAACGGAAGTAAAAGTATCTTAAATTTGTAAAGAAAAACATACATATATATATAAAAAATAACAGTATTTGAATATTGAGTATGAGGGGGGGGGCGGGGGGGCAAAGTGAACGGGGTCAGTCCCAATTGACGTGAGTGACTGGGAACCACTCTGTACCAGGGAGAAGTAAAACAAGGTTAATGTAAGCTTACATGCACGTTGGCCCACACCTCCGTCCAACTCAAACACTCCTCTTGGACGCGCTCTCCTTCCCCTGGACACATTTTTCCTCTGGGTTGGACTCCGTGGGAAGCAACTCCCTGTGCCTTTGGCAGCAGCATAGTGTGATACTCGTATATAATATACCCACAGACCACATCATAAATCCATAACCATGACAGCTAATAACAGTCATAATACACTCTTATTTGTACAGCACTTATTATTTTTTTATTTTCTTTATACAAACGGCCTGGAGAAAAAAAACTGTCATACATTAGTCAAATTATGTGACACAAGTTGGAAACAAGGCCACGTATTGGACACTATAAAATCCTGAGTGTTCATTTAGTTATTTCTATTTTATTTTATTTAGAAATCCTTTGACAGTTAAATAATTTAAACCTGGCATCCCTGTTCTGGACATGTCATTATTGTAAAAACGAATATTCACAATTGTTCCAAAACTAAAATTAGAAGATCTATCGCAACGGGCTGTGAGTTTGTATCTAATGTTACTACTTTTGGAACTATACTCGTATAAAATACAAAATACACCCACAGACTATACCATAAATTCATAAACATGACAGATAACAGCCATAATGAACTCAATTTGTATGGCACTTATTCTTGTCTGTCTCTGTCTGTCTCTGTCTGTCTGTCTGTCTGTCTGTCTGTCTGTCTGTCTGTTATGTGACCGTGTATAAAAGGTAGGAACAGAGAGTCTTAGAATTAATTCAGTGTCAGAGTCAAAGGAAGTCTATAAAGGCAGCTTTTAAGATGCCACTGAGAAGTTTGTTATGCTGTCTTTATGAATCCCTTCTGGTGTTATTTGATCTTTATCTGTTCCAGTAACTCTCTATAGTTAAGTGTTTCTCAGCCTTTTTCAGTTCAAGGACATTAGGCCACAGAGCCCCATTTGATACAATTTGAGTTATTTTAGTTTTACATACAAGTTGGACCCCTGCTGGCCCCTAGAACCAGCAGGACCAGGACTCGGACCAGCTACACTATTTTCGTGCTCGGACGGAGCCAGAGTCGGACGGACCCAGGCAGCCAGGACTGGGTCCGTCCGACTCTGGCTCCGTCGAAAATAGTGTTTGGCTGGTATTCACGCGCAGCCTAACACACACACACACACACACACATACCCCGGGGACCCCCACACGGAGTTGCACCACTCAGTTCACACGGGTGTGATCTTTTTTTCTTTTTGATTAGTTTTTTGTAAAATAACTCCTTGTGACACACAGAAGTGGCGAAGTGATGCGTTTTGAGATTTTTTTTATTTGGATCTAAAAAAGTAACAGTTTTGAACATACTGTATGAGGTTCCCACCCGACAGAGACAACCTCCACTCCACTACATCTCAGAGGCAAACATTGCACTTGTTAACTATTTGAAATCTTTAGTTTAGTGCACCTTACAAAAACATCAATTAAGCCTCATACTTTGCACTTTGTAAATAGCATATCCATAAGCTCACAATGTGCAGGACAATGTTCAGCTTTTTTCCAAAATCCTTTGGAAAAAAGCTGAAAGAGAAAGTGACAGACTAATTATCTCTATATTGCAGTATTGTACTTCCCTTTTGACCACTGAAGTGTTTCCAAGTCAGTCACACCAATTGTAGCCTGGGGTCCACCTATGCTTTCTATGGCATAGGCAGCTCCCGGCAGGATCCGCCGGGAGAATCTAGACGCAGCTGCTGGACATGAGACTTAATTCGAGCGACAGAGAGAGAGAGGAGTGTGTGTGTGTGTGTGTGTACGTGTGTGCGTCAATTTAACAAAGGTGCAGACGATCAGAAATCGTGATCGACGTCTGCGCTACTCTATGACGAATTGAAGTGGACTCGGTCCAAGACTTTTTTTTTTCTCCCTCGAAATAAAAACGTCTGGGTTTCCGAGGCTACACGAATTGCAACTGGCCCGCTTCAGTTTGACCCCCAATTTTCAGGAGCACTGGGCTGTTCTGTAATGTTCCCCCTCCTTTCTTCTCCTCCCAGCAGAGGAGAGATAGTTCTGGCTAGTGGTAATGGATTCAAGCTGAAAAAGCTGTGTAGCCACTTTCAACGTGGCAACCCTGTATTTTGGTGCGCAACATTTTTACCATTTAAACCCTCCAGTAGTGAAACAGACCTGACTTGTAACTGTACTTGGACCACTTTTTTCCCTGTACACCAAATTAAAATAACCTCTTTGCCTGTGGATCGGGGCGAAAGTCTTTTGTTCCAGAATAACTTTGGTTCTAGAACTGGTTCTGTTCTAGATTCTTGGAACCGTGGTGTTTAAGTTAACCACTTTAACCCTATACATTTACACATGCTATTTGGAATTAGCTGATCTACAACCTCACAGCGCTCCGCGACACGGCACATTGTGAGCTTGTTGAACCTTTTGTGTACCATTTTAACAACACAGATCTTGCATGGGGGTCGCTCTTGTATGCAGGAGCAAATCTCAAACCACTGGAACACCCGGACCAAATGTCACATGCACACTGCCACAAAGTAAACCACTGGTCTATCAGTAGTCTAGAGCAGGGGTTTTCAACAGGTGGTCCGTGGACCACTGGTGGTCCCTGGAAGTATTGCATGTGGTCCCTGACCATTCATTTAGTAAAACAAGGATTTGTTGATGTCTTTCCACTAGTTGAGAAACAGTGAACTGAATGACCTGGTGACCTATGATGACCGTCCATGTAGTCATTTACTGACAAATTGGAGGTCAAGAAATTCAACAGAAAAAGGGAGTTAGAATCTCAAGAGCGGGAAGTGCAGCGAATTGTCTGGTTGAGTCATTATTATTAGGAAATTATACTTAGTCAGTGGACAATTGGTTGAGAAACAGTGGAACGTACAGTATACGCATGGGATGCATAGCAAGTGTTACAAAAGCATTAATCTTACCCCACATCCCCACCCAACACAACAACAGTGGTCCCCAGGTTGATTCTAAGGCAGGGTGGTGGTCCCTGGTTCACAATCAGTTGAAAACCCCTGGTCTAGAGCGTACAGTGTCTATGGCTCCACATTTTGACACGGTCGATCAGCCTGAACAAAGCCCCGTTGATTGCCATTATAATAAAATACCGTTGCCGTAAATATTTCAGAAAAATATAAAAGAAATGTAAAAACAAATGCAACACTCTTTTTTAACACTTCTTTACTTACTCACTTACTTACTTATTCTCAAATCTTATGGTGTCTCTCTCAACTTGCTCCACAGGTACACAAGCCATGCTCAGCTTCTTCTCAGCCCTGAGTCCATTCTCCTGTGACATGCTGGACCCCTAGAGCCTTCCCTAAATCCCTGGCCTGCACTACACCAGAATACTACAGGTATTTTGCTGTGCTGTGCTGTGCTGTGCTGTGCTGTGCTGTGCTGTGCTGTGCTGTGCTGTGTTGTGCTGTGTTGTGCTGTGTTGTGCTTGCAGAGGATTGTTGTAAGTTGTTGTGATAGGGTGGCTGTATTGGTTCATGACTGACTTTCTTTCTTTCTTTGGGTGTCCCGTTTGGTTCAGGGAAAAACACTTAAAGGGGAATACCACTCATTTTCAATGTTTTACTGTCATTGATATACCTTAGAGTTGTTGTGGTGTGCCTAGAACTGGAGGTCTGAAACGTGATCGGTCACATTATGAAGAACATCTCAGTGACATCACAAAGAGGTACTTCCTAATGTTACCGATCACGTTCCAGACGAGGAAGAAAGAAAATCCTAATCTTAATCCACGGAATGGTGCATGGACCCACCTGACACAATAGTGGTGGTCGACCAGGTTGCTCTTAGGATCCCTGGGTCAAAATCAGTTGAAAACCGATGTTATAGACGACGGATGAGGTCACAGGATCCACATCAGACTTCCCATGTGGATCCCGAGATCAACATGATGAAGTATTACTTAACTGTGAAACTCCACTTTTAAAGCCAACAGTATGTATATATATTTTTTCTATTCCTTGAATCGCTCCGTCCGGTGAGAATTGTTTGCATCTTAAGAGAGTTCTCTCTCCTTTTGCAAAGGCCAGACACAGACGATCAGCATGCACAGTGTCATAGAAACCTGCTGTGTTCTCACAGCCCATAGGGGGGGGGGGGAGAGAGAGAGAGAGAGAGAGAGAGAGGGGGGGGGGAGATAGGGTAGAGGGAGAAGATGGGAAAGAGAAATACTTTAGAGAGAGGGGGAGAGAGAGAGAATGAGCGTCATATAGATTCAGAGAGAGAGAGAGGGGGAGTGAGAGGGAGAGAATGAGCGTCATATAGATTCAGAGAGAGAGAGGTGGGAGTGAGAGGGAGAGAATTGGTTTGTGACATTTTGGCATATGGGCTCAACCTCGCTCCACTCTGGGACCAGGTCCCGCGCAGCAGCATGGTCACGGAGCGATGTCATCACCATTACAGTGGGAAATGCCTGGACACAAAGCATGTTGGGAGAGACGGGAAAGAAAGGAGGCTTATCACTTTGACTTTACTTCAGGCGGTGGTGCCTGGTGCGGCGCAGGTCTTTAAGGCATCAGAGAGACGCGCTTAGAATGCATCAAGATGTGTATCTAACGCTGCTAAAGTACTGTATAATGCACAGCGTTCAAACTGCACTCATACACACTTGATCCTCATTTTATACTTGGTCCCACGCACGCGGGCAACATTTTTAGATATCATTGCTGTCAGGCAGAAACCTCATATCTCCATATTTTAGCGTTTTTATTTTATTTAGCAGTACACGCCGCTCCAGTGACTGGCCGCGTGTGTCCCTATGTATGTTTACAGTATGAACAGCTGCAATGACCTAAAGTGGCACTGTTTTTGGCTTCCTTCTTTCTCAAAAGACAATGGAGTATGCGCCAGGGATTAGTCTGTTGTTGGGTTGTACACAGCGCCTGCTGTGGCTGAACAGTCCGATGCTTGAGGTCCTGTTGGAGATACGGTCCTGCCAGGTGATGCCCAGAATCCTTCTAAGACAGTGTAGATGGAAGGCATTGAGTCTACGTTCTTAGTGGGAGTAAAGGGTCCATATGCTTCGCTGCCATAAAGCACACAGGCTCGGTACACCTTCATCTTGGTGTTGATGGTCAGCATGGAGTTGGAAACCCTTTTAGCCAGGCAAGCCATTGATGTTGCTGCCCTCCCTGTCAACCCCTTGTGTTCAGCTCAGCATCCAGGGAGAGGTTGTTGGAGTAAAAAAAAACTATCGACAGAGACGATATACAACCTCACAACGTGGTGTAAAGCGACATGCTGGGAGCTTGTATATCTGCTATTTAATAAAGAACTTCCAGGAAGACATTAGGATTTGTAGACATGCATCCAGCGATAAATGCGTTTCAGAGGCATTGCACTCTAAAGCTATGGAACACAGTACTCCCCCACTCAGTCAGGACTCCCTATCCCCCCCCCCCCCCCAGCACTCCTCATTCCTGAGGAATATACTCCCTGTTGCAGTCATCCCAATTTTCCGGCATTAATCTGAAAGCTCACCTCTTCTAGCCTGAAAGAGCCCTATGCTTTTCCCAAACTCACCCCTTTGCTCAGTGGTTCCCAAACTGGAGCTGAGTTATGTTGGGGGGTCCCCAAATGATTAGCTTAATGTGCAACATTGTTTTCTCCCTCAACAGTAAACCATTGCCAACATGCAGTATACAGTAAGTGTATATAGGGTATCAGCACATTTCTCATTTCTAAAGTTAAAATGTAATAACTTTTAAAACATTTTGTAATGCCAAATTGTCAAATATTACTTAAGAAACAGTTCAAATATTGGGGGGTTGTGGAGTGGGAACCCCTTACCTAGCACTCCTCATCATTCCCGTGGAATAAACTCCCCATTGCAGTCATTATACAGACTCTTTCACAATGTTCGTCCTTCGTAAATCTGAAGACTCACCTCTTCAGACTCCACCTGACCCCTGAGTGCATATGTAGCCCTTGTTGCTGACAGCTATTCTTTTGATTGATTCTAGCAATTGACAAAGAACATGGCTACTGTTTTTTCCCGACTTCAAATGTACAGCATGTGATTGAGATGGTATTCTATGAGGTACATTGTTCTTTCTGCACTCTATGTGACCATTCACCTTGTTGTTTTCTGACTATAGCTCAGTCTTACGCTGCTTATTCCAATCTTGCACTTGTAAGTTGTGAATGAGAGCATCTGCTAAATGCCTACATTGTGAATTGTATCACTTCTTATCGCCTTTTTGACACACTAGTTACATTATGCAGATATATGTTGGTTAAATGCTCACATACCGGTATATTATGCTATTTAGATGTTTTATAGCGTGTCTTTCCGTGGCTAATAACTTGCAAACCACGGGGGCGGCTTGGGCCAATCATTGCCGGATGTTGGGGGCTCACTGCTGGTAGGCCGCAGCTTACCACAACAAATTGTTTCATATCATAATTATGGTAAATTTTATTTGTGGGAATAATTTTCACATATCTTGAATTCATATCAGTTTTGACTAGGGCAGTAGTTCTCAAACTCAAACAGTTTAGTGTCAACGTCCCCCAAATTGCTATGTATTTGGCCGCGGACCCCCATCTGAAAATGGGACCCCCAGCAGAGAAGATAGCACTTTGAAAACTAATGGACTAGGGTTTATGACATCTATTCTGATCTTGTACTTTGTAAGACACTCTGGATAAGAATCTGCTAAATACAAAACTTGTAATTGTAATGTACACTCCCCACACAATCTTTGTTTGTGTTGGCAAGAAGGCATAAACCTTTTACATTTAGCCACTTAAGCCCTATATATTTAGTCAAACAACGAATAGCAAAAATAGACACATTTTTGGAAGAGTTTCACCGATAACAACCGTTCCTGTTAAGACACTATATCATTTAGGTCTGTCAGCGCTGACGGACCTAAATGATGCATAACATTCATTTCAAGGCAAATATATTTCATTAAGGAAGGGACTGAAGCAGATCAGACAACGTTGAAAGGTGCAAAGTGCAAAAAGCTAACATCAATACATCTTCATCAGAGTCATCCGAGGCCAATATTTTTTATTATGTTTTCAAAGATGGTAAAATGGAGCTTGACATTCCAGGATGTCAGGACTATAACCGAGCAGTTTTCTCTCTCTACGTGGAGGTGGAAGGTTTATGAGCAGCATCTACGCGACCAGATGTTCTTACTGGGTTATGGAGACACTGCTACCGAGCACTGCAATAGAGTAGCAAAGTCCTGGTGTAACTCGTTCATCCCCTGCATGGGTTGCGGAGGGTTTTTCTCCATGGAGAATAACACGTGGTCCTCTTAAAACCACCTCATATAACATATTGTGGTAAAAGAAATAAACAAACTGTCTCTGCGATATTGTCATTGTTTACAACAGTCAATCACTCATACAATGTTTCTGTCTACATTTTTAATAATCGGCAGTGGTAATTAACATCAGATGATGCTTCATATCCATATGAGTCAAACCACCTCGATCATTTGTTTATTTTTGGAACACAGTTCTTATTTGACGCGATATAAAAAAAGTCTATGGGAATTCAGAATGGGGGAAAAGAAACGTGACCCAGGTAGGATGAGTAAAGTACGTCAGACTTGTGGTCTGGTGCTCTATGGTTGGAATAGATCTTGTGTTTCTCTAAGAATGACCTGACGGAGGCTTTTTCCCTCGTCGTCCGAGATTTTGTGTTTGGGACAGGTGAACTTCCCTTCCTCAGTGCCGCCGCGCTCGCTCACGTGTGTCCCGCGGTTATCCTGCGACATCACATTCTGTGATGTATGACTCCAATCTTGGGATAAAACCAGGCTAAACATGTTCATGTTTTTCACTGCCGTGTGCTACAACGTCCCTATACTGGGCATGCCATAAGTATAGGTGAACATTCTGCAAAGAATACCTGATCTACAAGCTCACAACGCAGTGTGTTGTGACGAGCTATTGTTGACAAAGAGTCTTGGTGTCGAGGAAAAAGGAAGGGACCAAGCATAGGCCCCTGGGGGGAAGCATATAGTGTTTTAAGTGGGTTTGAATTGCCTTTGTGTGAGAAACGTACTATAGAAATGAAACCATGACATTGGTGACCCGGCCCTGGCTGGCTGTCTGTCAGCATACCGACCCCTCAGTAAACGTTCCAGGCAGCTGACAACCAGATCAGACGCAGCCAAGTCAGTCGTCATGTAACAATGTACAAATGAGATCGCTCTGCCGCGGCAAGACGCAGCACGCATAGCCCGGACATGCAGGAGATAACCGAGGGGATGGGAGGGGGTCTCATTGTACTGTATATACCTGTAGGACACTAAATACAGATAGCGTGGAATGATGAAAGTGCACACTCACAGTGACAGATCGTAACGATGTGTGATCGCTCAGACTGCACAGTACTGTACAGTAATCATATTGACAGTGGCTGGGAGGGAGACTATAGCTGCCTCCTGGGTTCCGGTGCATGTCGGAGCAGGATGGGACACCACTGAAGCTGTCAGTCGGATGAATTTGGGGGTGTGGGTGGAGTGGCGGGGCGGCATGGACCACAGTTCTACTGTAGTGGAAACATGTGGGGCTCAGGTCGGGAGGAAGGCTTCTGTAGTGCAGTGGTTCTCAACCTGTAGGTTGTTTTGGGGGGTCCCCAGTTCAAATATGATTGCTCTGGGGGTCTTCAGTTCAAATAATTATGATTGCTTTGGGGGTCTTCAGTTAAAATATGATTGTTTTGGGGGGTCCTCAGCTCAAATATCATTGCTTTGGGGGGGTCCCCACTCCCCAGTTCAAATATGATTGCTTTGGGGATCCCCAGTTAGAATATGATTGATTTGGGGGGGGTCAGTTCAAATCTGATTGTTTTGGGAGTCGCTGCCTGAAAAGGTTGAGAACTATAGTAAAACATGTATAGATCAGGTCGGTGTTCCTGGAAACAGACTGAGTGATTTATACCTAGACTTTGCTCTCTGGTGTCATTCCCCCAAAAGAGGTGAACTACAAACATCACAACACATCATGATTGATTAAGAGCTTGTATATCGTCTATTTCCGTTGTACGACACAGCATGCATAACTCAGACAGGTGTGTGTGTGGTGTGTGTGCCATGCTCGGTTGCTTGTGTGTGTGTGTGTGTGTGTGTGTGTGTGTGTGTGTGTGTGTGTGTGTGTGTGTGTGTGTGTGTGTGTGTGTGTGTGTGTGTGTGTGTGTGTGTGTGTGTGTGTGTGTGTGTGTGTGTGTGTGTGTGTGTGTGTGCGCGTGTGTGCGCATGTTCGCGCGTGTGCGTGTGTGCGCGAGTAAAGACAGATTTTTAGAGATATAAGGTTACGATTAAGAAAATATTCAGGGTGTTGTCAGGGTTATGATCTGCATATATGAAGATCACAATGCCTCGTGACACGCTCCTGAACGTCGTCAGTCCGTCACGCCTTGTGACACGCTCCATATAGCGACCTCGCCCCCAAAGGGCGAGGTCGCTTCTCGCCCTCAAGGCATCTTACTGGTAGTAATGTCATCCTGCGTGTGTGCCGTGCGTGTGTGCCGTGCGTGCTTGCTTGCGTGCGTGCGAGCGAGCGAGCGAGCATAGCTGAGAAGCATGAATGTGCGCGTGCACAATGCACGTCATCGGAACTCATGTCCTGTAATGATAAACCTGTCATGTTCTGAGATGAACGTGTTCTTCCTTGCGGGGAAAATATACAGTACTGAATGATTGAAAAGAAAGATTACAGAATAAGACCTTGACCTGCACCCTGAATGCATGACAGACAGGAGGGGGAATGCACAGTTTTAACAAGGGTTTCTTTCTTTCTACTGTACATGAACTTTGATTTATTTTCACATTAAAGGAATCCGTCTTTCTGGTGATTCATGACTATACAACGTTTGATTCTCTGGAGACATTTCTTTTAAACCGTAAAACAAAGGGTATTTAGGAACACGTCTACTCCCCAGAACGGAGATCTCTGTGTTTTCAATTAATCCCGTTGTCTGCTCCGGAGATTCGTCACAAGGTGGAGATTTAATTGTTTGATAACGGCGAGCGATACACTAGAGTAGAGTCTGGGCGCGTTGTTTCGAAACCACTTCCGGTTTGTGCGTCATCAAAAGTGTTCCCCCTCCATTATAGCGGACGGGAGGAAAAATCATCTAACGCTAATATCTCTGAATCCAAATCACTGATTTAGATTCTAATCAAAAATGATGTTTTTGACGTCCCGTCGTGGTCCCGTCGCTAGTCGTGGTAGAATAATTCATGCTTCGGGTGGTCGGCGATCCTCAAATGTTTCGGTTAGATGCTATGCTACATCTGGTCAACAAAATGGCAACTTTGTCACCATAAAATGTGCTCTGTAGCTGCAAGTAACTGGGCACACCGGTGTGCAGTTCAGGTGTAAATTATAGCATATCATATAATGAAATTATTATTATTTTAACAGCTGCTGATATGCCGTAATAGGAATGATTACTATCCATCCACTACTTTGTGGCTCAGGAGGTCTGTGGGTGGAAGTGTCCTTTGGCAAGACGCTGAACCCTTCATTGCCTCCATTGAGTCGGTCGGTGCGAGCCTGCCACCATTGGTGTGTGAATGTGGGAAGTGAGAACGCTGAGCTGGCGTCGACTTCACCTCCCAACGCATGAATGAATGAACCATTGTAGAGCGCTTTGAGCCCCTGGAAAAGCACTATAAAATACAATTCATTCATCATCATCCAAATGTAGAGCTTTAACCATTTTCACGAAAACCTGTTGTTTCAACTAAATATCATGTAAACTACTTAACCCATTAAGACTTGAGGCCTATAAAATGCCTTCTAAATCTGAAAAATGTTTGTTGATGCTTTTGTTGTTAATAAGCTTGTTTTGTTGTTGCTGTAGAATGATCAAGTAGGACGTACGTGTACGGCATACGAAAAAACACAGCGAGTTAGAATACGGAGATAAGAGGTTTCTGCCTGACTGCAACAATATATTATAGATCAAATCTAAAATGACACGGATACTTTCCGGTTTTCGTGGATTAAACTAGCTGACACGATACCTTTTTATAGAATTACACTTACTGTAAGCACTTAGTGTAAGCCAGACATGGCCTAGGGGTCAACCGTGGCACGAGATTAGATTTTTGAGATGTATGGCCCAAGGCTTCCTTCCTGAAATCCATTATTTATGTCTCGTCTCAGCCAGTATAGACATGTGAAATTCATACATTGACCTGGGAAGCTACTGTACGCTATTTCTCGGTAATGTGAGATTGCTTTTTTCCTCGTATTTTCTCCTTCTCGAAATGTAGAAGAAAGGCTATTTGTATTTTATGAAGACATGGCATGGCGTGACACACCTGGTTACACATTTGGCTATACTGCCATTCGAGCAAAAGACAATATGTATTTCACTGCATAATAGCAGTGCAGTGCACACCATAATTGATATTGCACTGTAGTTCAATAACATTGTTGTAATGCGATGCGACTTTGTTATGGTTCAATGGTTCATGACAGGAGAAGCAGTCGGCCCTGGTCTTATATACTGCATCTTCAAACATGGCCATGAGGAACAATTGTGGTCACATTCAATCTTGCATTATTATGTTGAGATAGCATGTTGTTTAGACAGATGCTAGGCTCATTGTTTACCTTGCAAGTTTCTCTGAGGCACTACATTGTTCTCTATGCACTCCATGTGATTATTCATCTCGTTTATTGACTGGAGTTCGTTCTGACTCTGCATGCTTATTCCCATCTGGCACTTGTAAGGTCCCTCTGGATGCGTCTAAATTGCTAAATCCCTAAATTGTGATTGTAAACTGTGTGTTGGGTGGAGGCATGGAGCTTTTTTTATTTTATTTTTCTCATCACGGTTTCCCAGGGATATTTACTCCCCGAGGCAGCAGAGTGACATTCGCCAGGGTCTGATTTGTTGGGAGAAACACAGCCCCTACATCATACAGTGGAACACATGGCCTCTCGCAGCGCACACACACACACACACACACACACACACACACACACACACACACACACACACGCACACACACACACACACACACACACACGCATACAGCATGCACGCAGCACGCACGTTGCCAACTGCCATCTGGGCAAGGCAAACATGTCAATTACATACAGTTCAGTTCTCGTCCAGTGAATTGAAGTCGTGGCCCCGGTTTAGGAAATATAAGCATCATTAAAACGCTTTGAGTGCAGTGATATATTATCAGCTCGCGAGAGGAGTGATGGATTTCCTTGTGCATATATTGCAGCGCGCCTCCGGCGGCATGAGAAGCCGTCTCCTGCAGTGTCCGCCTTGAAGTGCATAAAAATATGATGCCGATTGTGTAAAATTGGTTCTCGGGAGATGAATGGCATGTCAGCCCTGGTTCTCTACCAGCATGTACTTAACCGGCGGCGCCCGCCTCCGTCCTCTGATGTATAGGCTCAATTATCCCACGACGCTCCGACTGTTTAGAACAAATATTTCACCGACATCCCGTGATGTCAGAAGCAAGTATATCTGCGTAAACCCCTGCGTTTCTTGCGAAGTGGTCTGGGAAATGTCCACCTTATAGCGCTCTCGTTCCTGTGAGAGAGCCCCGGGTCCTTGTTCGTTCGTGGGACATTGTCGTCTGAATGATGTCATGGCGTGATCAAAGCAGTTGTAGTGATTCTTTTTTTTTGGGGGGGGGGCCCTTGTGCTGAATGTCACTGATAAACATTAAGGGTGGTTCAAACTGCAATCTGGGACTTAACCACTTTAACGCCGTAGCGTTCCTATTCTGGGGCGCAAACATTCAGCACAAAAATGCTTACAGGGCACTACGATGCATTAAAGTAAAGTAAGTAAATAAGTAAACACATTTCTGACAAATGAGATTTGGTGTAGAGTGGAAAAAGGCCCCAAAAGGCCCCTATAGTATAGAGCCCCGACAACTAAATATAGGCTTATATGGAGTGTCCAAACATTATTTCAACGCCTGTTGTGGAAAATTCTATATCAATTAATAATTGCAAGGCAAGTGGAGTCGGAGACGTTATAAGACAGAAGTTTAATACATGAGCTCATGTGGGAGAAGTGGCTTAATATTAACCCATTCAAACTGGATAAAAGCAACAGCTACATTTTAGATCTTAGCTAAAAAGCATTATTGTATACTTTGGCTATTCAAAAATAGCAGATATACAAGCTCACATGGCATCACTTCGTGCCACGCTGTGAGCTTGTAGATCTGCTATGTTCAAATCTTTGCATATATATATATATTATATAACATTTTTAACTCAAATATTTGCGTCTGGAGGTCCCTTGAACTAAAAGGTGGTGCACTGGTGGTACAGTGCAGTAGTTCTCTGAGGAAAGCAGGGAGATAGAGCCTAGTTATATTATATACAAAGATAAGAGAGGGCTTGCTTGTGTCACAGCACCAGGCTGTACCCACATACCAGGCATGAGACCAATAAGCCAAATGGTGATCAACAATCACAAGTGACCACTTGAGCCCTATTTTAAATTATAGCCATGTTCACAGACAGTTTTTGGTGATTATTATGACAACTGCAATGTTTATGACTTTTATAGCTTGGCATACAGCAGAAATGGGATCAGTGCATGAAAAGCATATAGAAACAACATGTGAAATACTGAACTGACCACATTTCTAGGGGGATCTTTTTCCATTTTCGGACACTCTGACCTGCCAAGACGGAGAACACCGTCCCATTAATTAATTACGTCCATGGTGGAGATTAATCAAAAGATGGAGCATTATTCGTTTGATAACAGAGCACACCAATCTACAGTATGGGAGCGTCTGTTTATACATGACGTCATGGCCCGCTATGCTGGATAACAGCCTTGACTGTAAGCCCAAAGCTTACAGTATATTGATAACGGGTACTCAATAAGCTTGTTACCGGATTTTTCCGGGTATCGGTTATCGAGCTCCATCCCTACTCATACTGTATATTATATGCAGAATCATATCGTTGCTGTCTGGGAAAAAACACCTAACTCAATTATTTTGGGTTACAATTCAATGCTATTGAACACCCTTTACGTCTGTGTGTTGGTTAAAACAACATTGAACCAATGAAAACTATTAAAAAGTGCTTCGGACAAAACCTCTTAACTCCACTGGATCCTCAAACTGTCTGCTAAAGCAACTAACTCCACCACCTCTCTCCCTCTCATGCAATATATAAAGTCGCAATACCAACTTTGATGAGGCAGTATTGCTTAGTTTATATAAGGTTTTTTTCCTGAAAAATGTATACGTTGCATTTTTCTTCAAGAAGAAAAAGAGGAAAACTAAATTAATTGTCATTGTCCTGGTTTCAAGCTGGGTGTCCCGACTCGGGATCGGTACCCACACCTGTCTAGTCCGACAAATATAACACTAATGTGTCCCGGTTTTCAACATACCAAATTGTCCCGTTTTTTGCCAGAATTCAAATAATAAGTTGTTTTCAGCGGTTGCATTAACGTTTATCATGTTCTGTTCATGTAAACATGAACCAGAAAACATGAACAAATGCACTGTTTCTGAATTCAACGCAGAGGCTGATGTTTGTCAATCAGTCGTAATTGCCTGTATGACTATGCATGCAACACCTATATCGTGCGACAAACATGCACATGTATTTAAGGGTCTCTGTTTGAGGGGCTGAATATTTGGTCACCCTAGCATAAATGCCAGCCTGAGAGTGACTAATGAATGTATGGTGGCAGACAAGAAAACGTGTGTCCAAACTGTCCATGACACATGTGACACGGATGGATGGGCGCAGAGAAAACATGCATAAAACAGAATTGCAAGGTTAACCACTTCAACCCTGTGTGGTTGACTATAGTCCCTCGGGGCTCTTGTGAATTTTCTGTTTGCTGTCATTAAAACAGCAGATCGACAAGCTCACAAGTTGTGAGCTTGTAGATTTTCTATTTTAATGCATGAGCTTTCCCCCACTATGGGGCATAGCAGTGGATGGAACCATTTTCTGGTTCCATCGTTGCAGACCCCATTCATTTTGTTTTCTCATGCAATTCCGAAAATATTAAATATATTTAACCCTAGAATCAAGCCATCCAGGATCCTGGTGAATTATGACCAGAACACATTTTGATACTTTTTGATTTGAAGAAAAAATAAATACAAAATACCTTCATGTATTGTGGTTTTCTATTTATTTTTTGTCTCCACCAGGCTGAAGGCATGGGGAGAGAGTATGTTTAGCACTCCGTCCTTCTGTGTGTTTCCGTCTGTCCGTTACCAGCTAATCTACGGCAAATCGTTACACAGTATCTCTATAGTCACGTGCTCAAGATGGATCTGTCCGATATTTCATATTCCATGATCCTACATTGGCTTTCAAAGTTTGCAGGATTGGCAAAAAGCCTCAAATCATGAACGCAGCATGCAATTTATGTGAAATCTTTCACGCACTTTCCTACTAGTCTGAGGAATATATTCCACCGTTTTCACATTGGCCCTTTATAGCGCCACCAACAGGTGGATTTTTGCAAAACACATTTTTGGAACAAAATGCCTCAAATCATCCAATTCCCATCAAAGGTGTATAAGAACAAATGGCACCCTTTTCACATTGGCTTATTATAGCACCACCTGGCCTGTACCTGTGCCCCGAGGGGCACGTTATCTAGTCTTTTTCTTTTTCTCACACAATCAAATGTTTTAGGTCATGATGAATCATCAGAATTCTGGATGGCTTGATTCTAGGATTAAAATAATAATTTATTATATATAGTATATATATATAGTTTAAATCTCTATGGGAAAAATGAATGGGTTCTGGAACGAGAAAATGGCCACTGCTTTTCCCCATATACGGATGCTGCTGAGGTTTAAGGGATGGGGGGGATGGGGGGGATTGGGGGAGGATGGTTGTGGCAGTCGGCATCCCTCTGGGACCCCCAAATGACGCCGTGCTTCTCTGCATGTCAGGTCGTTTCACGGATGACAGAAACCATGACATGACATGTGACAGAGAGAGAGGGAGACCCTCGCCATGCCAGGGTGCAGGCTTTGCAAAACACACGAACCACCATGAGGTAGCTAACAATCAGCCCTAATCAGCACCGCTACACATTGAAACCCGATACAAAGCCAAAACTCTCTCAACGCACAATCAGCAGCATTTGGCGTCTCCCCCTCCCCCGTTCCCCGGTCCCAGGTTTAAATGAGACCTTTTTTTCCTTTAAACTGCGACCCTCTCAGGATCTGCAGATCACTGGGGGACTTCGTCCAGAGAGAGAGGTGGGGGGACGACCGAGGGGACTGAGGGGGAGGTTTGATTCACAGAGGGAACCATTAAGGGAAGGGCACATGCCATTTACCACAACAAATGGCATCAAACCCGTGGCCCATTAAAAAAGGAAATTGCTCGAAAATTACCCCCAAGTCAATTAGGGTCATTATTTTGTCCTTCAGTACAGTTGGGGGACGGGGGGGACGGGGAGGGGCCATCGTCAGGGACCTAAGCACCTTGTTTTAATTGAGGTGTTTGAAAAGGCATTTCGTAGAAGTCGAGGCGAGGGGGATTGGCAGGAGGGGCTGTAGGGGGTGGGGGGGGATGAAACACCTGCCATATAATAACGGAGAGTCATCATGGAACACTGGGGAAATAAGCCGCAGACAGGCCAGTTTAACCAGAAGGAGACTCATGCAGTTGTTGTTGTTGTCGTTGTCGTCATTGTTGTTGTTGTTGTGGCACTGCAGCATGGTTACATCATCACTGATTAGAAACAGAAAGCAACATGGCCTTTAATCACCCAGCCACCTGGATGTGTGTTTGTTGTCTCGGAGGTAGCAGCACTGCAGTGACTTCAGTGGAGTGCGGGGTTGGGTTTTTCTTCTGTCCTCTCAGGACAGAATAACTGGGTGACCTTGCAGTCTTTATGCAAAGGTTAAAATGTCATACAGTAGCATGTTATGTAGACAGATGCCAGTTCCATTTGTTGACCTGGCATCCTGTAGGACCACTTCACCACTTTTCAACCTACCTTCATAATTGGTCCTTACTAATGTTCATGATAAAATACCACAATTTATTTCTACTCGGTCTGTGTCTTATGGGAGGGCTGTGGGCCGTTCAGAAACACGTCATCGATGGGGAATCCAAGGTAATAGAAACTGCAGGTGCAACGCTGTCTGTATCATTGTGTGGCTATGTCCTGTCGTGCTTTGAAAGACCTTTCCACTTTGTGAAGGATAGAGGGACAGCTTAGCCACTTTGAACCTTGCGTCTGTCCATCCATATTTTGGGCATGTCGTTCCAGAAGAACATTTTCAAATGCTAACCTCGCTCACTATGTCACCAAGGGCGAGCATCAAACGTGGTATTTGGCATATACCGTTTATCTAAATGGTATCCTGGTTGTCAATATGGTATATTGGTTTATACCACTTTTAAAATGTTCAAAACAGTATCAAAGCTGGCAGCCTGTACCTTCACAAACACAGACATTGATTTCCTGGAAGGAACAATCCAATGCAGACAGAGAGAGATGTGACTGAACATACAGCATGTTCAATACGCACCAGAAAATTGACACTTTAATGTGTGTGTGTGACACACAAGACAAGGAGCTACATGTACATGGCACTCAGGTCTATTGAAAAGCACTGTAAGCGTGGTTTCTCCCAGCAATGGATTCTATCCTCTCCCCTTAAGTGTGATGGCAGAGAGAGGGAGGACACCTGCGTTCTTTACAGCAGTGGCTCTCAAAGTGGCGTCTGGGGACCCCCAGGGGTCCTCGAGGGGGCTCCAGGGGGTCCCCAGCTAAAGTAGTTAATATAGGGTCACAATCATTTGAACCACTTTAACCATATTTTATACTTTTTTTTTTTTACAAAAATACAAAAAATAGCAGATACTGTATACCGTTGTGCGTGCATTTCATAGCGCCTTTATCCAAAGCTCTTTACATACTGTAGATTGTGCATTACTATATATATATATATATAAAGCTGGATCCATGTGGTCCCCAGCTAAATGATGGAGAGTTGGTACTTGGTAACCAAATGGACAACTTAATTTATAAGAAGTCTACATAATTTGAGAATGTAGAATAATTGTTATTTTGATCAGAGTTTGTCTGTTATCTCTCCTATGGTACCAACTTCAGTAGGCCTGGCTACAACATGGAATTGTGGACAAAATATTTTCCAAGGACAACAAAAAGAACATTTGACTGGAAACTGTCTGAGGGGTTAAATGTCATCAAATGGTGGTCCGTGGCAGGGGGGAAGCCACAGGGCCAGGTCATGTCACACAGGCACCAAGTCATTCAATCTCCTCCTTCCCCTTGAAGACATATTCCATTACTGCCACTCATGAATGCTCTGGGTTATATAGAAGTGTCCTCCGGGTCCATTTATCAGGTCAGCCGGGGATGGCAGGATGCTTTTAAAGTAATAACAACGAACAGTGATTTAACAGTATTGTATAGACCTTTACAGGAGCTGAATGTGTGTGCGTGCGTGCGTGCGGGCGTGCGTGCATGCGTCTGGTCATTTGTTTGTATGGTCGATGTTTTAACCCTGCTTCTGGTGTGTGATAACATCACAATTTAGCCCTTTTTGAAAACTTTATAATAATTATATTATTAACCCTGATGTCCCTATATTTTGTTAATGTATTTGATTCAAAAGTAGCAGAAATAGCAGATCTATAAAGCTCACAACATGTGAGCTTGATCTGCGATTTTCACTATTTACTTTACAAAGTAGGGCTTAATTGGCAAAGAAATTTCGTTTTCATTCATTCATTCATTCATTCAGCCGTTTATTGCAAAACATAATGCATTCGTGCTGTGGAGACATTTCAGGAAGAGTCCTGTGCCTTTACAAGCTGTCCTTTATCCTTGTTAACGACAGACAGACAGACAGACATGTGGAATACTCTTATAGAGGGTATGCACATGACATCATCGTACCTGGAAGTTATTTTTTTGCAAAAAAACTATTTTCTGGCCTTGACAGCCCATTCAACAGAAAAGTCCTGTCTGATTGCATTAAACAATGTGAAACTCAGCAACATTGCAGCTGTACGAAAAGCTTGAATTATCCTCTTTCTATCTGCAAAGTCTTTGTTTCATAAAAATCCACCATAGAAACGTTATGAGCTACTTTCTGTCAAGAAATGCCCTGCATTTGATTATTTTGTGTTAGAGTTTGGAAGTGCTTGCTTTCAATAACAACATTTTGCTCATGCCTCCTGCATTGTGTGACATTTAGAAACAGGTGGTACGCAGGACGGTTGAGTGCTTTCCACCGAGCGCTTCCAAACTCCAACCCTCCATGCTGCTCAATGTTTGGCCACTCAGTATAGATGTTGTCTCTGTAGAGGGAGAAATGGAGGCGTGCCAAGATAGGCCCCTGGGGGATCCCGCTCAACCAAGTATATAGGGGTTAAGTGGTTAATCAATACGTCAATAGAGTAATTGACGAAACACAATGGGACAGTGCACTTGCATTGTCTGCTATCTTCGGCAATTGTTTTCACCAAAGAACACCTACTATGACATGCCCGGATTGGGAAAGTACGCATCGACGGCGTTGTAGTGGAATGCCGTCGATTAGATTTCGTCATCCAAAACTATGGCAAGAAAAATCATTGACTATACCTTTTTTCATTGACAACTAAATAAAAGCAGTAGACTAAAAGTAAAACATTTCACTGGGCTACAACACTGGGCTCTCCTGCTCTGGCAGAGCGCCTGGTTTCCGTACAGCACTGTAGAGAGTGGTGCAGAAACTCAGCGCATTGTAGGAGGCGAGCAGGCGAGAGTCAATGTGTGGCTAAAGCTCATTCATACTCAATTTTAGTTGAGTAGGAACTCGCTTTTTATAGGTGAGTTGCTACTCAATTAGGCCTTAAGGTGACACCAAAAAAATGTGTTAATGACGTCTAGAAGATTAACAACACTTTCCTGGGGGTATTTATGTGTATAATATGTGGTTTTAGATATTCTAGATTTTTTGCAGTGAGCCCAGTGTCTCTGATCAAATGATGAAGGTCGGATCCATAATGCTTTGGTGCACTGCTCCTCCATAGAGACACACGGGGACTACACATTTCCCACCCCCAAATGAGACAGCGTCCCCACTTCTGTTCCGTTTCAACGGTGTACTGCAGCTGCCGATGCAATCCCTATGAGAGGCATCATAAAAGACCCTAATTTCACTGGTTCATTACTGAGGCTGTAGCGATTTTTTTTGTGTTCTAATAAAGTGTCCCTTATGTTTGATTTTTCCTTTTCAATGTCACATACATCCCACAATGTACTATAATATACTCCATCAGTTTGTGAAAAGTGCTAGCATTGTAAATCACAAGTCAAAGTGGTCGCACGGTATATACATCACGGTTGCATCCCTTGAGGTTTTCAATACCCAGATATATTTGTTGTATTTGTATGCTTAAGTATTTGTTGAAAATGATCTAAACAGCATCTTGCAAGACTATTATTAATACTCATCTGGAGAATTCACTAGGTAGTTGAAAATGTCAGTATGTCACTCCTCCATTTAGATTTTCCCATGCAACTATTCAGCAAAGTTGACAGCGGTAAAACACACCGTCGGAGCTCCGCGGTAGGTAGAACATATAAAGTAAGCCCGTGACATGTTCAAAATATAGACATGAATAACAAAGTCAGTCGGGATCGGGATGTATTATTGAGAATTCCACTCTTTAAAGTCGGCACTCGTAGCCTCGTAAAGGCAGTGACGTCCCTTAAAAGCGACAGGTTCTCTGTCTGCCGTCTCCCCTCTGCTCCGTTAACATTATGGGTAACTCATTCAAGTGGTAATTAAATGTGAAATACATCCTCTATTGAGAAAACAACAATATATGTTGGCAAAGACACTTCATACATTTGGAAACATATTTTTATTCAAATCAATATAGTCTTCAGTTCATTTCATATTTTAAAAGTAGGCTATAACTACAGTTGAATTTCAATGGACTTCTATGGGCTGGCCTGCAGTACACCGTGCCAACGGAGCAGAAGTGGGGACGCTGTCTCATTTGGGGGCGTGGAATTTGTAGTCCCCGTGAGTCTCTATGTGGATAGGGGGCTAGGGGTCTGTCTTACTGAGACAACATGTAGTCCAGGAAGTAAGTGAGCCCATTGTCGATGACATCAGAGACACTGCTAAAATCTAAAACATCTAAAACCACATATTACACACAAAGACCCCCAGGAAAGTTTTCAAAATCTTCTAAACGTCATTTGCAACTTTTGCAAAAAGGGTGAAGTTTCCTTTCAAGGCTGAGAGTACCATCAGGGACCGTTTGCAAAAGGTACAGAGGTACAGTTAAACAATAATGCTTATAGGGTAACACAAAAAGCCCTGACGGCTTGTTTCCAGTGTGGTCCTATGTGTATTAAATCCATCAAGACATATAAAGACATGCAATACTATACAATAAATAATCAGTAAAAGTATACGCCAAACAATTTTTTCCCCCATTTTTTCAGCAACGATCAGACTGTTGAATAAAAGATAAGCCTGTACCCGCTGCTCAAACTGAACTGTGTTTTAACATTGACGCCCGTTTTATATGATGATTTCATGTACTTCAACAGGTGGTCCGTGGACCACTGGTTCGTCCGTGGAGGTATTGCATGTGGTCCCTGACCATGCATTTAGTAATGTAGGATTTGTTGATTTGCTTTAAATGTTCTTTCCGTTGAGAAAATAAACCGTGTTTCTAGAAAACTAGAAATCTAGTTGAGAAACCGTGAACTGAATGACCTGGTGACCTATGATGAGTACATCCATGTAGTCATTTACTGACAAGTTGGAGTTCAAGAAATTCAACAGAAAAAGGGAGTTAAAAAAGTTGTCTGGTTGAGTCATTATTATTAGGACATTTTACCCGTAGTCAACAGTTGAGAAACAGTGGGATGTATACACATGGGATGCATAGCAACTTAAGTGTTAACTTACAAAAGCACTAATCTTAGCCCATATCCCCACCCAACACAACAGTGGTCCCCATGTTGATTCTAAGTCAGGGTGCTGGTCCCTGGTTCACAATCAGTTGAAAACCCCTGCATTATGTGTATCCCTCCGTTTTCTTGTCCTACATTCTGTTTTCTTATTCTAACTGCATCATTGATGAGGCCGCGCAAACGAGACTGTCACCCGCCTTTTACCCTGTACATGTGACAAATGTAACAAATACAGACTAACTGATTACTAGGGGAAGATACGGTTCACGCGGTTATATTGACGGCTGTATTGACGTATTGACGAATGGATTAAGAGGTGGGGGGGAGGCTGCCGATCTGCATAAAATAATTGAATAGTGATTGCGCCAAGCAGGCGGATGGGAGGGGGTGAAGAGGTGAGGGACAGGAGGTCTGTTGTTCTAATTCCACTAATGACCTGCTGGGGGGGTCACTTAAGCAGCAACCAGGCTGGACGTCTGCTGTGGGATTTGAAGGGGACCGGGACGGTGAACACACACACACACACACACACACACACACACACACACACACACACACACACATTCACAATTGTTTTCCTTTCAAGGTTTCGTTTCAAAAGATTGATAGTTTATTTTATGGCTCCATTTCACCGGTGCCAATTGCCTACGCCCTACGCTGTAATCCTGGACGCTACTCTCGCTCTGCCAACCTGGGGAGAGCCCCAAACTGAGCTCATGCTTCCGTCAATGCATGACCAGTGAGCAGGGTGGGTGTTTCCCCAGTAGAGCGACATGACCGTTCTAGTGCTGCCTGTATCTCAAACCTGCTGCTAGATATTTTTTTAACCATCACCTCCTGTCAAACCTCATGTACACGCCTGCTACTCTTTGCGCCTCATATCTGACCTGCACTTTTTGTGGTCAAGACACAGGCGACAAAAATCTTACAAAACAACCTAGCGTGACCAGCGACATTGCTGCCAAGTCACACTGCCAAGTGTGTAGATGAAAAGGGTTGGGTCAAACAGCGCAGGAAACTGATAAAACGGCAAGAATGACTTATTTAGCAGGAATTGTGTGGAGAGAGAAGGGTGAGTGGGGTCAAACGAAAAGACATGACGCAACAGTGACGCTTCACGCGTTGCGCTGGAACAAGTCGATTGACTTTAGCGTGAAAAAATGTTGGAAAGCATTTTTTTCTTTTCTTTTTCTCTTTTTTTTGCTTTGTGTCGCTGGCTTTCATTGACAATTACTTGTTGCTTTGATGTCACTAGTGTGAACGCAAGATTAGTGTGTATAGCCTATTGTGAGACTGCTAGTTCCACAAGACCGAACAGATGTTGATGTTTTCGATTAAAACGAGAGGAGAGGATAAGTCCAAATTAGGGAAGCAAAGGTTTGCGTGCCAATGTCCCAGCTGCTGTACAAGCTGATTGGTGTGATTGGATCTCATAATTGGAGCGGCTGTACCAGTCAGCCAACAATGTGAGAGAGAGAGAGAGAGAGAGAGAGAGAGAGGCAGCGATAATAATTCCCAACATATACTTGGTTGCGCATTGCATTGCACACCAAACATAGAAGATCTACAAGCTCACAACACATCACGCTACAGTACATCGCTACAATGTGCTGTCAGCTTGTAGATCTGCTATTTTCAGCCCTGGTTGACCGCAGTCCACCTGCCAGAAGCAGAGGTCGACGGTGACTGCTGTATGCACACGCCCTCGCCACGCCATTGGCTGTGCAGTCATGAGACTCCGCCTTTTAACCCGCGTCGGGCCACAACCCTTTCCACTGTGAAGTGACCAATCGGCTTCGAGAATTGTGGCCAGTGGTTTGGGTTGTCACGGTAACAAATGGCCCCTGGTAGCGCAGGTTTCCTTTGCAAATCTTTACCTTCCTCGACTTCCTTCCTTCCTTCTCTCTCTCTCTCTCTCTCTCTCTCTCTCTCTCTCTCGTAACTAAGTACATTTAGTAACTATACTGTACTACTTCTACTCTATTTGACAGCAATGGTTAAGGGTCACTTTGCAGATTCAGATCATTACTGCAAGGTGCAAAGCATGCATTGGCCTCTTGAAAACACAACGTTGTGAGCTTGTAGATCAGCTATTTTTGAAAAAGTTTGAAAGACACACTTTTCTACTTTTACTTTATTTGAATCCTCTTACTCAAGTACAATTTTGAACACAGGCCTTTTATTGTTCATAGTGTGTTACTATTACTTAATATTTAATATCCGAGTACTTCTTCCACCACCTCTCTCTCTCTCTCTCTCTCTCTCTCTCTCTCTCTCATTAGCCCCAGAGCCATGGGAGCGGAATGGTGCGCTGGTTTGTTTCCATGTGAAACAGTGAGGGTCAGTGCAGGGGTGTGACGCACGGCATTGTTCCCTCCGCGAGGAGAGGAACCTCGCGCCGCGAGGCCACTTCCCGTCCGCTGCGAAAAAACATCGGACACTTTCTCACACGGCTTCTCTTCCTCCCGCTGCAGTCGCTATACGACCGGCTCAAAACAAAACCCAGAGGGAGAGATTTTTGATTATTGATAATTAACAACTCATTTTGTTCATAAAAAGTGTCTTTATTATGTCTTTCAAACAATCAATCACAAACTACCATACAATGAAAATTATAAAACATTTATTTATTAACACATCAAGAAAAGTGATCCCCATATTGTTTACAGAAAAAGTCCTCATTCTTTCATGGTATTTATATTCAAACATCACTCGTGCTTTACTGTAAGTCAATTCTTAAAAACTGCTAAACACCTCTGCCCTCCATTCATTTCTTTCCTAGAGAGAGAGAGAGAGGGGGGGGGGGCATTGTTGGTGAAAGACAGGGAGAGAAGCGAGTGATGATGGGCGGGAGAGCAAGAGCAAGGGTGAGAGGACAGAGAGAGAGAGAGAGACTGCCGTGCAATACTCTGTCTGATCAGAACAGCTGATTTTGATTAGGTGTGCTGTCATGCTTATTTGAAGCCCTGCTGTATACGGTATGTCTCTACGGAGACAAACTGGATCGATTGACAAATCTATCCACAGATATAAGAACACAAGGTATAGCAGCCAGGATGCTGGTCCTCTGTTGTCCAGACTAGATGTCCTCTCTTATCTGCTGTCGCCCTGTGTCCTTGTGTCTCTGTGTTGCGTCTGCTAACATTGAACCTTTTAAGGCTGTAAGCCCCCCAAATTATCATTTTTGAACCCCCCCCCACACACACACACACACACACACACACACACACACACACACACACACACACACACACACACACACACACACACACACACACACACACACACACACACACACACACACACACAAGCACTTGAAATTGTGCCTGAGTTGAGGCATTACATTTAGTTTGACTCACGTTCCACAGATAATTATTGTGATAATACCAGAGCTTGTAGAGTCTTCCATTTATTTAATATTTTTTATTGTTGACTACTTTTGATGTAGTGCTGGTCTGTCAGTACTTTTGTATTTGTTATAGGCACTCGTCTTAAAAGTCCTTAAATAGTCACTTGACTGTCCCCCCTGGGGGTCCCGACTCCCGACCCACAGGTTGAGAACCAGTGTTATAGCTCACTATCTGTGTTTTTTTTTCTTTTTCATAAGAGTCGTGTTGCCCTGCATGGCCAGCTCCCTCATTGGAACTGAAGATTTATTTAAGGTGTAAACCAAATCAAAATACCAAGCGGTCCCATGCATCACTGTGGTTGGCTTCACTCACCGCCCCTATTGTCACTGTCACGGCCATGTGTCGTTGTCTGTCTCCCAAGCATGACCTTCAGCTGATGGGCGCCAAGCTAACCAGGTTGTAATGCACGTAACTGGAGAACCCATTGACCCACCGACTTCACATTCGTGACGTGATCGGCCCCGATTTACGATCACCCGATCCGATCGGCAAAACAACCCTATGACAAAAAAAAGAGTATTTCGTACTAGGCCTACTCCAGTACATCTCAGAGGAAAATATTATACTTTTACTCCACTAGAAAATCTTTAGTTACTACAGTAGTTACTTTGTAGATTTGGATTATTATTACAAAACATGCATTTCCCACTTCAGCCCTATATACATTTCGACCATTTGAAAATGGCAGATCTACAACCTGCAATGTGTCGGCATGCGACGGGGCTCAAACTGCTTGTATCTTTCAAACCATTCTAGAAACAAGCCTGTGAAATATATGTTGCATGGCACGGCCATGGTTCTTGTCATGGAAAAGAGCTAAGACATAACCCTCCCCGCCCGACTTCCCTTCTGCCAACACAGCTCGTCTCCACCTCACAAGGCCCAACGGAGGATCTCATCAGCATCTTCATAGAAGCCAAACCATGACATAATGATGGCCAATTATTTATTGTTTTAGTGCACAGTTTCCCAAACAGTGCATTAAAGTCGGGACCCATTTGTGGGTCACGGACCAATTTTTATGGGTCACGACTCGAGTAAAAATCAGATTTTCTTTTCATAGATAATAAAAGAGAAAAATATATATACAACAAACAAACAAATTCCATTAGTAAAAATAATAATTACAGAATCTCTGTATTGGGTCTCGACCTGAAAGGTTTGTGAACCACACAGTTTTTGTGCATTTAAATGCTTTATACTAAAAAAAGGAAAGAGTACAGTAGTTAGATATACAGTGTTTGGCCCACGACGTGTCATTGAATCTTTCCTACAGTTATATTGATCAGAACAACACATAAACTAAGATAAACTAATAAAAGGTCAGCGTGAATAAGCGCCAACATGCATCTCTTGTACTCAACAGTGACATGGATATACCGGTAGTTGGTTTTCAAGCATGTTCGGTATATCAGCTAAACGACGTCTTCAATACATATAATACATATATTTTGCTCATTATTTCTTTAATATTGAGATATTTTCTGTCTCTGCCTAGAGTGCATTTTTACAAGGCGTAGCATACGTTCCTCCTCGGAGGCCCTTGAACACGCAGTGCCACGTTTCGTCCCCTCCCCCACCCCCTCGGTTCATAACGGCGAGGCACATGCAGGATCAGTGCTGCGAGTTTTATTGGGGCTCTATGCAAACCGCCGTAGGTTCACCGGGGACGAATAAAACGATTATTGAGCAAAACGAGCGCCATACGCCACACAGAGGGTATCGAGTTACTGCCTGGGGCTTTTAAAGAAGACCAGGAGAGCTGCTCTGTAGCCGCACTAAATGAACTGCTTTTTAACCTCTTCAACCAAGACGCACGCATGCACTCACACACACACACACACACACTCACACACTCCGACTCCGACTCTCTCTCTCTTTCTCTGCAATTACAGCTTGATAAAGATCAGCTGACATGTTTTCACAATGAGATCTTGGGGCTCAGTGTTATCTTATTTTAAAGTGACTCGGAAGACTACCAGACCAAATAAAAACTAAGATAGGACGACTAAAACTAATACTAAATATACGGACAATTTTGGACGGATCAGCTTGGTTGCATATATATTCGTATAAAGTTGATTGCATTCCAACTTTACAAATCCGGTCGGTCCAAACCATGAACGGCTGTTGATCGGCAACCTCAGCATGTCGTGCAGCACGTTTGCGTCGCATACAAGGTTGAAGGTTGGACTTTATTATCTTGTGTACTGTACGGTACATGAGAGTAAAACTTATTTTTTTGCCTGGCTTCCTTCAGACAATGCAGCAGCATATAGATAACAACATCAAACAGCGAGCACTGCAAACAAAGGGACATAGTAAAGAGTGCATGAAGAGCATGCATACGTTCTGTTGAAAATGAATGTTGAATAAACATATTCGGTGTGCACATATAGCTTTACAGTTGTGGGGAAAAACTAAAATATGTTTGTTTGTTTGTTTGTTTGTGTGTGCGTGCGTGCGTGCGTGTGTGTGTGTGTGTGTGTGTGTGTGTGCGTGTGTGCGTGTGCGTGTGCCCCAAACAGGAATGCCAGGGTTAATATGGTTAAATGGATGTGTCATTTTTTAGGAACGGTTCCAACACTGTGAAAAGAATAGAGTGTAATAAAAACTCTTGACGGTGTAACACACACACACACACACACTACTCAGATCAGCGAAGGGAGGAGCTTGTAGCGTCAGCCAATGGCAGCGGTCCTCGGGGGAGGAGCCAGGAGTCTGACGCAAAGCAGGAAGCCACCTGATGTGAGCGGGGTCACATGAACACACCACATGGGAGCAGGTGCTTCCTCCATGACACACACGCTCGTACACACACACACACACACACGTACACACACACACATCCTTCACGCACATACACACTTGCATACCTCACACACGTACACACTTGAATACACACACACACACACACACACTTGCAAACTAAATTAGGCCGCTGGTCATCTCCTCTCTCCGCTGTGTCACAGAGGCTTTCCCAGACATCCAGCCCACGCACACACACACACACACACACACACACACACACACACACACACACACACGCACACACAAATAAACACACACATCGCATCCTCAGACAGGGAGCGGGGGAGGGGGGGGGGGCGTGTAGCGGGGAGGACAGAGGAGGACAGTGCGACGGTGCACGCACACCAAAACACCACAGGAAAGTCTAGAGAGCAGACCCCCGCTGTCCACCCCCCCCCCCCCCCCCCCCTCCTCCGCCCCCCAGGAAAAAACAGACAGAACACACGCCGTTTCATCACACGTGAAGAAAAAAGAGGGCAACGCAAAAACATCCGAAACGAGAGAGAGAGAGAGAGAGAGAAGAGAGAAACCCATTGAAGTTTAAAACTATACTTGAACCCTATGACTGTCGGGGCAGAAACCTCTTATCTCCGTATTCTAACTTTTTTTTATTATTTCTTTCGTCTTTATTTTATATTTTGTATAGAAGGATAGACAGGAGGCTGACAGGAAATGCGGGGAGAGAGAGATTGGGGGTGACATGCAATAAAACCGTCGGGGTCGGGATTCGAACCCGTTGACTGGATTACCAGCCAAGGTGCCTGGACCGCTGAGCCATGACCCAGGTTTTGTGTGTGTGTGTGTGTGTGTGTGTGTGTGTGTGTGTGTGTGTGTGTGTGTGTGTGTGTGTGTGTGTGTGTGTGTGTGTGTGTGTGTGTGTGTGTGTGTGTGTGTGTGTGTGTGTGTGTGTGTGTGTGTGTGTGTGTGTGTGTGTGTGTGTGTTATTTTGTAAATCAACGCCCTATACTTGATCGTACTGCAGCGTCACACAAAAGCATCAAAAGTAGCAGATCTGCAAGCTCGAAACGCGGCGCGAAGTGACACGTTTTGAGCTTGCAGATCTGTTGCTTTTGAACTTGAATCCTGAAAAGTACCAGTTTTAGACGTATGAGGTTTCCACCCGACGGAGACGATGACCTCTTTCCCCTCAACACCAAATGTCTTAACGCTGTAATCGTCAGGGCCAGAACAGATATAAATATATATATAGGGACACCACGGTTCACACGGTTAAAACAGCGTGAAGTGAACAATCATCTAAGAAAAAAATTAAGTCCTAAATACAACCAGAATAGAAAACATCCTTCCTCTTGTATTTCCTCTCTCAGAGGAAATCATACATAGAATACATAACAGCCTGCATCGGGGCCTAGATGTGCGTGCGTGCGTGCGTGCGTGCGTGCGTGCGTGCGTGCGTGCGTGCGTGCGTGCGTTGATGAGGCCCTCCAGGAATGCATGTCATGGAGTGTCCACATACGTGCGCGGCTTTGCATCGCAGAAGGAAACAATAGCACCATCATCACAGCATTACGTGTTTACAGCGGAGGGTCTGACTCATTGTGGGGAGGTGCACGTACTGTATGCAAAGCCCCCCGTTCCCTCTCTCCAACACACACACATTTGGAAGCCATTAAACTTGTGACCTTGGGGTTTGGGGGGGGGGGGGATTGCATGCATGTGAAGATGAGCAGCTGTACATTGCATCCCATGCCGGTCTAGACGCTTTCCTGGCCGTGATTAAAACTTGCGTTGAGAGTGTTGTAAAGAACCTCTGGAAAGTATTTGTATGAAAACAAAACCCTTGTCTATACGTAGCTGCTGCAGTTGTATCAAATCAGGAGGAAATAACCGGCCGTCTATGTGATAACAGGTGTTTCATCCGGCGGCATGCTATGATGCTAGCTCTGCCGTTGCCAGGAAAGGGAAAACGCGGGTCGGGTCATTGAGTCTTTGGGGGTTCCACCAGCACTCTTCTATGATATCGTCACTGTCATATTTTCGTTGTTTTGTGTGTGTTTTTTGGAGCAGTGCTAGCCGCTCCATCTTTTGACCGTTTGTGTTAAGCACAGTCTAAGCACAGGAGTGTCTCTCTCTCTATAGGTCTCGAGTACGTAATCATTACCTCTTCTCCTTGAGGGGCGCTAGCCTATACACAGGTTTAATGTTCGTCTTTAGTTCAAAGTTTGTTTAGTAAACGCATTGACAATGAAGGGAAAATTACGTAATGTGTCATTTACGTCATGTTGTGTCTTTATTGTTAATGGCGTTTAATCACCTAATCAACATGAGTTAGACTTTAATATATTAGCGCCCCTCACTTTTTTTTTTTACTTTACATAGCATGCTGCTTTTTTGTTGGTAGGTGATATTGAACCCACTCTAAACCCCCAAACACAACACAACAACGAGGTCATGCAGTGCCCAGTTATTATCCCTATAATGCCCAACCTGACCTGTCACTGTAAAGCCACCTGTGTGCTTAAGTCAACATCTGTGCTCGACTCCAAGGCACCGCTCACTTCACACACACCTGTCCATCTGCTACCTTCGGTGCTTTTGACTGTCAATCCTGAAAAGTAACAGTTTGGGAAATATGAGGTTTCCACCCAACACAGACGATATGATTACAGCCTGTGGGTCGGTCTCTGTCTCTCCAGAGACTGTTTGGGGTGAAATGTGCTCGTCTGCTGCAAGGTGTTCAGTCCGCACTCGGAGAGACACAACACTCACCCGAACATATTCCGCTCACTTGAAATTGCCTAATTCACGTATTACGATGGTGTCACACTGGCTGCCGAAAATAGTGGCGCGTGCGGCGCGTTTCGGAGCTCGATAGACCCGCATTTCTTTGGCTGTGTCACATCTCGAAACGTGTATAAATCGGGGCTAAAATGGTCCCGCAGGCGCCGGGCGGGAGAGCAGCCATATTGACTTTACTTTTTGTACACGCACAGACTGTCTCACATCGCGTTAAATGTGATCCAGTGTTCCCCTCTGGGACCCCCAATAGAAAGGCCTATTAGGTTTTTATGAGAATTGGGATGGCAGGCGAACTCTTGTGCTGGGTTGGGGCGAGGGGCTATTTTTTATGATGAGGCCATTTCATTGTTTTGGGGGGGTGGGAGAGACAGCTTGAGGCCAGCAGACACAGTCAGACAGACAGCTGGTTGGCTGCACCACCTTATAGACATGTAGTGCCAGAACATCGTTTGTCTGGGTGGGTGCAGGCATCAGGGTTGGTGGTAACTAACAGTTGGATATCGAAATGTCCTTCCAAGTATAAGAACCGCTTCTAAATTGCTGGGTACCAGGTTACAAATGATGGAATCAAATCCTTGAAGTTCTTGATCCTATAGATTACTGAGGCACGGCACTCTATATGCATGTGATGTATTACCTTGTGTTTACCTTACCGTATACTGTACGTCACTCTGGATTGAGAACGTCTGCATGAATTGTACATTTTAAATCTGAAACAATCAAGTTATTGATACACTGGCAACACGTCCTCACAGATAGTCCTATATGGTGCGATATAGTCATATAGACCATATTCACATGCGGCGGCCATCTTGCCATTAAGTTAAAGGCAGCCTGCTTTTTCAATGCAAAATGCCAACAGTCCCCGCACGAATATCATCTTTGGTGCTTGGAGAGACTGGGTTTGGTGACGGGCAGTAGTTCTCAAACTTGTATTAATTTCAAGGAACTTTTATCAATTTCAAGGAACCCCCATAATGTACAAATGCAAATGTCCATTTGGTCCCATTTGTACATTCTCAGAGTTACAGACCTGTACGGGTCCATTTGTTCACTCTCAGAGTTACAGACCTGTACGGGTCCATTTGTACACTCTCAGAGTTACAGACCTGTACGGGTCCATTTGTACACTCTCAGAGTTACAGACCTGTACGAGTCCATTTGTACACTCTCAGAGTTACAGACCTGTACGAGTCCATTTGTACACTCTCAGAGTTACAGACCTGTACGGGTCCATTTGTACACTCTCAGAGTTACAGACCTGTACGGGTCCATTTGTACACTCTCAGAGTTACAGACCTGTACGGGTCCATTCCAAAACCCCCTCATTGAACCTTCAACCTCGTTTTGAGAAGGACTGGGGGGCGGGGATAAAGGTTTGGAGACGTTGGAATGGGGTGGAGGTCAGGATTCAAACATCAGCCTCTCTAAAGCCTTAACCACTAGCCTATAAGAGAGATCACCCCCCCCCCCCCCCCCCCATCACAGCACGGGTGGGGGACAGGGGATTTATAGCTACAGTACTGTATGTTATCAATAACAGCTTTGGTTTGGCGGTATACCGGCGGTGAAATATAGATTGTCTCTGACTGTAAATCTAGACCTTCTCAAAGCATGCACAGCAGGGGGTATTGCATATGTGGTGCATGCGCGTGCCTGTGCATGTATGTGCGTGCGTACATGCGTGCATGCACTTGTGGGGGATAAATACAATTCAGTACACACATTCCACGCGCTGAAGCCAATGACCCCCATCACAATAATGTTTACAAGCTGGCCGTGCCTCTGGTTCAGAGGTCCACAGTGTAACGTAGAGTTTTGTGTACAGACAGGTCCTCTCCGCTCTGACATTAACCCCTTAACGTGTCTGCCTCTGCACTGAATGCCATAATGCTCAACCTTCTTTTCAATGCAGTGACCCCCAGTTTGACATGCATTAGGCCACGTCTCGGGAATGCATTTTTTGTACATCTTTGAGTTACAGAAATGCACCACACAGTGCGCACACACACACACACACACACACACACACACGTACACACACACAAAACATGTGTACCCCTGCTGTGCATACTTTGAGAATTAATAGATTTATTCCATAGTCATGAGACAATTTCACCTGTATACCGTCCAAAAAGAAGAAAAAAACTTTTCTGATAACATGTGCTGTGCAATGTGCTACTTGTATAGCACATATAATAAAAAGATTTCATATCCACGCATATCGGAAAACATAAACAACCGATTCTGTAACATGTACCTGTTATCGGCCAATAGGCTGGAGGAATAAAAACAAAAATACATATAGTGAAGTCTGAAGTATAAGTTTGGTTGACACTGGAACAGTTAAAGCCTTTTATTCAGGTGCTAGGACAAGAAATGACTGAGTCTGAATCACACTCTGAGGAAGATTGTCAGTCATTAAAGGTTTCATGGCATTCGTTTTCATTTATTTTTATTTTTCGTTTTTAATTTTAGATTTTATGACCTCAATTACACCCAAATAACATGAACTTTAAACATTCAGTGGATTTTCTGTGGCCTCGGGTTTTCTGTGTGTGTTCTGAAGCCTTTTGAGCTGCAATAAAAATCAGGGGAAATCCCTCAACAGTGACACCTGCTGACAAATTGTTTTGTCATATATGGGATTTGTGGACTGTTACATCAGAGCACTTGTTTGAGCCTAATAATTCAGAAACCCCCAGACTACAGACAATCTACTGAATGTTCAAAGTTTGTCCTCTGCTCCTGTGAAGCACTGGACTAGCCGTATTACGACTGAGGCGTGCTGGTAGACTCCCTTTGTTCTATAACATTGGGTTGATTGAGACATATACAGTATACATGTTAAGTTATATCTTGGTAACATGTGTACTGACTATCCATGGTTGTCTGGAGATGTGCTGAACAGACGCCTCGCATCAACTCCGCTGCCTGTCAGCCAGAAGGCAGCGCAGGCGGAGGGGAGTCCCTGTGGAATACCTCTCGTCTTTATCGCTGCATGCGTGGCGTGTTACAACCTCCGTTCCAGCTGTTTACCCTGACAGCCCAGGAGTTCCACAATGGATTTATGTTACCCGCTTCGCCCCCCCTCCTCCCCCCAAAAGACGCATCCAGCTAAATCCCGGGCTAAAGAGCACCGACGCGGCTACCTACAACTGCCAGTTACAGTAACATTCTGTTTCTTCACACGTGGAAGCCGTTTCACAACTGGGGGAGTTGTTGGACGCGCGCCCGGGTTCGGGTTCGAGGACACACACACATCAAAGTACGGGGGGGATTCGGAGCGTGGTTCTGTAAATGGTTCTCACGCTGCATTGCGGACCACCTGGTGCGTTTTTGGGTCTCTGAGGCACTTTGCTCCGTGTTCACCGTCTCGTTCTGTGTCTCTGTTTGCGCTACAGCAGTGGGTTTTCAACCCTTTTCACATTTATTCGCCATTTGAGCCACCATATGATTTAACTCTTGAGAGTGTCAAATGAGACCAAATGGACCAGTTAGGGGCCAATTTTATTCATTTGACGCTCTCAAGAGTTAAAGATCTAATAAGTGTTTGTTTGGTTACCATTTCTCCATCATTTACCCCTGCAAGGACCACTGGTTGCAAACCACTGCACTACAGTATACGGCATGGGGTTGTCTTCCCCAATGCCAGTTCCCACTCTGACTGCAGCTCGCTGGATCTGCTGTTATGTTGACAGTTATACCTATGTGTGTTCAGGAGTGTAATCATTTGGGATGTTTGCATTCCTCAATCTGTACTTTGTTTACTTCATTTGTAGCCGCCCGCAGCAGATGATCTGCTGCTTTCGATGCGTTTGTGTGCCGCTGTAGGGCGATCAAGCAGGGCGAACGGCGAACACAAAAAGTCTAGAATATGGAGATAAGGGGTTTCTGCCCGACAGCGACGACCATGTTGTTTCCTTCTGTCTTGTTGATGTTTTAAGGCGGTGTCATTCATCATGGTCATCTCTGTCAGCTTTGAGTCCAGCTGTGACTTTCTTGTTAGTCTTCTTTTTTCCCCCTCCCTCTCTCTCTCTCTTAGACCTCTTGATCAGTATGGGATGTGGCCTGCTGTTTTTTGGGATGTGCTACTTCCTGTTTGTTGTCCCATAGCCCCCCCCCCCCCCGACATCACAAGGTTGTTGACGGTGATGAGAGTCAAGGTGATCTATATTTGTTAAGTTAGATCCTAAAAAGCTTCTGATGTCACAGAGAGAGAGACAGCGGGGTTGTTGTTGTTGTTGTTGTTGTTCGTAGTGGACTTTCAAAGATTTAATGGACATGATGGGTTACGCGCACACACACACACACACACACACACACACACACACACACACACACACACACTTTCACAGATTCAGACAAACACATGCTGCCTGGAAGCTGTAGATAAGAAGAGCTGTGAGGGAGAGTGTGTGCGTTGTGTGGGGTGGGGGGGTGGATGGGGGTCTTGGTGTACACTACAGGACGTCCTAAGAATCCAGAGCTTCTGAATAACGGGATGAGTTAAACGCCTTAAAGGCTTAAAACACACACACACACTCACACACACACTCGCACGCACACGCACAGGCATGGCACATCACACACAGCACGTATACATATACATACAATGAGCCTAGGGGAGGTCCCTCACAGCATGCATGTGTACAGCGCGTTAATGGAATTAATGTCCCATATGTTAAAGCAGACATTAATTATCAATAACCTCACAATGAAGCACCGTGGAACAATGACGCACCGAACAGCGTGTGGCCAAAATATGCATGGAAATTGAATATACTTTTTTTTTTTTATCCAACCATATGGCCAAAGAGTTATGGGAAAACATATTTTGGGACACTTCAAAGGCATTTATACAAATTGTATTTTGTCCCCAGAGGAAAGTTTAAGACACATTTTTATAGGATTAAAAAAATTATATATTGTTTTAAGAATTGTTTAAAATGACAATCATTTAGAAAAATGCGCTATTCACCGCATGACAAAGTATAGGTATTCATATAATCGATTCATATTCATTGTTTTGTAACTATAACTAATAATATTATAGAATCAATATAATATTTTGAAGCCCGTGAAACTTGCGTAAGTGCTAAATGTTGCGTGACGCTGTTGCCATGGACACCAGCGTTTCCCCACATTCAGAAAAACAACAGCAGGACACACACACACACACACACCCAGCTTGTCTCTTTAACGATGTCATTAGCGGCATGGACTCCATTTCCCTAACGACCTAGCCATAGGAAGACTTCTCAGCATTGTTGTTCCTCCTGGGCCCGCCGTGTGTGTGTGTGTGTGTGTGTGTGTGTGTGTGTGTGTGTGTGTGTGTGTGTGTGTGTGTGTGTGTGTGTGTGTGTGTGTGTGTGTGTGTGTGTGTGTGTGTGTGTGTGTGTGTGTTGCGTGCGCACGGTCCTGGTAAACAACACTGCAACCAAAGGGAAGAGCAGGCGGGGGGGGGGGGGAGAGAAACAAGACCCTCCCTGTCCAAGACTGACACACACACACACACACACACACACACACACACACAGAATCGCTTTCTGCTGTTACATCACCTCTCTGTTATTTTGGTATTCATATATATTTGTTTAATCTCCGATTAAACGATAACTGATTCCACCCTCCACTGCTTTCAGTCGAAGCTAAAACCCCCACTTATCTCTGTGTGTGTGTGTGTGTGTGTGTGTGTGTGTGTGTTTGTGTGTGTGCGCGCAGTATAGCTAGCAGCAGGTGCAGCTAACACAGAGATGACAGATCAGATCCCAGGTCAGCTTAAAGAGACCTGAGGCCGATTCTACAAATTCCTTCTAAACCAGTGGTCCTCAAACTAATTTGTTCCTCCCAATATGAAAATGCTCCGTGCCGTGGAAGAGAAACTTCAAAAGTAGCCTATCCAACATTTTTTTTAAGGTCTTTGAAGATCTTTCAGAAGTGTTAAGAAAATAGCAGATCTGCACTGCCTAAAAGGACACGGATCACACTGGGGGACCCATTTGTAAGCTTGTAGATCTGCTATATGTTCACTATAGCGTGGTCAATGTCTTAATCTGTCTTTTGGGTCTCGGCCTGAACAGTGTGGGAACCACTGACAGATGCTTGGCCCGCTTTTAATGGGTTAATCAGCCAGACAGAACGAGACGATGACGGATCAGAGTTCTTAGGGGTTAAGGTTTCTTGCTCATGGACACCTCGGCACATAGCTGGGGTCAGGAATCTAACCTCTAACCTGCATGGGACCTTCTGTTTCCCAGGCAGCCTCGCCGCTATACCGTGACATCCATGTGACATGGGTGTGTGTGTGTGTGTGTGTGTGTGTGTGTGTGTGTGTGTGTGTGTGTGTGTGTGTGTGTGTGTGTGTGTGTGTGTGTGTGTGTGGTGTTACATATATCACAGTGCTTTCACACTAGCAGTGACAAAGTTACAGAACGGCCTACTGTATAGCGCACTGGTTCCCTATTTGTGGGTCCTTTCTTTTTGTTACGTTTTGTTATTAGGCTAATTATTATTATTTGGGAACATTCTCAAAAAGCAACATTTTTCAGGAATTAAATCAAATGATTTTTTTCCCCCCAATAATTTCATGTTGAAATCAAAGAGAAATCTAAAATTGCATTAATTTGAAAACAAATGTTTAAGAACTAGTGAAAAAAGACGATCTACAAGCTGCATGTGAGCTTGTAGATCTGCTATTTTCACTGGTTTGGGTCCCTGGGCAAACGTTACATTTCTCATTTGGGTAATGGAGCTAATTGGGAACCCTGGTGGCCTATAGCATGACTGACCAGCCGCTTTTAGCCACTGTTTGTGAATAAATGATAAGGGTCCAACAGTACAGGGAACCTGGTAATGACAAGTATGACATTTACAGGACGAAGCATCTGAACTAAAAGTAGAGTGGGAACGAACGCTGAGACGCGTGATTGATTGACACCTCGCCGCGCCGTCGGAGCGCTGGGAACAACTTTGATTTGTAGCAGCGGGCCGACGCTGTCCAACCATCACACGGTGGTCAAGTGTCTCTTTGTAGCTTCATGTTTCTGCTTGGCTTCCGCTGAAAATAACTTGACATGGCTGTTGCTTTGTCACCGTGTGAATTGTGAACACAGACAGCATTGTGAGCAGCTTGTATAGATCTGCTACTCAGAGCGCAACACCCAAGCGCAACCAAACGTACTTGTCTTTTTTTGTGGCTTTCGCCTTTATTTTATTATTATTTTTATGGAGGGACAGACAGTAGGCTGACAGGAGATGGGGCGAGAGATGGGGGGGGGGGGGGGGGGGTGGTGGGTGACATGCAGTAAAGGCCGTCGGGATCGGGAGTCGAACCCGCGGCACAATGCCAGACTGGATTACCAGCCAAGGTCTTTTATAGTTCTACTGGATCAGTGGATCTGCTCTCCACTAGTCCCTCCCTTCAGCCTAGTGTTGATTTGTTGACTAAATCGACAATATACAAAATACTATTTAGTTTTCATCTCATAGCTTAGTTTTTATTTAGTTTTAGTTTTCGTCAGTGAAAAAGGTTATAGTCGACAGACATTTTTCATCATAGTTTTACACTTGGTGTGTGTGTGTGTGTGTGTGTGTGTGTGTGTGTGTGTGTGTGTGAGGTCCGGTGCCACGGGGCTGGGAGTGGGGCAGGGACGGTGCATAGGTGGGGGTGGTGGCAGTTGGTGCTGGGGGATGGGGGGGGGGGGGGGGTCCTGGTCGAACCGGATGGAAAAGTCCTACTCCTCGGCCCGTGTTTCCTGTGGGCTCTCCATTATCAGGCCCCGTCGATCCCTGCAGCTTTTCCTCCCTACTTCCTCTCCCACTTCCACGCCACTTCCCCTTCTCCCACAGTCCAACCTCGCTCGCAGACCCCATGAATCACTGCCGCTGCCACCGAGAGAGACGCCGTAAACCATGCGCACGCACGCACGTGCACACACACACACACAGCGCCACAACAGACTCGCGCATAAGTCCAGTGACTCACCATACATTAACGTCTCTCTGTCGGGTGGAAACCTCATTACACACCTTTTCAGGATTCAAATAAAAAACAAATATCAAAAGTAGCTTGTGGATCTGCTACTCTTTATAGGATAGGATGATCAAGTGAAACACAAAGTTTAGAACATGGAGATAAGAGGTTTCTGCCCCCGACAGAGAGACGTTATAGCACAACGTGGCTCCACGGTGCACTGAGGTCATAATATCTCCCTCTGAGCAGTGCCAGCGTTAAGTCGATGCCAGGCGGCGCTCGCTACGCATGGCCTATAGCTCTTGACTGGATGACGGACGGTGTTTAATCAGGGGGTTCTCCGTGGCGTGCCGAAGGTATAGAGAGAGAGCATTACACTGCTAATGCAGCGTTGCTTCAGTTAGCATCAGATAGATCTGCTCTCTTTTCCATATTATATATACGTCTTGGATGTCAGTCAGTCACTGTAACCGGAGGCAAGACCATCGCTGCTCAATGTCACAGCAAAATGCACTCAGGAACCCAGGACAAAACCCAACAATTGTGATGGCCATGGCAAGCTGTACTTTTTACTTGTGTTCCATCTATCCATGTTGGTCCACTGCATTAATTTGTTGACCGGGTGACGTGATCAAAATGTTTCTTAAAGGCCAGTAGGTTGTGTAGGCAGCTGTCAGATCTAGAGCTTTCTCTGTGTCTGCATGCCCCCTCCCTCTGAATGCACTCCCCCCCTCCCTCCTCTCCTTGACTCAAAACCCACCTCTTCCCAGCTGAGGTCTTGTTTAACCATTTATCTTTTTAATCTAGCACTGATCTCCTATATACTTAATGGTTTTGCTTTGTTTTGCTTGCTTGAATGAAGTTGGTTCTTTACTCTTCTATGTAAAGCACTTTGGGTATTTAGAAAGGTGCTATATAAATTTTAGCTTTATTATTATTAAGAAATACACACACAAAACCTTTCCAAATGATTTATATAGTAATTTTTTCCATTATTTCCATATTTTCTTCAATAGTAATCAACTTTGTTATGGGTTATGGCATCAGCCAATGCGTCATTCTGTTGAGCAATCTTTACAGTCGTTCCACACTGAAAAGTTTTAGAATCGAGCCAAAATCAAAGGATCTGATGTGACATTATTACTCTTATCAAAGTGCCTTGTAAACGGTCCAAGACGCTTCCCTTATACATCTTGGATGGCAGTCAGGACGCGATGGGCCTCACTGTAACTAAAGGCAAGGCAATCTGGCCCTGGATCTCACTGCACTTCAGTCAGGAATCCAGGAACTAAAATCCTCAGTGTTATTTTAGTGTACAAACGGAATCCATTTGGTTCGATTTGTACACCCTCAGAGTTACACATTGATAAATGAACACTGAGGATTTCGCTGTGCAGGAGAACAGTAGAAGGAACAATGAGTGCACTGATTGTACGGACAATACACACAGATGTGGATGTCAGAAGGCCATTTGGTTGATGAGTGTGATGCTATAGCCGGTTGGTATTGTGGATGATCATGACGATGCTACAGTGTGGTGTTTGTTGATGTGAGGATAGATGATTAGTCTTGTGACTGGCCAGACATTTTCAAATGCATCCGTCATACGGTCTGGAGCATGGAAGCACTGAAAATGATCTGCGGGTAAAGTGGATGCTGTAATGAGAACGCAATGCTAATGGTGGCTGATAATGGCGATGCTAATTTAAAGTGAGTGGTAAATGGTAAATGGTGCCTTTACATAGATTGTGCATTACATTCACCCATTCATTCATACACCGATGGCGGTGGAAACCATGCACGACACCAGCCAGCACATCAGGAGCAATTAGGGGTCCAGTGTCTTGCTCAAGGACACTTCGACACTAACTCTGGGGGAGCCCGGGTTCGAACTGGCAACCTTGTGGTTACCATGCAACCACTCTACCCCTGAGCCTCCCTTGTATGACATTGCGGATGTGAAATAGTGTTAACGTTTAAAACACTCCCTCTATTGTTGTGGGCCTGTGGCTGTGTGTGTTGTGACACATGTCGTGGTCACACTGTTTACGCTGACCAGTCCCTCATACATACCCATGCACCCCCCCCTTTAACTAAAACACCATGCAGGTTTTGGGGTCTGCCTCGTCTGTCATCAGCCGTGATTGGATTCAATGGGCTCTTGGCAACCAGGCCAACGTAAACAAACATGGTTCCTTACCTGATGCTTTGCAACAACACTCTAGTGGTGGTCTCTAAGGGGATCAAACTGGGGGGCAGACATGTGAAATAGTCAGTAGTCAGTATTTATCAGTTGGTCTATGTCAGGGGTGGTCAATTATCTTTCCCAAGGGGCCAAATGAGAAACGGAAAATATTTCGGAGGGCCGGGCCAAAAGGCTGAACTTAATTATGCATAATATAAATTTTATGCATTTTTGCATTCACTAACTAATTTTCCCATATGAGGGGGGTGAAGGAAGGAAGACAGGTTCTCAATCACACGCAATTCACGTGCACAGTTGACGTGCAGATTGTGTGCGCTGTGAGAATGCATGGGCTTCAAAATAAAAACGCGGTTTTAGTATGTTTTATTTTCTGATTTTCTTTCGCAGGCCGGTCAGAGTCAGCCGGCGGGCCGTATTTGGCCCGCGGGCCGTACAATGCCCAGGTCTGGTCTATGTCTTTGTATGTGTGTTGGATGGACAGAGATCACGTATAAGAGAAATCCAGGTCGGACAGAGAGGGGGAAGGCCGTGAGAGAGGTGGCTCGGTGTCTGATACATGACTAATCTTGTTGGCTTCTAAAGCCGTATAAGCACAGTAAATCTTCCTCGCAGGTTTTCCAGGACACGTACGCTAACACATGCACGCGTGTTGATCGATAGAAGCCTAGTAATAGGTTTCCCAGTGCTATCCTGTAGCCTCCCCTCCCCTCGCGGGGACGGACGGACAGATCGACGCACATACGGCGCTTCTCTCAGACAGAGGGAAACTAGAGATGCAGAGGAAAGGGAAGCACTTAGGTGCGCTTGATATCCTATCTGCGGTAATACACAGAGAAAACACACACACACACACACACACACACACACACACACACACACACACACACACACGTACACACAAACGAACAGCCAACAGATTCGTATGCAAATCAACATGTTAATCACCAGTAAGTTACCAAATGTTTATCACTCAAATTCAATCGCTTGGAGCCGACTGGCTGCGATTAGGAAACGCGGAAATGCGGAGAAGATGTCCGTTGGTCGACTATTACTAACCCTAAATCTAACCCTACCCATATCTCTAACCTCAGTCTTACGATTCATACTCCTATTTTACCGCTGTAGTGCCGAAATGATTTCGGCTCGTCGGAACCGAAGAGTGATAAGTAAACTGCTGGTGATTATCGGTTGATGAACATTCAAAGCGGGTGGTACGGCAGCGTTGGGCATGTCATAATAGGCAAACATTTGGCGAAACGTTCAGCGAAAATAGCCAATCTACGAGCTCGGTCACAGAGTGATGTGTTGTGAGCTTGTGTTCGGCAGAACCATTTGGGGGAAACGAGGAGGGAGAATGGGGTACCCTGCTCAACTGTTTTGTAAATTAACGTCGTACTTGATCATACTACAGCGTCACATAAAAGCATAAAAAGTAACGGATGTAGAAGCTCAAAACACGGCGGGAAGTGGCGCGTTTTAAGCTTGTTAGATCTGCTATACTTTTGCTATTTTTGAATCCTGAAAAGTAACATTTATGGACATTTGAGAGACGTGTACTCTCATTTACAAATGCAGCTGAGAAAAGGCAAGCAGCAATACATTCAAATCTAATCTACCACTCGTCAAATATTAAGTTAAAAGATCTCGACAGATTTAACGTCAAGACATTCAAGTTATGATTCAACGTCTTGAAGGTGTGTCCTTTGCGACTCCTTTCAGGCCACAGCTAGAAGCGAGTGCCAGATTGGGATGAATTCAGTAGTGATGTAATGCTGGTAGTTTCCTGAGAAGTGCTTGTGCAGATGAAGAGATATGGTATCTGCTTCCATGCTGCCTGGGACTTCCAGCGTTCCCCTTTCTTGACCGATGTCCTGGGAAACCAGGGGAACCGCGTGTGTTCCAGACTGTACGAACAGACAGACAGACATGGCTGTTAAATGTTTGCCAGGGATTTTGAGAAATGCTTCTCCTCTAGGCAGGCCGGCGGGGCCGGGCTGGCCGGGCAGCAGCAGTTCAGCATCAACAGAGATGTCTCCGACTTATCCTCTCTCGCCATCGGCAGATCGTCTGGAATTTCCATGACGAGAGCCAAAAAAACGAGCGCTTTTTGCCCTTATCTCTGTCTTGAACTCTGAAATGGTTATCAGGGATGGATTTTAACCCAGACACAGCGACGTAGTGTGTGTGTTTACATGCACGGGTGTGTGTGTATTCACAAACACGTGAAACCACGTGTGTTTGTGCATGCCAAGTGTGCATGCAATCACGTCCATGGCAGCGGTCGTCTGTGAGTAAATAGGTGATTTGGTAGAGCGCTCCCCGTGCAACGGTGGGCTTTTACAGGGATAACAGGAATGCGTGCGCCTTTCCTGGAGGTCGTACATCAACATGGCAGATGTTTCCTAAAGGATGGGACCTCGCAGGCTTCTGCGCCCGAGTCCCCCCCTCCAGCCTCCCCCCACTACCTTAATTGCTGTTTGTTTTGTCTCCCCTCCCCTCCCCTCCGCTCCTCTCCCGCTTTTCTTTCGTTTGGTCTCGCGTCAAACATCTGAGGCGCATTTTCAAGAAACCAAAAAAGGAGCTGCAAATTGCTGCAGCATATTTGGCTCTCTCGGACATGTGGAGGGGGGAGTGGGGGGGGAAGGGGCGGTAGAGGGTATTGTTTCCAAGCTTTTATCCTTCCAAGCATTTGATCTCTCTCACTCCCATGCATGTTGAATGAATGTGCACGGCGTAGCGGCCAGGGGGGGCCCTTATGGAAGAGCTCTCTCTGTGTTGTTAACCACTTTAAGTTCTATTTCCCAGTGGTTCCCGAACCTGACACTAATTTGAGAATATATAATAATATAAGAAGGTTTTTACGGCTCTAGCAGTGATTCTTAACCCGTTACATTTCAAGGGCTCCCAGTTTGACATGCATTAGTCTACGGACCCCCATTTAATGGCATTTCTATCTCTGAGATTGTAAAATGTGTACAAATTGACTATTTGTACACTTTCAGAGTGACAGACCCTATGGGTCCATTTGGTTCCAAACTATAATTTAGCTGAGGACCTCCTGGAACTCCCTCAAGGACCCCACTTTGGGAACCACTGCTACAGTATATACCTCAGAGTATGATGAACGGGATGCTATATCTAGGGTTCGTGTTAAACCAGATCAAAACGTTAATTGTTTTATTTATGTGTTTATTGAATTCATAGTGCTATATACTCAGGCCTGAATATAGGATGTATCAACATGTCGAAACGTTGTCACGTTATTTGCCTGCACCCCGTTACCATAAAAGGCTTTAATTGTCTGAGTTTGATCCAGTGCCTGCCTGCCTTTCTTCATACTCTGAATGTGCCTTGAGGCGCGGTGGAACCCCTTTAATTGTCCCTCGTTACTCAGGGCCCACTCAGGGCTGGGAGTTCACAATTAACGATGCATGCCCCACACGGTTATGCAACACCCGTTGTACCTGTCGTGCCCCAGACACACACACACACACACACATGAAACTAAAAGTTATACGATCTGAGATCCACAGATCAGAGAGAGAAGCACAAGGTTTGGTTTGTTGGAGGTTTTAACCATTTGATATTAAAAAAATAAATAGATGCCTCCTTGGCCTCTGCACTTCATTGGAGCGATGTGTCTCCAATGAAGTCAAGCGGAAGTGCGGACGGCATGATGCAATGCTGCCTTTCAATTGGCTACTACATTGCCTCTGATTGGCCTACCGAACGTCCCCTACTGTGACGCAGCTTATTTCCGCTCATGCTTCGCAAGGAATCTTGGGAAAGCTCGTTTATTCTGGAGAAACGCACGCCCCAGAGCCGACGGAGGCGTCTACCTTTTTATGTCTATGGTTTTAACTGCATGCTGTGTGAGCTGAGTGGGAACTCCAAGCCACTGGGGACTGGAAAGTAACTATTTACTGAAGTACTGTACTTAACACTTTCGGGGCTTTAAATTCATCCTACCTAGACTGCCTAGATTGTCTTATTACCTTTGGAGCATACGCCGAAGTATTTGCAGCTTTGATCGGCAAAAATCAGGCGGAAAATAGTCCCATGGTTTGTTTGTTGAGAAAAACCTCCACCTCCACAGCATATTGTAGTCCAAACAAACCAGCCGTTCACTTGCATTTAACTCATTTTCCCAGAAGCCCTAGCAGCCCAGAGCATGGCTTGATTTCCGGTTTCGTCATCATAATGCGACGGCCTCGTCACCATGTCTGCGACAAATCCGCTCTTTCTTTTTAATTATTAAAAAACGTGGAATTAATCACATTAAACAAATCGCGGGTTTAGTGTATTACGCAGCACCGACACATGGATTAAATAGCGGGGAACGCGGGTTACGCGGTAGAACAGTTTTGAGGTACTTTTACTTTACTTGAGTATACGTCCACTTTTCAATATACTGCAAATGTTGTACTTCTTACTCCACTATCATTTGACCGCTTTAGTCACTAGTTAGCCTATACTTTGCAGGTCAGGTAGGTATAGACAACGTAGTGGTGCTTATACTTACTCTTCTGCTACTGTAAAGACCCATGCAGATACTGTACTTGGGTGTTTTACACTCAAGTCTCTCTCTCACTGGGCGTGTTGGAAGGTTTCGTCACGCTGTAAATCACCCCGTAAAGCAACCCAATGCACATAAAACATTCATGTACCGCTTGGAGAAATAAACTTTACAATTAACGAGTGTAGAGTGTACTTTAATATGTGACTCGACGTTTAGCTAGCTACTCTACACTTGGTGTGTGTGTGTGTGTGTGTGTGTGTGTGTGTGTGTGTGTGTGTGTGTGTGTGTGTGTGTGTGTGTGTGTGTGTGTGTGTGTGTGTGTGCGCGCGCGCGCATGTGTTTACACTCCACATTAAACAAAGGTAATTTGGCGATTAAGCTAAAAAGTGCAGACGGAGGGGAAAGATCCAACATGGCGCAGGTTTTAGGTACCTTGTTATGTTATGCAATAAACAGCAGCAGCAGGCAGGAGTGTGCCTCTGTTTTCATGTCAACACTGGGCCTGTTCACCAAAGAGAGACACACACACACACACACACACACACACTCTGACCTAGTGTTCTGTTCTTGTCAGTCTTGTAATTTCACCGGTCTTGCGCATAGCCAGAGGGACATGACGTTTGATGTGTTGTTTTCATATCAATGTGGATTCAAACTTCTGTATACACACACACACACACACACACACACACACACACACAAAAACCTGGGAACTGCAACCATATTGCCACTGAGGAGCAACACTGAAGCAGTGTGGGATATTTTGCCACTGAGCAGCAACACAGTTTGGGGCTTCAGGGTCTTGCTCAAGGACACTTCAGCGTTGTCGGGGGATGGAGCGTACACCTCCCTATAGAACCTTTCTGCTGGTCCAGGGAATCAAACCTTTTCGGCCACAAGCACGCGCCTCTCTAACATTAAGGCCAGGGGTCGGCAAGTAAGTTTGGCCTCGGGCCAAAACATTTTCAAAGACATTAGATGGTGGGCCAGCCAGAAGAACACAATCAATGGCTAATTTTAGGACCTGGAACTTGGAACAACAAACAACCTTATACAATAATAATACATATTGTGTAATATTCAAATATACATGTGGTAGGCCTTGATGGAAAGCATTGTGGAATCAAATGATACAGGTGCACACACACACACATTCCTTTTTGTAAAGGCCTCATCCTTGAATGTGGCACTTAAGAGGATATTAGTTAATCAAAACGTTTCAAAAGAACATTTTTAATCTGGAGACAGACAGGGAGTCATGCTCCTTTTCAAACGAGAGCTCTTTCATGATTCAAGGTCTCTTAGGACCGTCATAAACAATGTATCATTTAAGGCATGTGAAAAACAGCTTTTATTTGTTTTTTAAAACGTGAGAGTTTAACGTTTCTCATCCAAAAGAAGAGGCAAGTTGGCAGTGAAAACATAATGAACTGTTTGTTTCCAACCGGTTTCATAAATCCAATGCTATGCTGTTCATATCCTGTGTCAGTTATAACTATTGTCTAAAGTAATTTGACGGGCCAGATATTATCACTAAAGGCAGGCCAGTTCTTGTACATCGGCACCCGAGCACAACCAAACATCAAATGACTGATCTCTTCTCCAATTCACTCCCTAACATTTGTCTAGTTTTTATTTGTTAACGAAATTGCCAATATATTTATTCTCAGTTTTAGTCATGGTAACGGGTATGGTCGCCCCTATTCCACCGCTTTTTTCCGCCGACCTCACGTCGACCGCTCGGTGTGGCGGTTCTTGTATTCTTTATTTTGTTTTACGTAGAAATACGTTTAAGGTTAGGCATAGTTTTACTGAGGTTAAGTTAAGGAATAGGGTTAGGTTTAAGCATAGTTTTACTGAGGTTAAGGTTCTAGGAATAAGGTTAGGTTTAAAAGTTTAAGCATCATTTACTTATAGATTACTTTAGGAATACCAGGCTGCGCAGTTCAGCCGGATGTACGCCCGAGACGAGTTGGTAAAGGGGCGAGTTGTTTGGCATTCTTAGTCATCATAGCTTAGTTTTTATTTAGTTTTAGTCGAGAAACTCAACCCTGCAGTAGAGAGTAATGAATACGCATGTGTGCGCTGGTGTCATGCACCTACAATCACAGAATGAAGTGCTGATAGAATCCCACACACACTGACACACAGAGCTCCTTTCAGGACAGGAAACGTATTTCTGCACATGCACAGCAACTTGATTCTTTAGAGTGTTTACAACAACATCAGCCAATCAGTGACCAAGGTCACGCAAACCTGGAGAGACCAGTCAACTAGAGTTTTGCTTTCGTGCGGAACATGTATTCTTTTTGACAAAGTTCTCACCGCGACCCCAGGCAAACGTTTGGATTGAATGGAATAAAAGGTTTCACTGAGGTTTATGTTGGATTAGTCAACCTAAGTTCACAGCCATGGAAAACAAATGTGTACTTTATACTCCACGGAGTTCATAGATACTTCTGTTTTTCAATACTTTATAATTCTATATATTTCTTTATACTTTTGTTAATTACTTACTTTGCAGATTTAGATTAGCCATTACATTAACCATTTAAATGTTCCACTTTGGCTAATTGAAAATAGTTGATGATTCGATGTGACACATTGTGAGCTTGTGGATTGACTATTTCAGGAAGAAAAAATATATACAGTATACGTTTAGGTAAATCGAGTAGTTTTACTTTGTTACGCAAATCGTATTTTGATGCAGCATGTATTCTTTTTGACAAAATGACTCCCTGCTGCTTTTTTAAATAATTTTTTTAAGGTTTTGAGCAAAACGTGAAGCACAGAATTAAACGTTTCACTGCGGTTTATGTTGGATCAATCAGTGTCATTTCACAGCTATGGAAAACAAATCAAAATGAGTTATGTGTTTTTTTTACCCTCGTTTTCACCTTATTTACCGGCTTGACATGTTACTACGTTGAAATCACTGCAGACTAAATATTGACAGAAGAAAGGGACATTGCGGTCCAACCATTGTGTCTAAAGCGCACTAAAAGAAAATACATTGCAACACCCACATGCATGCCTATTGCCTATCATAATCCATCGGTATGCAGTGTTTATGCAAATGCTATTTTAACCACTCAAACCCTACAATATATATACTGTAGTTGACTGCTGTCCCACATGGCTCTGTGCTAGTGGCGCTAGTGTTTCCCTGACACAAACTGTTTTCATCTAATTACTACTCGTTGTCTCTTGATAGGTTTCACCTTGCATAAAAGATAGGGTGGATGTGCAGAGGGTTAGTGTGTGTTATAGCGCTGTCTGAGTCGCGGTTGTTATTTTCTGTCCTGCACTGCGCTGATGGTGTTTGGGAGAAAAATGTAACCTACAGTATAGCGAAACCAAATGCTCTTGGATTTTTGCCAAATTCTTCTGAGCCGTGGCCAACTTAACATGGGGTCCACAACCAAATGAACTATCAAATGAAAATGTTGGACAAGCTAGCTGTTCTAACTCATGCTGCGAGGAGCTTGTAGACCTCCCCCTCTCTCTCTCTCACATGCACACGCACGCACACACACACACACACACACACACACACACACACACACACATGCACCCCCCCCCCCCCCCCCACACACACACACACAGACACCTCCTATCGCCAGCTGGGTCAGAGGACGCAGCACTTGGGGAGCGGTTGACATGCTGATCTCTTTAATGGCTATATCCTCCACACCCAGCCACCACACACACACACACACACACACACACACACACACACAAACACAAATAAATTCACGCTTTCATTATCCCAGATGACAAGAAAACAACACGTATTTCAACATCTTACCCCCCCCCCCCCCCCCCGCCCCGTGTAGTCACACAAATGCGCACACACACACACACACACACACACACACACACACACACACACACACACACACACACATAGCGCTGTCCTCTCCCCGGCCCTGTCCAAGCAATCAGAGGCTGAGAAGAGGGAAGCGCGGTAGAGGAAGTGTCCAAGCATTCACAGGCTGGGAACAGAGAGCAGGAAAAACAGCCGGAACCTGGAATTCACGGAGGAAAAAACAGCGAGCATCCAAAAATACCACAGAGCCATCTCCACATGATCAACAGACACACACACACACACACACACACACACACACACTCGGAACCAAATGGACTCGTTATTTGGTTCCATTTGAATACTCTGAGTTACAGACCGATAAGGGTCAATATCTATCATTTAGCTGGGGACCCCCTGGAACCCTCTCAAGGACCCCACTTTGAGAAGCAATGCTCTATCCCTCCCCCCATCCATCCATCCAGTCATCCATCCATCCCTAGGCCTGTCACGAATAGCCTAATCGCAATATTATTTGCATATAATTGTCACAAACACAAATCGTTAATAGCAATGTTTGGAGTGACAATAATCGTCAACTGTAAAATGTCATAATGCTGTCCATCCCCTTCAGGTCAGGAGGGCTAGTGGGTTGAACCGCTGACGGAGGGCTTGATTACAGGTTGACAACACAGCCTCTATTCAGTGTCTTGTATACCTCTGAACCGTTTTAGAACAACCTCACATGACTCACTATAAGGGCCTGGTCCACATTTAACAGGATCCTTGACAAGATCACCAGCACTCACTTATTGGTCCTCGTCCGTTTAGGATCTGGTAATTATGGAAAAGCCCCGGCCAGCATGCAGGTCAAAGCACACGTCTCAGCCTAGTATGTACGATAGGGCCTTCCTCAGCGCAAATCCACCAGGATGTAATGTGTAACTCAGTACACATTTGAGGTGCTATTACTTTACTTGAGTATATTTCCCATTTTCAGCACTTTTACTTCTACTCCACTACATCTCAGAGGCAAATATTGTACTTTTTATTCTGTTTATTATTACAAAACATACAGCATGGCTAGTGGCTACCGGTATACATTTCAGCCATTTGAAAATCTACAAGCTCACAATGTTTTTTCAAAGGATTTTTAGATTTGGAAAATGGGAACTGTGAAATGGGAGTACTTTTTCCACCACTGGTAATGTTTCTTAGTGTCGTTATCAGAAAATTACTATTATTATGGTCAAGTTTACAGTATGAAGTGGTAAAATGTCGGAACATTTGGTTCCATTTGTACACTATCAGATACGTGGGGCGTCTGTGGCCCAACACATACCAAACCAAACTGTTGAAGTTTAAGAACCACTGCACACTATACGTTTATCTAGTTTATGTAGCTTGTTCATTGTTTACAGAATAACAGGCAGCTGCATTGACTTCCACATTTGACTTTTTATTGTCGACTTTATCAGCCTGACACAAATGTGTTTCTTTCTCCTCAAAGCACGTGTCAAGTTGTGCATTGGGATGCACAGCATAGCCTACATTGTAGTGGGCTGAAGGCAGTGCTTTATTATGTATCGCACTGTGCCTTTAGTGCCTGCCTGCGGACCTTGAAGGCGTGAGTGGAATGCTGCTCTGTGCAGGATGCGGGGAGAAAACCATTGTTTTTCTCTCTGCAGTTTCAGCTGTTTCTCTAACTTTCTGTTTATTTGCTACATCTCATATTATACAGGTATACAATAGTAAGAGACTTATTGGCTTTTTGGCACCTAGACATTGCAGCAACAAGACAAGATAGCAAAACAAAAAGCAATAGTAACCACTAAGACGCCCTGAGGGCGAGAAGCGACCTCGCCCTTTGCGGCAGACTGCGCTGGCGCTTTGGGAGATCAGATGAATTATGGAATTAATTCTGTACTGGCCATATAAGTCTGTCTTGAATGTACAGGGTTTGATGAGGTCAGATCAACATATGGAATGTCAACAGGTCAGCTCCATATGGAGATCTAAGGGTGGCAGTATTTATTTATTCTGCATTTAAGCCACAGGCCTTTACTAACATTTCGATATACTTACATACTGCTAAATGTTCAATGTAATTAAGTACCCCAATACTGATATACAGTGATATTTAGATCAACTAAAATCATATTATAATGCAAGTTGATGTTAATGACTATTATTTATTCATAATAAAAAATAGTCAAGGTCCCCCAAAAAATGGTACTGTGTTGTTTCATTTAATTTAATTGTTTGACACGAAATTTAGACCTGAAACTGTGTGGGGTTTGACCAGAAAGACGCAAGGGCCGGCCAGGAGGTGTCCCTTATTTGAAACTCTGGGAGTTGGCATACCTAACAGTACAGCCTGAATGAAACAGCCTTATCACTTTCCTATAGACTATTAGGGGAACCTTTACTAATAGACAATAGACATGCCTTTGTCTGCTGTTTTAAAGAGTTAGTCAATTATCGTTTGTCAACTTTACTTTTGAAAGCAGGATGGCTCACACAGGTGACTCTTGTCATTTGTTTTCCTCTCTTGCTCTCTCTCCATCCTGGCTGACGGAGGTCATCAGATTAATCTTGTTTTATTGCAGTGAAAGATTGCTGACGATCATAACCTGGCTACTGCAAGAAGTACAGCCTATATGTCAAATACATGACACAATACAGACATGTATTCTGGAACTCAAACGCTTTATTAAAAAAAAAGTATATATATTTTAGATTTATTTGGGTTACTCATTATCTCACATATTCATTATTCAACTGTTTTGAGTCTAATGTTTTGTGATTTTGTACAAGCAAAGTTTTCTTCCAAAAACACGGTGTTGGGTGAAATCACCGCTGAGCAGTGTTGGGTGAAATCACCCCTGAGCTATATCTCTAAGAAATATGGGAGGGGATGGGAAGGGAAGCCTCGCCCCGCAGAGGCGAAGCTTCCCTTCCCCAAACCCCTCCCCTACTGGGCAGGGTCAACCCCTACTGGGCGGGGTTTTTCCTTTTATTTTACATGTCACTATCCAAAATTACTGGATTTTTTTTTTAATTCCTACTTTTTGATTTGAAGTATATTGGATTTGGGTCTATAGCACTCCATGGAAAACCATTGCTGATGCGTGACCTCTTCATCTCATTTGGTGCAAGATGATAGAAGAGTCCTTCAGTAATGGAGGTCACAGGTGGCTTTCCCCTCATGTAAATATGTTTACATTTGGACTGGAAGGAAGAAGCCATCGGTGCAGAGCTGTTCATCATCATCATCAGTGGCAGTTCAAAGGGCCAGTCCACCCTCTCAGCAGGGAGTGCTATTGATGGTGTGTGTGTGTGTGTGTGTGTGTGTGTGTGTGTGTGTGTGTGTGTGTGTGTGTGTTGACCATAACGTATTAATTTCCGGAAAGCATCTGTTGTTTCAGATTTTTTAAATATTTGACTACTTTTGGTAAATATCTTGAAAATGCGTGCAAATCTTTGAATATATACATTTTCTGAAGCAAACATGATGATTTGATTGGCTGAGCAATGTGATTTGTTTGGCTGAGCGACGTGTGTATACCCCATAGTGATGATTTGATTGGCTGAGCAATGTGTGTACCCCATGGCGGTGATTTGATTGGCTAAGCAAACCCCATAGCGATGATTTGATTGGCTGAGCATGGATAATGATGTATGATGATAAGAGCGCCCCTCACTTCACACAAGTGATCATTTTTTTACTCAAATCTTTGCTTCTGGAGGTCTCCCCGGCAGAAACTATCTTTTAGATGGGGGGTCCGCGGCCAAATACAATTTCAATTTGGGGGTCCTTGACGTGAAAAAAATTATAATATTTGTTAACGAGAGAGAGGGGGGGGGGGGAGGGGTGTTATCTTCCGTGCGGTCCTTAATAAGTGAAGTGTTTTACTCTAGCGTGTCCTTGCCCTGGGCTCTGTGCTTTACGTAACAACAAGGCTTCCTGTATAGTTCTTTGTAGGACACTTTGCATCGTGCCGTGGTGTCACGCAGCCCAGCAGGCTGTACCATACTGTACTGTACAACCTACTGTATGTGTTTTTAGTCAGAAATGTAAACATTGCGTGGTAGGCCTACAGTAAGACATGAAGGCTAGAAAGGATAAACACACAAAAAAAAGACCTGGTGACTTGTTTCCATTGTCACAGGGCAGCCCGTGCCCTATACGCATATAAACTCATTAAGGACAATGTACACTTCTAAGAACACTGCAGCTTCCATTTGACTAACATTGCCGGCCGGCTTTGGATATGACTGTGTGGAAGTGTTCGTCATGGACAGTTGGTACATCCTGGTATTTCCCAGCTGTGAGAAGGTATAGCTGGGTTAAGGACTGTTAATTGGTTGCATGCCATGTGGTAGGATCCACTCTCTATAAGAGGGAGACTGCAGGGCATTCAGTTAGTTGGGCTTGTAAGCACCTAGGGGAGAGCTGCCAAGGCCCTTGTCTTGTAAAGGGGTCGCCTGTTAAACAGTATCTTAAGTTCCTAGTTTGTTTTCATTAGTTTAGCTTGCTGTCAAGTATTAGTTTCTTTTAGTCTTACTTTATTTAAGGCCTTCACTATTTATACTGCACTGTAATTGTTTAGATTAGTTTGGGAGAAAATAAAACGCCCAAACTACATTATACATACATACATTAGAAGGATACAGTCCAGTCTTCAGGCATTATAAGGTCATTATCGGGTTGTCATGGTATCGGAGGGTAACCGTATAACAGTATGGCAGGCACAGAGCCTTTCCTGCTACAGGGAGGTAGGGGTCAGTGACCTTGAGGTCATTTCCTCTGACCTCTGCTTCCTAATTGATTCAATTTCCCAGCCGATGGCGTCCTATTAGGATGCTCTGGCAGACCCTCAGTTATGGGTCTGTAACTCAGAGAGTGTACAAATGTACACTCGGAGTTAAATTAACATTGATTTTACCATATAATTGGGGGTCCCAGAGATAGAAATGCCATTCAATGGAGGGTCCGTAGACTAATTAATGTCAAACTGGGGGTCCTTGAAATGAAACGGGTTGAGAATCTCTGCTAGAGCCGTAAAAATCTTTTCAAAAGGGGGGTCCGCGGGCTAATTAGTGTCAATTTGGGGTCCTTGACATGAAAAGGTTTGGGAACCACTGCTCTACAGATCTGGTCAATGGGTCATTTATATTGAACAGATCTGTAGAGGGCGCTTATTTTCTGCCCAAAAGATATATTATACCTGAAGGTGGGGTCCGACTCCTGACTGAGAGGCTTCTGCAGTTCCCACGCCGGAGAATAGACTTTCAACTACACAAAACAGTCTTTGTTTCGGGTCAGTAGCGAAGTAGTTTTGTTTATTTTTTACTGAAGTCGACTCACACGGCAGTGGAATTGTCTGTCTGTCTCTCTGTGCAGCAGAGGAGCGCCCGAGAGAACGCTCTGACAGAAATAGTGCCGTCTTATAATGGACATTAATTAGTGAAGACGGATTATATGAAGATATGGTTGAATATGGTTGAAGTGCAATATAGGGCTTATACAAGGTTCTCGCATAAAATAATAAACACAGTATAGTAACTTAAACATATAGTAATCAAACATAAGGTATGACAAACAACAAATACACACACAAGTTGTGTGCAGTTCAATGTGCCTGAGACTGCGTGTGACATTAACGCCATGACCAATTAACACAGGGACTTTAGGTGGTAAGTGGTTAAAACTGTGTCATGTGTCCTTTGCGTGTCATGAGGTAACTTGTGCAAATTACACGCTCGCCCTTCCGTGTTCCAAACAGCTTTAGCCTTTCAATGACATCATTAACCTTTCTGTGACATCACCCTGCAGTGATCCACAGCAGATGTGGGCCCCGAATGGAAAGAAAGAAAAGAAAAACGTGTGTCATGTCGCGTGTGACAGCTGAGTCACTCACTCCGTCCGTAGTACACCTGAGCTGAAAGACATCAACACACGCGCGCCGCGCAGGGACAGTATCACAGCCGTGCAGTGGTGGGAAAAGTACTCCAACATGAAACGTAAAAGTATCAATAATGCAATGTAGAAACACTCAAGACACAAGTAAAAGTTCAGTAATCAAAATGTACTTAAAGTAAGTCAGTAAAAGTAGGAAATGCATTGTGTAAAGTGCCAAAAGTAAAAGTTCTCATTAATGTCACAAGTTATCATTGTGTCTAAGTAAAATGTATTAAAAATATACAAAAATGGCCAAAGTTTAAATGGGTTTTGGAATAATCATCTAAATTAACGTAAACAAATGATTAAAAAGTAACAAAAGTTTTCAAATAATTGTAGTGGAGTAAAAGTACAATATTTGCCTCTGAGACGTAGAGGAAGAGAGGTAAAATTTTTGAAAATTGGAAATACTCATGTAAAGTAAATGTACTGCAAAATTATAATCAAGTACAGTATTTGAGAAAATGTATTAAGTTACTTTCCATCACTGCCTGCAGCCATGTCACCGTGACGCTTGCCGACCCGTAGCACTTTCCCTAGCCTTGACGAACACCGACAACAGTCGAATAATATGCAAAGGTTTTTAGACCAATGCCAGGTTCATTTGTTGACCTGGCATATCCTATAGTTTGTATACTTTCAATGTACATATATTTTAAACATTTTGATCTAATACTGTTTAGTCTATATGCATTTGATGCATTACCTTGTGTTTACCTTGCTTTAAAATCGCTCTGGATTAAGAGTGTCTGCTAAATGCTTAAATTGTAACAGGTCACAGTATTAACATCTTTGACAAGAACTGTTACAAAAATATGACATATGAGTCTTGAGTCTAGACAATAATAATAATAATAGCTTTATATTGTTAATAGACAGAGGCATAATGTTGAATGTTCACTGTTAAATATATACTGTTAGTATATGGAGATAATGTCTCAGACGATATGTCATCTAATCGCTGTCATTGTTCATTTATTTAAACTAATTAGATGCTAGGCTCCGTAATGGTGCCATGCCCGGTGTGTGGACACTGTTTTGCCCTCAGCCTGCTGTCTGTTGTAGGCTCCATGCTGACTGGCTTAAACAACAGGCCAGAGAAACAACGTGCAGAGAATTTGCCATGCACAGCAGTGATTATCAACGTCTCATTTCAGGGACTCACAGTTTGATATGCGCTACCGTACAGATTCCCATTTGATAGCATTTTTTTAAAATATCCTCCGGACCCTGTACACTGTAAAGTCCTCGTGACATTTTCCAAATGGACCCTTACTTCCAAAAGCACATTACATCTCCAAGACTCCCCTTTTTATCATTCTCCAAGGAATCTATCTATATATGTCTCTCTGTGTGTGTGTGTGTGTGTGTGTGTGTGTGTGTGTGTGTGTGTGTGTGTGTGTGTGTGTGTGTGTGTGTGTGTGTGTGTGTGTGTGTGTGTGTGTGTGTGTGTGTGTGTGTGTGTGTGTGTGTGTGTGTGTGTGTGTGTGTGTGTGTGATCCATATATGGAGCTGGCCTGTTCTGACATCACACGGTGTTCTGACATCACAATGATGCGCGTCTGCGCGACCTCACCCTTTATTAGCCAATTGATCACACCTTATCACCCCCCAACGGGCACTGTTCCAGTATCTTTAAAGTGACAAGCTTTCTGTCTCAATCAGATTCTGGAGAACTGGTTCATTTCTGGCTATATTTATGTAAGGCTCTCTTTGCTGCTCTGACAAAGCATGTGTTACATAAAGTCCAGCTTGTTCACAATGCGGCTGCTAGAGTTTGAACTTGAACCAACATATTTGAACATAATTGTATTACTCCTGTTTTATCTTCTCTTGACTGGCTCCCATGTGAAACAAATATTTGTTTAAAATATATATATTATATATATTTTAAAGATGGGGTGCAATGCCTTTTTGGAGCATTTTATATTGAAGTTTTACTCTTACACGGAAAGTGACATGCAGTAAAGGCCGTCGGGATCTGGAGTCGAACCCGCGGCACACTGCCAGACTGGATTACCAGCCAAGGTGCCTGTTTCTGAACCAATCAGAGCGTTGCATCCCTTCTGGCTATGGGACGTAGCTCTGCTACATCTGCGACGCCTGGGGTCTGTTTGTTTACAAGACAGCTACAGTCGACCAGCAAAGCATGTTTTGCTACTACGTGGCTTATTTCTAAGCTTTAATGTTTTCAGATACATATTTTTAACGTGCTGATTAAGACGTTAAAGCGAGTCTGGATGTCATCTTGAATGAGATTTAAAACTAATGGGAATCAAACAGGTGAATGCAATCAAGATTAATTTGTATTCATGCAGGCCTCGACACGTCATCACACATCACGTTTCCGTTCAAATTGGCTTTTTATGGACTTATAAAAATACACAAAAACTGACATAATAGATTATTAGGTATGCCCATGATGACCACGGATATGCTCTAAAAGTGTGAAAAACGTATTTCTATTTTCCTACATTTCTAAAGTCCTTGTTGTTTTTAAATCTATCAATGGGAGCCATTGCATTTGCAATGTAAATTTCATTCTGCTTGCATTTTTTATAATGTAAAGTTATGAATGGCAATAAAAGGGACTCAAACTTAACTGTTCCAGAGTTACAGACCCATAAAGTTGTAAATCAACAGTCTTAATAATTGATCATTTTCGATGTGTTGTTTTAGTCAGCCGTGCATGGGCCTTTTCAGGATAAGAACAACAGTACAGTTAATAATAGACAAATGCCACTATACTGCTGAGGCAAAATACTTCTCAATTAAAACAAAATACATGGCATGCTGCATCAGCAAAACTTTAATTAGGGAAAGGTTTTGCTTGCTAGAACCATAGACCAAGTGGTGCCAACGGCACTTATGCCGCACTGTATACAGAAAGTAATTGCGCTATAATAATAATCATGAGCTAGGGATCTGTGAGTGCATGATCTATGCTGCTGCAGGGAAGCAGTGGACCTGGCGGGGACACATGGTAGATGTCTGTGCTGCTGCAGGGAAGCAGTGGACCTGGCTGGGACACATGGTAGATGTCTATGCTGCTGCAGGGAAGCAGTGGACCTGGCTGGGGCACATGGTAGATGTCTATGCTGCTGCAGGGAAGCAGTGGACCTGGCTGGGGCACATGGTAGATGTCTGTGCTGCTGCAGGGAAGCAGTGGACCTGGCTGGGGCACATGGTAGATGTCTATGCTGCTGCAGGGAAGCAGTGGACCTGGCTGGGGCACATGGTAGATGTCTGTGCTGCTGCAGGGAAGCAGTGGACCTGGCTGGAACACATGGTAGATGTCTATGCTGCTGCAGGGAAGCAGTGGGCCTGGCTGGGACACATGGTAGATGTCTGTGCTGCTGCTGCAGGGAAGCAGTGGACCTGGCTGGGACACATGGTAGATGTCTGTGCTGCTGCTGCAGGGAAGCAGTGGACCTGGCTGGGACACATGGTAGATGTCTGTGCTGCTGCAGGGAAGCAGTGGACCTGGCTGGGACACATGGTAGATGTCTATGCTGCTGCTGCAGGGAAGCAGTGGACCTGGCTGGGACACATGGTAGACTTTGCACGCAAAAGGAAGAGAAAGGCTGTCCTAGTGGACTTCTGATGTGCCGTAATGTCATAGTAAATCAATATCATACATATTCTGACAACAATCTGGAGACTGACATTCAGTACTTTGGACTTGTGGTCAAAATAAGAACATTATGTTGTGTAAAAGCAAAAGGCCAAGTCGTGCCACGGACACATTTGTCCATGTACGCACTTATTTATGACCGCTGATGAAAAGTTAAACTATCATTTGTTGATTGGCTCACAACAACATTGTTACAAAATCTGCTACACTTTGACCCAAATGTTCATCTCCTGTGTGGGGACACTCATGTGGTTAAAAAAAGAACGTTGTGCAACAGCCAGAACCCCAGAACGTGTCTGTGTTGCACATAACGGTTCCAAACATTTCTGGGATTGCTTGGATGACTGTGTTTGGTGGCGGACTGGAAGAGAACCGTTCGTAAACCTTCGTCGCCGGGGCAGAAACCTCTGATCTCCATATATATGTTTTTTTCATAAATGAACGCCTTATACTTGATCAGTATAAGTATCAAATATAGCAGATCCGCTCGCGAGAAACGCACCGCGAAGTGAGGATAAGTGATAATGAGGACCCGACAGGCACAATATCAGGAAAAGCTCATTTTTATACTTTTCATATAGTTAGTACATCTTTATGAACCCATATTTATCCGCTTAGTCAAAATGTTTCTACCGTGTAGATTGGATACTTTATTAGTCAGAAATATAAACAGCAGTACAGTCAGACATTAAGGCTAAAAGGATCACACACACACACACACACAAAATAAGACCTGGTGACTTGTTTCCATTGTGGTCCTATACTCGATCAATTCATCAACATCATACAAAATTAATATAATAATTTATGCTATTAACAAATACAAAACTTTGTACAAAAGCGATGGGAAAATGACATTTATGTCCTCTTTTGGTCTCCCGATTTTTAAGTTACACATCCTTTCTCAGATTTATTGAATATAAAGGACCTCAATGGAAACAAGCCATAGGCTTTCTTGGGTTTTAAATCCTCTTAGCGGAAGTATTTCAATCAATCAATCAATCTTTAATGGATGTGTCAGGGCATTCTACATTTTGTAGTAGTAGGATGAAAACTTTGCAATGTTTGATCTGCTGTGTTGGCTACTTTTACACAACACGCTTGTTAGGACGAAGTAGGTCATCAATCTACAGGGGGAAGAAACACATTGAAACATGGGAGATACCAGGTTTCTGCCCGACATCAAGTAAACCAGAGTCCATTGATGTTTTCGCTGAGGCAGCCGTTCTCCCCTGATTGCCCGTGGCTGATGTTGCTCTCTCTAACGTGGCGTCTTCTTATGCGGGGAGTCTGTGTTTATTAGTGTTACTGTTTGACGTTTCCCCCCCCAAACGCTACGTCTTATTCAAACAAGACTGCTCCGCAGCCGGCCGCTTTAATCACAAACTCCTTCTCTTTAAGGTAAATACAAGCGGATAGACTGTCAGCCTGGCATTTCAAGAAAACTGTGTGGTCATGCTATAGGAGTATAGGTATATATTATGGGCCTTCCGGTGTGCGTGCGTGCCGATGTGTATTTGCGAATGTTTGTGTGCAAGTTAATGAAAGTTTGTAGTGTGTGTGTGTGTGTGTGTGTGTGTGTGTGTGTGTGTGTGTGTGTGTGCATGTGTGTGTGCGTGTGCGCGCACGTGCGGCAGCCCCACTGAGCGAGGTTACTACGTGGAGCCAATAGGAGCTCAGAGCAGAGCAGTAACACATCCTGTTAGACTTGACCTCAGAGGATATTCTCTCTTCCCAAGCAAACAAACCCACCAGCTAGCTGCTGGACCGTACCAACGTCCAAGGGGAAGGGCGGGGACGGCGGCGGGCGTGGCGGGTCGTCCCTGGTGGCGAATCAGTCGTTTCAACTGCATGGTTTTCATCAACACGGGGACATAAAAGACGCATGGCTTTTATCAACGCGGGCACATAACAGCTGCATGGAAGTGGTACATCCTCTGCAATGTTTTAATTTGTACTACGTTAATATCTGACCTTCATGCTCACAATCTGCTGTAGCCTAACGTCATAAACCAACTAAATGGAAAAAGCGGCACACCAAAATAAAAGATGCAAGACTGGCTCAGATGCATGTTTATTTGCAAACGCTGACTACTTAGTCTGCTCTGAAGAAGGCTCTGCCGAAACGCGTCCGCGCTTGCAAATATACATGAGAAATTGCATATTTTATTTTGGAGTGCCGCTTTTTGCATTTAGTTGGTTTATGAGTGAAGTTATTTTCAAAGCTGAGCACCCACTGCCTCACCAAGGGCAGTTTCCAGAATAGTGCACCTTTTTTTCTTTCTTTCTTAATCTGCTGTAGCCTATCTGTGATGAGTTGAGCTTTTTGATTAGCTATTATCAGCGCGTGACAAAGTATAAACTGGGATTAAAATGTTTTCATCTCATCACAAATCTTTGGTCTGAACCAGATTCATGTTTTGACTGCAACCATACTTGGCCAAACTGCAACCAACCACACTCTGCCAAAACAAAGACAACAATACTCTGCCAAACCACAACTCACAATATGAGAGAGATGGGGTCATAATTCATGAAAACATATGTGTTAAAACGTTCAAGCTCTATATTCTGATCATTTGTATATCGTGTTTTCTCAATACCATGGCTTTCCCTCTCTCCAGCTCTTCAAACACATGTTCAAGTGGGTTGTCAATTTCAGCCAATGAGGATGAATGTTTAGTCAGGGGATATTAATAAAATCTGGGAATAGATTTCTTACCAAGAATTTTCTTCACCAATGTGTTTGTAAAGGTGTCTACTAACATATCCCACATTGGTTTATATTCAACCACCCTAGGGGAATTTTTGACAGCTGCTGAAAGTTGGAGTACCATACAACCATTATAAGGCAAAATGCTCTAAATTTCATTATGCTTTAAGTAGCATGTGACGTGTCAAACTAGGGGTTTTCTATCATTCTGAATCCATTCCAAGCATTAGTTTTGCACGAATAACACTCCTTGGACTTAAAAAGGCCATAGCCGTCATCACAAATGTGATGAAGTCAGCACATTTGGGCACATTTGGGCAAGTGTCTATGGCCGTTTATTAGCCCAAGCAGTGTTTTTCGTGCAAGTCTAATGCTTGGAATGGATTCAGAATCATGAAAACCCCCTAGTTTGACACGTCACATGCTATTTAAAGCATAATGAAATTTAGAACATATTGCCATACATTGGCTGTTGATGGTACCCCAACTTTCAGCAGCTGTCAAAAATTCCTCTATAGGGTGGTTGAATATAAACCAATGTGGGATATGTTAGTAGACACCTTTACAAACACATTAGTGAAGAAATGTATTCCCAGATTATACTGATAATACTGATAATATTCCCTGACTAGTTATAGTATTCCAGTTCCAATTTCGTCTCGTCGGTTCTTTGCGTCACCACTTGTTTATCCGTTTGCGTCCCAAATGGGTACAAACGGTATCCCAGCCTGAATGTGTATAGGCTATTATTTCCTTTGTATTTCTAAGGAGCTGGAGAGACGGGGAGATCGACCCCTGTTACTGAAACAAACACTCTATAGCAGTGATCACTATCACAATAGACTAAAGAGCTACAGTATGCAACAGTTACTTGGTTTAAACAAAACCATATCACTCACAGCACCTTTTAATCCATTGTTTGGCCAAGACATCCCACACAGAACATTCCTCAGTGTTAATCCATTTAAACCAGGAAAGCCTCCGTGTCATTTTAGATTATTAGCGCTGGCTACTGTATTATTCGAAAATAGCAGACGTACAAGCTCACAGCCGTGTCACTTTGTGCCGGGCTGCAAGCTTGTACGTCTGCTACTTTTGAACATGTAACATGAAAGTGTGAGAACTATTGACTTGGAAGGCATTTTTTGGAAGCGGCAACAGGTCTTATAATGGGTTCATCTATCTCTTTGTAAAACCAACAACAACTGAGGATTTTGGTGTGTGTGTGTGTGTGTGTGTGTGTGTGTGTGTGTGTGTGTGGCCCAGGGTGGGCCCGGTGCATGCGTGGGTGTGGGGTGCTGCGTCGGCTCCTGCAGGAGGAGCCCTAGAGATTAACGCTGCCAACCGACACTAATCTCATTGTGATCGGAGGGCTTTGCAGCAGGGCCCATGTGTGGCGGTCCAGCCCATCTCAGGGCTTTGCAGCAGGGCCCATGTGTGGCGGTCCAGCCCATCTCAGGGCTTTGCAGCAGGGCCCATGTGTGGCGGTCCAGCCCATCTCAGGGCTTTGCAGCAGGGCCCATGTGTGGCGGTCCAGCCCATCTCAGGGCTTTGCAGCAGGGCCCATGTGTGGCGGTCCAGCCCATCTCAGGGCTTTGCAGCAGGGCCCATGTGTGGCGGTCCAGCCCATCTCAGGGCTTTGCAGCAGGGCCCATGTGTGGCGGTCCAGCCCATCTCAGGGCTTTGCAGCAGGGCCCATGTGTGGCGGTCCAGCCCATCTCAGGGCTTTGCAGCAGGGCCCATGTGTGGCGGTCCAGCCCATCTCAGGAGGAGAGCTTTGCAGCAGGGCCCATGTGTGGCGGTCCAGCCCATCTCAGGGCTTTGCAGCAGGGCCCATGTGTGGCGGTCCAGCCCATCTCAGGGCTTTGCAGCAGGGCCCATGTGTGGCGGTCCAGCCCATCTCAGGAGGAGGGCTTTGCAGCAGGGTCACTCTCGCTGTGGGCCCTGTACACCCACTTTGCTCCACGCACACGCTCGTGGCACTATAATCCACCTTTTGGCGGTGGTGTAAAGTACTCAAGTACTGTACTTAAGTACAATCTTGAGGTATTTTGTACTTCCAGTTGTCAGTACTTTTACTTCTTCTCCTCTACATTCGCCTGGGCCAACTATGTTCATTCTCTCCGCGTGCTTGAAAGTGACTGTTACGCTCATGTCTAATGGATGAAACAGATGTTGTAAATGGTGCCTTTATCATCAGAATCAGAATAATCAGAATTGTTTATTGATATGGAACCTTTATCCAAACTAAGTGCTTTTTCAATGTGCAGTATAATTCACCCATTCCTGCCACTCGGGTCGTTTCTCCCAAAATAGCAGATCTAATACAGGCTCCCACCTCCCAGTGTGATGCATTGCGAGCTTGTAGATCGGCTATTCTCGGTGCACGAAGACACTATAGCGCCTCAGTATAATCTAAATCACCCTTGAGGGAGACCGACTGCTGATAGACCTCCGATTGCTGCGATCGTCTCTATCGGGTGGAAACCTCATACTGTATGTCCAAAACGGTTACTTTTCAGCATTCAAATAAAAAAGCATCAAAAGTAGCAGATATACAAGCTCAAATAGTATTAATTTAACACAATCGCGTTTATAAGGATCCCCAGTGCATAACAACAGCTTCCTGGGGTCCACAAAGAACATAAAAACTTGGACATTTTGACAATACATTAGAGGCCAGAAAAGACGAGAGGTTTCTACCCACGGCAGCAACGCTACTCAGAGCTTTTATCAACTTCGGGAGCCGCTCTTCAAAGGGGGGGGGGGTGTCTCTATCTTTAGACGGTATAGAAACGTGTTGCCATGACTACGGGAATCAAGTGGTGCGAAGGCAGCGCAGCATTCGTTTAGACACAATCCATACACCCTTGAAAGGTTGCCAGCACGTCGGCAATGTCACCACCGCTGCGTGGTAGAAACCTGATTTCTCTACTTACATCTGGTTCCAATGCTGTGCTTATAGGCTATATACATCCCCTAAAAAAACTAAACCCACCGCAAGCTTAGAGGGAGGGGGGGAGGGGGGGGAGAAACATTAGGCTATCTTATCCACATGCTTTCTTTCTGGAAAGAAAAAAAGCAGCTTCTAAATCCAATTAGAAGAGAATGCAGGCCGCTATGCATGGCCGGCTTCCAAGACACGCGTCTGTGTCTGTGTTCGTCTTCTAAATCTCACGCTACATTAAGAGATTGTTTTTGTGCCGAAACACTTCTCAATCTGGCATCGTTATCTGCTGGTACGACCAACAAATACAAAAAAAGTTCACAAAATTGTCCAGTATTTGGAAATAAATTAAGACTCTCTCTCTCTCTCTCTCTCTCTCTCTCTTGCTCTCTCTCTCTCTCTATATATATATATATATATATATATATATATATATATATATTGGAAGATAGGGCTTCTTAAATGCTATTCCGAGGACCACCAGTGGTCTTTGACGGGGTTCC